>NC_090283.1:57105368-57722884 GCF_037392515.1 Haliotis asinina | reverse complement strand
GTTTAACATTTTCAATATAACTATAAATGTATTCATCAATAGTGAGTTCTCAATAGAAAATAAAAATTCAAATCTAAAACTGGTACAGTATGCACGATGGGTTGGTTGATGGGTTTGGTCACTTAACACTGAGTCATTTGTTGCTGACAGGAAACCACTTCAGGAAACCATTTTCATGCCAAATCCCACTCTTACAATCTTTCATTTGTTCCTCAAAACTGACCAAAATGAATGACCATTTCAATATTAATGTTCAAATTTATGACAGTTTTTTTTAACAGCACTTCCATTCAGTCCATGACCTCCACATAACTCACCTCTTTCTCTCCAAATTAAAGAGTGAGTGGGTGTCATTAGCGTGTTTTCCAGCAATTACCTAGCAGGGGACATCAGAAATGGGGTTCACACATTGAACTCAGGTCTTAGATGCGACGAGTGAACACTTTAACCGGTTGGATACCCCATCAAGCCGCTTGCCACCCCCTTCCCCTTCCATTTAAGAGCAGTTAGCCCCCCCCCCCCCAAAAAAAAGAAGACATGTCAGCATGATTTCTATAATCCATACACATCAATGACATATCAGTACAATGTGTGATACAAGGGAGCAAAACTTGGTACAAACCAACAAGGTCTCTTGGACATTTTACCAAGGAAGAATATATGCATTGCACTTGTGTGTAACCTGTTACACAATCATCACACCATCTGTTTGATGACAGAAACATTAAATATTGTTACAAAAACAAAACTGATGAAATCAAGACCTTCAAAATACCATTTAGTGTCCAATTCAATGATCACACGAAAAATAGAAGACAACTCACTGGAAATGGCTCAAATCCACGAAGAAATTGTCTTTCAAAACGAAACACAAAACATCATTCTAAACTGATAACTCAACTGACTTCTTAGAAGAATGGAAAATTGCAATAAAATATAAACAGAATTCCTGTTGGTGAAGAACTTCTGAGACATCAGAGGATCTGGACTCAAACAGAAAAGAGAAGAAGTCTTGAGAAATGTGACCAAAAATGAATTATTTGAAGATATAAATCCAGTCCAGTCCTTGAACTTCATAACTTTTCAACTGACAAGTTGATGTTGCTGCTATGTTGAGGGAGCTGTGTGAATGGTCCAGGTGATGACAACAGTTGCAGCTGATGCATTTGTGTGTGCCATATGTCTTTGAATATTGCATGCTCAAAAAGATATCAGAGGCAAGAGTCTGGATTCTCATGTGATGTGTATTTCAAACTTTCCTGGGACACATGTTTAGGACTCTTCCAGGAATGTATGTTCAAGAATGCTGGAACATGCACCCACATGGCGACTACCTGAATATTGCTAGCTACGAAAGATATGAAAAAGTCTGCCTGAACTGTCCTGAAACGTGAGTTTAAAACTCTCCTTGGATCCTGGAGGTATGTTGAAAGATTCTACAACTTTAACCCAAATTGCAAGTGTCTGAATACTGCCAAATACGAAAGATATGAGAGTCTGTCTGAACTGTCGTGGGAAGTTTAAGACTCTCCAGGGGCGTACGTTAAAAGATGCCAGAAGACAATTGCCCTAGACATTGCCACATATGAAAGATATGAAGAGTCTGTCTGACCAGACATGTGATGTGCTCTTCAGATTCTTCAGCATGATATGTTTTAAATTCTCCTGGGATGTAGATTGAAAAATGCTGGAACCCAGGTGGCAACTGCCCAAATATTGCCAGACATGAATGATAATAGAGTTTATCCATACTGTCCTGGGATGTACGTTCAACATTATTCTGAGACGTTTGTTGAAAGATGCCAGAACCCAAACGACAACTACCCAGATATTGCCATATAGGAAAGATATCAGAGTCTGTCTGAACTGTCCTTGGATGAACGTTTGATGCTGTCCTGGGATGTTCGTTTAAAACTGCCGGAGCCCAGATGGAGACTCCCAACAGACTGCTGATTGAGGAACACAACACATTTTCTTTTATGCTTGTTTAATCCCTGCATGTACTTATACTCATGTCCACAGAGGCAGGTATAAGTGACATCGTGATGGACAGCTTCAACATGTGCTTTCTTGCTCTGTTGGGACGCAAATGTCTTCAAGCACAGCTCGCATCGCCATCTACTCAATCTTGGTGACAGACCTCTGAAACTACTTGATGCAATCTTAAGTCCACCCCTTGGACCTCCTGAAATTAGAAACAGGAATTGGCATTTTATTTCTGAGAAATACTGGTGCACTACATGTTCGAAAGTGATGCATATAATTTCAAAGCTGTTTTATCGATACATGCTGCTAATAGCTTCTGAAAAGAAACTGGAATGACTTAGGTATACTAACAGAATCTAATGCTGAGTGATTATGAACCATAATCTCACTCCATGGGTGCAAACAGTGTCACACATGGCTGTTGTTCTAACACTCCTGAACGACTAGATGTTTCATAGGGTTGACTATCCAAGATATGAAGTGGTTAGATGTATACAAAATGGCGATCTATCTCTACATGATTCACTCTTATAATTGGAAAGGATCTTATGACAATATTTCAAGCCCAGTATGAAACGAACACTGGAAGACAGACTGAGCTTAGCTTGTTAAGTGAAAACCCATGTACAAGATGACCAAAGTCTCAGTTTGCAATACAATTCCATTAAAGCTCCTGAAGCCAGGATACGTAACAGTCACATATTGATGAGGTAATGAATGAGTAAAGTTCCTTGAGTTTTTCTAAAACATTTCCCTTCATCACTGCTGCAAAGACTGTTTAAATGCCACACAGTCTCGCTGATGCCTGCTCAATGCAGTTGGATATTTGTACACTTTCCCACAAATACACGTGTACGTCACATTCTCATGAACAGCCTCAATATGAAACTTCCTCATTTGCTGACTGGTAAAGGTCTTTTCACATTGATCACACGGCCAAACAGGTTTAGTGATGGACATCGAAGTGTCCTCTGGGCCTAAAACATGAGGACTGTGTCCAGACGCTGGAATCCTTGACCATCTGTTGACGCCTCTCATGCTTGTTCCTCCACCAGGCATCAAAGACATGAAATTTTTGTCCTGCAACAGGCCTGAAAATGCAGTGGACACCTGACCTGATGGCCCTGTGGACTGAGGGTTTCCATCAGACCAAGAACCTTGAAGGCGTCTAGTTCTGGCATTTGTTGTGCTGGGCACCTGTTCCCATGGACTTGCATGTTGGGCATTTCGGGCATAACCTTGTCTTGTACTATATCCCAAATCTGAAATCAACAAAATTGAAATGGCTTGAAACAAATCGGAAGAATGAAAACAAGATGAATTCATGGGTATGTTTTCAAGGCCAACTCAGTATAAAGACAGTTTGGACATGTTCTTCTGACACCTCAACTCCCACTCAACTAATCCACCAGAGAAAACGTCAGATCAAACAGACACTGATGCAATGTCCAAATTCCAATATATGGGATGCTGTAAGATGTCTTGTAAATCCAAAGGAGTTGCCTCTATATCGTCCTGACGGTTCTCCTAATATAAATGCGGAGCAGCACACAGGCTAACCCTAATCTGGAGTCGACTTCAGTTGGCTGACCAAAGAACAGTGCAGTTTGTGTCGTGCCAAGTTCCTTGGATACCTATACACCTTTCCACAAACACATGCATAATTTGCATTTCCATGAACAGCCTCCTCATGAAATCTCTTATTCCTCCCATTAGTGAATGTTTTCCCACAGTGATCACACTGCCAATTCTTCCTGGAACCAGAGCACTCAAGGAGTGCACCAGATTGGCTGAACCGTACAGCGCTGCTGGAATCTAGGTTCCCAGACAATGGCTGCCAAGGATGACCATGGTACCAACTTGATGCTGAAGTACCAGCGAAACCTTGGCTTGTATCAGTATAATAATCTGAAAGTAACAAGAGGGAAATTTGGTAATTTTGTCTCAAAGTTCCATTCAAACATTGTTGAAAAGAGTAATCTGTTTTCTTTTTTGGCAATGGACAAAACAGCAACAGAGATATTAAGTAAAAGTACTAAGACAGGTTACAACAAAGAATGTATTTCATTCAATGCATCCTAAAAGTACTGATCATAAATTGAGGGGGGAGAGGGGAGGCACTTCAGAACTCTCTCAACTTGGGAAACACCATTATTCTGGAAGAAGAAACTGTTTATAGTTTCAACATGAAGCCCTGATTCGAATGTTTCCTAAAAACAAAACACTGATCATTAATCAAGGGCCACATTTCAACTTTGAATAATCCATCATTCCACTTCCAAACACCAAATGGAACAGAAGAGACATCATGTCCAGAAACAATTATTCCTCGTCAGCAAAATCCCCCAAACAAGCCGTCATTCCCTAGTGAAAATAGAATACAGGCAGACATGCAGGCAAAGGTAATGATTAAATGATCTTAAATGCATGAAGACATGGGTTACCATTAAGTGATCGTGTATGTGTTTATCTATGGCAGGTTGCTTCAAACATTGTGGAATTCTGGGCTCCTGTAGATCTACGATCAATCATAGCAGTTTCCAGAGTTAGTTAAACACGGAAGTTAACAGCTGAACTGTTGCTCAGACTGGATGATAGACGGCGGCTTCATGCTGTAGTCAGATCAAGAAAATGAGTGTGACATCACCTTTGAGCAGATTTCCATAAAAGAGAAGCATGTTTGTGTCCTGGTGACAGTTGACAAAGAAGAGTGTTTCCTGAACAACGAAGACAGGAACACTTATCACGATACCCCATCAGTCTTAATGCAACGAAGCATGAACACAGAATTGATTTCACTCGGTTCGTCCTCAATAAATAGCAGAAGCGAGACTTGTGAAAATACGAGTTAGAACTGGTCTTCAGTAACCCATGATTGCGCGGATCAGGTGGTCATGCTCACTGACTTGGTTAACATGTCATCATATGCCAGTTGTGTAGAATGTTTCTCATGATGTTGACCACAGGATTTTCAGGTCCGGACTGCCACAGATTTACTGACTGCCACCACAGAGCTGGAACATTGCTGAGTGGGGCATTAAACAACCAACTAACCAACCAGCATAAGGGAATCAATCTGGCATCCTCAAGATGAGAGCAATTTGGTGAATATGCATTCCCATTTCCCACATTTCCAACAAACCAGCTGTGACCAAACTTCGTTGATTTTTTTCAGCATCAAGTCATGACCCAGAGTTTGTCTGTTGAAAAACAAAACAATGTTTCCTGTGTTTGTTCAAGCCTTGCGGGTATCTGTACTCCTTCCCACAAACACAGGTGTACGTTCTGTTGCCATGAACAGACTTAAAGTGTAAGTTCCTATTGGATGGATTAGAGAATCTCCTGCCACACTCTTCACACTGAATCAACCATGTCCTGTCCTGCTGTCCATGTTCCTGCTGAGAAGAGTCAGGGCATAACCCCGTTAATGTTTGAGGTCTACCTTGCCCCGAACTGCCACACCGACTGAACCCATCGATTGAACCCAAGCCAAAATCTGAAAGCAACAAGGAGATGGCCATGAGACTTTGCCAATAAACACTTATATCAGCATTAGACATTGCAGAGAAACAATGACGAGATATCTCGTTCTTATACAGATTGCAAGATTGTGTTTTTTCTATGAATGAACTGTGGATATTTGTAGGAGGTTCTTGTAAATAACCCAAATTTTAGATTCTGCTTTGCCATGTGTAGAGAGGCCATTCTCACCATATCATTCAGATGATTGGTATCACAATCTGTGAATAAAAGCAACACATCCCTTTAAATATCCGTAAGATGTTGCTTCAGATGAATTTATTGTGGAAAATCTATGGTGGAAAGATGGGGATGCATAGCTGGCATCGAGAAACTCTCAAGCTACAGGTATCCGTTTGTGACACAGGTTAGATCAACATTTAGAAATGTGACCCAAACTCGACTTGACATACTCAGATGGTTGACGGCTTGGTTACAGTAAACTTGTTTTGTCAAATAATCTAACACATGGAACAGAAGAGTATGGACCCCAATCGCACATACAGTAAACATTGATCAATGTGTTTGAATATCATCAGTCATCAATGCCAGAAACCTACTGCAGAGAACCAATGACCAATCTCGATTCTCACTAGTCCACACAAGACAGATTGCAGAAAGACAAAAAAGTACCAAAAATGATATGAAGTTACATAATTGTAGATCTGAGAGACCACTTGAAATTCTTATTCATCACCCTGTACTGCTGGTGCACTGTGTTGGTTATAATTAGGTCTATAATCCCAAGCTGATGGTGATGTCATTCTTCACATTGTGACAGGTGATGAGTAAGTTGAGGTTCATACTGCTTTTAGCAATATTCCAGCAATATCACACTGGGGAACACCAGAAATGGGCTTCACACATGATGCCCATGTGGGGTCAGTAAGACTACCCCCACCATTGCAAGGTGATCTCTGGAGCAGATTGTGTGACACAACACACAGTGGACAGATGTTAGATGGTAGGCATAAACAACTTCCAATCTACTTTTATCAAACAGTTAAGCTCAAGACTGCAACCATTCTGAAATGTGGTTCAAAGCAGACATGATAGCCATTCAAACAAAGCATGTGAGCTGATTCAAAATAAACTTCAGCAAACATTACAACTTTATACAGCAAGGATCAGAGAGCATGTATCCAAATTTCAGAAATAGAGTTAGAATCTTCTGTATGATAAAAAATCCAAACTAAATACAAGGTCATCTCAATGCTATCATTTATTAATTGAACAGGAAGCAAGGTGCATGAATGTAGCAACCTAAATGAAAAAATGGTTAATTTGTATGTCCTGACAGAGCCTGACTAAAGTGACTCTGCATGGAGTAGCTGTTTGTATACAACACAGCATCGAAACAAGGTGCACGACTGCAGTATCCCAAACATTTCAATGGAAGTGTTTGACTATATTTACAAAAGAACTGTTAATTGAACAGGAAGCAAGGTGCATGACTGTAGCAACCTAAATGAAAAAATAGTTAATCTGTATGTCCATATAGAACAGAGCCTGACTAAAGTGACTCTGCATGGAGTAGCTGTTTGTATACAACACAGCATCGAAACAAGGTGCACGACCGCAGTATCCCAAACATTTCAATGGAAGTGTTTGACTATATTTACAAAAGAACTGTTCCTGCCTAAAGTGATCCTGTCTGAGCAAGTTGTTGATAAACACTGCAGCATCTCTTGTGCTTGTTGAGTCCTTGAGGATATCGATATGCCTTTCCACAAGCACATACATAGCTGGCGTTCCCATGCACAGTCTTATAATGTGTGTTTCTGTTGGAGGATTTACTGAACTGTTTGCCACACTCCTCACAGATCCACACCTCCTTCCTGTCACCAGGTGTAGACTCACAACCCAACTGAGCACCTGCTGACAGTCTATACTCCTCTGTGTGCAATGTCTTAGACCTGCTAGCAAACCCGGGACCACCCACTGAACTTCCAAAATCTGAAAGTAACAAAAGAAAGTATATGGTTCCCATTATTGATCAAAGATTCTCAAAACTATCCTCAAACACATTCAGCAGCCTTTGTAACTGTAAGCATAGCAGTTACCTACAACAAATATGAACATTACTGTGCCCCCTTGCTGCATATAAAAATGTAAAAGCTTGCTCTACCAGAGTTATCTCCCCTTAATATAGTCCACCAAAATACCTTCAGAAGAAATTACCTCCCTTTTACTGGTTCAAAAACAAACAATGGGTTTATCTCTTGCAAATGCAAACATGGCTTGGCTATCACCAAAACTTCAGTCACTTACAACAAGTATAAACATGACCATGTCCCTTTGTATAATGCAAAAGAAGTTCAACCAGAGTTATCTTTCCATAAAGAAGTCCACTGAATACCATCAGAAAATGGTACATTTTACCACTCTAACACATTGTACAATGGGGAAGCCCTCTTTTACGCATCAAGATTATGACCTGGGTTCAGTTCCCTTCATTGGCACAATGTGTGCAGCTTATTTCTGGTGTCCCAAGGCAGTGTTATTGCTGGAATATTTCTTAAAGTGGTGTAAAGTACTACTCACTCAGTGGGGTGAAGCAATACACAATCAATTAACTAAGTCTGATTATCTGATCCATTTAAGTGACTACTTACAAAAAGAATACATTGGATTACAATGGAAGGGTTATGAACAAAAGTTGCACATTTTGATAAGATCAGTTGTTAACTCTTGTAATTAAATTACTAAATTTAAAAAGAATTTAAAACAAACCTTCAAAGAAAAAGGTTTAGGAACGTGAAACACTGACAAAAACTACAGCAACACAATTTAATTCCCATTTGGTCATATCGATAAAACAAAAGTTATTTATTTCTAATAGAGAGCTACTTCGGACCATGTCTACTAACAAAGTGTGGAACCTAAAATATTTCTTACACTGTATGCAAAATATTCAATATCAATGAGAAATGACCCTATGAAATTTTGTTCAAAGTATGTTAGTAAAACCACCTGACAAACAAAATTTTAAGGAAAACACCACTAACATGCTGATGGAAAATAATTATCCAACCAAGTGTGATACTCAACCAATCAAAATCTAGCAAGGCATACTGATGAAGAGTACTTGTCACATTGCAATATGATCAACTATGAAAGAGTCTACATGTTTCCAATGTTGACGTCTGCCCCTTCCCTGTTGCTGAGCCATCAGAAACTGCCTCTTCTTATGTCCTGCTTAGGACTTGTTGCACAGCACTAAGATCAAAGGCGTGTATACGTGTATGTACCTCTTTGCATATGATCTACCACAAAAGCCTCTATATATTTCCATTGTTGACGTCTCCCCTTCTCTGTTGCTGAGCCAACAGACACATCTTCAAACGCTGGAGTAAGTACTTGTTGTATTGCCCTTCAATCTACCAGAAACACTCACACTATTTTCAAGTGATAATAGTGAGCAACCAATCAAAGTCTCATAAGGTTAATTGATATGGAGGGATGTTGGGTCAGTACATGAGATATTGCCCTTCAATCCAACACAAACACTTCTAGGTGTTTCCAATGTTGACGTCTGCACCCCCTTTCCTGTTGCTGAGTCAGCAGACACTGCCACTTCTGATGCTGGGGTCAGTACTACTGCCCTTTGATCAAAGACATACAAACAATTCAAGTATATGATCTACCACAAAAGCCTCTACATGTTTCCACTGTCGACATCTGCCCCCCTTCCCTGCTGCTGAAGCAGCAGACACTGACGTTTCTGATGCCGGGTGAGATCCTGTGGGTACTTGTACACCTTTCCACAAACACAAGCGTGAGTCACTTTATTGTGAACACCCTCAATATGCAGCTTTTTGTTCCATGCAGTAGAGAAACCTTTTCCACACAGTTCACAGTTCCACACATCCCTGTCGCTGCCCTCAGTGAAAGAAACACGACTACCATGGCTACCGCTAGGAATGTTGGGAAGAAAACCTGTCTGGTCCGAGTCACTATGGCGGCCTACTCGAGAATATCCAGAAATGCCCCAACCAAGATCCATTTTCACACCTGAAAGCAACAAGAAGTGGAATCTTGTTTCAGTCATCTGTCCTGAATGTAACACCATGGTTTCTCTTACCACAATAGAAAATACATGTTCATGAATATGTATATGAAAGGCCAGTCTCCATGTTTGATATTGTGCAAAACCTAAACCTGTTCATGGAACCTGTTATCGTCAGTGGCTTGCTGAATACAGAACCTCTCTACGGCTACCATCCAGCAACTTGTGTACATTTTTTAAGATTGGCAAAAGATTTTTTCAGTCAGTTTCCTTCACTTTTCTCTGCCCCTGTGTTTCAATGACTACGGAGTTTCACAGACCACAACACCTTCACATCTTAATCATTAAGATGTACAGCTCTGTGCTGCTTAGTAGACTAAGATACTAAATCACGTCTGGAAATTTGTGAGCGAATGCTTTAACCATTAGGTAACCCCACTGCCTGTAACCTGAATAAATACCGATACGAAGATTGTACAAAGATTCCCATCCAAGAAACAGTGAAAACGCAGTATCTTAAAAAATTCCTGAACTACCAAAGGCGCATAATACATGTATACCAAAAGCAACACACTACTGACAATAGATTCTTCTATTAAAAGAAAGGTGCCAGGTTGTGACTCACAGAAAGCAAGAAAAAAAGAAGCTTTTGTGGTAGATTGTTGGGCAATATAGAAATGTACTTTGTCAGATTTGGATTGGTTGAGTGTTAAACACTTATCAAGCAGCAGGATTTTCAAGATATTCCAAGACTCAATCACACTGAACATCTGTCTCACGTGCAACGCCAAGATCAATCCCTTGGCGCCAAGAACAAACCTAACGAAATTAATCAGAACAACACATAAAACCTGTCAATTTTCAAAACACCACTGGAGAATTTGTCATGAACCTTTTAAATCAGAACCGTTGTGAGGCAGTGTGTAAATATTCTGTAAAAACAATGCACTTTTTTTATGTCTCCTCAGATCTTGGGGATACTTGAAACCTTTGCCACAAGTGCAAGGGAAGGATGCATTCACATGTACAGCCTGCATATGCCGCTTCTTGTTCCAAAGTGTGGCAAACATTTTGCCACAAACCTCACGTGACTTATTTGACAACGTACGACCTTTCACTTTCACTTTCACTTCAAAATGGAGATAATCATCTCCTGAACTTTGTTTGGAAATGCCTTGAAAACCTTGACACTATCTGAACAGGAAGCCTGCAAGTAACAGGAAAGGAACACTGCTCAAAGGAGAACAGTATTCATAATTAAACCTTACAGCTGAATAAGTGTGGTTTTACGACACTCTGCAATATTCCAGAGATATCACAGCGAGAGACACCAGAAATGGGCTTAACACTGAACCTATGTGGGGAATCAAACCCAAGTCTTCGGTGTGAAGAGCCAATGCCTTAACCAGTGGACTACCCCACCACCAATTAAACCTTAGGAAACAATCTAACCTTTCTACTTGCATCATGATGATTTTTATCCTTAGCAGATGCCATTTATGTGCATATAGGACCCCTCCACAACTGTAATTGGTATGCAGAACCAAGGCTACACATCCATGTGAACCATCAGTTTGTTTGCCTTGTTCTCCAGTTGATTTCCAGTGCAAATAAGCACATTTACTACCAAGAATATATTGGTCAAATATTAAAATGTGATACAGACAGAAGCTGCTGATAAATGTAGACTCCACACCTCACAAGAACCTACTCTGAGACAACTTTGTACAACCTACATATAGACAACAACGCAAGACCAACTAAAAATGTCTGACCAAGTGAAGCTGAAAATTATGAACAAATACATGAGATCGACTGATTAACAGATACACCGCTATTAGGCCCTTTTCTCTAGGCCAACAATAAAACCAGAAAAAGTAATGATCTTGTTTTAAATGAGGACTGAACTAATTTCTTGGTGAATGTTGTGTAGTGGGGAGTCATGAAGTTCATGACAGTCACCACGAATGTAGCCAAGGAGGGCACAGAACCAGACCTGTTCCCAAGGTGATCATGTAACAACCCACTGCCCTAATCCCCCTGAATTATGATATGTACCAACCACATCTGCCAAGTCACTATCTGTGACTACATATGACAATTCTTTAACCTTCCCAAAAGTTGAATAGTGTGTAAACCACAAGCAACAACACTTTGTTGACTAAACAATTTGCACTTTATCATCAGTAAGTGTTATCAGTTGCAAATACTGATGATACTAAAGAGTCTGTAAAGGAAATCCCAATGCTATATCATGTATTTTCCTTGAAAATATTCTCTCTTCTTGACTGGAAACTGGTCTTACATGAAGTTGCTTAATCCTATGTTGTCCCTGTCTCTGCTGCAAGAGCTACAGGACACAGAAGTTGATGTCTGCGCAGTCCTCGGGGGTATCGGTAAACCTTGCCACAAATACAGCCATAGGAAGCGTTCCCATGGACACTGTTGTCATGGAGCTTCTTGTTCCAGGCATTGGTGAACTCCTTTCCACACTCTTCACATTTCCATGAACGTTTCTTTCTCGCGTTACTGAAATCTCCTGAAGTTGATTCCAAAGATAATGCATACTTTAAATCAGATCTGTGTGCTCCGTACAGATTGAGATGAGAATAACCAGCCATACCTGTCCCCATCTCAAGATCTGAAATCACAAAACAGAACTGAGATGTAGACAGAAGGTTATAGAAAATTTGCGCATCAATAAAAAATAATGTTGCCTAATCTTAACAACTTGGGGAAAAGTACATCCTCATCAGCAGCATGAACATTTAATTTTTCGTCAAGACAATATTCCTTCCATTTTTACTAAAATAGCCCCCCAAATTGTGAACAATTTTTCTAACTTGAATAGTGAGTGAGTTTAGTTTAACACTGAGTTTAGCATGTTCCAGCCATAGCACAGCAGAGGACACCAGAAATGGGCTTCACACATTGTGTTCTTGTGGGGAATCAAACTCCGGTTTTCAGCATGACAAGCTAATGCTTTAACCACTAGGCTAACCCACCACACCTTGATCTGAATAAAAGAACAATTCCTCAACAAAACAGATATACCTACCAAAAAAAGGGAGGATTCATTGAAGATTCTTTGAATGATTCTTACAATGAAGATTTACCCATTAACTGCAAACCAGGTGTCAGTCAGTGAGTGATAGTTGAGTCTTTCAGTCTTTCACAGAAGATAAGTCCCTGATGTTATCCTCAAAAACACAGTCAAGCATTTCTTGAAATGTTGGAAAACATGTACAGGTACAACCGATGAACAGATCCTAGAAGGCATTAGAAAATCAGTCGTTTATGTTTGCAACATCTCACTAAACCAGCTTGAAAAGTCAGAGTTACTGATGCATGGAGTACATAGCAGAAATCGTTTGAGGTATTTAGCATTAAAATCTGCATGTCCAGTAAAAGAATCTGTTAATTCTGGAGTTGAACACACATGGGGAACCTCAGAAGCTCCATTTGATACTGGCCCCGAAACAAAAACACAGAAAAAAAAATAGAAACAAAGCTATCTGCCCTGAGATACTACTAGAACGAGTCACATAGGTTGGGATAAGACCCATCTCTGATGCATCCAAAACATCTCCAAAACCAGGCAGGTCTATCTTACGAATTTCACTCATTTGATGAAGGTCAGAAGAACCTCATCCTAAGACCATTTGAGGTCTCTTGCTAGCTGTCAGTCAATTGAACGTCAAACAGAAGGCCAGAAGACCCTCATCTTCAGACCGGTTGAGGTCTCCTGCAAGCTGTCACCTATTTGAAGGTCTTACAGAAGGCCAGAAGATTCTCATCCTAAGACCGGTCAGGGTCTCCTGCAAGCTGACCCATAACAAAGCATTCTTTCTGATGTTTCTTAAAGTTCTGAGGGTATTTGTATATCTTCCCACAGGCGCATGTATAGGTCACGTTCTCATGCAGGGCTTCCTTGTGAACCTTCTTGCTCCAGGGGTTGGTGAAGGTTTTGCCACACTCCTCACACTGCCATACACGCTTGCCATACAGAGTTTCAGGTTTGCCACCTAAGGCTTCTGGTTTGCCAAACAGCCCTTCAGGATTGCTTAACATCCCTGCCGGTTTACCCAAAGGCAACATGAAAGGACTGAGCACGTGTTCAGGCATAGAGGGCCTATGCATTTCAGTGACTTCTGGACGTTTAGGCAGTTTTGGGTAGCCAGGTCTGACTTGATCCTTTCCAACATCTGAAATAACAAGAGTGAAATTTTGGAAGGAGAAAAATCTTTGCACACATTCTGCAAAATCCTTGACGCCTCAGTGCCTGAAAGTTAATGTCTGTAACACATCCAACGTCACGAAATCCAACGTGATTCCGCTTTTGACCAACATGTATGAAGCTTCATGCATAAGCTGACAATGCTGAATGCCAAAACTGAAACAACAATATGTTCAGGTTCACATTCACATAAAGCATGTGTGAAAAGTGGAATTAATTCCATGAGGAATTTGACAAACCTTTCACAACCCTAGAAGGGAAGGCATTCTCTCAAAACATTCCATATTCAACTTTCCCAACCATTATCCCATACGACAAATTTAACAGAAAACATGCTCATTAGGCATTTGTTTCACAGATGCTATGACCTATCCCTGTCTACCTCCATGTAGTTAAGAGCAATTTGTCATAAATGAAATGTCATCTAAATTATATTGAGAAAACAATATGAAAGTAAGCACTGTTTTACAGTAATATTCCCGTAATGGAAATGGGCGTCAAACATTGTACTTATGTGGACATGTGTATTGATGTACTACATCCATGTAAAAAACGTTTTAGCAAGATGTTGACATCCCAATAACTTGATGGGTACCAATAGTGGTGCCCATCTTCCTGGTCTGTTTCATTATACATATAAAGAGGAAATGAGGCTCAGACTAGCAAAAATGTTATTTGGCCAACAGCTCCAAGTTCTTGAATATTAATCACATGATATCATTCAATAACCATCAAATAACAAATTCCCTTCTGCCCCATTGTCCTTGACAGTCAATTTTTGCGAAGGACGACCTATCACATAAGTAAGGCTGTCCTTTGGTCGGGGGAAATGTTTGAAAAAATAAACCTATCTTTGTTTGAAGCTTGTCATATATATTATTTTCTCACTGCTTCAGTTTTGTCACTAGCTGTGTTTATTCAGGACTGGCCACTATTCTGGGGGGCAGCCAATGGTCACTATTTTTGGGGGGCAGTCAATGGTCACTATTTTGGGGGGCAGCCAATCCTTATTTCAAAGGCCATATTTCAAAACTATTTTATACTGCTTCTGCAGCTGAACTACAAATAGAAGACACCCCTTTGCCAGTTTCATATTTAGATCTGTGTATAGATATTGAGAGTGACATTTTCCAAAGAATGTATAAGAGGATGCTGTGATTTTTATGGCTGTCAACTTTCCCTCCTTGCAGAAAAATGTGCTGTGTTTGTGTGACTCCATGTTTGGACTTTACACTTCACAATTTGTGTGATACAGTCAAGGAGGATTCTTCAAACAACATGTCAAAGAGTGCCATTCATGTTCAGTATTTGTTTGATCAAGGTTGAGTACTGTACTCAAGGGCTCAAAAATGCTTTCAATAGTTGTATGGTAGACATGTTCAAGACACTTCCACATCTTTCAGGTTGGTGGGGTAGTCTGGTCGTTAAAGTGTTCACCTGTCATGTTGAAGACTCGAGTTCAATTTCCCACATGTGTACCACCATTTCTGGTGTCCCCTTGCACGATACTGCTGGAATATTTTTAAATCAGTGTAAATAGAGAATCTCACCCAAGGGTCTACTGATGTCATTTATATTAACACAAGCTGATCAAGTTACAAATATATACGTTGATATATTTGATATCAGAAGACACAAGGATGAGATTGTACTTATCATAAAAAATCACTCTTCATAACTTTTAAATGAAAAATATACATTTGAACATGGTACTGACATCAGAGTCATAACATTGTGACACCATCAACTTAATGACAGGATTGTCGGGGCACTGTGATCTCACAAAAGCAACATCTCCTGTGGGACATTTTGAGATGATAAAACTATTTGCACATACCAAATTTTTCAAATCGGTGACAACCTGACACATTTCCAGTCATTTCTTTCAGGTGAACATTTGACTTGACTTTGCATGTGTTTGTGTCGAGTGTCGCTGGTGGGTGGGATATGTTCATGTTTTGTTGTCATCCCTACTTAATACTGACTGTTGCTGGACAACACAACTTGCCACAGGGTAAGTGACTTTCGGAAAAAGTGAGTTGTCCTGACTAATTTTCCACTTGCCCATGATATAATGATGCTGATTAATTGAAAAAGAATAAATCAACATGGTATTTGATATTAATGGACTACTTATTAAAAAGTGATACTTTATTTTAATATCACTGAAACGTTTAATGGCTACATTTTGAGCAGATGTGAAATGAAATTCAAGTATATTTGCAGTTTGAAACAATAAGTGGAAATTATCTAGTAAGATACCATTATTTGATCGCCCAAAAGGAAAACTGACTGGTCCCGGGCGTCAGGGGATGTGATTTTTTGAGCCCCTGTCAACGACACACAGTTTTGGCAATGACTGGTTAAACACATCACAGCTTTAATCAGACTTAGCCAAATCTGACACCAACACATACAGATTGCAGATCTTTCACTAAGTCAGTTTATTTTTTCATTCCATAAATAACATTTAGCATTAATTTACCTGAATGTCTTTGCAAGATAAGTGAAAGCACTCAACACAAGGATTCCCCTAGCCCCCAACCTTATTCAGATGCAGATTCTTAAGACAAACAACCCGTGAAGGTCCTGGGTAGAATAGGCCTTCAGCAACCCATGCTTGCCATAACAGGCAACCATGCTTGTCGTGAGAAGAGACTAACGGGATCGGGTGGTCAGACTCACTAAATTGATTGCATGTCATCAGTTCCCAATTGCGCAGATCGATGCTCATGTTGCTGATCTCTGGATTGTCTGGTCCCGACTCTATTATTTACAGACCACCGCCATATAGCTGGAATATTGCCGAGTGCAACGTAAAACTAAACTCACTCACTCACTTAAGATAAACAATTGATGAATCCTCATCTGTGAATTCACACATTCAGTGACTGTGTGTACACATGCAGATTCTCAACATGAAGGATCGATGAATTCTCATTACAACAGGCAGCACAAACGACAAACAAACATGATTTGGAGATCACCATTGTTTTTAATACCCAGTTTGCATGTGATCCACGGGTGATGACGTAGTAAAACAAGACACACCAATATGTACACCCAGTAACAGTGATCAATACAACTGCATTGGAAACAACTAAAATCGAGCTGTTCTCATATACAGAATAAAACATCAAATGATTGAGTAAATGCACGCAACTTTGAGTTCTCATTATGTGTGTTTTACACCAAAGCAACAAATCAGATGTACATGGTTGCCTATATTGATAATATTTCACTGATATTTGGCAGCCCACAAATTATCAAATCTGGCTAACTAGTGGCTGATGTCATGAACAACAGATAACATTGGGTCACCGTGACACCTGATCAACAAGGATGCCCAGACATATAACCAAATACATTCGCAACCTCTTACATCTTTAACAGGTTGAAACTAGATTCTTCCTAACAGCATTAGGTCACCATGTCCCCTAACTTTTTTAAAAGGGGAGGATGATCATAATAATTACAAATAAAAAACCTTAAACAAAAATACTTCAAATTTTCAGGTTGCCCTTAGCAGACTGTCCCATTCAGAGTGTTGCATCCAGAAATTAGGGATTAAGCTGGACATCTTCCTCAACTGCTACAAAAGAGGGGAACCTGACACTTAGCAGGGGGGATCACAAACTGACTAAAGATAGGTAGTTACTGTAGTGATGATGCTGAAACAACAATGCTTAACACTTCACATGAGTTTTCTTATCTGGCCTCAGGCTCAACAAGCTCAAGCTAAACAAATTATGAACGTCACAGAGCTGCTTAACATGCAGCTGAAGTGAACTTACAGACTATACCATACATTATTGAATGCAAAACCGAAAATAGATATAGGTCAAGAAACCGCTTTTGGCATTTGTGATAAATATAGAGGGTGATGATGAAGCTGGTTTTGTTAACAAATGGACGAGTTTATCAACATGATTCGTGGACTTTTTTGTGCAGTTGCCAAAGACAATTTTGAGACAGGACATGACACCGGTGAGTTAAGTGACGGTCGCGCATTGTTTTTCTGTTGTTTCTTTAGTGGGAGATAAATCATGCAGTCTGGATACAATACTGCACTCACCTTCACTAGAACACATTATGCAAGAATGCACAAAAATGGCATCATAATAATGCTGATTTCTTATCAAATTTTGTGAATCAAGACAATTATGTCTTGGGTGTTGTCAAGGAAACAAATTACTGATTATGCACACATCAGTGTATACCAAGGATGCAGATGACAGGGAAAGAAACCGTTCACAATTTCCCACTGGGCCACAGGACCAGTGAGTGGACAATAATTAGTGGTCCTGACTGTTTTTCACTGGGCCACAGGACCAGTGAGTGGACAATAATTAGTGGTCCTGACTGTTCTTCACTGGGCCACAAGACCAGTGAGTGGACAATAATTAGTGGTCCTGACTGTTCTTCACTGGCAAAATGAACATTAGTGGATTTACTTAACTACCATTACAAAATTCACTGGTCACCAGGACCACTGCTGGCTAATCATTATAGAAGTCCTGAAGAATCCTTAATAGCCAGTGACCACAGGACCTGCATGAATTTCACACACTGAGATCAATGCTTTGAGTCAGCTGGCAGTGGAGCAATTTCTGCATCATCTTCCTAGGCCTTGATTTTCTAAGCAGTCTTAGCGCTAAGGTAGTTGTAAGTGCCATTCATTAATACTAACTTCGCTTAACTTAGCGCTAAGAGAGCTTTAAAAATCTAGGACCAGATTCCTATGCATGAGTACTATTAATGAAGTTGAATCACTAAAATGTCATAAATCTAAAGTAAGCAAGCTCTACTTCAACCTTCAAGACCAATTCTAACAGACTCTTCTCTGGCGTTCATACATGTCATGATATGCTACCATTGACACCACTGCTATAAAACTGAGTACTGAATAGTGACGTCAGGTTTCAACATGGAAGTATAACTGTACACCACTTTGTGCAAGGTTATGATTATATTTTTAGCAAAATTAACATTGATTCCTCGCGCATTCTTTTGAGAAAACCATCAATCGAGAACTTTCAAAGCCTTGAACTCACAACAGGTATTCTTGTGATATTATGTACTTCACCAGAGTTAAAAAATCACAACAGGCATCTAGATGCAAATAAAGACAATGAATACATATATGAACCATTAGAAATCATAAAGTCTTGTATGCACTTGAGTACAAAGTTTCCTTCAAGAAAAATGAATTCAGCAGTGGAAACATCAGAGAACTGACAAGTGTCCGGTTCAAAGAAGGGCTTCCTAAATATTTCCTGAGGTAGCAGACATCTGAATATACACTGGACAACTCTTCTTGTGTGTAGTCAAGTTGTGGGGATATCGGAACACCTTCCCACAAATGCAAGTGTACGTGATATTTTGATGCATGGCTTCTTTGTGAATCTTCTTGTTCCAGGGATTTGTGAAGGTCTTGCCACAATCTTCACATTGATACTTCTTCCAGGAAAGACTAGAACCTCCAGAAGGTCCTCCTGAAGGCCCTCGAGCTCTGCCCAAGGGAAACAGTGGGCTATTGCTCCTGATCAAAGAGTTCATATACATACTTGAGCCAGTAGCATGGCTCCTTGGGGTATAGCCACTTTCCCCCTGGTTCATCAATACCAAGCCTGAAACCAACAAAAGGAAGAAGGTTTGGGAACTGTCAAATAATGGTCTATTTCCAATTACAAGTAGCACGGGAGTGGTTGAGCAAATAATCGGCCAAACAATTGACACCGACTTGCATCAGTAATTACTGATGAGCTTGGCAAACAAAACAAAATTAAGCTTTAGAAAGTAAGTTCATATACAACTGATGCAGTTTCCTGACTTATAAAACTGTAAAGTAAGCAAGATATTCTGTGCATGTCTCAAGAAGAAGTTTCCTTGATCATCCTGATTGTCACATTAATCGTTGTTTGTTTGCATGTTATGATTGACTCCCATTATAACACAGACACCCAACACAATTATAATTGAAAATGAGCCCCAGTGCAATTAGAGAACCTGCTTAAAATTTAAGTTTGCTTTACTGGGAGCTATTTGCATTAGAGTAAGTGTGAGGTGAAATCGAATAGGCATTGTTAATGGACTGTGGACTATTAAAAGCCATACTGGCAGTATCTTCATTTAATTGATGATATGCAGAAAGATGTCCCTCTCATATGAATTTCTTGGAAACAATTACCATGATGTTATTTTTCTAAAGAAACACAACATTCCTTGCCTCAGAGTGGCAATCAAAGATGTCTTATCTGGTTCAAACAGAGACACACTCTACAATACATCATCCATTTGACGTCAGCCTGGGCAAGACAATCCTCTGAATATCACTGAGAACAATGATCCATCTGCCAGGTTATAATGACCCACCATCAATGGAAAGGGGAAGAGGTGGTGGGTGGGTCAACCTTGACGTCCCATTGGGGCACTGAAGTTGCAACACCACTTATTTGCGGTCTGGTGCAGAAGAATTTAAATATCTTCCGGATATGAACCATGAATTAGTCTAACCACAACAGTCCTCCCTGATAATACACAACTGCTACATAACTAAGTTATCTCCTTTTGACCAACATATCATGACTATTGCAATCTTTTTCAGTTATGAATATCACCCACACCACTTCTGACTGAATTGAGATTATGTGCCAGTGTACTGTCAAACACATGATACTCAGCCACACCCGAAACTGGATCAAACACTAACTTGAAAAACTGTTACAAATTAGGCTGTAGCTGATAGTATGATAATTCTGTTTTCAAATCCTGACACAAGCAGAGCTGTGTACCTTTATCAATTTAAGTTCTGATGGTCTCCCATCAGCTTGAAAACACTACAATCCTTCTTGTGCCTCCTGATATTCCTGGGATATCGGTACACCTTTCCACACACACAGGGATAGGTAACATTCATGTGGACTGCCTCGATATGATGTCGCTTTGTCTCCTGCGTCGTGAACGACTTGCCACACTGTTCGCACTGCCAACAACGTCGCCTGTGGGATGAAACATTCCCATCAAAGGCGACTGGGAAGAGCTGAGTGCTATCAGACATTGAAGAGAGTTTGCTTATGAGATCCCCTGGGCTGTACTGACCAGCTGAAGTTATTCCGTAATCTGAAAACAAGAAAATGTGCTTTGTTGGTAAGGTTTTCAAAGAAGCCAACTTCCATTATATATTTGACTTAAAATACATTTCATAAATTTACTTTGGACCTATTTCCATATTTGTTAAAGAAGCCTTTAGCTGGCATCAGATGACCCCCAACACAACCTGACAAGGTAAAGATAGCACCATCAAGGCGCTATTTCACCGAAATAAAACTATATTCAACCAATCAGAAATCAGAACCTCTCAGTTTCACATTTATGCACTTAGGAAAAAAGGTGAATTGGAGAAGATCAGAATATGTTCAAGTGACTTTTCGAATCAATTACAACGTGAATCAGTATTTTGATCTACCAGAGCACCTCTTTATCAACTCACATTCAACCGTCAGAAAAAGGTCGTGAACATTAAGTTTCAACAGAAACATGAAAAAGGAAGCTGAAGTTTTTACCTCATGGTGAGGGTGATCTGTGACAGTAGCTGAGACACAGTCTTTTTCTGGCAAAGGAAAGATGGTTCCTTGAATAATGTCAACAATGGCTGTCTCAACTGTCAAAGTGTTCACTAACATGTGAGGACGGGCAGCTGACTATTGAACAGTTCTTGGTGCTCTTTGGCTCTGACATATGTCTCTGCTTCAGCCTAATATCCATGGCAAGGTAGTGGAAAGAGATTACTGTAGTTCAGGGGTTCAGCCATTAAAAGGATCAGACATTGGTAGGAACACCAGCACATCTGTTGACCACAGACAGCAGGACCATCTCTGTGTTTATCAGCAAGATCATGTACCAGGTGACAGAAGGATTTAACAGCTTTATATTTAGACAGTGAAAGCTTTATATTTAGACAGTATTGAGGGGTTGCCCAACGTTTAGCAACAGCCACGTGTAAGCACAGGCTTTATTCCATAATGGTAGCTATGGCCCTGGAAAATGGGTTGCTGTATAGTTGCGAATATGTCTCCATCATGAACAGGCCGGAAGCAGTTTCAGCTGTTACAAGGCAGGAAACCATAGCCATACAAACTGTATTCAAGGCACTGGACGAAAAATGTTACATTACAGTCAGATAATCCTCATGAGGACATGCATCCACAACAGATGACCAAATGATCATTCTCCAATACAGCATGCGTTAACTATCAGCAATCTCCCATGTAACTTCACAAAAGGATATAGCACGTACAATCTTTACATAAACAACTCTGGACAAAGGTATAGCCTAGTGGTTCAAGTGTCTGCTCCGAGTTCCTGGCTTTGATTCCCAACATGGGTAAAATGTGTGAACCCCATTGCTGGAGTGCCCTGCCATGATCGGACTGGAATATTGCCAAAAGGGTATAAAACATACTCACTACAACAATACTGATTTTTCAGAAACAGTCTAAGTGGGAATATAACTGACCTTGACCTTGATGTTGCAATGAAAGCTATCACCTGATTTACTGAAAAAGGCAGTAACAAAACATTAAAAAAAGAGTAAACAAAGATCAGGTAAAACACTGATCAGTACATCTTAGAAATTTGTTATTTTCTTCATACTCATCAATGATTTTTAGTGATCCATTCTGATCAATGTTCAATGCTATTCAGCTTAATGATTGTCAGGGGAGATAATCACGCTGAATACTCCCTGACACTGACATTATATTCTTTCAAAAAGCCAGACAAGTTTTCACTACCAATAAGAGATTAAAACAGATCAAGTGCTTGAATAGATTTGGCAATGCAAAACTGTTTTGCTACTTCAAGCTACATATTTTTAGAGTACAAAAGAAAGCAACATGTCATAACAATATACTTGGTTTCCAAATGTGATCATTTGAAAAGCATCCGGTTCATAAGACGGCATTTCCATCACAACAAGAAATACTTGGAAAGTCAGTTAGATAAATTTTCTTTTGCTTAAAAAAATACATGTGCTAATGTCAGACACGCTCTTTGCTCCCTGACAAAGATGAAATTAAAGGAGAGAATGATGAAACATCTACTTAATATTAACACTTGAATGGAAAATGAATGGATATTGTTGGCTTAAACTGTGCCACTGTGCTTCAAAAGAACATAGGCATAGATATGGCATTTAGCCCTGGATCAGATACTGAGTTGAAGTTCCTCAAATCAGGAGCACATAAAATGAGTCATCAATCCACTTGTGCTAATAATATTCTACACAGAATATTTTCACGTTTGCTGTTTAATGTTGGAAATAGATCTATGGAGATATCCCCATTCATCTATTTTGGAAAGGGACCCAGATTCAACAGAGTATTTCCAGGAAGGATGGACATATACACTTGGCTATGACCAGAAGTGTAATAAACACCAGCAAATGTTCCAACATCCACATTGTTTATAAACTCTCAGCTTCCAGCTTTGATAATTTCACAACTTCGCAATGTTTACGATGAGAACGGAGGTTCTTGGGATACTTGTAAACATTCCCACAGACGCATGTGCAGGTGATGTTCAAGTGCACTGCTTCGTAATGCTCCTTCTTATTGCAGGAGTTTGTGAATGTTTTCCCGCACTCTTCGCACTGGTACTTGCGTCTGGAAGGAAAGCATTCCTCCATAGCACCACCAGGGACTGCAGGTACACTAAAGTTGGACAAGATTTGATCTATTTCTGGCAAGGATGTGGCTAATCTAGGATCGTGACGAACAGCTGGGGTAAACACACGAACATCCTGTGAGCCCATTCCTGCAATCAAGAAAATGGAAAAAATAATATAAGCTCCAGACACGTCGGCCATCTTTTATATGAATGTGCAGAATGAAATAAGTCAGTTTTTGCTGAAAATGTAATACTTTCTTCTTAAATCAGGGATTTCCTCAGAGGGTAGAAAATGGATGACACATTCCAGCACATGGAGAACCACACAAAACTGTGTAGATGAGCATTTTCTAAAAATAATTGATTCCTTTGTCTAGATCGGATGATGTGAAAAATATCTTGATCCTAGTATGGATAAAAGCAGCACTAATGTCCTCTTTATTGTGCAGATGAAAGACATGCTAATTGTCCAGGTTGACTACAAAATATGTACCATCAACAAACTGTTCTTGGACTGGTGACAATAATCAGATGAGCTGGCTCACAGATCTTCAGAGATACCGATGTTGTCAATGTCACCTCTTTTGACATTTTCATAGAAACAAAAAATTGTCTTGGCAACAATGCACCAAGATGATCAGCGTTTTCATGTGACACAATGTGTTTTGGAAAACTATAAATTCCTTTTTTCACAAACAAAATTGTTATGAAGACCCACACACTCAACAGCAACAAGATCGACAGCACATGTGTTTGCTCAACAGCAAGAACATTCATAATAGTACAGATGTAAAAGGTCACTTCCTGATTATAGAAGAACCTTTTCTGATGAGGTTGTAAATAACATTCACAGTTCTTAACCGATGGATTTAATTATTATGAAAAACTCCTAATTAATTAGTACGAAAACTTAGCATGACAAACTCCTCTCCAGTCACAAGCAATCTGTGCTCAGAGCAGTGCCGATTTTACAGTTCTAATTTATCATAAGCTTGTCAATCACAATCAGATAGTGATGACAACAGCTGTTTCCAGACAGATCACAAACACATGACAAGGCAAGGCAATTGTTCACTATAAGGACACTGTCTCTGTCAAGAAATCTCTACAGTATTGTGATCATACACTTACAACTGACATACATACTGTTTATGCCAAGACACTTAAAAAAGCTGAGCAATATGTTAGAAATTGTCTTTTCATTGATGATATCAACTCTGTGACAATTTCAGCATCCAGCTGCACATACACTCCAACCCCGTTTATCCAGACATTTTGGTCACAGTCGGAAATCGTCCCAATAGCGAGGCGTCCAGTTAACTGGATCAAACAAGAAAAATGTATATCAATCACTGTCCCTGAAAACCATCATATTTGACTACTTCACAATCTTTCTTGTGTCTCCGTAGGTTTCTAGGATATCGGTACACCTTCCCGCAAACACACGAGTGAGTGACATTTTCATGCTGAGCCTCTATGTGATGTTTTTTGGTCTGAGGAGAAGTGAAAGTCTTGCCACATTGTTCGCACTGCCAGCGAGATCTGGAGCCATAATACCCCTCCACCCCTTCCAGTGTGGGCTGCACAAAGCCACCTTCATAACCACGTACACTGGCAACCACATCATGTATTTCTGAAACAGTTAGAAAATGGATGGTATTACAGAAGACCTGGTGACTTGAGCTTACAGTATATGTATACAGCCTTTCACACAAATAACATGCCTATGGTTGCAGTGTGCAAAATCAGCTGGTCAGTCAGACCAGCTATGCCTCAAATTTACAAGCCCACAAAATAATTCAGTAGCCTGAAATGTGAATATCGACACAGGGGCCCGTTTCACAAAACTCTCGTAGCCTAAGATCTCGTAAGTTTTCTCGTAGCCAATGTACCTCCTATACTGTAACACAGGAGCTGCGGATGCTACGAGAAAAGTTACGAGATCTTAGGCTTACGAGAGTTTTGTGAAACGGGGCCCAGGTTTGATCTTTATGCTGATAATATGATGAACATTCTTACCAGGCCACGACCTTGCATGATTTATAAGCGTGTTTCAACAACACAAGTTGGAGAGAAAGATATATTTAGAAATTAACCCTATGAAAACACACAAGACAGTCGGGCCAGTGACTGTGGAGATTTACTGGCCCAACTGATTTATTCACAGCCACAGGCTAGCAGGCCACTGGGTATTTCGCAATGTGTATGGATGTATATACAACTAAAGTTTGTCTCAGAGTAACTGATTCTATTATTTTTTTCCCCTGTCATTAATGAGGCAAGTCCAGATTTTGGACAATTCACTCTCTTTTTTAATTCTATACGGTTGGATAGATAAAAATTGTAAATTTGAAGTGATGAAATGTTGGATGATACTGATTCAGTCCATATATGTGGATATGATAAGAAATGTATGTATATTCTTACATCATGAGACAACAAGAGACACATACCGTACACACTGTAAAATGCGCTCATGAGTTACACATTAACATGATTGTATTCTGGGACGGTGGCATGTTACTGCATAAAAAAATGTCTGTGTGTCTGTCTGATTCCATGCATGTTGTGCATTGCAGAGTTGTTTCCCTTGCCAAACCACATGATTCCAGTCTGATCCCGTAACAAATGAGTGGCACTGAAATTGTATTTATTTTTTGAGTTACTATGTAGTTCAGTTTCTCATGTCATGTATAAGTAGTTGTATATAGATGTTTAACCTGAGCAAGATTGCTTGAAACAATTCATTGTTCTTTGAATACCTGCCCCGTGAAGGTCCATGGTAGAATATGCCTTAACAAACCCATGCTTGCCAAAAGAGGCGACTAACAGGATCGGGTGGCCTCTATGACTTGGTTGACACGTAATCAGATGCCATCTGTGATGCTTAAGCTGTTGATCACTTTACTGTCTGGTGCAGACTTGATTATTTATAGACCACCCCCATATAGCTGGAATATTGCTGAGTGCAGCATAAAACTACACTCACTCACTCTCTCTTGGAACACCTATGGTAGCTATTATCATTACTGTTAGGGACAGACATGGCCCTCATTCTTGACAGGCAAGTTAGTTTAAACTAAAAATCAATTTATTTCATGTGAGCTATTGGCCTTTTAGATGTGACTAGCAGTGTATATGTGGGCCACCTCTTACATGGTGTTAATGAGTTATCTCCCTTTGGCCAACTCACGATATGACACCAAGTACCACACAACTGGTCAACATAATTGTTTATCTTATAAAAACAGAGAAAAAGACAAATATTGAAAAGTAAACAAGCATATTTATTCGTCTCTGTTAAAAAATATATACAAACAAGCATCATGTTTTTTAATTTTCCATCCAAACATCTCAAGCAAATACAGTGAAGGTACTTTTCATGAAATCACCCAAAAAATCAAGATGGTAAGATTATGAATCCTTGAATCCCCTCATCCGGGGCTTTTATCTAAACACCCTGTAAATCAACACACTATCGTCTCATCCTTGTCCTTGTCTACAGATGTCTAAATCCTAGTTGTCTCAACACAAGGAATACAGTATCAAGTGAGTGAGTGAGTTGAGTTTAGTTCTACACCACACTCAGCAACATGTCAGCTAAAAAGTGGAGACCTGTAAATAATCAAGTCGAGAATACATCAATAAGTGAATCCATGTCATAGCAAAACGCAACAAGTTCACAATGTCTCATGCTAATATTTATCTTTAGGGCTCTGTGTGGGTTCAATTTTCCATATACATTGTTCCGTTTCAGCACATTTTATACTGATGCTGTTTTTGCAGCTTCAGCCTTACAACATTTCCTCTCAGAAAAGTAATAAGGTAACTTAATGTAATAAAGCACTTCAGTGTGTTAGTGAGTAAGTCTGGTTTGATTCTGCACTTTTGCTGAATTGTGACCACATGGAACAATGGGGGAAAGTATGGCGTGATACAACTCGTAAACCACTTCGGTGAAACCCCTTAAAATGGGTGTGGCACAGACACAGAATTCAGCGGGGATTACGAGTTGTAAACCACTTTGACAAAACCCCTTAAAATTGGGATAGCGCAGGCACAGAATCCGGGGGGGGGGGGGGGGGGGGGGGGGGGGGGGAAAGAGTAAACTGAATATTTTACACAAAACACGCAAACTTTAATTGAAGGGGGTCCATATTTCGCGTCAATCAGGGTCAAAGTGGCTGAAACCACTACAAAGGTGATAATAAATCACTCCAGTCAGACATTGTCTTTCAAAACATCAAAGAAGACAACAAAGAAGATGTATACAGTTTTTCTTGACAGCATTTCATGTGTTGAGATCATTTCAGACGCACAGTTCTTTAATGTAAAATATCAGGGCACAGTTACACACCGTTATTGTAGCACGAGTGTTGTACGGATATGCTGAAGTATACAACTTTGAATATCTCGATATCTTCATCTCTTTCTTTATAACAGGACCCATTTTGATTATGTGATTATATTACGACAGCCCCTTTAAGAATTAGAGCTATAATCATCAATCATCATTGTGTTAGATTACTTTGGGGATTAGGATCTTGATCATACTACAATAGTTGACTGTTGAAAGGCACAGGCATGGCAAGTTGGACATCTGAACATGAGGATTAGGTCTCCAAACTATGAACTGAAATGGCTGTTGCAAGGTTACGTTAAAAGATTTTGAATTACAATCATCTCAGCATTAGATGGGAAATAGGGTCTTGCAACAGCACCGACATGAATTTTTCTACAGCTAAACATCACAGCTTCCAAGAATGGTTGATGAGCATATCAGTGACTTATAACATAAGCAATTTATTAAAATTATTTGCTATACCACCACATACAAACAATCTCCTTAAAGTATAGGACAACCTTACGAGAATCATCCCAAAAACTGAGTCACTGACTCAATTGCTGCCAACGTCCCAAGAAGTGACAGTAAACTTAGCATCATTTCAATATATTCTGTGAATGTGAGTTCATGTGACTGAGTACCTCATATGCCAGCCATATCACAGATGGCGACACCAGAAATGGCTTTCACACATTTACCCATTTGAGGAATCAAACCTGGGTCTTTGGCGTGATGAGTAAACGCTTTAAACCATTAGGCTATCCTACTGCCCCTTGTGAAGGTTAAGATCACACAGATCAAAAAGAATCCTCATTTTCAATGATTCCACCTGTATGCTTGAAAATATGCCTTCATCAGCAACAAAAAGGATTTGGCGCAACTTGAAATCTGCGCTTGAGATGGTTTATCTGAATGTCCTATCAGTTGTGGAATGACAAATCCAAATTCAACCGGAACTTCCAAGATCAATAGAACAGTCACATCAGATTCAGAGTGCAAGAAACATTTCCACAGAACCTTCAGTATAAAGCTTCCCAAAGTAATGCCCCACCAACGTCTGATAGTTCATCTGTACGAGAAACAACAGTTGTGTATCAAAGGACACATCTGACCAAGAAACATCAGCTCTGAACTTCACACTGGGTGCTGAACACCTTTTTGATCAAGCTGCTTCAATATACAGTCTTTCCTGTGTCTCCGCAGCCCTCTGGGGTATTTGTACACCTTCCCACACTCACATGTGTACGTCACGTTGTCATGGACGGCATCAATGTGGCATTTTTTGGTCTGTTGAGAGGTGAATTTCTTGCCACAGTGTTCGCACTGATAGGCGTCTTTGGCCGCCAAGCTTCGGACATATCCTGATCGTGGTGCTTGAGAATATGAGCCCGGATATCTCACAACAGGTGTATAAGGTGACTGAGCACTTCCCTTAGAACCTGGTAGGAAGATGCCTATCTCTTCTGAAAGTAAAATATTTGCAATATGAATGAGACTGCTTCACAATTGTTTAAAAGAACTGGCTACGATGAAAACAGGAAAACAACATACTTGACTGGAATAAAAGAAACAAATTTGGTTGCTCCATTGCAAAGAAACTTAGCTTCAGAATGAATACATCGTCCTGTATATCTGTTAGTTAGCTTTCACCTGACAAGGTGCAAGGAAAATCCCAGAACCATTGTGTATGTAACAAAGCGTGAGCGAACAAGTTCGGTTTTACACTGCTTATAGCAATATTCCAGCAACATCATGGCGGGGAACACCAGAAATGTATTTCACACGCTATACTCATGTGGGGTATGCTATAAAGAGGGTGACATCCACAACATTTTTTCTATACATGTCATAGTTCACTCGCATCTTGTGAGATGAGTCATGTGGCCATGTGTTCAGTCTCACAGTCCCTGAGCCACATTATTTTCCCAACTCCTTAGCCCTCGTTGCAATGCTAAAGCCCTGAATAAAGCAAGTCTAGATTTCCTCAAGTTCTTCCATTTCACTTGGGATCCTTTTCAATTTTGAGGAGTTTATTTGTTATGACGCACATTATATCGATTCAGAGACTTCGCGACACGTGAAGGTCCTGAGTAGAATTGGTCTTCAGCAAACCATGCTTGCCATAAAAGACGAATATGCTTGATGCAAGAGGCGACTAAGAGGATCTGGTGGTCTGGCTCGCTGACATATGTCATCGGTTCCCATTTGCGCAGATCAATGCTTGTGCTGTTGATCAGACTTGATCAGCTGGTCCAGACTTGATTATTTACAGACCGCCACCATATAGAATATTGATGAGTGCGTCATAAAACTTACCTAACTCGCTCACTCAGAGACTAAGCATTAGTCTTACAATGGGCAAACCAGGTTTACTTGGCACACCTAGTGGCTGCAAGAGTTGTATGATCCCCATCGAGTTGAGATTGAAAATATGATGTGAAACATGTGTGGTGAGACTGACACCAGTGATGGAGGAAAAAACACCTTTGAGTGATCTGGAAGTAGTTCAAATAGGGCACTCTAGAAAGGTGGTATATAATAACAGTAATAGTCTACCATGTCCTGGTGCACGCACTACAAGAAGGTGGTATGTAATAACAGTACTAGTCTACCATGTCCTGGTGCACACACTACAGAAAGGTGGTATGTAATAACAGTACTAGTCTACCATGTCCTGGTGCACGCACTACAGGAAGGTGGTATGTAATAACAGTAACAGTCTACCATGTCCTGGTGCACGCACTACAGAAAGGTGGTATATAATAACAGTACTAGTCTACCATGTCCTGGTGCACGCACTACAGAAAGGTGGTATGTAATAACAGTACTAGTCTACCATGTCCTGTTGCACGCACTACAGAAAGGTGGTATGTAATAACAGTACTAGTCTACCATGTCCTGGTGCACGCACTACAGAAAGGTGGTATGTAATAACAGTACTAGTCTACCATGTCCTGGTGCACGCACTACAGAAAGGTGGTATGTAATAACAGTAACAGTCTACCATGTCCTGGTGCACGCACTACAGGAAGGTGCTTTATAATAACAGTAATAGTCTACCATGTCCTGGTGCACGCACTACAGAACGGTGGTATGTAATAACAGTAACAGTCTACCATGTCCTGGTGCACGCACTACAGAATGGTGGTATGTAATAACAGTACTAGTCTACCATGTCCTGGTGCACGCACTACAGAATGGTGGTATGTAATAACAGTAACAGTCTACCATGTCCTGGTGCATGCCATTCACTGTGGGCAGTCAGTGTCCACTGTAAACACTCCCAGTTGTTTTTGGGGAGTGTATGAAATAAGTATCATGCTTGCTCCATGCTTTTCTTAATAAAATAAGAATAACTGTAGCATACTTGTTAAAATGTTTATTTTGTACAAACTGTTTGTGAACATTTCACAGATTTGCATCATTCACTTCACACAGCTGAATTCAACATACTTGTTGTCATGTTAAAATCACAAATTGATAAATTTGCCAACCACTTATTAGTAATACAAACTTGCAAAGGACATAACACTGAAAAAAGATAATCAAATAAATTCTGGTTTAACTGAAACAAAAATCTACTGAGACATCATTGAACTAACAAACAAAAATTTAAGCATGAAACAGAAGCCAGTGGTGAGGATAATCCCACTATCACTTGCAACATAAGGCGAAATTTTGTCAAAGTATATGAATGAAACACAACTCAAAATAATTCAAACAACACTCAACGCTTGCTAATTACTGTACTTAATCTGTGATTATAGGATAAACTTTCATGATATGAAATAATCAGGTGATCTTTAACTAAAATTGTACGTTTGTTGCTTAATTAACTCAGCAATTTTATCTATACCTGAGAAGAATATGACTTTGACATATGGGATGAGCTGGCAGAGGAATCTTTACACTAATTTTAAGATCAGTTGCAATAACAACATTTCTGATGCCATAAGGTTCCAAAGCCTCAAACAATATCAAGCTATAGATGTTTGAGTTGCAGTATTAGTGAGTATCAATGAAATGGAATCATTGGCTGATTTTAAGGAGGGTCAGCATTGAGAAAAATGCCAGAAGACAGTGGTTGAGGAGAGTCCCTTTTAACACAATACTACCCCTGTTTAGTACTGGGGAAGACTGTGGATAAACACCATCAGAGCAAAGAAGGAATAGGTTAGCATGTATTTCCAGTGACAATTTGGATTCCAGTTCACCTTTAGAAGTGGGCTCGACACACTGTAACCATGCAGGGAATCAAACACTGTTGAGGACCAAACGCCTTAACCATAACGCTACCCCACCGTCCAGGCTGTTAAGTAACAGAGGATAAACAACATTAAACAATGAAGGTATAGGGTAAAATGTATTTCCAGTGACAATTTGGATTCCTGTTCACCTTGAGAAATGGGCTAAACACACTGAACACACAGGGGAATCAAACAAGGGTCTTTGATCTGATGACCAAACGCCATAGCCATACGTCTACCCCATTGCCCCGACTGTTAGGTATCAGTGGATAAACACCATCAAAGCAAAGGAGGTATAGGATACAATGTATTTCCAGTGACAATTTGGATTCCTGTTGACCTTGAGGAATGGACTCAACACACTGAACTCATGAACCATTGAACAAGTGTGGGGATTCAAAAATTAGTCTATGTGGGTGAACATTTTCTATTTTTTTCCCCCCAGAAATACAGCTTGGGAAGTTTAGCATGTGTTAACGAGTAGTAGATTCAGGAACACTCATTCTTACAGACACTCATTCTTACAGTAGAAAAATGGAAGATCGTGATGCAGCCAAGTCAAAATTATTTTTTTAAAAATTGCAATAAAAACTTGTTAAGCGCTTAAATAAAAGTGATGCGCCGATGCCTGAGAAACATTTCACTTTTTTTATTTAGCCTTAACCACTAGACTCCCTCACTCCACAAGTGTGGGGATTTGAACACAAGTCTATTGTGTAACTGAGCAAACGCTTCCATCACTAGGGTCTTCCCACAGCCCCACCCTCACCCAGTGTATCAGTACAGGCCTAGGTCATGGCTTGTGAACTGTTTCCATTTTTCTGAGCCAATGAGCAGAATTTCTGGTGTCTCCGCAGGCAAGTTGGATATTTGTACACCTTGCCACAGACACAAGGGTAGGAAGCATCACCATGACCATGGACAGCCTCCTCGTGGAACTTCTTATTGGCAGCATTGGTGAAGGTCTTCCCACATTCATCACACTGGTAAACACGGCGCCCATGTGACGGGGCATCTCTACAAGCATTGAGAAAGGAATCCACATTGGCTTCAGCAGAACCAGAAAAATAGGACCTTTGCAGTCCTGAGTTACTGAACTCTGTCATACCATGACTAGACTGAAAGGGCACCTGCATATTTTGACCCATGCTTTGTGACCTGCTGGCAAAAAGAGGACTCTGTCTCGAGCCAGAGGACATCGTGCTTCTATTGCCCGTATACTGAGATGTATAATCCCAACCAGACCTAGTGGTCGATCCATAACCTGAAATCAACAAAAGAGGAAGTTTGTTGGAGACTGTTGTTGTGTCTAGACCTGATCTTATATCAGATGTGAATAAGAGTAATGGAAAGGAAGAAGACAACATCAACACAATGTAACTGATTAAGAAGAATGATGCAATGACTCATGTCTAGCCTTCCAGTTCGTGAACCGTATTATTTCACCTACAGCCAAGCCCTCCCTCCCCACCCCCTTAGCAAAGTAAGTCCATATTTCCCAAGGTCCTGAATCTCTGGCATCCCTGGGGATCCATGTCAATTTAAATGGGTTTATTTCTTACAATAAACATCATATATATTCAGAGACAAAATGTTTGTCTTGACTCATGTCTTGTGTCAAGATAATTTCATCCCTTCTTGTTCAAACAAAAAGGAGGTGTCAGGAGAATATGCCCTGAGACAATCCTTTCTGATAATACACAGTTAAAAGATACGCCAACATTTAACATTCGGGACGAAGTAACCTTCAGTTGAGGACAACGATCAACAACAAAGTTTTGTGCTACTTTTCGCAATATTCTAGGAATATCATGGCAAGGACACCAGAAATGGACTTCACACCTTCCACCCAGGTGGGAACCAAACCGCTTGGCTTTCCACTGCCTCTTGAACAAACAAGGAATGACATATTCTTCAGTGTATTTGTAAAAAAAAATCATTCACTGCTCAACTCTGCCCTTTTAACAGCAGTGATTTATTCTGACAGATGAACAGGAATATATGCTACCCTTGACACAAGTGTTCTTTTAACAAACATACGTTTGGCAATAACTGCTCCAAACGTAAAGTAATTCTGACGAACAATTAAACGTTAACATCACAAGAGGACGTGTAAACTGTTCCCTTCAGAAGTCAATAAATGTCAGTGCTATTTCACTTTCAAATTAACAGATAACCAAACACCATGAACTATGGTCTGGTCAAGCAGTAGTTGGTCGTGATCACAATGCTGAAGTTAACACAACACAAGATGGGGTCTGCCACAGGAAGTGCCATCAAGGACAGACTTTTGTCGTTTAACATCCAACTCATCACCATTCCATCCTGTAAATAAATGTGTGGACCAGTCAATCCAGTGATTAACATCACAAGTATCAATTAAAACACATGGACAGAGGGAGTGCATTTTACAGCCACTGTGAACAATATTCCAAATCTATCACAGCTTGTTGTGATGTAGGTCTCAGATCTACCACTTTGAGTGAACATGGACTGGTGCTGACATGTTTAATCAGGTTTAAATTGCAAACTATCACAATGACTTGGTCATGCATCTCATAAAGAGCAGGAACAAGAGAGGTAAGATCTGATGAAGAAACTCTTTGGTAAGATGTGGTCTGATAAAGATGTGGTCTGATAAAGAAGTGGTTCATGAAATGTGGTTGGAACATATTTGGTTTGGTTTGGGGTGATGTTTGGTGCCACTTGCAGGAATATTCCAGCTTCTTGCTTGTGGTCAGTAAATAACTGGGTCTAGACCAGACAATCCATTGATCAACAGCATGAGCAGTGGTCCACCCAAATGGGATACAATAATGTGTCAAACATGTCAGTGAGCTTCGTCACTGGATTGCTGAAGTTGTGGTTTCATGAACCAATGGTGGCTGAGATGTGGTATTAATGAATTAAAGGTGGGTTAGATGTTCCCTATCTCATTTACAAAGTTCTACCAAGGACCAAAAACAAGACTGATCAACGTGTAAACAAACGTTCATACAAACAGCTACCAAACAGGCAACATCTTAACATTTGACTGTACTGATGAGTCTTCCTCTTACACATACAATAGCATGCGATTAATGGACAAGGCAACAATCCTAACGTTCATGGCCATGTTAAGTCTCTTACAAACTAGCCCCACACCATCTTGATGTCAGAAGTATTCAACAAAGTATTGCTGCTAGTCCTTTTTCCAAATGTCAATAAATGAAAAACAGGAGGAATCAAGACACAAAGTGTCACATCACACTACTCTCAAGGTATCCTTGGTGATATCCAATAACTTGATGACATTAGATACCGTGGTATCCTTGGCGACATCAGATACCTTGGTATCTTGGTAATATCAGATATCATGGTATCCTTGGCAACTATATACCATGGTATCCGTGGCAACATCAGATACCTTGGTGACACGTGACACTGTTGGCTCTTTGGTGGCATCAGATACAATAGTGATATCTTACACTATAGGATCCTTGGCAACATCCGATACCAAGGTATCCTCTAATTAATCTGTCTACATTGCAGGGTGATTTGGATCTGATTTGACACTGGCAAGAAGACATGTTTTCTGGTGGCGGTAGAGAGCTCGGACATATCGGTATTCCTTCCCACAGATGCAGGTGTAAGAAGCATCCCCATGTACCCCTTCTATGTGGTACTTTTTGTTCCGAGGGTTGGTGAAGGTCTTTCCACACTGTTCACACTCGTACGAAGATTTCCTAACAGTTTCATGACTTACAAATGTCGACAAGGGATATGGAACAACCACTGGGTCAAACACAGCTCCAGACACTGATTGGGCATGATGCATATTGACTGTATAACCCTTTGATACTGTAACGCCCTGCAGTGGAGCTTGAGCATAGCCAGAAAGAGCCTTTGAATCCATTGACAAACCTGCAAATAACAAAATGGAACTTGTTTTGAGAATAGTTACACTGATGAAAATCATGGACACTTATTAATCTGCCAACACCATACTTGTTCATAGTGTAGTCATTGTTCCATAATGTTTTGGTACTAAAGCAGGCCAGACTAAGCCTGAAAAACACAACCTGATCTCATATGTTTCCCCATAAGATTCCTTCTTGATGCTTGGAATTTTAAACCTGTTTGAAAATATACATTAAGGCCTTGCAGTGAAGACATTTTACATGTATTATTATTATTATAGGATATTTACATAGCAAATATCCAGGCAACTAGTGCTTGTTCAAGGCGCTGATATATATTTCCGTCAATCATTGGATGTCAATATCAACTGCCCATCTTATTATCAGTCTCAACTCCCTGGAGAGTATACAACTCATGCTGCATCTGGCCGCATTATTTATAGCTGTCTAATCCTAACGAGTCCACCCATTCACAGCTGGGTGGACTGGGACACATAGTCACAGTACTTTGTCCAAGTTTACTACATGATGCTGTAGCCACAACTTGGTGTATGTACGTATTCATGTAGTTACCATCTGGTCATATACCAACAGATTCGTGGGTTCTTCTAAGTGCACAGGGTTGTGTACTGCACACTTGGGGTTGTGACAAAATGGTATGATTCTGTACAGAAAGTTTACTCCAAGGTTTTTACACCTGGTCACAGCATTTTGTTCCCTGTTGATTCAAGCTATTTTAGTATCCACTTCAAGATTCTTGCAAACTCTGCAACATCACATACATGGCTTCTCGACTACAGCTCAACTGGTCATCCTTATGACCAGTTTGATTGAGTGAATTTGGTTTTTTGCCACTTTCAGCAACATTCCAGCAATATCACAGCAGAGGACACATATGAAGTTTTGGTGACAATATCAGCTTTGGTGAGGAAGTTCACGCACCATTTTCACAAAAATGTCCAGTTCCTGAGGATACCATTCAAAAACCAACAGACTATCTCTAAAACTCAATCCTGTGTCCTGAACAAAGTGAACCTAAAAATTAACTCACACACAATCAACAGAACTGCACCGAACTAGACGTCTGCTGCGTCTGCTGCGTCTGCTGAGACAGCTGATACACTGAACAATGTTTCCGGTGCCTGTACAGGTTGTGTGTGTACTTGTAAGCCTTGCCACAGACGCAATTGTAGGCAGCTTCACCAGGCCCATGTACAGCCTCTACATGCAATCGCTTATTCCGTGGATTTGTAAAAGTCTTGGCACAATATTCACACTGCCACATTTTTTTCCCATAGCTCCCTCTGCAAGCGTCTGCTGCAATGTGGAACAGTAGGGAATGGTCTATATCATCAGAATTTGTCTCTTCCACTAAATGCTGACCCAAACCTTTTCCGATATCTGAAACCGAAAATAAAAATAGTTTTCGAAAAGGGGCCTGAACACAAAAAACAATCATGATTATTGCACAGCGGATAAATTGACTGTCCTCAACCATCATTAGCTGGCCTTACTCCTAATAAACTCATACTAAAGCATTATCAATAACTGAATTTTCCCCGATGTGAAAATACGAGGCAAAACTCTTTCCATATTCCTGTGAAAGCTCTGCCATCAGTTTTATGATTTTCATATATGATGACCATATACATTGCTCCAAATTTTTTCAAATAAAGGCACCAAACATCACTTAGTGAAACAGTCTGAGAATGTACTAGTTTGACCTGTCATATCAATAACATACCAGAATAGGAAGGAGTCTTGCACTGTTTTGGACAGAAGCTCATCTCAAGTTAAAACAGTGGAAGAATTTACAACCAAGGTAACCTCTACCTTCCCTTAAGTAAGGGATTCAAGGTGATAACTTATTCAACATTTAAAAAATAATACTTGGACTTTTTCTGCATCCCCATGTACATGCTCATCTATTTCGATGCATCCATTGTCAGTTTTTATGCGTGTAGGATGCAGGACTTTGCGTCCTGTAAATCACTGTTTTTATAATGTGATGCTACAAAATGCACAAATAACTGCTCGCTGTCAAACACAGCATCCAGCAACATCACAGAAGTTGGAAAATGTCAGGTCTTGATAAGTCCACCTGTATCATGAGTGTTAAACCCTGTCTTCAAGATACAAGATAATACTAACCAAGGTCACAATGTTGACCATCAGATCTACTTGGAGCCTCCGATGACAAGCACAAGCTGCAATGGGCATGTTCCAACCTTGAGGAATTCCACTGGCAAGATACTTGAGGTGTCAGGAACATGGGGCAGAAGGGGTAAACTTCAAACCTCAAAGTGGCAATGCTATAAACCATTACAGCTGAGTATAAGATGTACATTCTAAATCCTGTTGTGCTTTGTTAGTGGAGTGACTGAAGTGTTCACCTCTCAAGCTGAAGATACAGGTTCAAGCCTTGTGATGGAAACAAATTCCCCTTGGTCATCAGCAAAACCATCAAGTTCCAACACAGGAATAATGTTAAAAACTATATTCAAACAATCCTGAAGTTAGTATACCAGTCTTGATTTCCTCCATTGCAAATTCAATTGATCCTTACAGAGACTCTAAAAAAAGTCAGCACTCTGTGCTGGAACACATTCTTTCTTATGTCTACGTAAAGCTCTCTGGGACTTGTAGACACGTCCGCAAAAACAGCTGTAGGTCAAGTGCTCATGCACTGCCTCAACATGTATCTTCTTGTTCCTTTCATTGGCAAAATTCTTTTTACAATATTCACACTGAAGGCTGTGACTGTGCCTGGAGGCACTGAACGGTCTTTGACCACCAAACCCTACTGGCTTGTCAATGTAATGAGGATCTTGGGCAGCACCGGTATATAGGCCCATGCCAAAATCTGAAAATAACAAAGACACATGTATTTTCTCCTCATCTTTTAACGAAGAAAAAAGTGGTCAAATGTTACAGATTGGCAGTATCCCCTGCAAGCTGATCCAGAGCAGGTGTGAGTGAAGCTGTGCACTCTGTATCACTGCAGCTAGCTGTACAATAAGCTCTTGCTATGAAGCATCAAGCAACGTTATCGTCCAGTCAGAAACCGGTGTAATGAACAGTCAGCCATTTTGTCAGAAAACTTCAGACCTGTCAAACTCTTTTCAAAGTGAGTGATGTTTAATACTTGACATTGTCACTCATAAATTCATTGTATCACCCAAACTGGATCATGATTTATCATTAGAAGCTTGCAGATGTGTTAAAGACTTGCACGTTGATGGTCAGTTTGGGTTTGAGATAAATGTTCCAGAGAATCATCAACATGGTCATGGTGTGAGGTAACTCTCCCTGCCAATCTTTCCAAGTGGACCTCCTGATGTGTCACCTGTTTAAGGATAACAGTGTCCCCTTATGTAAGGTTCATACACAACTGCCAGCATATTTAAGGCCCTTCTAAGCCATTACCAAAGTACTGTTAACTAGCAAGAATTTATGCAGAACAAGAAGATGACAGTTGTTGGACGATGAATAGGATGTGGATTAATGATGTAATTTTAAAAATCATTAGTAGACAGCTGTGTATTTTAAATAAATAAATAAACAATCGAATCAACCAGATAATCCAGTGATCAACTGTGATTCAGGTAACCATAGTGTTGATATATGGGAGCTGAAGTGTCTGACAGTGACATGAATTGTATGTGCAGACACTATTTTCTACATACTAAGGCTCTAAAAATTTCTTATGGTTCTGTTAATTAAAGTATATAGCATGTAAAGCATGCCATTTTTTTCAGTTCAGTTGTGTTTCTGTATACATTGTATTATTTCGAAAGCATGATGTATTCAGATAGTACTGTGCAGTCCTAAGTGTGTGATACTGTAAAACTGGTGGATCGTATTTAAACAAAAACATCTTGTTTCCCATCACATTTCCTACAAAACTGACAGCATAAAGCCTTGTTAGTTTGATCAGAGTGACATCAACACTCATTCAAAAGTTGACTTCACGGATTTTGCGCCTCTGGTGCATCTGAACTAAGAACACTACTGAAACAGGGCTGCACCAATTTGGTTCCTTTCTTCAAAAAAGGAATCTGACACATTGTGTTTGAGTTTTGAAATCCATTATCACTATTTTGATTTAAATATCTAGTTAAATTATTTCCACACAGTCAGAACATACTTTAGCTCTAACTTGAGATGTTTTGAATGCTGAAACAAGGCAAGATTAGTTGACAGTAAGCTAATAATCCAATACTAATTGCTGCTAGTAGATATCAACAAGTTGGCGATGAAATTCATGCAAACAAAGACGACTTAGACAGTTGAATGAAATCCAATGGTTTCTACCCGAGTGAAGAAATGAGGGTCCAATACAAAAAAATCCAACTGAACTGAGGTCTGGATGAATCGATACAGCCCCAAACTGAATCTGACAAGTATCTACCCAGGAATAAATTGGGGAACGGTTGTTTTGCTTGTCATTAAACCTGCACTCATTATGAGAATCAATCTACAAAATTCTGATACAATGACGCATGAAACAAGTGTGAGTCTGACCATCCGATCCTGTTGCCTCTGAAGACAAAGCATGGCTTGCGGAGGGCAAATTCTCGCCGAAATCTTCATGGATATAGGTAACAGTTGAATAAGGATCAATTCTTCTCAGAATATTCCAAAGCACCAAATTCATCTGCACATTTCGGTACTGACAGATGTCTCCTCGCCTCACAAAGACGCAATAATTACATTTGCATGGGGTGAAAATGTGAAATATTCAATGTTATGTGTGAACCAGGTGTTATGAAAGTAGCACATGTTGCACAATGTTATCATTACAAGCCAGATGTGTGGTGTATTCATTAGATTTAAGAGTTGCGTCAAATTCAATCAGGTAAGAGACCAACTGTTACAGCTGAATCATCTTGCATCATATTGCACACATCATTGTAAATACTTTCAACTGAGTCATTGTAACCAATGCAAAGATGTAAAGATTATTAGAGTTGAAACCATATGTTAGTCCTTTTGTCAGAGATATCCAAGTTGGCTTTTAGATGAAATAAGTGATGAATGTTCTTAAAGCAATATTTACTGAAAACTGTTTTTATTTAAAATTTGTTCATTCTTTCGAACATAGGTAAATAATTCACCAATTCTTGATATCACCATCAATTTGTCTGAGTTGAATTAGCATCACTGTGATTACCACCAAATCAGATGGTTCTAGGACATCCAAGGAAAGCAAATCTGCCTAGCAAAACTGCAGCATCTCACACGACTGAGCAGCATCTGGGTTATACAAATCACTTTTTCAGACATAATGAACTGTCAAGCTGAATCTGAACGCCGCCATATAGATGGAATGTTGGCAGGTGCTGCGTAAAACAAGCAACCAGTCAGTTGATCAGAATCCGAACAGCTTTCAAACTAGGGTTGCAACGATTGAGCTCAACTGATCGAAAATCGAATCTGACACATTTGTTTTGATTTTCGATAATCATTATCACCATTTTGATTTGATATATAAGTGTTGTTCTGTGTTCAAACATTGTATTTTATTTATTTGAAAAAGGTTACATCCTTATTTCCAAGTGAAATCTTGGCAAAGCTTTCAAGGTGGCATGGTTTGTATAATGGATTCTGAGAGATAAATGAGCTCTGATGTTTTTACTTTTATGAAGAACAGGATAGAAAATGATCAAATCAATGGTCCAATATCGAAAATCAAATCGAACTGAAGTCTGCATGAATTGTTGCAGCCTTATTTCTAATATGTTCTTTGATGCCAACAGGGAACTAATCACAACAGTAAGTGAGATCATTAAAATGTATTTATTCATACCAAATGAACAGATAAGCTCTGTTCTGTACGTGCTGATATACAGAAATTAAAAACAGATTGATGAGCATGTTGTGCGCAATACATCGTCTTTATCTGCCAGTATGCACTCAACACAATAGAGATCAACTTCACATTTCAAACATAAGTTCGTAAGCTACATTAAACTACGACAAATGCAATGTGATGAGCATATAAAAATGTTCATCATAATAGTTTATTATGCTGTATGTACAAAAGAGACAAATACTTCATGATAGACAACACTTAAAAAGTGCCTGTCCATTTCGAGGACTTGCACATATTTATTAAAACCACAAAGATAAGTTCATCCTGGATCATTGACAGTTAATACTGAAAAAAACCCCTTTCATCTTAATGTCAGTATGATGCATACCAGACCATCAGAGCCCCATTTCACAATGATATCATAGTACTGCGACTATCGTAACACATATTTATGACAGCCATAGTAAGAAGGGAGTTCTATTATTCATATTAATTTGGCTGTTGGTGTCTGCTTCAGATAATCTTCTCAAGTACATGTCCTAGTTGACATTCCAACAAGTGGCGCACTAGTTTTGAACATAGGATTCATACAGAATTTCAAGACCAAAATTTAAGTTTTTTTCAAGACTTCTTGGGGGGCAAAATTAAGGTCAATAAGACAAGCAGTTGTACAAATAAACATAGTGAAAATAATAGCAAACACAACCTCTGAGCACTGTTATGGTCTTTTTGACTAAAACGTGTCCCAATGATTTGCTAAAATATATCAGTTTAGAAAGGCAGTTAATAAATACCACGAGGCTAGATTTCATGAATATACCCAAACACCCTGGCTCTTGGCTGAAATTATATAGGTTACCAAACTTGTATATCATTTTTATGTGACTTATGCTTGTGGCACATGGTGTCTGAGGACTTGTGATGTCCTCGTCAGAAAACTGGCTTACCATGTTGAATGGGTTAACACACATGTCCACTTCAAGCTTTAACTCTTTCAACACCAGTCAACCAGAGGCATATACTGCCATGACACCGAGTTTCCAGTGACTCTGAGGTCATAGATGAAGCTTATGTTTATCAAGGAAAATATCAGCTGATTAATCATTATTACTACTACATATCATACACCATCTGAAAGGTCTAATCCTACTGTTTATAAATATGAAAGTTACCTTTTATCATATTACTCAAGTAAAAATGACTACAACTTAAATAAGTTAATTTTTAACGAAAATGAAAACACATTTATGTCCAGATAAACCACGGACAAAGCAAAAACTGAGGCGACTGTCTCTATTTGTAACATGTTATGATATCCCTTCTTTTTTTCTTTTATATTTTCATATTTTCACAATCAGAAAATTATTATAAAAATATTTTAAAAATAATATGTATGGTCGTGTATTTCCCGATATCGGCACCCACTCTGTTTGGTAATGTGATACAACAGCATGCAATACCTCCATTTCAAAGCTTTGTATGAATAGCGTGAGGTGATTCATTTGATGACAGGTATTGTTCAAAGGTTCTGAACATCAAGAATGTCACTGTACCCTTACTGGAACTATTTTCACAGTTGTTACAGCGATGTTACTGGATACATGTTGGGTTCTAATGACTAATGCGACTACTCCCTGGCCGGTATACCGGCCTGGTTTCCCATGGTGTTGAATAAGTTAACTCGAAATTTAAGGCTTTTTTGTGGCTCTTAAGTCTTTCTGCAGACTCAGGAAAAGAAAAAGAAATTGCCAAAAAAAAAAAAAAGAAAGAAAGAGAAAAAAACTTGAAAAAAACTTGAAAAAGAAAATAATAATAATAAAAAAAAACAGGGAAAAAAATTGGAAAAGTGAAACTGAATATAAAATAAATGAATAACAACATCATAGAGTGACAAGGGATTAATTTCCATTTGGAACGTTTAACTTCACATCACAGGACTGGCAATTATAGGAACATAATCACGGTGAACTGCAAGTTAAAGTGATGATTATAATATTCTGGAGTGCCAAAGGCAGACTAAGCAGTGGAAATGTTGCACCTCAGACAACTGGGGCACCCATGCCCTTAAGATCAAGCTGAGTGACTTAGGACACACTTTAAGAAGCCAAAGGCAAGACATAACTGCACAGGAAGATCAAATTATGAGTATGTTAGCATTAATACCGTATTTCAATCTCATGAGAGAATGTCAACCAATCATGGGAGAGCAAGTGATGGACATGTTCCAAGACACATTGAAGAAGTAGGATTCTGTCCGACAGACCAAGAAAACTCTCAGGTAGGTGAGGGTAAGCCTGGGACTTTTGGAAACTGTAGAAAGCAAAGTGCATCACTTTTGGGCTCCTTGTACCATACATATCACAAGTGAGTATGGTTTTACGCCACTTTTAGCAATATGTCACACACTGTTCCCTTATCGGGAATCAAACATAGGTCTTCGGTATGATAAGTGAAGCTTAAACCACTAGGCTACCTCACTGCCCCAAGCACATCATGAAATCACCTGATATGAAATTACATGTCTGGCTGTTTCCCTACAATGGGCGTCCGAGCAGATTTCTCACACGTCCTCCGATGATATCGAAACCCACTTGGGTACTTGTACACCTTCCCACAAACACATGCATACGTGGTGTTACAGTGAACTGAATCCATGTGAACTTTCCTGTGGTCAGATCTACTGAATGTCTTATCACAGTAGAAACACAGGTACTCGCCACGAGGTCGCATCATTTGTCCCATTTGTGAGGCAGGTGCTCCTGACGATTGTTCTGTGTAAAACCCACCATAGTCATCCTCGTTTAATGAATAGTTCTGATCTGAAAGGAACAAAGAACAGAGCTGTATCTTCAATGAAATGTGCCTTCACTTCCTTGACAAAAATGTCCAGCCAGGTTTAACAAAGAATCATGGCTTTGGGGGAAGACACTCTGCAATTATGAAATCCAGACACGCTTGACAGCCATGCACTCCCAAAAAAAACCCAACCAATACTTTCTTGACCTCAAACATCCTATACCCATTGTTGTTTTTGCCAGCTATGAACAAGAACCAACCAGTGTCTATTAAACACCATTAATCCAAATCATCTCTCAAAGAGAGCCCACTGTCCAACACAAACAACAAAATCATACATCAAATGTTTATGAAAGTTATCTGCACTTATCCATTTTGTGTGTCTTGTTTAAGGCTGCACTCAGCAATATTCCAGCTATATGACCTTGGGCTGTAAATAATCAAGTTTGAACCAGACAATCCAGTGATTAACATCATGAGTATCAAGCTACACAAATGGAATACCATATTAATCAATATTACTTAGAGGCTAACAACAATCTGATGCTAAATTAAGACCATTAGAATTCTGGCTGTTGTATCACTTGCAGTAACGGCTTTTGAATTACAGCAACACAAGGCGGCAAGGTTAGTGAACAACAAAAGCCTTGGTGTCACAAAATCTCACATAACCTATTGATCTAATAATGGATAGATCAATTTGCCATCATTTTGGAACATCAATCTCTGCAGTCAAGAAACTACAAAAGATCCCCATAACTCTATTGTGGATCAATAACTACAGTAAACAGTCCAACATATTTGGTGTAAGAAAATCCAGCTCATCTAGCTGAAAGTTTGTCATTCATCATTTGTGCAAATCCAGCAACAGGTTCTTCCAATGTATCATCAGAAGTCAAGATATGCATTGCAGTCTGCCCTAAAGACATCTATTTCTTCCGTGAATCATGTTTTACTTTCATGGGTTGGGTTCAGCTGAATTCAACTGAAGGTATGTAAATGATATCTATTTCCTCTCTAAGTCGTGTTTCCCCTTAATGGGTTGGGTGCTGAATCCTACAGAACATGTCCGTCTATGTCGCCTAAAGCCACTTCGATATTTGTAAACTTTGCCACAAACACACGAGTAGACTGTATTTTGATGCACGGCTTCCATGTGATCGCTCCTATGCCCTGATTGAGTGAAAAGTTTCCCACACAGTTCACAGGGGAAGGAGTATCGACTTTCTGATGTCAACACTGAACTTTCTCGGTGTCCCTTAGAATATGCTGCTGTTAAGTCCTCCCAATTTTGACCCTGCCCAGAATAGCCTTCATCTGAAAGTAACAAGAATTTGATTCCTTGAAAATTTATTTCAGGCGAAGATTTGGAGTGTATCCCATCAAATGTCTTACAATCTACACCAGCTTTTGGCTAAAAATAAAATAATTGAGTTGGTCATCTTTAAGACAATAATAAGTAATCATCTGTTATCATCTAACAGCTTTAATGCATACTGTTTTAATCTATTTCGAAGCAAAAATTCAGTTGGAGATGGGTTCCCTGCTTCCTTTGTTACAATCCTGCAGCTGTTGCATGGCTACATACAAGTACTAAATCTTCAATTCAAGTAGAATGACACAATCAATCCGTCAAGCAATCAATTGATCAATCCACCATATTACACAACCACAGCAGACATATTCTGCGGAGATACAGTGAGATCTTAGGTAATAGACAACTGACACTTCTGGATGTAACACAATTCATATCATTCTACTATAGGTGCAGTACAACTCGTATTCCCTCACAGTACTGACATTTCAGAAGTTAGGCATGTGAATTACAACCCTGATTAAATATTTCATGAATTTCAGATCAGAGATGTGTTAATTGTACGGCAGTATTGAAGTACACAATAATATCACTCTACTAATATTCTGCCCAAGAATTCAATCATATTCATTAATGAGGGTGAGTTTCACTTTGGATAAACTTTAGTAAATGTGATAAGAATCAGATAAGTATGTTAGCCACTATGAATGGAAAAGTTCTCAACTACAATCAACTTCGATCAATCAGAAATTAACAACTTCTTCACAAACACAATCTCTCGAAAAATAACTGTACAATTTAGTCTCTGAAAACATAGCATACTTCTTGGACCTTTGATGAAGCTTTTTTTCAAGACACTACACTTACCAAGTGAACGAGTTTTGTTTTATGCTGCTTTTAGCAGTATTCCATCAATATCACGGTGGGGGGGGCACCAGAAATGCTCTTCAGACACTATACCCAAATGCAGAATCAAACCCTAGTTTTCGGCGTAACAAGCAAATGTACTTTGGGTACCGCCCCACACTTAGCAAGATTAGAAACCCAGTCATTATGACACACTTTGGAAGCTGGGTATTGCTGAATGTGAACAAACATCACTTCTATCAACGCTTCAGCATCCTGGTGATTTTTATGCCACTTTTCGCAGTTCTGGCAAAGAAAATGGTGAAAATTAACAGAAATCTCATGAAATGCCTTCACATGTTGTATTCATGTGGAGAATTAGAACCAAGATCTTTGATGTCATACGGGAACACCTGAACCACTGGATAACCCACCATCTGTCAACGTTTAAACTTAATAGGATCAGAGTTGTAGCCCAAGGTGCAGGCTTCTTTGTGTCTTCGGAAACTTCGCCTGTATTTATATATCTTGCCGCAGACACAGGAATATACTGTGTTGTCATGCACAGCTGCCTGGTGATTTCTAAGTCCACTAAGTCGAGTAAAACTCTTGCCACACAGCTCACATTCAAAGTCTTGACGTTCATTTAGTTGTTGACTTATTAAACTGGTGTTGAAGCAGACGGCATTCATATCATGTGACCTGTTTGCCAATAAAGTGTTCTGAATATTCACACCATCTGAAATCAACAAAAAGAAGGCTATTTCTTCGAATCTCTTGTACAATTCTTGCACAGTTTTTGAGGTAGCAATCATATCGTAGAACTGACATCAGCAACATTCCAGCAAATACGATGTTGGTCAGAAAATAATCAAGTGTGGACCAGACAATCCAGTGATTGATGTGATGAGCATTGGAATACAAATATAGACATCTATTTATGCGTGCACTATTTAGGCAACACGTGACTGACTTGTGTCATGATAAGAAACATGAAAACCAGAACGTTTCACTAAACATTCATCATATATCATCCATGACAAACGGTAAAGGATAAAATGAAAATCCAAACATCACTGAATATCGGCAAAGTGTACAATCACCTTTCAAACCTCAAACAGACCAAGGCATCAGGTCACAATTATACAAAATAATCTTCATAGGACTATACAATTAAATAACACACTTTAATGTTCACATCTTTATGACTGAGCATGAATTTGAATGCTGCGAGGGCACCTTGTGATGTCAATACATTTACCAGTAAACAGCTTTATCAGTAATGGGGAATTGCATTCACCTTTAGGCATCTTGTGATGTGACCAAGTATGCTTTCATTATAAACCAGTTTCTGGCTTGATGTCCTTCCACTGTGTGCAACATCTATGAGTGTGCAGAAGCTTTGTACACATTTTAATAATTTTCACCAATATGTCTGTGTGGGTGACCCATATTTCTTTTCACAATAAAAATACTAAGGTGCTGCCAAGGATGGAATGGTGTGCATGTGCACTCCAGGAGTGTAGAACACATTTGAAACCATTTTCCACGTTAGCTTTCATCATGATGAAATTTAAGATGCAACACCAGAAACGAGCTTCAAACATTGCACCCCTGGACAGAACCCAGGCTTTTGTGTTGACAACCAAACACCTTAACCACTTGGCCACCTGATCTTTCGTCAATAACTCAACAGTTTACTCAAAGTCCTTATTTTGAATTAGTTTAATTGGATCAGTGTCATAGCCCAGGCTGCAGACTTCTTTGTGCCTCCGGAAGCCCCGCCTGTATTTGTACACCTTGCCACAGATACAGGAATAGACAGTATTATCATGAACGGCTGCTTGGTGAGTCTTTAGGCCATCAAGTCGGGTAAAACACTTGCCACACTGCTGACAGTCAAAGCTTCGACTTTCAGTTTGTGGTTGAGCAGGACTGATCAAACTGGAGTTGAAGCAGCCGGCATTGATATCACGAGACCTTTTGGCCAATAAAGAGTTCTGAATATTCACACCACCTGAAAATAACAAAAAGACAAGCTATTTCTTTGAACCTTTGGCATAATCACACTGAAGGTTATCCACACAATGGCTTCCTTATTCAGGTTTCTTCACATGACTGGTGCTTTCTTGTGTTCAAGCTATATCATGGTTTTCTACATACTTGAGCCCTGACCAGACCATCCAGTGATCGACATCATGAGCTCCAATCTACACATTCTGGATCCAGTAATCTTCAATAAGTAAGTCTATTTCTGTTGGCACTAAAGACACATCACTGGAATCACTCGTGTCAGGATAAAGGATTGTAATAATGTCAGTCCTTCAAAGCTAAAACTTTTACAACCAACAAATTATTTGTGACCAACAGATCATTAAATACAACCAAACAGCCTTGAAACCTAAAAATTTATAGAGAGATTCCCTCTTTACTTCCAAATACGAAAATCAATGAGACTAGCAATTTATTTTCATGCTATCGATTATGTTATTACAATTTCACAAATTGTTTGGTGAAACCACAATTCAGCATGGATGTAAATATTGCTAACGAAAGGGCACCATGTGTTTACTCAGTACACGGAATGGTATTACCTTCAGACAACTCTTGACCCAAACCAATTTTGTTACGTCTCAACTTCTAGCTTGTTGTGAACAATAACTAGTCCTCACACTATTTGACAATTGTTAAGAAAGCAACAGTTATGAATTTGAAACTATTGCAGAGACCTGTAAACACCTCAATCCCACAATGCATTTAAACTGAACATGGAGGGTAGGGTGTGTGAGTGAGTGATTATGGTTTCACACCCCTCTCAGAAATATGCAATCAATATCATGGAATTGGACACTAGAAATGGGCTTTGTACCCATGTGGGGAATTGAACCTGAGTCTTTGGCATGATGAGTCAATGTTTAAACCACTTGGCTACTACTATGCCACAACTGTATATGAGACTGCAAATACAGGGGATGCAATGGTGAACCACCGAGGATTTGGCAATTTGTCCGCTGGTAGAACAAATTTGAAACCATTCATATGTTAGCGTTTATCATGATGAAATTCAAGAAATAACACCAGAAACAAGCTTTAAACACTGCACTCATGGATAGAACCCAGTCTTTCAAGTGGACAGGCAAAAACCTAATCCACTTGGCCACCTCATCTGCTTATACAAAAGTCATATTTTGAATCAGTTTGATTGGATGAGTGACATTTTTCTGGTTGTTCACATTCCACATCTCAAGATTTGCATTGTTTTCAATAATCATGGGATGAAGGAATGTGATGAAGGAATGTCTGTGTGATGTTTAACGTTTCTGTCCATGATGCCATCAGTTAAGGGCTAGCTTTACATGTGTGCTCCCCAGCTAGAACTGAGCACAGCATGTGTTTCCAATCAGTCTCCACCTCCTGTACATACTTTACTTTAAAACTTGTTTATTTAACAACAATAAACAATACACTGCATTCTGATGAACAGTTTGGAAAAATCAGTTTGAAAAATCATATGACTTATATTATATTTTGTGTGTTGCATAATGGCACTGCATAATTAGATCAAAGTTGACACTGAAACCAGAGACCATATAATAGTTAGTTATATGGTCTCTGCTGAAACAAAGGAAAACAAGTTTATTGTATTGTTCAAAGCATCTCACACAATAGAATACAGTACAATATACTATATTTATCCCTAAAGGAAGAAGACAAGTGTGTGATAAAGCTTGTTGATAAATCAAGAGCCAGCATTGTTTCTATAACACAAAGGAAACCACAACAAGTGCAGGAAAGGCAAGAGTTGTCATGGCAACCTATTCCCACTGGGCTGAGCTTTATCTGGCCAGCCTACAGCTCCAGGCAGCCAGGCTTTATCAATAACCAGGCTGAGCTGACATGAGAATGTTCAGCTTTATCAAGCAGGCTTGCTGTTGAGCAAAACTGGGTCACTGACAGTTTCCAGTGTGCAGTGAGGAGCTACTCTGCCTCTCAGTCCCTAAACCATACTGTCTACCCTTCCACTCTGCCCCTTAATACAGCTGTATTTGAAGCAAGTCTCAATTTTATGCGGATCTGAATCTTCAATCTCATGGAGATTTTTTATCAGTTTAAATACACTTTTTTTTCTGCCATAATACTTTGCAAATATTAAATGTAGTCCACAGTGAAGCCGAATATGTGCGAGATGTCACATGTGATACTGTGATCAGTGACAAAATGAACCTCATGAGGATTTTAATGATCTGTTTTAACATTAAATTCAATGTATAGCAGATTGATTTAACATTGTTACTTCCAATAAGCAAATTGATTGTGCAAGGAAAACAGAATATTTTAACAAGTTAAAAATTGCAGCGACACAGCAATGCACAGAGGTCTAAAAGAAATGAGAACTCTCACAGTCTCAATGTCCTTCAAACGATTTACATAAGAGACTATGTGTCCCAGTCAACACAGTTGTGAATTAGTACCTCGGCAGGATGAGACAGCTACAGATAACTCAGTGTGCCTAGACCCAACAAGAGTTGCATACTACCCAGGGAGTTGAGACTGATGAATATGATGGGCTGTTGATACTGACATCCAATGATTGAGGGAAATATATGTCAGCGCCTTGAGCAAGCACTAGTAGCCTCGATACGTGCACTATATAAATATTCTATAAGACCTAGGTTAAACCATTAGTGAGCAGATGTCATGATTCGGAGAATAATGTCTATCCTTCAGTTGCTACCAGTGTTTGATGTATTCTAGTAAACTAGTATCTGAAATGTACACTGTAGCAGTAAAACCTATTTCAACCACAGACAACAAAGCCTGTGCCCTAAATCTCAAGAGATAATAAATAATTTCAAGTTCCCTACAGCCAATTCTGTCAGCGGTCCTTCATTGACTAGACTTGCTCAAGGCAACATCCTAATAACACAGAACCATGTAGTGAAACAACATCAGGACCTGAACACAATCAATCATTTATTGGTGAACTTGATACTACAGCAACTCACAAGCTGTAACAGTGAGATCGGTGTTCATGAATGGTGTTTAAAAGTAACAGGAAACTGGGTCATGTTAGTTTCCGATGTCTGTCTAACCCGCTTAAAATTCACAGGACCCTTAGCATAAAATTAAACACATTTGACATTGAAATTAGTAACAAACTTAAGATCCATAAATAGCAAACAAGTATCACATGACAAATTGAGTCATGTTTTTGTGAAATATACAGTAAGACACTGGGACTGGCAGGTTGTAGACTTACACCGGACAGTCAGGGAATCTGCCTCATATTTGTCAGTGGGTGAGACGCTATTCATAACACTGGTGAGGTGTGTGGGTGCACTCGGTTTGTTAGATCATATAAGATTATATATGGAGCGTATGTCCTGTCAGCCTCGTGATTTAAGTGTTGGTTCATGTGTCCCTAGCTGTCATATTGCTTGAATATTGGTAAATGCAGTGTAAAAATCATACACACCCACTCACTCTAGGTTTGAGAAAAGTAAATCATGTCGAAATTCATCTTGGACTATGAACTTCAATTGGAAAAATTTCCCTTTCTTGAAAGTTCTTCATTTCTGAGGACTTTTGAGATCAGTCAGTTGTATAACTTAATTTAGACCGGGTTTATTTTTTCAATCAGTTTAGAAAAATTATCCCACTAAAGAGTGAGTGAGTGAGTTTAGTTTTACGCCGCACTCAGCAATATTACAGCTATATGGCGGCGGTCTGTAAATAATCGAGTCTGGACCAGACAATCCAGTGATCAACAACATGAGCATCGATCTGCGCAATTGGGAACCGATGACATGTGTCAACCAAGTCAGCGAGCCTGACCACCCGATCCCGTTAATCGCCTCTTATGACAAGATGAGTCGCCTTTTATGGCAAGCATGGGTTGCTGAAGGCCTATTCTACCCCGGGACCTTCACGGGTCTATCCCACTAAAGAAGTTTCACAGAACTAACGTTTTAGCAGCATTATTCATGGTGGCCTTATAATGTCTGTATACAACAAGCAGATATCTCCAAAACGATACAAGTCAGTTACATGTGATACACTCAATGGCAGCACAGACCTCTAAATGTTCATCACACAGTTGTGATAAGGGGCAAGAAATCTCAAAAATGTCTGTCCGCAAGACCTGATTATCTGTGGAAAGTATTTGAAATCTGTCCCTTCTTTGAGGAAAGAAGACATTATTTATTGTCAAAGTATTTCACCCAATCATGCTAGAAAACAACAAAAGAAAGACATCCAATGAATGATCATATCTTTATCAAAAAAACTTAGTGAGATGAATGTATAAAAACAGATCTCTATTCTGAGATAAAGTAAAATATGACCAGACCGAACTTCTTTAAAGGAAAACAAGCTTGTTGTATCCAAAATGTTTGCACAAACATTGTAGAATACTGCACTGCAGGTTGGGCAAGCATTGCAATGACTATCTCACACCTTTCTGGGTGATCAGCAATGTGAAATTTGATCCTCAACTTTGCAACCCCCCCCCCCCCCCCCCCAAAAAAGAGACAGAGACGGAGACTTTTCAACTCTATCCCACAGTCATTCCAAGGCAAAACATGAAGAGTATATAAAACATGAACTGATCATGAACTGAACAGGATCATGATCTCCCTCTTTGCTTGCATCAAGAATTTACACCAGATGTCAATCACAAGACGTTAGTCAGTACGCTCTCCATGTTGATTCCGTGTCCTCTAGCTTATCTACGTAGGTAAAGTAAACTGAACTTGCCCTAATTTGCATGAACAGTTTACATCCGAACACCGGACATCATCAAGCAACAGATGTCATCGATCAGGAGACATCAGTTGGGACATTCCCCAGGTTGATTCCGTGTCTCCTAAACCATCTGCTCACCCACCCATGGGATCCTGTAAACTGAGCATGCCCCATTTCAACAGCAATGTCTTCAGCCTTTGCTTGTACCTCTGACCATGTCAACAACATGTCATGGGACACAGCATCCCAGTACCAGCGCAGAAGAGCACGATCAACATCATCAAAGCTTGCTGCGCGCAAACGCTTTCTTGAATGCTCAAAATCAGACTCCAAATAACCAGATTTGATCCTTTCTGAATTCTTTATCCAAGTCGACAGGGTATTGTGTGGTACCCCTAGTTCCCGTGCAATTTGAGCTTTGGATTTGTCTCCCTGTTCGACCATCATTATTGCAAAATACTTGGTCTCGAGGGACTTAAATTCTAATTTCCGTTTCTTTGGCACAGTGTTCATGGGCCACTGTAATGAGTCGTCTGATTGGCTGAATTGTAGGTCACTTGTCAAAATGCCAAGGTTATAGGGAGGTTGACTTCCTGAAAAAGCAGAAACATGCAAGAAATGGTCAGAGTGGATTTTACTTGATCTGTACAATTTCACACAACTGAATAGTATGCCAATAATACAATACCCAGCACCGAAAAACTAAATTGTCGGACTTCATTTTACAAAAATATTTAGTTCTCCAATTTGAAACACTGACCATCATAAAACTCTTGCATATTTTTGCTATTTTCAAAATTCCTTTTTACTTTTACATGACAAAATTTTGACACAGTGAAAGAGTGTTCTGACAAGTATCTAACTATCCTTCTGTATAATAAACACAACAACAATTGTTTATCACATCTGAACTATTTATTCAATAGCAAATGAAATTTGAGCTAGAAATTCCAGTTTCTGAAAATATCTGTCTGAAGAATCGCACAGATGTTTCCAACTTGATTACTATTGATGGTAGAAAAAGATCCAAGTAAGAGTGGAATGATACCCCAAAATTTCTTGTTCTAATTAATGCTGGTGGCAGAGTGAATTCAGCAATGTCACTTTCTAGGACTGATTCAAATTTAGTGAGTTTAGATGTACAGCAGTGTTGGCAATATTCCAGCAATATCACAGCAGGGGACACCAGAAGAAGGCTTCACACATTGTACATATATTGGAAATTGAACCCAGATCTTCGGTGACCATCGTCTTCCTCATGAATGAATTGTGATGTAACACAAACACAAAACTAAAATGACACTTTCAAAAAACTTGACAGATCGACTGATCAGCAGTTTTGGACAAGATGTTTTTCAAGTGTGACACAAATGATAGAGTTTTCTGATAATACGTATAAATAATATGAGATGATTTGTATAGTAAGTACTTCATCAAAAGGGAAGAAGTGTTTATGCGCTAGTGTCCTTTGGCTTCAGTTTCCTACTCAAGGAAATGCCATGTCGGCCTTTAAACCTTTCAAGCCATCCAAACGATCCCAAGAAGTCAGTGTAACCCCTATGGGATGCAATCTCCCGAGCCTTCTCCAATAACACTGGTCCTGACAGCGGAATTCCGACCATCACAGCATTTCGATACCATTGATACAGAGCACTATCTACATCCTCATATTTGGCCGAACGCATTCGCTTCCGAGTGGGCACAAAATCGGAATCCAAATATGCAGTTTTGACCCGTTCAGAGTCTTTTATCCATGACGATAAAGTACTTGATGGGATTCCAACCTCACGAGCTATTTGGCTTTTGGATTTTTCTCCTTTGTCTACTTCTAATAGAGCAAAATATTTGGTCTCAATGGTTCGGACATTATTTTTACGTTTGACTGGTTCCGGAAGAGGTCCGATTGCCCCTGGTCTGCAGAAAGCACTAAGGTGAAGGTCATCTGACACGGGGTCAAGATGGTCAGGAGATTGCTGACTTTCTGAAAAAGCAGAAACATGCAAGAGGGTATTACTGACCTGTTATTTTTCAATTTTATCAGAAATAATTTTGCAAAAGCTTACTACGTTCTAATGTTCCAACTGTGTTTTTACAAAATCAGTATGATTCTTTATCAAAATTATTTTTTAAAAAAAATGATAATTCTTCTTGCATGCTTCCTGGCAACGGTGGGGACAAGAATGGCATCTGTGGCTCTTATTTCTTTATCCACATTCCGTTCTGCTGAATTATTGATTATTATGAGAGGTCCTTCTCGGAGAATAAGTGAACCAGTGTTATCTCAAGGAGTAACAGATCAACCACAGAATTTGAGATAAGATGGAAATACAAAAATAGATGAAAAGTGTATGAAGAGCTGAATGAGATAACAAGATTTGAATTCAGAGAGAGTTGTCCACTACTACACTGCTTGTGTGCCAATAAATACATATTAAAGTAACTTATTTGCATGAATCCTTTTGTAACATGTGGTCAAGCATAAAATACACTTGCTATCAACCACCTTGCTGTCAACTTTCCATACTGTGCTGTAAAAGTGTTTCTAAAAAACATCGCAATGAAAGTCTAAATGAGTGAGTGTAGTTTTACGCCGCACTCAGCAATATTCCAGCTGTATGGCTGGGGTCTGTAAATAATGTAACATTCTGGTAGATCCAGAATCTGGATGAGATATCAACCAAGAATCTATTGCGTGAGTAAGTGAGTGAGTGAGTGAGTGAGTGAGTGCTACTGTGCTCTCGATTCATGTTCGCACTGTACATAATCAATATTGTGATGCTGCCAACTGTCTTCCTTATCAGGGAAACTTGGTGCAGCTTTGTTAAGGACACTAATATATAACTTCATGAGACATGCAGACCAAGAATCAGGCAGTGCAGATTAAAACACCAAAATGTATTACAGCTTCAAGTTCACATTTCACAGAATCACTATCTACAGATGCTTGCTGATCATCTCCTTCACAAAAAATGGACACGGAGTTCAGAAAGGGACTCTAGAATGATGAAACTTGATTTCAGCTTGAATGCACAACTTGGGAGTTAGAAAATACCTCAAGCTAAAACAGGTATGCAGGTTTTCCTTTCAGAAATAAGTTCATTAGAAAATAAGTCCTGTTCTTAATAAGCACACAACTACATATCATGAACTGAGCAGACCAATATGAAGTGGAAACAGTCTGTGCACATTAATGAGCTGATTTATGGGTATATTTCCTCATTCGTTTAACTGACAATTTAATAAGCGTTTTCTTCTTGTGAAAAGGATTGGTGTGAAACATTGGGTTCTTACCACGGAATGAACTGCGGTACAAGGCCTTCAGATCAATCTGTTTCTGTTGGGGATGTGAGATATGATCTTAAGATACCATCAGACTTGAGGAAAGGATTTTGTCAAAATGATTTTCTTTCTAGACATTTTAGAAAAGGTCTTAAGAAAGTTAATAAAATGATGGTACAAAAACCGAAAATACAGAATTTGTTTTAATGTACTGCGGTGTACCAAGCCGAAGGCAAAATAATGCAGTTCTACCAATACTACAGTATGTTGTTTCACTCCTAGAAAAAGGCTGCACTATGCAGGATGACTCTGATGCAGGAAACAAACTTTCTTGTGTATCCGCAATCCTGTTTTATATTTGTACGATTTCCCACAATCACAAGGGTAGGTTCTGTTACTGTGACAGGCTGAGTGATGATTGGTCCTGGATGCAGATCGTGTGAACACTTTCCCACAAATCCTACAGGGGAAGTAGTGGCCCTTCTCCACAGTTCCCAACTCATACGGTCTATGCACAACTGACCTCATGTCAGGGGTCAAGGTCATGCCGGAACTATTCTTTACACTACGTACAATACTGTCAGTCATGGACCAAATCGGCTGTGCACTCTCTATCAAACCAAGACTGGCCATACTCATCAAATGGTCTTTATCTGAAAGTAACAAAAAATTTGGGGTTGATTTTTTTCTTCAACAAGAAGCCTTAGGGTGCATAGATATGAACAGTATTGGAACTATGATGCTCAGAAAACAAATTTGAACATTCTTAATTCAGACTGGTCTCTATTAAGTTGTTCTCTGGACTCTGTGGTATTACTGGTGTGCTGGTATACATTCTGCTATTTTTAGCTGTGTTTTGGCATAATGGGTGAATAAAATGTAAAAAGATCTTTTGTTTAAGTTGAAATCTGTGTAGAAATTGATTAAGAATTTAACTTTCCTTGCAAAACTAAACTATAAGACTTGCTTGGGAGATTTTTGTCTCCTTCTTATCTCCCCTGTATCCATGACAACAAAATGGTGGCAGCCACTGATTAATATTTTCTTTGGTGATGTACAAAACTGGATCTGAATGTACAATCAGTACCAAAAACTGTTAATATATTGTAGGAAATACCGCAATATAGTGCAATATAAATTTTCTGCCAGTGATCACATCCACATAATGAAACCATGATTTTGATCTGTACAGATGTAATTTAGCTATCTTTTTATCTGATTAGCGTGATCAGCGCTGTTCAGAATCAATTCCAGTGAGCCTTGGGCAAGAAAGGAAAGGACAATTTACAACATAATAATCCCAGGTTTTAATCAACTGATTTCAATGCAACACTTGGCACAATCACAAGGTGCATATACTTTCCACTTATTTTATGCCTTCAAACAACTTTGTCTCAAAATTATTCCAAAGGCAAATTTAAAGTTACAAGAACATCCAGAGTATAATTCCAGTTGGAAAGTTTTTTGAAACATTCACGGTTAAGTGCATGCTAGGATAGAAATACATTTGTCACTTGCCCTTGCTACACACAGATCAGCCAGTTGTCAGCTAGGAGCCTCTTGACAAAATCAATAAAATCTTATATGACCAATATAGTTCTGCCCTGTTGTCTGAAAATTCCCCTGTTTTCTTTAGAGAGAGCACTGTCTGAAATACCCAGTACCATCTAAAATATCATCACATTACACTGAAACCTGACTTTTCGAAAACTTAGCAAAATTTGACCTCTTGAAAACAAAGTGAAGACTTCTGACACGTACAAATGAATGGACACAAGTTCTTGAAGCTTCATGAACTAAAAATATTCCAAAATGGCTTAACTTTTCAAACATCCTTGACATTGTGTAAAACTGCTGGCACATCCATTGTGATTTAAGTCATAATGCTGGTCCTGGACATGTATTAATGAAGTGCACGAAGCCTTGGGACCAGAAAACAACAATGTGGAATATGGTCTGATGTAGTAATCTGGTGCACGAAGCCTTGGGACCAGAAAACAACAATGTGGAATATGGTCTGATGTAGTAATCTGGTGCACGAAGCCTTGGGACCAGAAAACAACAATGTGGAATATGGTCTGATGTAGTAATCTGGTGCACGAAGCCTTGGGACCAGAAAACAACAATGTGGAATATGGTCTGATGTAGTAATCTGGTGCACGAAGCCTTGGGACCAGAAAACAACAATGTGGAATATGGTCTGATGTAGTAATCTGGTGCACGAAGCCTTGGGACCAGAAAACAACAATGTGGAATATGGTCTGAAGTAGTAATCTGGTGTCCCCAATGAAACCCAAGACACAGGGTGCTTTGTATCTGATGTGACATTTCCATGAACAAAAAGGAGATGGTACAGCTGAATTTGTTTTATGTTCAGAATGATTAAACTCTTGTGTCATGTGGGACTTAGCTCACTGTTTGAATCCATCTTTTGGCAAATCGGACAGTTCCAGACTGAAAGCCCGGAGTTAAAACTTGGTTGACAGATATCTTGTTTTAAAGAAAGCTTTTTTTTTCTATTGAAATATGACAAAAGGGACGGAGTGACAGTCTGAACATAAAACTGCAGCAATATACACTCATCAAATATACATGCATGGACTGTATAGGATACCTGTTACATGGTCCTTATGACTAGTGTCAGGAGTCAGAAACGAAATCCAGTATCGATTATTGGAGAACTTGCAGTGAATGATTATCAAGGTATACAGATTTTTAAGGTAATCACTTATTTTAAGGATTTTTTTTTTGTTTTCTCAGGCTAGACCAATTTTATTTCTTGTTTTAATGATTTTTGCCCTCAGAAATCCCGAAGGCAGGAGTGAAAATAAAATAAAACAAAATCACCAATCCAAGTATTTTTGTTTTCACTTATGACAATTTATAAAATGTACACAGGGAAAAAAAAAAAAAAAAAAAAATCTAAAAAAAAAGATTTTCTTGTTAGTTTAAATATTTGGTCAATGAAAATATTAGGATTTTATATTTATAGCAGGGAAAATTCATTTTTATTTATTTTTTCCTAATTCTTGAAAAAATACAGGTGGATCTGTAAGACAAGAAATAAAATTGGTCTGGCCTAATCAATGTTATAACTGAAGAAGTCATGAAATGAAATACATGTATGCAAGAATGAGACCCAGATTGTAATTAAATAATAAAAGTGGTTGACATGTTACAACAGCTTTACACTGTTGATCACTTTCGTGAACATTCAAATTTAATGGTAAGTGTACTCCATTCAAGAGTTTTATACTAAAACAACAAAAAATTCTGATTAATCGAAATGTTTCTTTTTTAACAGCTGACTTCTTTTAATCCTCCAGTTAAGTTTTGATTATTTTTGATTATCAGAACATCACTATTTATGACAGATAAGTGCATACTAATTTTCACACTAAATGAAGACATGTTTGCCCACCTATGTTTAAAGCTGGGCGTCTAATGATTGTGTGGATTGCCAATCTTAGTGACAATGTCGTTGACAGTGGACAGCCTAGCTGGACATGTCTTCTCCAGGCATTCCCAAGACTGCCAGGCAAGCCTCTTCTTGTTACATTTGTACGAATAGCCTTGAAAACACAAGAATCTACCGCCGCGGCGAGACTGGACAAACTTCACACCTAAAGGGAAGAACCATTGCAGACATTTGAGTTGATAATCAGTAGAAGAAACGTCATTCACAATTCTATGACGCTGTAATCATTCTGAACTGAAGAGTGTTGTATTGTACCATTAGATTGAAAAACGTGCATTGATTAAAGCAAACAGTGTATGATTATTGCTGCAGAACACAAATTGAAACATAGATGCCCTGAAATCAAATCTGTTTGTCCATGACGTATGACTGTTGCTACACAGAGACTGGAGAAAAGGCAAGTTGATGAGCGCAAAGAAAGGGACAGCCAGGTGTGCTAGGATGGAGACAGCACAGCACAGGTTAACGAATCAAAAACTTTGTTGGCTCTTGTGTATGTGCTTCTTGAACACATGGCTGTCCCTTTCTCTGCACCCCTCCCTCGTAACAAATGTGTCTGGGAGAGGGTGTTCCTAAGTTGGTTAACTTGTGCCCAATCGAGTTCATTTCGAATAAAATACATTTAAAACAAACAGTGAACTGTCAGTATTTTTTTTTTATAGTTATTGAAGCAACTTTTGTGTGTGTGTGTGGGGTGGGTGGGTGTATGTGTATTAAAATCCTGCAAAAACCTCAGTGTTATTATGATGTTTCAATTATGATCAGCATTTCATTGAGTATTTTATATTTATTACTTTTTGAGTTGGATTGCCATTCCTTGGTCTTCTTTGCAGTTAAACGCACTAAAGTCATGAATGAAATTGCAATCTACTTGTAACACTATGTAGTCCTAATATCTATGTCCTCAGGGCTCATGAATCCATTCCAGTGAACTTTTGTGACGACTGATAACATGCATAAACTTTGAGTTTATGCATTTTGTTTTGTAAGAAAAGCAACCACTATCTGATAAACAGTTGCCAAGCATGTTTCAAGCAGATTTCCCAAAGTAGTCCTCTACATCCACTGCTCTGAATTGAACAAGAGCAAGACAATGTCTGTAAATGTTTTTATTTACAAAGTATTATTGTCATTAAACAACATACAAAACATGATTTCACAATGTCCACTGGCCACAACAGTGAGCGAGTTTAGTTTTACGCCACGCTCAGCAATATTCCAGCTATACTTATGGCGGCGGTCTGGGAACAGATGTCCACCAAGCCAGCAAGCCTGACTCCTTTTATGGCATCTGGCCGTAACAGAGACATCATGGGTTTACGAAACTCTGTAAATTAGATGCAACAAAGTAATTCACATAAATATACAGTTTTTTTTTTCAATTAACCTTCAGAAAAATATGACCTTAAATTAACATGAAGTAATTAAAGCAACATGGAAATTATCTGACACCATATTGAATTCAAACTCAAATAAGTAAACCATCATAAACATTTCCAAGTGCTAACGATAAACTAAAAGAGCAAAATATTCAGCTGGGATAGAAACACAGCTACTTGCCCAGCTGTATGGGACAAGTTCTCTGGACATACAAGTTATTTGTCGTTACTACGTATTACCCAAAGTTTGAAACGAGCAGCTGAACAATACCATATTACCTTCAGTGTTTTCCCTCCATACCCATGGAATGAATATTACTAGCGCCCCTTTCCACAAACAAATCTTGGTGTATCAAGGCTTTGTATTTAGAAGTGAAATACATAAGAATACATCTGATGAAGGAGTAAGCATTAACTCCGAAACATTGTGTTCTCATAATAAAGAAGTTGATATCCATAAAAATCTTCATTCTTAAATCTTGGTGCTTCGACTTTCATAAGCTGTTGCAGTATAAGAGTTATGAATACCTTAATGCTCAGGGAAAGGCGGCCTTGTGTAACTTTGTCCAGGCTATTCGATTACTCAGGGAAAGGCGGCTTTGTGTAACTTTGTCCAGGCTATTCGATTACTCAGGGAAAGGCGGCTTTGTGTAACTTTGTCCAGGCTATTCGATTACTATTATGATCGTAAGAATATGAAGTATTGGAGTTATGATGACTTTAGAATTAAGACTTATGCAATTACTTGATAACTACAATGATCAATAATTGTAAGTATTATGCTGCAGTTTAAGCACTTTAACAGCTTTGCACAACAGTGAACTGGGACCTTGATCACTACAATGACCACAAGCCCATGTTGTAGTATGGGAATTACGATCAACTTAGTGCAAAACATGGCTTACCGCAATTTGGCCCTTGACCACTACTATGATTTAAACCATTATTCGTCTTATTTCGGATTACACTTTATTCGTAATCATAATCCTTTGTTGCAGTAAGGGTGTTACGATCACCTTAGTGCAAAGATAGGTTTGTACAAGACCTGGTCCTGAGGATCAGACAAACCAATCACCTAACATAAAAGAACCTTGCTTAATGTGAGTTCATGGCTTCTGCACACTGTTTACTTTTTCTCCAGTGTTTCTGCAAACCAGTCCTATATGAATAAGTCTTCCCACATACACAGGTGAAACTAACACCGTCATGTACAGACTCAACATGATATTTCCTTGTTCCGTAGTTCGTGAACACTTTATCACACCTCGGACAAGGGTAACACTCGGAAGACGGAACAGTTCTCGGCCATGGAGAATGCTCAGCCGAGTGAGTTCTAACTTGAAATGGAATGACAGGATGATCCTGACGAGATACAATTCTGCCAACAGGGAAAGTAGTTCCGTACCCATGAACATCTGAAACAGCGATGAGAATCCTTTATGTAGACACTGTGTAACCAAAACACTTGTTACTTTCATTAATGTTCACAAAACAAATTCTCTAAATGAACAACAGAATAGACAACCATACACATACATCTGCAGCAGCTTTTTTCACTTTCTTTCCTTCAAGGAATTGGTTATGAATTTCACCACCATAAACACTGACCACAGAGAAATGCAAGAAGCTGATCCAATAAAACCGATAAAATCAAATGAGCAATTGAGAGAAAATTATGACACAGGGATGGCCACTCCAAAATCTATTTTCAGCAGAAAACGTAACATTGTGTCATTGAAGGCGATTCACAGAACTGATTACTTTGAAATGAAATCAGCAGAAATATGTTAATCAGTGGAAAACTGCCATCCTTGATCAGCTGCCAAATCCAAAAAGAGCAATACATGTATCAATGAGAAACAAACTGGTCCAATCATGAAATCTGAGTTCTGAAGTGATACCTAATCTTTGATACTGTCAAAACTTGGCGGGTTTGATGAGTGGTTGACATTACATGCTTCCTCACATACTTTACTCTTCCTCAAGTGTTTCTGCCAGCTTGTACGATGTTTGTACACCCTACCACACACACAGGCAAAAGTCAAACCAACATGAACAGACTCTATATGGTATCTCCTTGTTCCCTGCCTGGAGAACACTCGGTCACAGTGAGAACAGGGGTACACCTGACCAGCTGGGTCAGAGTCGGTTTGCTCTTTATCCAACCGTGTTGAAATCTGAGTTATACCATGTGATGGTTGCCCATTATTGGGCCAATGAGACACCTGGTGCCTGGAGTCAGAACCCAGTTGCCCTGTATTGGGCCAGGTTGATGCCTGGGATGTATCAGAGCAGGCTTGCACTTTGTCCAGCCAGGGTTGCACCTCAGAAGGTTTAGGAGGTTGGGTTAAAAAGGGCACTAAATAGGAGCCATCATGGCCTTGGTAATTATCACCATAACAAGGAACATCTGAAAGTAACAAAAATACTATTTCAGTAATTCCTCTAGGTGAACTCACCATGTTTTCCAGAACAGGAAAAACACAACACAAATAGCAGAATCTAAAATTTGTTTTGTTCTCTCAACCAATTTCCAGAAACCAATTTTCAGCAAAATAAGTGCTAGATTTAACCAATCCAAGGCTGACTAAGCTCCTATTCCCTGAAGAAGCAGCAACATCCCGTGTATGAACTGCAACAAGGCAGGAATATCGAAGGAGACTAAGGCTTATACGGTCCAGAGTCTGCAGAAACAGCACAACAGAATTTACTTTCTCTCATGTGTTTGTGTAAACTTGTTCGATACTTGTAGATCTTCCCACAAACGCACATGAATCTTAGTCCTTCATGAACAGACTCTAAATGAAATTGTCTGGCCTTATAGCTTGTGAACAAACGATCACATTTGGTACAGGGAAAGGCATACTGAGGAGGACCTCCTTCCTGTATGGGGAAAACCTGATGGTTTGAAACACCTTGTGAGATGGTACTGAATTTCCCACGTCCAAAACCAAGAACATCTGAAAAAACAAGAAGTCTTTGCTAGTTGTGATCTGAATGGGCAAGAGTTTTCAAATGAGCAGAAACATACCTTCTTGTTTTGGTATACTATAAGCTAGATTATATAAAAACTGTGGACATTTTAACTTTACTGAACTCTTGGCCACATCCAGTGAGTGAGTGAGTGAGTTTAGTTTTATGCCGCACACAGCAATATTCCAGCCATATGGCGGCGGCCTGTGAATAATCGAGTCTGGACCAGACAATCCAATGACCAACAACATGAGCATCGATCTGAGCAATTGGGAACCGATGACATGTGTCAACCAAGTCAGCGAGCCAGACCACCCGATCCCGTTAGTCACCTCTTACGATGGCCACATCCAGACCAACGGAGCGTGTGTAGGAAGGAAGACAAGAACCTACAGGTCTGTATGAATGAATCAGATTCTGAATTCAAGCGTTGTTTTCTTGTGAAAAGGGAACCAAGATGCAACATTCTCAGGTACGGCTAACTCCAGGAGAACATGATGACCAGACTACTATCACTATCTCAGCTTTAGCAGTATTGCTGTCTCACTCCGTGTATGGCACCAAGAAATATCACTTTTAACACCCTGTCAAGAGAAGTACTGTATTAGCTGATGACCTTGAAAATGTAGATAAGAGCTCTGTGGAGCAAACAGAAGATTTAGAGAAACCAGATGCATATTCGTTTTTGACATCATGAATAACATCAGAATATTCACAGCCATTGACCTGCCATTCATTTTAACACTGCTTATGGTACCCATGATTTCAAACAGCAACCAAAGAAAGAAAAAAGAACACGATTCAATTTCAAAATATTCAGTCAGCTTGGGAGAGCATTTCTCACTTACTGTATTTGACGCTGGCTTTCTTGTCATGTTGCACATAAGTGGCTTTTTCGGAGATGCGTTTTAAGACTAGTCCTGTATTAAAATGTCTCTCCACACACATGTGGTATATTCTAACAGCATGGTTCATGAATATACGATCACATTTTGAACATGGGTAGGAACCCCAATGCCAGATGCGTGGGCTGGTCTTATGTCTTGTGGAAGACACTTCTGCATTAAGTCTATCAACTTGTGTATAATCTCAATTACCATGACAACCCGAAAACAACAAAAACATGGATTCAAATTCACCTCAACAACAGGCTGAACATCAATAGGTTCTTGCACCTGCACTTATCAAGATGTTCAAAACTTCTCAGCATCTTTGTAAACTAAGCATCAGGAACACTTCCACAAACATGAGTAAATTCTAATCTGAGATGAAGAGATTCAACATGTCAATATAGGTTCACAAGATTAACACATTCATGACTTCTCAGCACCTTTGTAAGCTGCGCATCAGGAACCCTTCCATAAACACAAGAACACCTTGAACCATGATGAACAGACTGAAAATGTCAGTAGGTTCATAAGATCAAGATCTTCATGACTTCTCAGCATCTTTGTAAGCTGCACACTCTTTGCTTCGTCTCAGATGAGTTTGCAAGCCTGTTCGATATTTATAAACCCTTCCACAAACACAAGTAAAACTTAACCCCTGATGAACAGACTCAATATGAAACAGTCTCGCAGCATAGGTCATGAACACTCTGCTACATTCAGAGCAGGGAAGAGATCGACTAGAGCTGCTTGGGTAGTGTCCTGGAGCTTGACCAGAGAATCCACCAACGTATCTACTGTCTTGAACTGAAAGCCCTTGATCCTGTATATCTGGAAGCAGGAAAAGTCTGCATTTACTGAGAAATCCTGCTAGGGCATGGTCACTGGTATGACTTCTGACTATTTCTGAACAAAGCACATTGGGCACTCTTTCGGAGATGTGCGTTCAAACTTGTTCGGTAGGTATAGGTTTTCCCACAAACACACGGGAACAGTTTCCCATCATGCTTTGATTCGATGTGAAACAATCTAGTACAATAGTTCGTAAAAATTCGATCACACTTGGGACATGGATACACACCAGTGCCAGTATTTTGATCTGGGTTAGGTTGGTATTGTCTCATCATGTCCACACCAGCTTGTCCATAAGCACAAAATCCTGAAAGCAACAAAAGACTTGTTCTAGTTCATGCTCATATGTCTGTCTCTCAATTCATGCACAGGAGACATAACAAAGAAGGTCCAGTGAGACTAATTCTCTTAAATCCAATCTCTTATATGTAAATCAGAAAACAGTCGTGATGACGATTCGAACACAAGAATCACTGAGAATACTGAGTAACATTTTGAGTGTATTTCTCTGATACACAATCAGTAAAGTAAAATGTCCAAATATGTCATGTCTGACTAAATGCAGAAATGAAAATAAACAAAATATCATCCTAAGTTTATGAAGACCTTTCCCTTTGACACCACTGCTGTTCTCGCCACCCTAAGGAGTTTATGTTAATGTCTCCAGATTCAACTTAGCAGCATTCTTATAGGCGGCACAAACAGGACTTTTACGGAGATGCGTCTGCAAACCAGTTCTATATTTATAAACTCTTCCACAAACACAGGAGAATACCAGGCCCTCGTGAACGGACTCCAAGTGAAACTGCCTAGCCATATAGTTTGTGAACACCCGTTCACATTTGGAACATGGATATTCGTTCTTTTTGATCTGCCCGCTATCAGAAATTTGAGACTGTTGTGAAACTGTGTTTCCCATAAAGTAATTAGAGTCTTGAAAAGATCTGCTGAAGTCCCCACCATCTGAAAGCAACAAAAAGGTTCCAGTTCAGTCTACTATCGAAAATCATACCAGACGTATTAGAATGAGTGAATAAGTTCTACAATGCTTATTGCAGTATTCCAGCAAGTTGAAGACAGGGGACCCAGGAAATAGTCTTCACATACTGTAGTGGACGTAAAATTAGGGCTGGAGCCAAAGTCCAAACTTATCACCAATGTAACTTTCAATCATTTAATACACATTGGAATTTATTTACCCTGGATAAAAATTAGAGGTCTGTTTGTTGCAATGTACTGCACAGTTGACAGGACAAGTTTGATCAATACTCAAATACATCAAAGTCTAAAACAAATACAAACAGTTGAGTGTTGTCTTGTCAAGGCGTTGCAACGTTATTAACGTTCACGGATAATTTTGAGTTGTTTGTTTATGTTAATCACAATGTATCACTTCAATGTTTACCCAAAGTTCATTAAGGTACCCGAGTGCAAGGGAATTCCCTCGCTGTGTAAACATATTCCCCGACATTCCTCAGGCCCGAAAGTAGTTCGGTTCGGTGGGCGTGGCTTTTTTTTTTTCAGATTCATTGGGAAATGAACTCAAAAGAAATGTTCCCAGTTAACCAATCAGACTGCCAGAATTTTAATGAACACAATAAAAATTTAATTATAAACAGTTGAGTGTTACGGCGCCATGAAATATTGTTGAACAACTTATCACATGGCTATGATGAGTCAAGGTTGTCATGTGACCTCAAATATCAAATAGAATGCATGACGCCAAATTATTTGAAACACCAAATCGTATGAGCTGTAGTACCCTGGTTCTGTTCAATGACTACTAAACAGGAGTTCCAGAATAATGAGCCTACTCTACCAAGAACAGATTCATGGCAACTTCAATGGTGAGTGAGAGTTCAGTTCTCCGGTAGGCTTTGTCAGTAGTTGCAAAGTTCTCAAATGATTCATGTACTTTTCACGAACTACTGCTATCCCTTTCCTATGCACGCCATTTTCATTAATCATGTCTGCATCACTCCAGATGCGGTAGGTGCAAACTGCAATTAGCAGTCTGAATTAAAAAAAAATAAAATAAAACCAAACAAGCACAAACAATTGAAGACTTCTTAACCAGTGCCAATCCTTGACATGACAGAAAAACCACTGACACATTAGATGCATGACAATACTAAAGAGTGACTGACTGGTTCTAATTTTAGCAACATTCCAGAAATATCACTGCGGTGACGCCAGAAATGGGCTTCACACATGGTGCCTGTGTGGGGTATCGAACCCGGGTCTTCTGCTTGTCGAGTGACTGCGTTAACTACTAGACTACCCCATCGCCCGTTTAATCTTACCAAATCAAGTTACATAACACTTCTCAGACTGAAATTGTGAAATTGTACACAGAGCAACAAACGTAAGTCCTCGTAAGGCTAAGAATCCATTATTGCTGAAAACTGTCAGCATTGTTTGCTTCAGCACAAGACTTGCTCTGTCTCAAATGCTTATGGAGACTAGTCCTGTATTTGTACACTTTGCCGCAGACACACATAAAACTGCGTCCTTCATGAACAGATTCCATGTGAAACAACCTCCCCACATTCTTAGCAAAAACTCTATCACACTTGGGGCAAGGAAACATAGCTTGTTCAAATCCACTTTCTGACCAAGTTTGATGATGTTGACTGGCAGTGTTGCCATAGTAACTACCACCATCACCTGAAACCAACAAAAATTGAGACTGCAGAATACTTCACACCAGGACAGGAAATACTAAATTCATAATTGAAAGGCAAACAAATATGTATGTTTCATTTGCTATGTTTATGTAAAAAGCAAAATGGAAAGAGCATGTTATTTTCACCTCAACCAGTGGGGCTGGAGTAAGTGAGTGAGTGACGTAGGTTTTATGCTGTTTGGCAATATTCTTGCAGTATCAGGGTGGAAGGAAAAGATATTGGTTTCATACAATGTACATGTGTTGTAATGTGACAAGTGAATGGTTCAACAGGTGTTGCGAATTGGAAACGAAATGCACTGTTGATTATCGAAGGACTTGTGATGAATGATTATCAATTATAATAAAAATATATACATTTTTAATGCAATCACCAATTTTAAGAGTTTTCCCAAGGCTTTTTCTAATTGATGTTTTTTACAACTAATACTGTCTTGCAATGAAATGCACGCTAGCAAGAAAAAACTGGAAATGCAATTAAACAATAAAAGTGGTTCAAATGTTACAACACACAGCTTTACATTGTTGAGCGGGTTTTGAATTGTCATCAAATTTAATGGTCAGTTTACTTCATTCAAGTATGTTATACCAAAACAACAAAATCTAATCCAAAAAAGTTACTGATTGTATAAAACCTATTTTCAATTTTTCTTTCAATCGATTTATAATAAATTGGGTCATTGGAACACCACTAAGTTCAACCACAGATATAGAGGAGATACAGATTCTTCAACATTTTTTGACAATGTGACCAATTTGATCACAACAAAGGCCACTGACATCACTGTCGAATTAAATACATGAGTGTGAGCGAATTCCCTGCCTGACTTAGATGAATACTAATTTCAATATGTTGTTCCAATAAAAACCTTTTAAAAATTTCATGAATATTCAATTCATGCAACTGTGAGCATTGCAATGAATTCATTCCGGGTACAGTTTGAATCACAGAAGACATGAATGAATGATAACCCTACTTTTCATGTCACAAAATGTCCACTGAGTAATGGTGTTTAGTGGTCTGTCTTGCTGCCTTGGTTATTTGACACACAAGTTCTCTGATGCCTCTGCAAGCCTGTTCGATATTTATAGACCTTTCCACAGTTACACATAAAGAGGACCTGGTCGTGAACTGTTTCAACATGATAGACTCTTGCAACATAGTTTGTGAACACGCGGTCACACTGAGAGCATGGATAACCACCAACATTCAAATCACTCCTCGAATAACCAGAACTGGACTGCCCACTGTAGGGATACGAGTCTGTGTAGCTTTGAAAACCTGAAAGCAACAAGAAAGCCTTTTCTAGTTCAATGACTTTATTACATGGTTTGCTGTAAATCTGAATGCGATGCAAATAACTTGGTATCAGATCTGAAGGATGGAAGGAAAACTGGTAAAATCATCTGCTTTATAGACTTTCTGATCAATTTAGTCTTGACTGCATTACATAGTATGCTGCAGATTTCTGGGTATCGCGGCTAAAGGGATAGCATGGAAACTAGGTCATGTCCACTTGTGAAATCATGTATATGTCCTTTGACTAGGTATAGAACTAAAACTTGCAAATCTGGGTTGTGACAGCTCTTGTTATCAGCAATCAGCAGTGTCTCCGAGTTTCATGAGTACCACATCACAGAAATATGCTTATGTGCACCCAAACCTCTCATGTGTTTAGCACACTATGTTGCAACTGGAATTTGGCTGGCGCAACAAGGTTTTTAATTCAACTTGCACCAGGTTAACATCCCTTAAATTGAACCGTGTCTTAGTCGGAAGGTGAGGTCATCAACTAATGAGTCATTTTTATTCAAATGTCTTGTTGAGGGAGCACGCGAGTCCATAAAACATCTGTAAATGGTCATACTGGAGCAAATTCAACAACCAAATGGCCATCTAAAAACAGATTTAAAACAAGGCAAATGTTATTTTCTTTATTCTATACATGTGATACTTTATGTGACTTAAATAACTTCACTTTACTAACATTTCAAAACACATTTCCACGACCAAGGTCTGATTGAACTGAAAATTCAACTTGAAAGTCAAGAAACTGAAGTTGTTTTCTGACTTCTGAAAGTTTGTTTTGCACTAAGAAGTTCTTATTCTGAATGTCAAGAAATTCTAAGCATGATTGGAACATTAAGGTCTTGGCTCGCCCAAAGCCCTTTTGGCCATGGCGCAAACAGTATTTTGTCTCATATGTCTTTGTAAACCAGTCCTGTATTTGTACATCTTGCCACATACACATACAAAACTCATTTCTTCATGAACAGTCTCCATGTGATACTTTCGAGTCTTGGGGTTCATAAACACACGTTCACATTCCGAACATGGAAATGAGCCTTTCCCCTCGGCCTGGAAACCCTGAACAAAGTCCTGATTGTAGGGAAAGCCTGAATAGTCTCTACCCTCTACTTGATAAGAATATCGCTCATCGGGATAACCTGAAAGCAACAAAAAGTCTAGGTCTAATTCCTTCCAATGTTGCATGGAGGTGTTGACTCAAGTGGAATATGTATTCCTGCAGGTGCCTGTAGTTGGAACGCACATGGAGTCACAAAATAAATCCAGCTTTAACAATATATTTGTCGCAAGCTCAAGCTCTTGATAGTTTTTATTACAGGTATTCAAAGCAGTGAAAGATTCCAGGGATATGATCACAATATGTTGAGGCACTTCAACTACAATGAATCCTTTCTGTGGAAAATGTTTAAACAGACAAGGATTGAAAGAAAATCCTTGTAAAATTTACAAAGCAAGTGCTTGTCTGTCAAATAATCATTGACTTAAGTCCTTTGATCTACGCCGATTCCATGATCTGCTGCAACTACGACAACCTATAACATGAAAAGAGCTGACCTAAACAACAGTGGGAAAGAACAATCGACGATTTGAAGACATCAAGACAGTTGGCAACTTAAGAGAATCACCATCGGAGGACGAAAGACACTTGAGAAAAAAACAAACCTTTACACTAATCTCATAACAATTTCCGAAGTGCACTGTCCTGCATTCAACATGGTCAAATGCATACGTCATTCATGTAGTTTCATTGCTGCACAGAGGCATGCCTCTCGTATGCCTTTAAACCCCTGCCATATATCTTGCACAAATCACCAAAGTGCACTGTCCTGTATTCAACATGGTCAAATCCTGACACGTCATTCATGTTTCTTCTTAGCAGCACACGAAGGACTGGTTCTCATATGCCTCTGAAGACCAGTTCGAAATTTATAAACTTTCCCACAATTACACGAGAAATCAATTTGTTCATGTACAGTTTCGATATGATAGCGCAATGTTCTGTATTTCATGAACACTCTATCACATTCAGAACATGGGAAAGTCCTAATTCCTTCAGACTGACGATACAGGCCTGAACCTAATCCTTGATTCATACTGTATAACACTTGTGCCCCTCGCCCATCTATTTCCAAAAGAGCATTGTGTGGACCACGTTGGATTGTACTCGCACAACCATCAAAATCTGAAAGCAAGCAAAAAGTGGTCTTGTATTGATGTTTTTCCTTGTTCAAAATATCAGTCCACTTCACAATAAGCAAAAACTTCATAGAACAATCCCATCCCTTGGAAATCATCTGTGTTGAGATCCAACTCACACCGTCCATGACAAAACACTTGCAAGAATGTAAACCATTTCAAAGAAAATGGCAAAAACAAGTAACAAGAAAACTTATTTCAAATGTTTACTTGCAAACGGAATGGCATAAAATACAATCTGTATATGATGTAATGATAAGTAAAATCAGCATGACATGGTGACGTTTATGAGAGACACAATGTTCAGTTGTACAAGAACATAACCATAGGAAACTTATTGACAATACACATGTAAAATGAAACACAAATATGGATGCTTGAAAATCTCTGTATCTCATTATTATCCTGTTTCTTTTGTACTCCGCTAAACCCCACAGGTGCAGCAAAGGCAACAGAGTTTTATTTCCATGTGCACAATACACTCAGTTGTTCCAAAACCAAATTAGGGGATTGTCCAAAATAGTAAAATGAACATTATGTACGCACGATAAAGTCCCTATTTTGTTCCACAACCCTTAACAGTCTGTAAAGATGGGACTATAGCTAACCAAAACAGGGGGAAAAAAATCAGTTTTATGCCAGATACAGTTGGTTTGATATGATGCAACTTTATGCAGTATTCTAACAATATTACAACAGGTAAGATCAGAATTCAATCCATTTACCCATGTAGTCAAACCATGGCTTGAGGTGTCTTGAGCAGTCATTTAAACCATTGGGCAGCCACCCTTTAACCCCTGAATCCACAAGGGAAGACAATGTTTTTCCAACAGAGAGTGAGAAAATGGACAGACTTAATATGTTTCACTACACCATCAACTTGTAACCATCAGGATTACAAGAGATTATCCACTTCACTGTGGTTCCAATTAACCCCTTGCTATTTTCACAATTCTTACATCAGACAGGCAAGATGAAAGTCCAATTGGCAAATTTCTCAATTTCAAATGACTTCATTTCAAACATCAGCTCTCTTTGCATTAAGATACATTTGACACAACTTCTGATGCCGAAGCAAACCAGTCCGATACGTGTAAACCTTTCCACAGATACAAGAAAATATTGTGTTATTGTGAATAGCTGCTATATGGTTCCATCTAGCACCAGTATTGGAGAACACCTTATTGCACACATAACAAGGATGACTGCCCTGTACAGGTATGTGACCAATACTGGTAGCAGTCTGAAATTCTTCAGTAGGATCAACTGAGGTCCTGTGACCACGATAACCTGAAAGCAACAAAAAGTCAGTTCTAAATTTCTTCAAAACATTAACCTGTCATTTCAGTTGCTTTCAGGTCTACGTAGTTTCTCCAAATATTTCAAATATGCAATCTTGATTTGAAACACTGACCATCGAATCGATCAAAGAGATTCCGTTACACCATATTTGTCCCAGATTGTTTCAAAAAGATACCCATTTCAGTGCCAAACTGGCTTTGACTGCCTAATTGACAAGTGTATTTTAAAATATCATTTGTATCAATCAGTATCAAACATTCAGGACAAAATTAAAAAAGCAACTGACTTTTAACTGTTCAACAGCTGGTCTAATGAGACTCAATGACAAAATGGATGAGGTATGCAACACACCAATTAAGCTATAATCCAGCAATATCATGAAGCGGAACACCAGAAATGGGTCTAACATATTGTACCCACGTGGGGAATTTACAAACGATTCCACAATCACTTCTGTCTGAACTAAGGAAGCTACCAGTAGTTGGGGACTGAATCACAAATGCATAGATGCTCAGTATGTCAATCACTGGAATGTCTCATTAAGAATCGATTATTTACAGACTGCCGTAATATAGTTGAAATATTGCAGGATGACAACGAAAAAGGCAGAGTGGCACTGCTTACAGATGGTAAGATGGTGACTGGTGATGTCAAACACTAATATTCCTTTTCATTTGGCGCCAGATTCTGCAGAAAACATGAACATGCTGCAGGATTTCTGGTGCCGCATTAGTCCAGTTCGGTAAGAGTACACTTTTCCGCAAACACAACGGAAGTTGTTATTCTCATGAATAGCCTCAATATGATTCCATCTGGCACTTTTATTTGAAAATGACTTTTCACACTGCGGACATGGGTATAATCTTAGGTGGCTTTCCTCAGAGAGGGAACTGTCTTGGCCTCTATCAAAAAGTTCTTCCCTCATGCTAGTTGTGGAAAAATTTGGATGTGCAAAACTGATGCGCCTATGACTGGCCGCCATTATCCTTTGATCATTATTGAACCCTGCCATTGAACGTCCCAAACCTGAAAGATACAAAATTTAGATCTTAAATGACAAGATCTTTTAAACTTCAGGAAATGAAAATTTCACGCATTTCACATTTCTCCTACACATATTTCTGGGTTTGGTTTCATGGTTTGAAACAAATTCAAAATTCTTATAGACACTGTGAATGAAGCCATAAAACAGTTATGAATATTGAGCGTGAAGGGTTTGTATGTAGACTTTAACAATATTTCAGCAATATGACAGCAGGGGATAACAGATATGGCCTTCACCCTTTGGATCCATGTGAGGAATCGAACCTGGACCTTCAGCTTGACGAGCGAACACTTGAACCACGAGGCTACCCAACCATCCGTAAATGTTGGACAAACAACTGAATGAACTTGAATACCTTTGACTTCAGCAAAATGTGACACCTTCTCAGGACTCATTCCGCACATGACATTATTTGGGGATTTTTCTAACAGTTCCTAGTTTACCTTAAGAGCTTCTTCACCAAGGGCATCCACCAGACAAACTGAAGTGCTTCATCATTTATTTGGACAAGCGTTTTCTCAGCATGAAAGCATGTCAGAGAAACCATTACTCTCAGACTTACAAACAACAATTGAATAAATGGTCTTACCAACATGAATGTACAAAACATCACTTCGGCTGTCCCTCCGATTGAGTTTTGTTTTCTTGAAGTGAAAACAGACTACAATTTTTCTGATGCCTTAGAAGCCCGGGTCTGTATGAATATTGCTTCCCACAAACACAGGTCAGATTGACTTTCTCATGAACACATTTGATGTGATACCATCGAGAATTGGCATTGGAAAACACTTTTTCACATTTAGAACAAGGATATGACCGATTTCTTGTTTCACCAGGCACATGCAAGGATGCATATTCTAATTGCTGATTGGGCAATCTCCTCACATTCTGGGCACCAAAAGATTGGTTAAATCCACCCAAGCTCCAATAAGCATGATTATCTGAAAATAACAAAAAACTTCGGTTCACATCCTGTTCAACACCACTAATGTTACTCAACAACTATTCTCATTCAAACACTCCCTACAATATTGCCCTGTTTCTGCAGTAACAAAGGAAGTCAACCAGTTTTGGATGAAAACGGTTTCCACGTTGAACTATCAAGAATTCAATAGAACAAAGAACCCCTCAGTGGTGTTTGTGTCAATGCAAAGTGCTCTGATAAGGACAACTGGTTTCAAGCATCACAGTCTGTGCCTATTACTTTTTGGGTCTGAACTAGTGTTTGTGTTGTTGCACTTTATTTTCAATAAATATAGATCTTGGTTGGGAGATGATTTTACCTCACCATTTGAAGTTTTAACAAGATTGTTTTTGGGGAGAAGCAAAAGCTAAGTAGCAGACGCTCAAATCCTTATCCCATATCAGTGCATGAAATGAGCAAGAAGAACCACCCCACCTTTAAAAAAACCCAAACAAATAAACAATGAAAAATCTTTAGGGACGGTAAGTTCAAAATGTTAACAGCCCAAAATGGATCTAACCAAGTCCAGACACCAACAACTAACTCCTACCATCCAAATTCTGCTCCACCTCGGGAGTTCAGACACGCCACATTTACACTCTGCCCACATGCATACACATCAGGTATAGTCAGTTGTATAATTTCAGGGCATACAAGTCCAAGTAAGAATTGGTATGATCAACCCATATGAACAGACTACATCAGTTTTCATCCTTCAGTGTTTGAGGGTTCTGGGGGAGGAGTCTGACTAATCAGCGCCACACTACACGTTTTCTGATGTTTCAACAATCCTGGTCTGTAGGTATACACCTTGCCACAAACACAAGCAAAACTGACATTCCTGTGAATAGCTTCAACATGGTTCCTTCTAGCTGTAGTGTTAGAGAACACTTTGCCACACTCTGTGCACTCAGAACCTGAAGGTCTTAAACCAGCGCTTGAAAAGTTTGAATGCCTGGGATACAATGACTGAGCAAAATATGAAGTAAGTTTTGCCTTGTACATCCTGTCTTCCCATGAGTGACTAGGATTAAGTCCCTGGTTAGGACCTGAAAGTAACAAAAATCTCATCAGCTCCATTTTGTGTCGCTTTTCAACTTGAAAAACATCGGCGGTAAATTAGGTGTGTATGCAAACATAGATACAGTAAATATAGATATCAACCGGCAGGCTGAAAATGCACAACTCATGCACTACCGATGGAATTTACTTCCATTTCTTGACGTCCGTTCATGAGGTACCAAGAAGATGTTGTCGCTGTCTAAACAAGTTATTCTCAACAGTGTTGTAAACTTCACACTGCAAGACAACCAATACTCTTGCTTTCCTAATTTAACATGTAATTATCTTAAAAAGCAAGGCTTCACAGTCAAGAGAATGAGGAATCAATTCCAATTGTCTGAGACGGGTGGTGTTGGGAATCGGAAACAAAATCCACTATCAATTATCGGAGGACTTATGACAATTATCAATCATAATTGAAAGATATAGTTTTATGTAATCACAAATTTTAAGGGTTTTCCCTCACATATTTTTCCAATTAACTGTTTTTAATACCGCCATGCAATGAAATGCGTGCATACAAGAAAGACACTGGAATCATATTTAAACAATAAAAGTTGTTGATATTTTACAATGTGCATAGTTTTACGCTATTGAGCACATGTTCATTCATGCATATTCACCAAATTTAATGATTTGGTTATTTTATTCAAGTGTGTTGTACTAAAACAACAAAATTATGATGAATAGAATATGTTTTTATTTCAATGTCTCTTTTGATTGATTTTCTATTGACTTTGACTAAACGAACATCAACAGTGACATATGACAAAAATTATGCCTTGTTCATGTACATTAACGACCACCGTAAGCCAGTGCATGTCAGAAACATGCGCTATACTCATGATGACTTGGTGTCCACAGATGCAGTTATACATTTTCTTTCCCAAACAGAAATAACAAACCAGCATAAGCTTTACCTATATGCTTCCCCGGGAATCACTTTCACAGACAAACTTGCATTAACTTGTATTAGTTCAAACAGCCTTTATTTTGACAAAACAAGCGTCAAGTCTCTGGACCTACGGCAAAGTGACGGTCTTCTGCTTGATCAAGCCCGGATGACATAAACACATCTTCCCAGAAACATATGTATGTTCAGCCTTATCAAGAAATTATTTCCCCATAGAACAGGATGAGTGACTGTCAAGTCTGTAGACTTGAGGCAAACTGACTACAGGTCTTCTGGTGTTTGATCAAGCCAGGGTGATATATGTATGTTTTACCACAAACACATATATATTCAACCTTATCATGAATGGCTGCGATATGATTTCTCCTTGACCTAGTGTTTGCAAAAACTTTGTCACACTGAGTGCAAGGCCAAACTCGTTTCTGGACACCTCCCTGGAGATCTACATCAGACATTTCCATTGTGCCGAAAGAAGGCCCTAAACTGCACATTGACAAATTTCTTATGTTGCCTTGGAATGTATTTGGCATAAAATGGCTGCTTGTGTATCCTTCCTGTTCACATTGTGTTAAAGATTGTCCAAATGAACTCCCATGACAATCTGAAAGGAACAAAAATGAGAAATGACTTGCGACTTGCTCCAAACATGTTGAAAATACTTCGCTTATATATTTAGAAAAATTACCCCTTTATTTGTACTACTGTATAACTCTGTGTTGGCATACTCCATTGTACACAAAATGCTGACAATCATATTTCTATGAAACTTATTCAAGCATGTCATTTTCTATATTTCATCTAATTTTTACCGCCAACTCCAATATTTCGTTCCTCATCTTGACATCGACATTGGAGTGATGAAGGACACGAAAACTTGAAGTAATCAAAATTTTTATTTGCATCATTCATATTTTACAAATGATTCTTCAGACTGACAATCAGTGTCTGAACAAAGCATACACGTAATCATCATGTTCGGAATCAGTGCGTCTCTTACAAACTTCACAACTCAACTCAAAAACTCTGGAGGTGCATTCATTTTTGAGCTATTGCTCCCATGATAGCACTGACATGGGAAATGGGAGTTTTCTCATGGTAACCAATATATTCTTTGCTAATTTACCATTTTTACACACAAAAAAATTAGCCTTTTTAATATTTTTTTTCTTTCTCAAAACAATGATGCTCCAATGAACTGAACTTAGTATCTGTTCTGACTCACGCAACTTAAGTTGACAGTGATTAAAAGTGAAAAGCAGCTCACTTTTTTTGCATTATTTACTGTTGATGAGTTTATGAATGTTTGGTGTCTGCAGCAATTGCTCTGCAAAAAATCATGAGCATGTACGTCTACAAGAATAAACTGGGATCAAAATGCATCTATGCTCTTAGGGTGTCATATCTCAAACAAGATTAAGTGGTTAATCTGACTTATTTTAAATACTTTGTTTTATTTAGTTAAGCGCCAAAGGGGTTGACTGGCTATACAACTTATTTTCAGAACATTACTAAAAATCTTCCTATTAACACTTTTATTAAAAAAATTGTAAAAAAATTAATTTGTGCAAATTACTTTTTTGCTAAGCAAACATATTGTTTCACAACATGGTGAAAACGTAAAGTAAAAAATTTCACATGTAAAACTTCAATTCGAAATAAGAGACAACTCCTGATTAAGTAAACCACAAAATATGAGTATCATTCTTGTATCACGCAAACAAGCAATCAGCTTTTATGGTCAATTATCCCACAAATGCTACAAAATTGTGAGATTAGTTGAGTTTGCTCGCAATATGGACGGGACATGATCGAAGGTGCTTAAACAAGCCCGGCTGGTATTTGTACACTTTGCCACAAATGCAGGAAAATGTTTTTTTCTCATGAACAGATTCAACATGATACTTCCTTGCATTTGGAGTTGCAAATGTCTTGACGCACTCAAAACATGGATATTTTATATCTTGGACAACTAAAGAAGAGCTCTCAGTTTGAAGCCTATGAAGAACATTCTGATCAAAGTCAAGGTACATGGGCAAGTTTTGAGGAGAATTTGTAAGGAGCTGTTCTTGTTTAGGGGTCCTCCAGATACTTTCAGGCACAGTTACAGAACTGGCAGCTCTGTTTCCACCAAAACAACTTGTATCTGAAAGTAACAAAAAGGCTGTGCTAATTTGCCTAAGTTTCACTGACTGAACTTCAAAGACAGTTAATGTGATCATTTCTTTCAAAAACTTACTACAGTTTCAGAAGCTGGTCATTTTGAAAAAAAAAGAAATACTCGTTCCCCATATTTGACAGCAGAAACAGACTTGCTTTCCATGGTTTTGAACACCTTGAACATGTGACACAGACGAGTTGACAAGTAAAAGTATTCCTCTTAGTCAATGAATAAACTCTTAGTTTACACAACTCTGCAGGTGTCTTTTAAGGTACAAAGCAGTATCAAGGCACTAGAATATTCCACCATTAATGGCAACAAACTAAAGTCCTCTCCACTAAACTTCACTATCTGTCCGATTCTAATGATATGTAAACTTCGACCTTAAAAACACTCATCACCACTCTTCACATCTCAGAACGTGAACCAGTTTCACTAATGCACTGTTCAAAATAAATTCAAGGTGCTGATGTCACAAACAACTTAATCCTTCTGTTCAATTTGAGCCTTGTACATGGAACATGATTTTCGGTGATAAAACAGTCCTGTCCTATACTTGTACAACCGCCCACAAACACAGACAAACGTAATGTTATCATGGATAGCTTCTTTGTGGTAATTCAAAGCACAGGGATCTTGGAATATTTTTTCGCACTTTGGACAGGGATACTGCTTTTTGTGTGGCTTCAGCCTCAACTTTTTATGCTGCACAACTGAATTATCCATAGCATTCATGCACATGACAGGAACAAAATTCTGAGCTTGGGCCAGGTTAAAGGACCAATCTTGTGTAAGTTTGTTCAGTCGAGCCATTTGGTCCTGACAATCTGAAACCCAACAAAAAGCTGCTGAATTGTTTCATCCAACCACAAATCATCACTAAGGAGAAACAAATGAGAAAATCTAACCCTCAGGAAACTGTTTAACTTGGCGCCTGGTGAACAATGCAAGTTCTACGATGAGAAAGAAGGCCAGTCCTGTACTTGTACACCTTCCCACATTCGCACTGAAATATCTTTTTATCATGAATAGCTTCCCTGTGATAAGCCAATGTTCCAGAATTAGTGAAAACTTTATCACACTGCCTGCAAGGCCAGACTGTTTTCTTTGAGCGAGCAGGTTTGAGGTTCACCAAACCAGGGTACTCTAGAAAAGTGTTCTCGGCGAAGCCTAGTCTGCCGTGAGAAACACCAGAATCAGCCAGAATGCCTGAAGAATGGCTCAAAAAAGCAGAACTCCCATTTCCTGAAAGCAACAAAAAGGTATCTGCTAGTATACAGTATGAAAACGTACTTTAATTTCTTTATTTACGTGAAAAACCAATCAAATTTTTCAATGTCTTCTATTTCAGGCGACATTGAAAAAAACCAAAAACCTACAAACGTGTTTAAATGTCGTCAGTAGAGCAATATCATGCAAAGACATTCCTGAAGAATGCTGCTCCATTGTGCCGTAAGACAAAGCATACACCCGAAAAAAGAATGAGTAACCTCTTCAAAACAAGCTTAATTTCACCATCCATATTGTTTGTCATAGGTCATGTCTAGTGGATTTTCTCGATCAACATCTGGATTTAAAATTCTCAATGCAAAACTTCATATTTCATACATGCAAACTTCTTTCTGTCATGGTGCAAGTGAACTAAACCAAACGTCACAAGCAAAGACTGCTGCCATTAAGTTCTATACCGCTGACAACCAAAGTCAGAACCACCAATGGAGTAGTTCCCAAATATACATACTGAAGTGTCCTGAAAGTTGTAAATGATGCTGAAACATTTAGGCTTAAAGCCTTTTTCTTTCATTAAGGTCACATGAAGTGAACTTGACCTAACACATCCAGGCACCGTCTCACCTTCAATGCTACCAAATGCCTTGGACAACACCATTCATCATCACATCAAACATCACATGGAACCTGTCCACAGTAGTCATGAGTGAGAGTTTGGTTTTGCACCACTTTCAGTAGAATTCCAGGAACATCATATTGTACCATATGGGAAATCGAACCTGTGTTTTCAGTGTGACGAGCATACACTTTAACTACTGTGCTACCCCACAAATCACTACAAAATCCAGACAGTAAGCCCAATGCCAGAAGCTTGCCTATCCTTAATCTAATGGGGACTCATGAAGGTCCAGGTTAGAATATTGGCCTTAATTAAAACATGCTTGTCGTAAGAGGCGACCAACGGTATTGGGTGGTCAGGGAAGCTGACTTGGTTGACACATTTATTCCCAATTGAGCATGTCGATGGTCATGCTGTGCATCACTGGATTGTCTGGTCCAGACTCCATCGCATCCACTGGGTTGGAATATTGTTGAGTGTGGCGTAAAACTGAACTCACTCATCTACTAGGATGGATTAGAGTAAGTACACATCTTCAAATGTTGGCCTAAAACCGATTTGGAGTAAAAAACCCTTCCACATGGACAAGTGAAAATGTTCATTTTGTGCAACATTTCTCTGTGATCAAGCATGGCGACAGAGTCTGAGAAGACCATTGGGCACTGAGGACAAGGCCAGGTCATAACATTAGGAGATTCAGCTGCGGAATCATGTCTCGAGCCGATGCTTCCTCTCTCTAATCTGGGTTTAGTTCTGTAAACCCACGAGGAGGTGGATATAGATCTGGATGCACCTGGAAAGGAGAACAGCCTCAGCTACAGTCACATGCCTCGCCACTGTCAAATGTTATTACAACAGGCCACGGAATGATGAGCTGCTTTGGTTTTTCACATGTTTGGAGCAATATTCCTTAACAAATAACTGCGAATGAGAAAGCTGCGTTTTGCGGTATGTTTTAGTAATATCACATCAGGTGACACCACAGATGGGCATCCATCATAAATGCATGTGGGGAATCAAACTCAAGTCTTTACCATGTCATGCATATGCTTAACCGTTCCCCCAATACGATAAATGAGAAACTGCTATCAGTATATATGTGATATGCCACTGCCACCAAATGCCTAAGATACGGATCTTGAACCACAAATTTCCTTCAGATATTTAAACAAGAACGATACACGTATTTTGATCAAAATCAAGATAAAAAATGCAACAACAAATGTAGAATATTACTCTTAAGTAAGAAGATCCTTTGAACGAAACCATGTACCTTAAAATTAAAGAAGATCCTCTGCAGATCTTTAATGTCAAGTGTCACAAGACTGACAAGGTCATTGGCAAATCATGTCAAACATGGCTGACTGTAGAGAGTATCCCAAGGCTTGACACCATTCTTCTCACAACGAATGTCATTAAACACAAATGTTGAGAAAGAAGAGAGGAAAACAATCCCACCTCTCACACAAGAACTGTGAACGAGTGTTGATCTGAAAGATCCTTAAACAGTATGGTGCCAATTTTCTCTGTCGTGCACCAACACCTTAAACATGGCAACTCTTCAAATAAGATATGCAGACAAAGTATCATTTCCCACACCAACAACTTGCTCAGTTAAATAAAAATTGATACAGAAATTTACACCATCAAGAATTCTAGACAGATGTATTCCAACAAGGCACTCAAGCCTAGATATGAAAGTTGTAAGATTTTGTTAAATGTCTATATCCATATTCCACACAACTGTTTTAACTTGATAACACCATGCTGCCACAAAACTCAGTATAACCCAAGCATTTGTATATGCTTCAGTAGTGTATATATATCCTTGAGAACCCATGTACAAGGTGTACCATTTCAAATAAAGAACTTGTATCTAAGTCAGAATCAACTTTATCAAAATCAATAAACCACTCAGGAAAACAGTATTGCTTCCGCAAAAAGCGTATATTTCCACATATATAGTCAAGGTCAATACACTTCCTTACAATATTCAACTATGTTACATCTCTGATATTTACAGAGGATGAGAAATCAACTTTCCCTTTCAACTGTTGTCTTGCAGACAATCAAATATATATTTATATCGATGGTATCAGAAAACAAACTATCAGAATCACTGATGTGGACAATTATCAAAGTAGTAATACAGTTGAATACAGTAAGATATTTAATCATGTTAATGTTTATAAACTATGTCACACACAACACTTCAATTTCATTAACAATTACGGAAACAAGATTCTTTCAGATTTGGTCAGTCAATGAAATGGAAGTATCACATAATGACTGATCAGATGTTTGTGTGAAAATGCATGCAGCAAAACTATGTGTATTCAAGGTCATGGGAAAATCCTGCAAAGTAAGCCTGAACATTTTGAAATACAAATGACAAATTCTGTCCTTTTCACACAGTCAGAAAGCAATGAATGTTGCTAATGGTCGATGTACCATAGTTGACCCAATAATACATTATACAAAGCTAGTATGAAATGCATATTGTAAAAACAACTCTCTAAGACAAACAACCAGAGAAGTACCAAATGCTTCCATGACCCACTACAATAAAACTAGATGTGTTTGCTTTGCTTTGGTGTACGACTAAGACTTGCATACGTGCTCCAAATAATGTGCGAATAACATGTAAAAGACAAACAAGAGCCATCCATTCTTGCAATCTTTATTTCGTAAGCAGTGCATGTGTGTTCATGTGAAAACCTTGGGTATCTAAAACATTGGGGTACTATTGCGTCAAATATGGTACATCAATAATTAAGATCTTAATTTGCAGTATTTTACCAATGTTTTGACCTGGTCTATCTTTGCTGAGCTTGAGGACGTCCTAGCCCAGGCCACAGTTGAGTCAGGAAGCCAGTGTGTGGACTTACCTTGTGATGCCAGGAACCACGCATCCTTCATCGTTGTACTGTGGCACTGGGTGTGTCAACATGGCAAGTGACAAGATGGATGAACTCTGACATAGTCATTTCCTCTTTTTCACTTTCCCCAAATACATTAATACCAATCCAATTTGGCAAAATCAACACTTGGCATTGATTAATTAAGTCCATGCCCCTCCATCTTATTACTTAACTAAGTGCATGGATCTGCAGTGCTGTTTGGCGCTTGAATTATCTTACTATAACTTGAAATAGCACCAGAAAAATTACTCAAGTTACTCATAATGCATGCACGTTTAAAATATCAGTGAATCTGAGCCTGTGTTGGATCACTGGCAGTATTTGCATCAAGAATATTCAAGCTCAATTTGAAAAACAGGAAGACCAAGGGAGACAACTCTTGTGGGGGTTAAGAAAACACAAAGTTAATGTTGAAGCCATTTTGATCGAGTGTGACAAAAACTTTTTGCTATCTTTCATTATTCAGTTGAAGAACACTGATAACAATAAATGCTGTCAGGTGCCATCTCAATTCATAAACAATATCTGCAACGTTACCAGCAAGGAACTGAATTGTTAATCTTTAGCGATAACATCCCTTTCAATTTTAAGAAGCAAACCTGGTGCTAGCAGATTCTGATTCTTGATATACACACCATGATCAAGCACAGTTCAGATATTATAGAACTGCTGGTCAGCATGAAAAGGTTTAATCTGAAATGCACACCCTCCAAAAGAATTCAGAAAATTTGCCCAACTAAAAATGGTACAAATCAAAACATCAATATAGGCTGGACCTTTGAGCTCCAACTAACTTACACAGGACGAAAAGCATAATATCTATTTATAAAATACAAAAAAGTTTGACCTCCATAACTAAGGGTCCATGGGGCCACAATTTTTTAATGGTACTTACAGAAGGGTCAAATATATCAAAATAATGCAGTGCTCTTGGAATGGAAATTCTGCCTTAGTAGACTCAGAGGCAATTTCATATGGGCTTCCTGAATAAATTTCTAGACATGTTTGTTCTTACTACTTTCATTACAAGACCTTTAGTCGATAATGTGGAACAATGCATATCACTATTCATCCATTTAGGGGCTGTAAATTACTTAAGTCTGCATCTTTTATAGACCAAATGGACATTTCTGGGTTGTGTCATTCTTAGAAAAGAAATCATAGCTATATTCCAATGCCAAACTACAAAATTTGATTTTGTTTCAAAAAGAAACATGGCCTGATAATTTATCAGCTAAGTATTTTGCCACTTGTACACTCTGAACATCTAGGGACAATCCATCTTTCATGGCATGCCAGTTAGTCATTTCTTGTAAATATTCTGTTCCTAAAAGGGCATACACATGCTTTTCAGGTAAATACATTTGGAAACTACATGAATCATACATCATTACTTTTCCTTGTTTTTTTTTTTCATCAGAGCACTTTTCATGGAGAAACCAGCAGTTCTGTGAGGATGTATTTCAAAAGATAATTACCGTCATTGCTGTAATCTGCTTCGTTATCATCACCATCATCGTTTTCATCTTGGAATACTAAAAAGTCATCTGCACTTTGGTCCCCATATCTTGCTTGACTAGTACTGGGTTCGGAGTAATCTGGCACATGTGGAACATTTTGATGGAAGGACGATGATGAAGAACCGGGTGATTGAGAATGTGATGATTGTGGATGAGAGAGTCGGTCTAAAGCTGCCTGGGACGTTTGCGTATGAGGTACATCTGAGGAATAATCTATTTGCATGTATGGAGTCTCTTTCTTTGGCACAACATCATCAGGATCATGGTCTGGTTCTATTTCTATTAAATCTGGGTCTTCTGGTTCTTGTTTCACATTCACAGGAGTGTCATTTTTTGATTTTGATTGATTAGAGTGATTTGAAGGACTTGAACTAACTTGAGAATGTGGACGACGATGAACAGGAGATCTGGGTCTTGGAGACTCAGAAAAAGAAGTCCTACTGCTTTTTGCAGGTGGTTGTGGCATAGACACAGAACTTTCATGCAGTCTTTTGGCAGGATGTGACAAATACACTGTTTGCTGCACTGTTTGTATTGTGGACATGTTATTAGAATTGTAATTATCATTGTCATTTTCTTGAGGCATTAATGTCCGGTCCACATCGAACACAGAGAGTTTTAAAGTCTTACATTCACTCTTTGATATCATGCTTGCATTTGACGAAACACCGTCCACTTTGAACGTTAGTTTGTTTGAGCGCAACACAACCTGCACATTGGCATCTTGCGTTGTGCCGTATGAGTTCACTGAGGCTGGGAATTCAACATTAGAAGTCGGTCCCTTTTGAAGAGAGGAAAATACATTGCACAATTCCACAGGAATCGTGAACTCTAGTGTTTCAATAAACATGTTGATTATGCAGAGGACCACAACACAAATATCACAAACCGCTTCAATTATTCCGATTAATGAGCAGACAGACGATCGGTTTCTCACCGGTGATGATAAAGCCTCACGTTGTAGCTGGTCGCCATTGTTTGCCAGTTTCGAGCAGGTGCGCGTTCAGAAAAAAACACTCTTCTTGACCTACCCACAAGCCTCAGTTGGAACGACTGCAAATGTACACATTAATAGTCTTTGATATCTATTGACTGCGTTGCAAGGAAACTCGGCGACGAAGTGAGTTCTTTTACGTGGTAAAATTCGTTGTAATCTTCTTCCTTGCCACATTCAAATTTCACAATGGCGGAATCGTAGCGTCAATTAACATTCGGAGATCCTCGGTAATGTCCGGCACGCCTATAGAACACACAATGAAAATGCGCCCGAACTTTTCCGACTTTACCCGTCAACGGAGACGAAAAGTATTTTCCTTCCAACTAGCTTAATATATAGACCGAGGCGTCTATAATATCATAGAAATTGTTATGTGAGTTTCCGAAAATCGCGTTCTGGGACATCATTTATTAAATAATATGGCCCAGAAGAGAAAAAGGAAGAAAAGAATGGGTCTACGGGTTACACTTAACAGACTGCACTGTTCGCTGTCCGAGCGGAATATCCTTTAACCATGTATTGTAAACAGAAAATAAATGTCGGAGACTTCAGGGATGTGCCAGATATCGCCGAAATATTGTCTGTCTGGCGTAGCACAAATGTCGCTCGAATATACCTTCAAACATAAATAACTACCATTTAATATTAAATACCTTCTAATTTCAATAGACTTATTTGAACACAACCAGCATACTTGGCAAATAATGTACAACAATTGCAACAAAACACTCTTTCCACATTGTGTACACGAAGCATGAAGTCCCAGAAACAGAAAACAAAACTTGAGCCAAAAATAATAACCACTAAATGTAGACTTACCTGAATATTACACCCTTCAGTTGGATATCAAATAAATATACTGTCCAGAATCAGTCAGACAGACTGCCCTTTTCATGACAAATATCTGCTAAAGCCCTCATACACATGTGCAAAGGAAAGCCAAGCCTTCACTGAACAAACACAGATCAACAACATTCTAGGTATTTGGATCGATCAGAACCACTTTCTTCCAGGTGTCCAGGTGACCAATAATATCAGCGTTATTCTGTGATGTCTGACCCATCAGATCAGCTATATGCTGTGATGTTTGATCGACCAGATCAACCACATTCTGTGATGTTTGAGAGATCAGATTCACTTTATTCTGTAATGTTTGACAGATCAGATTCACTTTATTCAGTGATGTTTGACAGATCAGATTCACTTTATTCTGTGATGTTTGACCGATCAGATTCACTTTATTCTGTGATGTTTGACAGATCAGATTCCCTTCATTCTGTGATGTTTGACCGATCAGATTCACTTTATTCTGTGATGTTTGACCGATCAGATTCACTTTATTCTGTGATGTTTGACCGATCAGATCAGCTATGTTCTGTAATGTTTGACCGATCAGATTCACTTTATTCTGTAATGTTTGACAGATCAGGTTCACTTTACTCTGTGATGTTTGACAGATCAGATTCACTTTATTCTGTAATGTTTGACCGATCAGATTCACTTTATTCTGTGATGTTTGACAGATCAGGTTCACTTTATTCTGTGATGTTTGACCGATCAGATTCACTTTATTCTGTGATGTTTGACCGATCAGATTCACTTTATTCTGTAATGTTTGACCGATCAGATTCACTTTATTCTGTAATGTTTGACCGATCAGATTCCCATTATTCCAGGTGTTGACCATAATATCAACGAATTCATGGGTATTTGGATCGATCAGAACCACTTTCTTCCAGGTGTCCAGGTGACCAATAATATCAGCGTTATTCTGTGATGTCTGACCCATCAGATCAGCTATATGCTGTGATGTTTGACCCATCAGCTCAGCTACATGCTGTGATGTTTGACCCATCAGCTCAGCTATATGCTGCGATGTCTGACCCACCAGATCAGCTATATGCTGTGATGTTTGACCGACCAGATCAACCACATTCTGTGATGTTTGACCTACCAGATCAACCACATTCTGTGATGTTTGACCGATCAGATCAGCTATATGCTGTGATGTTTGACCGATCAGATCAGCTATGTTCTGTAATGTTTGACTGATCAGATTCACTTTATTCTGTAATGTTTGACCGATCAGAGTCACTTTATTCTGTGATGTTTGACCGATCAGATTCACTTTATTCTGTGATGTTTGACAGATCAGATTCACTTTATTCTGTGATGTTTGACCGATCAGATTCACTTTATTCTGTGATGTTTGACCGATCAGATTCACTTTATTCTAGGTGTTGACCATAATATCAACGAATTCATGGGTATTTGGACCGATCAAATCAACTGTATTCTAGGTGTTAACCGGCTAGAGCAACTGTATTTTAGGTGTATGACTCTTAATATCAACTTTACTCTGGCCATTTAGACCGATCAGATAAACTTTATTATAAATGTTGATCCATACTACAAACTTTCTTCAGGGTATTTGGACCGATCATTTTAATTATATCCTAGGTGTTGACTCATAATATTAACGTTATTTTTCGAATTTTGGACAGTTCAACATTGTTTCTATCTATTTGGGCCGATCAGATTAACTTTATTCCAGATATATGGATCCTAAATATCAACTTCAGTCTAGGTATTTAACTGGTCAGATCAACTTTATTCTTGGTGTCTGACCTATCAGATCAACTTTATTCTTGGTGTTTGACCGATAAGATAAACGTTTTTCTTTGAATTTGGACCAGTCAGTTCAGCCTCATACTATGTGAGTTTTTGTTTTTGACCAATCAGATTGTTACCTTAATATGAGTGAGGCACGGAACTTTAGCCTAATGGTTAAAGACCCAGGTTTGATTCTCCCCAATGGGTACATTTCAGGTGTCCCCCGTTGTGACATTGCCGGATTATTGCTAAAAGCGGCGCCATATTCCCCTCACTCACTTAATGTCCATGATGCATCAGATGCATCGGAAGCTCCCCCTCATGAGGACGACCCTTGCCCCGTAACAGGAAGATCCATTGTTCCACAAAGGTTGGAGCTGACAGAATACCGCCGAAATAGTTTTGGGAAAGTTCAGCTATCCGTCTTTTTAAACGGTAATTCTGCGGAATATTTTTGTTTATCTATGTTCCTGTACTCAAAAGGCCCCAGTCAAGGAACAGTATGTTTTTCTGTGTACAAATGAGTAGAAAATATACATGGACAGGTTTTCAGTCAATATATATATATATATATATATATATATATATATATATATATATATATATATATATATATATATATTCTTTGAACTGTTTACAGGTAGATGAAAACGTAAACCTCCTTTGATGGACATGATATTTTTCTTTTACATACTAGTTTAGAAGATCAGTGTAGTTAGGGAATACAAGGAGAAAATTATAGTCGTCAGTGGCATTTGAATTACATTATTTACAGGTTCTATGTTCTCTATTCATATTTACACATCTACCGTTCTTGATTACAGGTTGATGTGATGAGCATCGGAAACGTCTTAAACTTACTCAAAACGTTTTGTACATTTAAACATGACAGATAGAAATCGGTATGGATATTGTTTTCAAACATTAGATAAGTGTCGCATTTGCTAGAAATATATATTTTTTGTTCTTGAAAATACAATTCTTCACGTCTTTGAGTAAATGATTTCTTGAAGTCTGGATGTGTTCCAGTTTCTTTGTTATGCCAAATGTCTCCAAATCCAGTAGAAAATGACAGTTGTTTTATTTTAGTCATCCTGTTTTTTGTGTCTCCATTTCTATAACATAAAAGGATAATATTATAACATGTTTTTGGTAAACGGTACATAGGCATGTGTGTAACTTTATCCAAAACCAAATTACTTCACAATAAGGGTATACGCTTAAAGAAACCTACCACATTGGCCAGAAAAGAAGAAGAGTGACAAAAAATATCTATGGCCGATATTTTGTCGCTCTACATCAACAATTTGCAGATATGCTACAAATGAGCCGGTTTCTGGCCCACGAAGATCCAGGTTAGTACTGGTCTTCAGTAACTCATGCTTGTCGTAGGGGGCGAGTAACGAGGTCGGGTGGTCAGGCACACTGACTTGGTTAACACGTGCCATCGTATCCCATACCTCGATGTTCATATTGTTGATCAGTGGATTTTATGGTCCATGCTCAGTTGTTTACAGACCATCGCCATATGACTGGAATATTGCGGAGTGCGCCGTAAAACTAAACTCACCCACTCATCAGTCTCTGATGTATGTATGTTACCACGTTGAACCAAATCTTTGAAGGACATTTAGAAGTGGAAAGCATAAAAAAGACAGATTCATGGATGTCAACTTCTTTTTTTGGGGAAAACACACCCGGTGACGGAGCAAGCATACGCACCATCCCACCACTTTTTTCTCAATAGTGTGCATCCTCACTTTCTCAAAAACCTGTACCTGCCTCTGACCCCTATTGACCATTCTGCAACCTGAAGATCATAATATTCAAGAAATATCTGTTCCTCCGGTGAAACATACATGCATATATTACAATGTATGTCATACTTTTAAAAACACAACAGTCATATTAATTGTGCATGTGCTTGGATTACAGTAAATGCTATACTAGTATATAAACCGACAGACGATTTCAAAGCCAAAAGTCCAACTGTAGGATGTCGCGCGGGGAATAGTACAGGCGGAAAAGCCGGTCAAGAAGATGAATCCGCCATTGTTGAGAAATTTCCAGAAAATCGAAGAGCACTTGTGCAGCTGGATTGCACATTAACAGAAGATATTTCGATGAAAATCTGCATGAACACTCCACTGGGAAGCAAACGGGCGACTTTACTGTATGTGTTGTGCTTAAACTGGAACGAAAACAGGTGATTTAGCTGAAGCTTTTGTTTCGACATTCCGCGCACCTGCTTGGCGGCAAAGCTCATCATGCAATGCGATCAACACAAGTGATCGCTCACTGATCCAAGTGCTCAATATTACTAACATTGAAAGCATTTTGTGATATTACGACGTTTTTTATTCCGACATAATCAATCATGTTCATCGAAACGCTTGAGTTTACAATTCCTGTGGAGTTGTGCAGTATTTTTTCAAGCCTCCAGAAGGGCCACAGGTCAAATGTTGAATTTCCTGCATCAGTGAACTCGTACGGTACAACGCAAGATGCGAATTTGCAGGTTGTGTTGCGCTCAAACAAACTAACGTTCAAAGTGGACGGTGTTTCGTCAAATGCAAGCATGATATCAAAGAGTGAATGTAAGACTTTAAAACTCTCTGTGTTCGATGTGGACCGGACATTAATGCCTCAAGAAAATGACAGTTACGATTCTAATAATATGTCCGCAGTGCAGCATTCAACACCTGTGTCATTTCCATCCAAAAGACATCATGAAATATCAGTGTCGCAACCACCTACTAAAAATCGTAGGACTTCTTTTTCTGATTCATCACGACCCAGATCTCCACTTCATCGTCGCTCACAACCTCAATCCAGTCCTCGTCCATCTACAAACACACAATCAAAATCCAAAAGTGACTCTCCGGTGAATGTGAAACAAGAACCAGAAGACCCAGATTTAATAGAAATAGAACCAGACCATGATCCTGATGATGTTGTGCCAAAGAAAGAGACTCCATACATGCAAATAGATTATTCCTCAGATGTACCTCATACGCAAACGTCCCAAGCAGCTTTAGACCGACTCTCTCATCCACAATCATCACATTCTCAATCACCCGGTTCTTCATCATCGTCCTTCCATCAAAATGTTCCACATGTGCCAGATTACGCCGAACCCAGTACTAGTCAAGTTCATCATGGTGACCAAAGTGCAGATGACTTTTTAGTGTTTCAAGAACAAGATGAAGATTGTGATGACAACGATGCTGATTATGGAAATGATGGTGATTATATTCTTCAGTTCTTCATTCTTCAGAAGCTGCTGGCCATGCTCACAACTTTCCAAAGTTTTGTATTTGACTAGGCAAGATTTAGAAGGCAATTCATTATTGATTCGGGTCCTTGCTGTTCCGAAAAACTTATAGTTGGAAACATTCTTTGATGTCCAAAAATTTGCCAAAGGTGTTGGTAAAGGCTGAGTCTATGTTCTGAAACCTTTGATGACAATATGCCATGTTTCACTGGCTAAGGGTTGATGACAAAAATTGTAGATAAAAAGATGTGATTTTGTATGGAAACAAGTAATTTCTTGTGCAAATGATAAATGGGAATTATTACTGAAACAGGTTCCATCATGCAAGGTCACGTGTATCAAGTAATAAGTTGCCTTCCTAATATTTATATTGAACATATTCACAAAATTTCTAAAGGTGACAAAAACAGAACATCCAACATAGCATGAACATGAACCAAGCTCAGTCAGATGTAGAAAACAAAATGGCAAATGCTTTGAAAATATCCTTGCTTATTCAGTGTAGAAGAGTTTGAAAAAAAGATGTCCTGCTGCTACAAGGAGGCCCCAGCATAATGTTTTTAAGTTCATTGTAAAATTAAGTTCATGCAACCAAAATTGTGGGAATGGTTGAGATTGTTTCACATGCAGGGGTTGATTTAATAGATATTAACTTGAATTCACTAGGGGAAGCCCAAGATAAAAACATAATTACACCAGACAAATTCCCGATGCTCTGCTGTTAATGCAAAGTGTAATGAAAGAAGTATGGTTTTCAATTATTTAAATGGTTTGTTGGGAAGTGGACCCACGTAATAATTGACTTACGCCTGGTGCAGATAAGATTAAGAACTAGGTTGCACTTAGTAGGGTTGGGTTGCACCAGTGCAAGTGACAAAGCACTCAATAGAGTCCTGATGTTTTTCAATTTTCCCTGATCGAGAAAGTAAACTTTGCTTGTGGATATAATATGATGGAGCTGTGATGTACTTCATGGTCAAGGATGTAATTTAAGGTGCTGAACTCCAGGGATTGGAGTGGGCCATTTCCAGGATTATTTACCATTGTCTGATGGGCCACTGTCCTTTTATCAATAACAAACTTCAAAATTTGAATAGGTCAGTTTTTTATTCTAATGTGCAAAATGGCCCATACCTTTCTCAATTCCTGTTACCTCCCATTTCCCGACTTTACACTGCCACCTAGGTTTTGTGAATAAGTAGTTCAGTATTCTGATTGAAATTAACAATTGAAATTAATTCACAACACATTATTGTTCATGACCTCAAAATTGCTGAGGGCATTTTTGAAAACAGCTGTCAAGGAATTTGTAGGTGGGAAAACATCTAGTTTGATGTCTTGTGATAAGATCAGTTGCCGTACCTGGGTGCATTTTATTAACTTTGACAGTTCTGCAGTAGTTCATGATGGATTTGATTGCACAGAAAAGTTCTTAGCATTGGCAGCAGCTTGTTTTTGTACAGAGTTTGATCATGAACATTAGTTGAGAACTTGAATTTGTAACATTTAAATGTTAATAGGTAAACTTCTAAAGCATAGTCAGAGATACATTTTCATAATTTGTTAAGTGTCCCTGTTTATACCTTTTAAAGAAGTTTTAAGGATAATCCGATTTTTTTGTTGCTGTTGTTACTGACAAGGCTCCAGATAAGGGCTGTATTGGCGTAAGTATGGATAAAAAATATACATGATATGGTAGGAAAAAATCAAAACGTAGCAGATGTGCACCACAGCAATGGTGTCTTGGAATCATTTACAGACATTTATCTGAAAACGTATATTTTATTGCTTTATTGGTCTTTGACCTGTTGACAGAAGAGTAGCAATATTGTGCATGTATGAAATGAAACTCAAGATTACTCTGAGTGTACTTTTAACTTTTCCCAGTACTCTTATATTGAAAAAATAAGGCGCACATACTTCTCATGTTGAAGAATTATCTGGAGCTCTGTACTGACACGCTGTGATCCCATCTCTGCAGCTCATGACTTAAAGGAGCAAGCATTGTAATGTGAAAGCAATGTTCCTTCAAACCAATTCAGTATTGATGGCACACATAACAGTTGAAAAACACAAATTGATGCTCAAATAGATTTTCGTCTTTAGTACATAATCTTTGAGTGTTTGTTCGATTGTCAGAAAGCTGGCATGATAGAAAGAATGTGTTTGCATTGTATTGGCCTGTTTCAGGTTTTTATGTTCTCAACAAATAGTGTTAATGGTCCAGCTCTGTCAAAAACAGTCTTTTTAAAATTTAAAAATTTAAATAAGTGATTGTTTTGTTTTTTTTGTAAAAGTAAAATATAGATGTTGGTGCCATGTTTTTATTTATGGTAATTGTTAAGCACCATTTTTAGTTATGTACACACATGCATTAGTTGAGCAGGTGACAAGATAGATTGATAAACCTTTTGAGGTTTTTCATTTTTAATTCTGTAAAATGAAAACTTTTTACTAAAACTGAAGAGCTAAAATTGATTGGGGAAGAGTTTCCTCCCTTTAATCCATCTTGTCACTTGCCATGTTTACACACCCGGTGCCACAGTACAACGATGATGGGGGTGTGGTTCCTGGCATCACAAGGTAAGTCCACACACTGACTTCCTGACTCAACTGTGGCCTGGGCTAGGACGTCATCAAGCTCAGCAAAGATAGACCAGGTAGAAATATTGGTAAAATACTGCAAAATAAGATTTAGCCACAGGTGTACCGTATTTGACACAGTATGAAAAAAACCTGGATTATTCAGGGTTTAATTTCATCATTATCTGGAGCTGTCTCACACTCCTCCATGTTTACTTTGTATTCTATTTTGGACTTTTGAATTTTCAAAGTTCAAATCTTGATTGTAAAAACATACACAACCCATTTAAATGGGTCAGTCAAATTTGGTAATGAGCCTGGATTTGAGGTGAAATAGAACCCTGCTATGTTACATATAAACACACATGCATTGCTTTATGAATAAAGTCTGCACGATCGGATGAATTTGGTTCTTTCTTCCCATGTATGTTATCTTCACTCAAGCGAGGTATTTGATTGGTCATCTTGAAATGTGGAGGATGGTAAGAAAGTTGTGGTTCCGATTAAGTTTAAACTTAAGCTTATTTTGAAACTTTCACAATAACTTTGAAATTGATTTGTGAATATTTTTTCTTTACCCTGCTAGTTGCTATTTCCTTTTCCAAAAATAATGATAAAAAATATTTCAAAATAGCTCTAAAACAGTGCTAATCAAATTGAATCTGAACCATAACTCCTGGGCCTGAAGACACACAGTGGCACACATTCAACATTGTCTTGATATATTTTAAATACTGTGTCAAACAAGGTACAGGTGTTGGTGAATTGAAGGATTAGAAAATATATGTACCAGTAAAAAGTTAAAAGATAATGTCCCTCATCAACTTAGTGATGTGCTTTTGTAGATAAACAGTTCCTCACAATTTAAATGTGACATAGTTTTAAGGTGTCAATTCTTCACTTATTTTGCATATTTTTCCATTACCTGACAAACACTAAGGGCTATCAAGCATGCACTAGAGAACAGATAGGAATGTTACTGTATGTTTCAGTAGTTGAATATTGAATATTGTTGACCATATTTGACCAATTATGTGTATGTAGTATGTGTTTGGTGTATAAATAATATTATAACACATCTTTGAATTTGGAACATTAACATGCATCATCTCCAGCTTAAATATGTTGATTTTATTGTGGTAATATCATTCAGGCCTTTGGATCGTTGTCTGAAAATACAGTTTTATACATAAGAGGTCAGATGTGGTGTTAGTGTAAGTGTTGTTATCTAATACTCTGATACATGATGATTTACTAATACTCTTGTGGATGAACTTGCTTTACTGCTTATAAGATACGTATTCCGTATGTGTTCGATGCACACTTCTGTTAGCTACGACTATTTAGTGTATACACATGTTGGGATTTTGCTGTGGAGGACTTGATACCAATATTTCATGTTGAACGAAGAAACTTGCAATGATAGTCTTTGTGAAAGTGATTTTTAGAGTGGATTGAGACATGTTGACTTCAAGAGTTTAGTCTTTGTCTTCTGAGAAAATACTTGGATGTGGCAAAAACAATTGTAAAGACCTGATACTGTCTGTGTGAAATGATGATATATGTATTCATCCCATTTGAGTGAGGGACCTTGAACTTCAGATGAATACTTCAAGGAGTACGAGGCCCAATTTGGAAAAGATGTCAATTGTGTGGTTCCAGATCTGTTTTGCTTCGTTCGATTGCAAACATAACATGTAATATGACCATTCACTGAGTAAACAGTTATTTGCATGATCACATGATATCAAGAACCAGGGATGCTGAATGATTATCAATATCAACTGGGTTTTAAGTGTCACAAGCAAATCTGTGTCCAGAACACAAATATGTAGAGAATGAATGCAGAATTCCCAAAGATGCACAAAAGTACCTACTGTACATCAGGAGGAGTTATCTATGTTTAATTTCACACGAGTCATGAATTCAGACCACATGATTCAAATCAAGTAATTATCCGAAGGCACCTTGCACTAAACCATTTCATTACTTCACAGAATCCTAATATTGCTAGCAAGACCCTGTAAGACATAAGACATGATAACAACCTGATTTCAAGTTTTCAATAGCTTTAGGCTGTATGACATAGCCTGTGATTGTTTTACATTCATGTATCACATGAATCAAAGAAGATTACATAATGGTTTGGAGATTAGTTCTTCAGTTTCAAAGAACACTGACAGTCTTAGTATTTTACGATTGCGTCATTGAGATAGCTTGCCTGAAGAGAGTATTGTCTCTCTGTTGATTGATATTGAAAGTTAAAAGCTGTGATATGGAAAGGAAACTGTATTGGTTACTTTAACACTGACAATGGCTTTTCCATTGTTCTTCAGTTGCTGGCCATAGTTTCAAATACCACAGCTTTATGTTGAAGAGACTGTGTCGAATTTGTGGGAAGCTAGCGGACGGTGGCCCTAAGAAAATAAAATTCCAGCGAGAGCTGCTGGAATTGTTCCATGTCGACGTTTTAACCGATGTTCCAGATGTACATCCAGTGAAAATATGCCTTGCCCACAAACAAGTTCTGAATCGCTTCAAGCGAGCAAAGCTGTCTGGGAGGCCATACAGCACCCATGCTGTCCCTCTTGAGTTTACTCCGTATGATGAAATCTACTCCGACTGTTTTGTATGCTTTCCCTTTTGTGGGTGACAGATTAGTGATTATTCAAGGACTGGTTAATCATCATTGGCATTTTTTGTTGTGATGCTGCTGTAGAACGAAAGATTGTGAAATACAAACATAAATGCAACAGCTGTGGCACAAATCTTGAGTTGATGCACCTTGACCTTGGCTTACTGAACCCATAAGGCTTAGTGTTGAAAGGTTTCACTCTGCATTTGAAGACCAGAGTTTGACTTCGAATTGCTTCCAATTCTTGCTACACCTTCCTTGCTATTGCTGGGCAATTGCATAAAGATGGAAAAATGCTCACATTAGTGTTTTGCTTTGGTCAAGCGTCTGGTTCCTTTTGCAAGTAGAGAGGCTCTGTGCTAATTTTGTCAATGCAACTTTTTAAATTTTTCACTGCCAATGTTATGGGCAAGAACTTTTCTACATATGCTGTACACTGAGATGAGAATAATTTAGTTGGTAAAAGTAGTGTCAAATATCGTCCAGCTTTGCTTAGTGTATGGAAGTTGATTTCGGACTCAAGTGGAGTAGTATAGGGAATGGTGGTTTTGGACCACACCCATATGAACCATATATTTGCCAGTAATGCGAATCTAGACCCGTCTAATCCACCATTCCCTATACTACTAGTGGTTGTGTGATTAAATTTCCTAGTGACAGTAGAAACCGTAGAGTAATTCAGTTTTCAGTTTGATCTCCCAGAACCCGATGCCTTTGTATTGCAATCGTAAAGACATTGTCCATTCATTTGCATTTAAGTGCAGATACGTTGGTACATGTAGGCTTTTTATTGCTTTCAGATTGGGCACCGAGGCAGGGTTATTTAGATAGTTATTATGACAACTCGCACACTTGGCCTGAACAAGAACACGGTGCAAGACCATCCACAATGATTGGACAAAACATAGTGGTCCCAAATCTTAAAAAACAGTTTCCTTGTCCTCAGTGCAGCAAGACATTCGCTGATTCTGGGGCCCTGCTTAACCACAAGCAGGCAATACATGACCAGATGCGGTTCATGTGTGTGTGTGGTCGTGTGTATAAATACAAGCCAGGGTTGCTGAACCATGTCAAAACCTGCAAAATTGCTAACCAACAAAGGAATAAATGATTTCATGGGATATTCTGAACGTCTTTGGTGGAGAATGGGTTTAAGGTTCTTTGAAAATGATCTGGTTATGTTCAGCTTTAACTGGATGAACAGGGTATCATTGTCTTTCTGACGATTGTGTATAGGCCACAGGGAAAATCTTGGAATCGCTCAACCCTTAAATTCTGTTATGTTTTGACTCAAGAACAGATTTTAAAGTGATTCAGCTGTAGAGGGTTTCAGTGGTCTTTTTTCGAAAAACCAAGTCAAGAGTTGTATTTCTGTAAGATACTGTGAATGTCCTTTGTGCTTGGATTATTGTTGACGGTTCTGAGGAAATGATCAACAGAAAACTGTTCTGAATAAAGGCAGTGATTTCTAGTTTGTTTTCTTTTTCTTTTTTCAGAATTCAGTGTGGGCCATTCAGGGAATGTCAGAAAGAACCAATACGGTTCATTGCTACAGGGTCACGGTCATTTCCCTTGGGGTTCACAGTTGTACAAAAGATCGATGTCATTGGATGTTAATACACAGAGCTTAAACAGAGAACATTTCCCAAAAAAACATGCATGCAATAAGTGTGATAAAGTGTTTGCAGATGTCAGTGGTTTACGGTATCACCGTCAAGCTATCCATGATAATATCAAGTTCACATGTGTTTGTGGAAAGTCCTACAAATACAGATCTGGTCTTGTGTTTCACCAATATTCCTGTGTTATTTTTAAGGATCAACAAAAATGAATGGTGAAAGGGTGACTGGGTTCATGCCACGTCACAAAATAAAGTGCTGGAAATAGTATTGTTGTTTTTTTTCCTATTATGTTAAATGTATTTGTTAAAAGGTGGGGTAGCCCAGTGTTTAAGGCGTTTGCTCAACAGGCCAAAGACCCAGGTTCTACTACCCCCATGGGTACAATATGTGAAGCCCATTTCTGGTGTGTCTCTTCCGCGCCCCCCCCTTCCCCCCCGATATTGCTGGAATATTGCTAAAAGTGGCATAAAATACCCAACTCACTAACTCATCTCTTTTCTCAAATTCAAGTCTTTACAAAGTACTTAAAAATGCTTTAGGCCATCTCATCTGATTTCTGTTTTACGAATTGTTGCATACTGACATCTGTTATAGGATGGTTTGTGGTTTGTTGTGAACTGTGATGGCCAAGTGTTGGAGATAACTAGTCACATCCAAGACAATAGTTCAGTTTACCAGTGGGTACAAAGTGTAAAGCCCATTTCTGGTGTCCTCTGTTGTAATATTGCTGGAATATTCCTTAAGTTGGCATTAAACCACATACTCACTCACTCACTCACTCATTCTTTGGCTTTGACTGACGTTCCATGTGATCAACAAACAATATGCAATCTGAGGCGATTGTGAGAATGATCATGAATATTTACAGATCAGTATCTGAAAAAGAGGTTTCAGCTCTGAAGTAGATGTTTCTGTGAAGGTATTCATACATTTCACTGACATGGCTGGATCTATCCTAGCTGATGTGTTCTAAAGATGGATTAAGGGCTGTGATGTCAGTATTGGGGAAGGATGTCCTTTTCTCTCAAATGTTGGCCTGCTCGTGGACATCAATGGGATGATCTGGAACTTTTTGTTGATTTCAGGTTATCAGGGTTATGGAGATGGGTGTGTCAGTGGTGATCAGCATAGCCAACAGCAGTATGGGAGATATAACAAAGTTGATCCAATTTCATACAGAGTTCCTTTCCAAACGGCACAAGACAATGGTGCTGTCATGGGTTCCCACCCATGTCCAGAATGTGACCGAGTGTTCATGAATTCAATGGCCAGGAAATACCACGTTGAGTCTGTGCATCAGCAGATGAGTTTCCCTTGTGTCTGTGGCAGGGTCTACAAGTATCGGACAAGTTTACGGAATCATCTTATGTCCAGTCCTCAGTGTGTAGCTCTTAAGAACAATCAGGCACAAAATGATCAGTGAACACCTACATCTGATTTCATAATTGAGTCTTCAGTGTGTAGCTCTTCTAGAACGATCAGGCACAATATGATGAAGTGACACCGACTGGTAGATGCTGGGCTACTTTTCCAAGGAGAACTGTTAGTAGACATCGCAAAGCTTACAGTGCATTTCCCCATTGAAAAAAAAAATATAGCGCCCCTGTTAGTTAAATGAAATCTGATATTTTACTTTTATGTAGAATGAAATAAAAAGTGCTCGAAACTAGGGTCCAGTGTTCTGGATGTGAATCTTAATGTGAATGTTTGCAGCCCTGTAAGTGAACACTTAAGTGTGAATGCCAGATTGTCCATGCTGGCAGCACATTATGTAGAAACGCTATGGCCTCTGTTAAGACCTGAAGGTAATTTCCTCAAGAAGACTGAAATATTACTTATTTTCAGGTTTCCAAGGTCAGGTCTCGGCCTTGGTCCACAGCCATGACTATGGTCTGTATGCTTCTGGAGTTAAGGAGGGACTTGGTAGATACGTCTGCCCCGAGTGTGGTCGAGATTTCATGAATTACATGTCACGGAAATATCACATGGAGACAGTTCATGAAGGAATGTCCTTCACGTGTGTGTGCGGAAAGATGTATAGGTACAGAACTGGCCTGCAGAAACATCACAGGCAGAATAGAGAGTGTGCGCACCAGGCGGGGTTGATTTAAAAATGGGGAACAGCTGGAACAGGATTTATTTTTGGCTGTCCATGCTCCACTATAGTAATCTACCTTGATCCCTATGCTGGTGTGATTGTTACCATTCTTTACAGCAATAATTAGAAAAATGGCTTTAAAATTGATCTATGTGATAGTGGTTAAGGTTTTGCATGTCACAGCATTGGAAGTAGTGATCAGCACTGTTTGTGACAAAAGCTCGATGAGTGGGAATATATTATTGTGTCTTGTCTGTTAGGGTCTACTTCTGCAAAGGTTTTTAAAAACTGTTTCAGTACTGTGTCTGTAGAAAGTGTCTGGCAGGGTCATGTCTGTATTTCATTGTTAGGTTGCTACACGCCCATCAATATATACTCAGATGTTAGGAAACCTGTGTTGCCAGTTGTAGTAGTCGTCTCAGCAGTAGGACTGATGGACAGTTTCAGAGTGTCTGAGATTAAGGTTTTTTGTGGTCAACATTTTGTGTCTGTTCATGGGCATGATTGTGTTTGAGCTGCTGTAGAATATCAGGGATAAACCTGGCTCAGGAAAGATATGAGATAAAATCTTACATGGGACCAAAAACATGAGATTTTTTTCAAATCTTATGAGATTTAACTGTTTATGATCTTTCGTAAGAAAAGGATTCAACGACAAATGGGATATTGTCATGTGTATTTAAGCAACTTCAAGACAACCGATCATGAATTTTAATGAATTAAAACTCTACTAGCATCACCATTGGTGTCTGTTTTCTGGTGTTCATCAAGGTCAACGATTTCAGCTGTTTCTTCATTTTCATTTGTAGTCTTTAAAAACTTTTGTATTGAATGAGATGATTTCGTTAGCAGACTCTCTCTTTTTGGTACTCTGTACAGTGTCGCACAGTGCATAAACAGCACAGTACTTAGAGGTTGAGCTTATGCTCCTTGTACATCCCTGTGTAACTAGGCTCGAAGTTCCATACAGAGAACAAAGGTACAAAGCAACGGGAATATGTTTGACAGAACAAAATAATGACCAAACCCTTTTCAGAAAAATAGATTTACACACTTCATTATTTCTAATCGTACAGGTGAGCAGGATGAGATTTTAAATCTTTGCAGATACATTTTAGTGTGATTTTATAGGAATTGATGCGAGAAAATTGTGATATCGCAGCCGAAGTCAATCCTTTGAATGTGAAATGTCAGAATCAAGTTCCTGAGGCTTCAGGGATTTCACTAGGTGTGAGAAGAATCTTATCAACTATTCAGGGAAGTCTTCAATGTGTACTTACACCTCCATTAACTGAGCTTCTTCCCTGGCCTCCAGTAAGCTATATCCCTTCACTGCTTTGTCAGGCCCTTGAAGGCAGTCACATAAGGGATCCGAAATCAGTTTGTTAAGAGAGAGGTTAAAGTGTCCAAAATGGGTACAGTGTGTAAAGCATTTTTGTGTAATCTGCCATGATATGCTGTAATATTGCAAGAAGCTACGTACAGACTTAACTCATTCACTCTTGTGATCAGAATTTGAGCAAGTCTTTTGCGGTCACATTAGCCATATTAACTTCAGTGTACGGGAAAACTGAAGGTAGTTTCTTTTTAGAGAATGTTCTTAGCGTGATATGTAACTGGACTGTCTGAAACCATGTTGTACATTCAGGTTGTTGAATCTTTCTTTATTTGATAATTCTCAGTAAAGATTAGAGTGGTCCTTCTTCTTACTTTCAGGTATGGCTGAATTTGGAAGTTCATTCAGCTCTAGTTTAGGACAAGTGACTGGTTCTAATCGAGGAGATTCTGCTCATGGAGCCTCCTTCCCATGCCCTGAATGTCACCGAGTGTTCATGAATCATGTTGCAAGAATTTATCATATTGAGACTGTCCATAAGCATCTCATCTTCACCTGCATCTGTGGGAAGGTGTATAAGTATAGGACTGGCCTCAAGAGGCATGAGAAAACATGCTCGATGTTTATGGGATTGAGTTAAGATGGCTGTCTGCTGACGTGAAAACACACAATGTTCAGGTTCAACTTTAACATTTGAATCTTCCATCCTGAAGCTCTTACCATTGGAGGGTGGTGGGCTAACCCAGAGGTTATAGCATTTGACCGTCACTCCGAAGACCTGGGTTCAATTCCCCACATAGGTACAATATGTGAAGCCCATTTCTGGTGTCCCTTGCCGTGATATTGCTAATAGTGGGTCAACACCCAACTCATTCTTTGCGTTGGTGTCCGTTGATATTGGCGTTATTATGTGTATGATTATGAGCTGATGAGACTGGGAATTATCTTGGTGTTCCAACAAGCATCTTATGAATAAAGATTGTCACTTTAAGTTGGCAATGAGGCAGTACAATTTATGCTATGTTATGGATGTATTCCCGTTTTGGTTAATCCTTAGTTAGAAACCTTGGTGATTGGGGTAGCGCAGTGGTTACATGTGTGATCTTCACACCAAATTCTGTATTCTGTACACAGCTACAAAGTGTGTAGTCTGGTTATGGGATCCACACTCTATGGTTTTGCTGGACTTTTGACATTTTCAGCTTCAAACTGATGCATCATTTTGCATATTTCCTACTGAATAAGGAATTAAATTGATGTTTTGCCAACGTTATAAAGACATCAATGAACCTGGTATGAAAGTAACTTTGATAGGTTCTTTTGCATGGCAGACATAAACGTAGCTGGTTTGAAACAAGCTGGCCTTTGATGTGTTACTTGCATGGCTAAATCACAATCTTGGTTTTGATACACAAACCGACACTGTCCTTTAAGCAGTCTGTTTAAGGTGCCTGCTATAGATGGCCTTTTTGCTGTTTCAGGTATGCATGGGTTTGGTTATGGTTACTATGACCAACCTGCAAACTCGTTTACACCTGGTCTGGGCAGTGCAGGTGGAGGAACGCATCTGAGCACCTTCCCATGCCCACAGTGTGATCGTGTCTTCACAAACTCTCTCACAAGAAGGTTTCATATCGAGACCATTCACGATCAGAGGGAGTTTGCATGTGTGTGTGGAAAGGTTTACAAATACCGTACAGGCTTGCATAGGCATTGGAGGCAGAGCAAGGAATGTGCACCTACTTCTAGTGGGGACCCAGGGACTGTCTACTAATTTTGGATGGACAGTGTGTGAAATTTGCACTGGTCCTGTGGTCCTTGACTGGTAAAATTTCACCAGGACCACTAAGTTACAAGTTTGTTGTGGTCCTGGTGGCCAGTGAAATTTGTATTGAAAGTTAAGTAAATCCTCAAATGTAATTTTGGGCAAGTTTAGTACAATCTGGACTGACAATTTTTGTCATCTCATTGGCTCTGTGGTCTGGTGAGAAATTTTGAAAGGTGTTCTGACAATAGTGTTTTGTTGCTTCTTGTCTCAGCAGTATTCCTCAATATTATAACTGCACCTGAGAACGAGTCTGAAACGGACTATCCAGTGAAAAATATGTCAATCAAGGGTCGATGGCATTGGTGTGCTTTAGGCTGGTGGCGAGTAACGTAACCTGATCACATATTCATTTAGTCACCTCTAAGGTACTTGTTGCTGGAGGGGCCAGTTTAAACCTGGAATTCCCTTGGGTTGTATTGCTGATCTGAGAGAAGTTGCTGCTGAAATTTGTGTCAAAACGTGTTAGAGTCACTGTCTGTTCGAAAAACTCTTGAGAAAACCACCCATTGCTCTTGCTGCCATTTTCAGAAGAATTTTGGTTCTTCAGTGACAGTGCTGACTTGCCCAGACATCTTTTGGTCAATTTAATCAGTGGTCAAAGTTACAGAGTGTTGTCAGCTTGCTGCTCGTGATGCTAAGCAATTGATATAATGGAAGGTATGTGTGGGAGGAAGAATGCATTGGAGGTTCTTGCAAAGCTCCTTCGGCAAAATAACCACTTCCACATATGGACTTTCTGGTTTCATGATTTTGTTTTTCTGTTGCTGATCATATTCAAATCGGGAGAAATGGTTCATTCGTTCATGATATATTGTGCAGTTTTTGCAGGAATCTTTTACACTGCATGTGTAGATTAAATATTTTCGGTTGAAATCATCCATGCTGAAGTCTTGGATTTTCTTGTCACCAGGGTACCGTTGGTAGATAATGAAGTATATTTCATAGTTATTGTGTTTCTCTCAGTTATCTCTGGTGCTGTGTTCCCATTTGTTCTTGGGCGTTAAATATATTCATAACATCATTAAATAGCATTTTTCAGGGTTTCACATGAATCGTGTGTTGACCTAATCGAAGTCTGTTGCAGTGGTTATGCATGATTTCATCATGAAGTGTTTCAAGCAACATGTTGTTTCTGATATCTTTTGGTTATCATTGTCAGTATTATTAAATCATGCATTTCTATGTAAAATAATGATCATTGAGTTGTAATTGCTAACTTCAAACAAAGAAAAGTAAAATCCTCAGGTTTATATCATTTATGCCATTACCATGTTTGCTACGGCAAAGTTGCATTTGAAAATAAAGATGTCAGTATATGTACTTGTGTTGTCATACTTTTATCAATAACACTAACTTCGTACCAAAAATAAGCCAAACAGGAATCTGCAGTCTTACATGTACTGATCATTTAGGTGGATGATAGTATACAATCTTCAAACACAGCCAGATGTTGGACTTTACAGTCAAAACTGAACTTTACACAGTCACTGCTACAGAGTGGATGTTTGGTCAGATTTAGAACAAAAATATGCAAGAGTACATAATCCTATATGCTTAGGCATGTAAAGAGTTAAAACAATCTTGTTAAAAAAAAAAAGAATCTGAACGTAATTACAACGTGAAAAGAAATTGTTTGAAAAGTATTTTATCATGCCTTCAAGAAAAAAAGAATATTTTGATGGACTCTTGCATATTTCTGCTGTTTCAGGCTGTCAGGTACACTTTGACACAACGTCAGGTGACCTCCCAACCCACCAATCAGCAACAGGCATGTTGCAAAGGCAAATGACCGTGTTTGAGCCTAAGAAAAGGAAACTGACTGTGAAATCCTTAGAAACAAAGTTCTTAGCCCTATTGGAGGTGGAGAAGGGTCAGCAATCCAAGGCACAAATAGCCAGGGAGTTTGGAGTTCCCCCGAACACATTGTCCACGTGGTTAAAACAGGCTGATAGAATTAAAACTGCTTATTTAGAGTGCAGCTTCAACCCAACCCGTAAACGTCTCAGAAGTGTCCAGTATGAAGATGTTGACGATGCTACATTGCAGTGGTATAGAAACGCCATCATGAATGACTTTCCAGTATCTGGTCGTATCCTCTTGGCCAAGACCCAGGAGATAGCTCTCCAGCGTGGTCATGTAGACTTTAAGGCTTCTCTGGGTTGGTTGGAAAGGTTTAAATGTAGGCATGGCATCACTTTTGGGAAGGGAAGGGGAAGACACAAACAGTTCAAATCCATGATTGATGAATATGGCCCCCTGGATTACACGGTTTCGGAAAATAGACATGATAATGCAGAAGCTGAAACGGAGGCGAAAGATGGCGATGATGCTGTCGAAACAAATCGCGAAGGTCGTGAAGGTCATGCTGTATCAGAAGGCAACACAGACGATGATGTTGTTGACTACACCACGTCTGAAACCAAGCATGATGATGAGTATGACAATTTGTCAGAAGCCAAACTTTGTAGTCAAGATAGTGAACTTTTTTCTGATGCTAAGTATTCAAGTCAGGATGGTGATTGAATTATGAAATGGCTGACTCCGTATCTGAGCTGAGACTTGATGATTCAGATTCTTAATGTAACAGTTTTTATGGAGACAAAACATTTGAGTCAGGTGAATGAAAGAATGTATTTTCTTGGACACTTTTATCTGAGACAATTGTCAAGGAGACGGTGTCTGAAGACTAAACTTAGAAACCAGGTTCTTTTTAAATATGCTTTTGGTGGAGCATACTATCATGGCCAAAATGTGTTGACAACCTTGGTAGCAAGATGCTTTGAACTTGACATCAGTACAGAAGAGTGATCAACTTAAGTATGTGGGGTACTGATTTATTGGATAACAAATAGATTGTAATCATAGATCTATGGTCTGTTGAGTTGTCTGCTTGACTCTTGTTGATTGACAGTGTTGCTAGTCCGGGATATGTGATACCTACTGTGGCAGTGTGTCAGCTGTATGGGGATTGTCCCACAAGCATAGCTTGATTATTTTACACATTGACCACATTTGTTTGCACATTAAGACGTTCTGATGACCTTGAGTAGTTAAGTAATCCAGTGGTTAGCATGTCTTGAAGATGTGGACAAGATTTCCCACAGATAATTCATGTGTGAAGCTAGTCCATGGTGTCAACCAACGTGATATTGCTGGAATATTGTGGAACAAAAGCATACTTCTTCTGAAACCGTCATGAAGAACCTAGACTGTAAATAATGACATTTATGGACCAATAATGGCACAATGACTATGAACAACTTGTCTAAATAATAAAAAAGATCAGTGTTTATATCATCGCACACCAGTCAAAGAAACTGGAGCTATTGGCACAACTATACAGTTGACAATGATGCAGTACGTCTTCGTTACACAGAGCGATAAAAGTTTCTTTGCTTTCAGAAAACAAAACCTCAGTTTTTAATTGTTAGTGGTACACAATAACAACTGTACCAATTTTTATGAATAATTTGACAATTAGTGCTTTCATTATAGCTATATTACATGTATAAACTGGAAATGATTTATGGTTTCAATTAAAATTCCAATGTTTTCTTGCTTTGTTTGTCCTTTTGAGTTCATTTTATATTGAGGGTAGATGGTGTGAGCGTTCACTTGCTGCAAGAAGGTCCAGAGGTTTGGTTTGCTTCTAAAGATTATGGGGTGGTAGGGTAGCCCAATAGTTAAAGCGTCTGCTTGTCACACTGAGGACGTGTTCGATATCCCAACAGGTGCAGTGTGTAGAGACCATATCTGGTATCCCCTGGATTTATTTTGCTGTAATATTGCTACAGGCAAGATAGCACCACTCAGTCTCTGAAGGTTGCAACTGCAGGATAATTTAAAATGTTCTCCTGTATATGGTCTGGAAGTTTGCGACCCACATGATGAAGGGGTGGTCTAGTGGTTAAGATATCTCCTTGTCACGCTGAAGTTAACATCACATGGATATATCATGTGAAGGACATTTCTGGTGTTTGTCAGACGTGAAAGTGAGAAAACAACACCTGAGATCAAAATTGGAAATAAATTTAAAACACGACACTAAATATAATGCTCGCTTACATGGATATTGATCCTCTTCTGCTTCTGATCGTTAGGAAAGCTTTATGCAACTTCAGCCATGTCAACTTATTGACTTGAAACTTCACTAGTCATATTGCAAGTTGACTTGTTTACTGCTTTTAAGTGGTTCATATGCGATGTATGTGACATGGGTTTGAGAGTAATTATGTTTTCTGTTTGAAGAGCTCACTAGACGAAACAAGATTTTGTGAAATGAAGGCTTTTAGTTTTGGATGGAGTGGACACTGACATGTTAGTGTTTCCTCGAGACCACAAAAAGGGCAGGGTGAAGTTTCTACAGAAAAGGGCACAAACCACAATAAAAACAAAAACAAAATGACCAGATTGAGCCTTGTGTATTATTTACCTACAGTCTCCTTTGCTTTTTGTCACAGGAAGCTTCCAAGTCGGTGTCATTGTGGCTGTCAGTGTTTAGGTTGCTCATAAGATGTTTGTAACAGTTGCCGACTTGCAGTCTGTTCCTGTGCTCCGTCTCAACTAGCAAGTACCGGGCAGGGTGCAGTAAAAAGGGGCAGGGCGCCAGAAGAAAATGCTCTGGAGAAAACACTATATGTTGATGGTATTCCTTGCTGAATTTGAAAGATCAAAACACAGTTTTGACGTGAGATGTTGCATATTTTGGTAATTTAAGTAGCAGGCTTCTGAATCCTCAAAATTTTGGTTCTGATTTCCAGATACTGGCCATCAAAAATGAGATTTCCTTTTTGTTACTTTCAGGGAACTTGTGGTCAATGGGTAGAGATCATCATGCAGACATTACAAGACATGAACAGACCTCAGACAATAGACCTTATCAAAGATCAAACCAAAGTATAGCAGAATTTGGTTCATTGGTTTTCCCAGATGCTGCCGTGTTTCAAGTTCATGACCTTCAGAGAAAGTCTATGACACGCAAGGGGGAATGGCCCTGTCCAGAATGCGGGAAAGTGTTTGCCAATTCTGGGACCAGGACCAATCATATGAATGCAGTACATAATCGTAGAACATTTGCATGTGAATGTGGGAAAGAGTACAAGTACCGGACAGGGTTGAGGGTTCATAAGAAAACCTGTGTATCTGTTCTCAGGGAGTAGTGTGGTTCGCATAACAGGTGCTTGTCTTTTGGTCTCATGAAGCCTGAGTCTTTTTTCTGTGCTAAATCGAGCCATTCCATGTGTTGAAGTTCCACCAAAACAATTTCAGAGGGGCTTGAGATGGGAAACAAATGTGTGCTACCCAGTTGTCAGAGAGCTGTTGTCAGTACTCAGCAGGACCTGTCAAATGAGAGCTGATTGAATGTTGGGAAACTAATATTCTTTGTGCTCATTCTTAGTATTTGTGTAAGATAATTCACAAAATGTTCTCAGACTTTGTAGTGATTTGTCAGTCCACCATTTTGTTGACAGATTTGTGAATAGTCTCCTAAGCCACAGTGTGTGAGATAAACAATAATAATTATATTGATTATTTTTGTGTGTGGGAAGACTGTTTTGAAGATCATATGATTTTGAAATAAAGCTTCACAAATAGTCTTTATGTCCCATGAATTTTAGTTGCGGATCCCTCATCTTCTGGAATTGTTGATCCACTTTCTTGTTATGTGGATGTTTACTGGAAGAGCCCCAGAATCATTGAGTGTGTACACACATTTTCATTTTAATCGGTTATCCTAGTGTGTCATTTTGTAAATAAATATATTTTAATTGACTAAACGCAAATGTTTTTCAAAACAAACTTTAAAGAAGTCACTTTAGGATGGGGGGAAAAGGCGTTGATAAGTATGGTTTATTGAAGCTCACAACATGTTTCTAGTGATTTCAGCAGTCACAGGATGAATAGAAATGCAGCAGTGTGTTGTGGAAATGTGTTGCCCATTGACAACCAGTTAGTGCTGGCTTGTCATAGTTAACCTTGATTGTGTTGTTAATGCATCAGTCTGTCTTCTGCTTATGTATCTGCACCACTGAACTAACTCCAAAACGACTTAAGAACAAAATGTTAAGCAGTGCAACTAATTTGTTTGACAAACAGCTGCAACTAAACAAAAACAGCCCACTATTAAAGCCTCAAAATGTGACTGTTGAAGGCCCAGACATGATGACTTCATGAAGGTTTCATCCTTGCAACACAATCTACAGATCATGGACATTTACCGGTCATGAAAACTCCTATTCATTTTACTGGCAGGGCATTGTTGTGTCTTCTTTCTGAACACATTTGCAAGAAAACTGTTCAAAATACTAATAACGAGCAAGTCAGCAAGAAGGCACCTTGAAATATTGTCGAAAATATGCTAGTGTTCTACTAATTTTAGCCCACCATGATATTACAGGAATATTGCTAAAAGTGGCAGAAAACCATACTCACTCATTCAATGGACCTATTCTAATTCCACCCATGTCTACCTAAATGCATCGGCGGGCAGGTGGGCTGTGTGTTCACTCGCCATGCTTAAAAGACCTGAGTTCGATTCTCCACATAGGTATAGATGTGTGAAACATTTCTGGTGTTCCCTCCTGTGACATTGCTGGAATTTGCTGAAAGTGACATAAACCTAAACTTGCTCTCTCCGTGACTTGCTAAATTGTGGACCCTGATATGAGACACAAGCGTTTCAACGTCTTGTCGATTTTCAAGATGCAGAGATTTTTTTTTTTTTTTCATGAACACATAACAGAGATACAAGTTCCAATCTTTGTTCCTTTCAGATGATGGGGCATCTGCCTATAACACAGGCAGTGTGACAGGTGCTTGTGTCGACCTGAACTCCTTCGACTTTAGTGCTGCCGAGACTTATATCCGTTCCTTCCCATGTGATGAATGTGGGAAGGTGTTCAGTCGGTCCGACAATCGGACGGCCCACAAGGAGGCTATACATGGCAAAACCACCTTCTCCTGTGTCTGTGGGAAGACATACAAATACAGAAGTGGTTTCCGCCAGCACAGGCTGAAGTGTGTTGAAGGATTTCGATCTGAACCTATCAAACACTGTGTTGATAAATAAATTGTTTGGGGTGATAGTTGACATGTTGACTAACATTTTCGTGCTTGGAAGAAGTGGGAGAGGTCCAGGTTATTACGGAGTAACAGGTCTGGAGTTAAAGATATTGTATGTAATGAAGGACTTGGTTGGACTCAATTTGTTGACGAGGTTGGTTGTTATTGATATTCATGTGTGGAAGAGACTCATTTTGGAGACAATAGTTGTTTAATGTTATGAGTGATGATATTAACAGTTTATATCTGGTAGCAAGTCTCGAACAAGCCACCAGGGACTAAATCCACAAAGCACTCAGGTAATCTAAAGTCACTAGGCATCCTGAGTGCAGTGTAATGAATAAGGGTTAATCTTACGAAAGATTGCTTTGTGGAAGGAGCCCCTGGACCTTATTCTTGAAGCGTTCGTAGACCTAAGCATTCTTAACTTTGATCGAAACCCATGTGTTAAGAATGGGTTTAAGAAGTTCGTAGCGTTACAAATGTTTCGGGAATAGCTAGCCTGGTCTCATTAGTGTCCTTTATCTCCATGCATGGCTATAAATACATGTGGATTGGGTGTTTGGGTGACTGAGTGTTAAAGACATAAAGTGTCGCACCCAAATCTTAGGTTCGATTCCTTAGGGTACATTTTATGCAATTCATTTCTGCTGTTCACTGCTGAAATATGTCTGGAAGATTGCTACAGGCATTGTAAAACTAGTTCAAGTGAGTTGATGTGAGCATGTGCTGCAGACGGTGATTAAGTTTTTCGAAGAAGTGAAAGAAAGTCCACTATTATTATTTCATCGTCATCCCCTGCTGTAAACAATATTAGATCTATGTATTCTGACAGGCACATTTTGATAGTGATGAGAAGATGATCCAGTTTTAAAATTGATTGGGAAATAGTAAGCAAAAAGACTGACTACTTTATTAGTAGTTACCAACTCAGTTATGAAAAATTGGATTGATACGGAATATATACCCCATATTGTTGGTGTTAAAAGATGAAGTAACAACCAATGTGAAAGCAGTTATGTATGTTAACAGAATCCTTTGCCATATAGCTCAGATGAAATCAAAGAAACTGGATTGACACAAAGGGGTTAAACATTTTTTTTTTTGAAAGCCACTCAACCTGTGTTTGACTTAGACATGAAAATGTAGGAGTTATCAGGACTCCTGGGTGTCATGAGAGTGAGTCATGAACTTCCACCATGCATCAACTGTGATTGTTTAATAATGATTAAAAACAAGGTACAGCAGGTCAGTTAATCAACACTGAGCAGGTAACCAGCAAAAAATAAACGGAGTAGTTTTAAACAACAGCAAATTGCAAGTTTAGAGTATCTGAACTTACGGCCCAGCAGCATTACGTAAAAGATGACACAAGCATTTGAGATAATTTGTGTGTCAATTGCACAGGTTTTCTGCATCATGGCAAACGCTGCTCGGCACACAGCAAGATTTGACCCCCTGAAACCGAATTTGTACCCCATATTGATGGCTTTAAGACAAGAAGCAACAGGTGATGAGAAAACTGTGTTCTGTTAACTCAGCCTTTCCATCATTCTGAAATTGAAAGTGAAAATGTTATTGGCTTATCATGAGCTGATTGATATATGAGAATACAAACACAATAATCCTGGCAGATATGGTTCTTTTCAGAAAGAAATGTAGCCAGATGAGAAGACCCAAGGTCATTGATGAAATTACTCTTCTTACTTTCAGAATTTGTTTTGAAAGCTATTTTCAATGCTTGCTATTGTTCATAATAAAATTTGATTCTGGAAATAAAAGCCTTTGTCACAGATCACAGAAAAGTACTTTTGGGTTTTTTTTGTTTGCAGATGCTGAAACTTTGCATGGTATTAACACTGATTTGGCAGAAATAACTGGTCATCACATGGTCCTTGAAGGGCTAGAAACACAAGCAGTAGACATGAATGATCCTGCTCTGTCATCTGTTCAGTATGATCTCCCTAAGAACAGGTCTTGTACATGTAATGTTTGTGGAAAAGTTTTCACCCGTCAGGACACTCTGAAAGGTCACATGGACTCTGTGCATAATGACACTACATATACATGCATGTGTGGGAATATCTACAAATACCGCAGTTCATTCAGGAGGCACAGGCTTGTCTGTCAGAGAGGCTACTGCACAGATCCTTTGTAGAACTGAAGTGCTTCATTACACACTGGACTGGAGTTAGGTAGGAAATACATTGGTTATAAATGAATCAGAAACTGATGTTTGTGTTACTTCATCTGAAGGAATGTTGCTTCATGGTATGGTATCACTGCTTTTTGGTATGGTGTCATTATCACATAATGTGAATTCTTCATGTGATGGTATGGTATCATTGCTTCATGGTGTGGTATAAGTGCTTTATTATTCAATGTCATTGCTTCATAGTATGGTATCATTGTCACATTGTGGTATAATTGCTTTATTGTACAATGCCATTGCTTCGTGGTATGGTATCATTGCTTCATGGTATGGTATCATTGTCGCATGGTGGGGTATAATTAGCTTGTCCTACAATAGCATTGCTTTCATGGGATGGTATCAGTGTTTCATGGCATGCTTTTGCTTAACTAGACTGTATCTTTGCTCCATTTTATGGTATCATTGTGTCATGATGTATCTTTGTATATGTTACATTGCTTTATGATATCATTGCTTCATGGCATAATATCATTGCCTCATTATATGGTATCATTACTTCATGGTAGACTGTCATTGGTTATACAGTTGCCTCATGGATACAATGTTGTCATTAATGTATCAATATATGGACCCTAGATATAGACTATCACAATACATAACAAGTATTAAGTGACTAAATTTCTGAAACATGACACTTGTTCTAAGAATTTATTCAACGGAACCTGTTTTCAAATGAAGGGATGGTGTTTAAATGTAATATGTTAGCATGGTCATAATCAGCCGCTAAATTCTTGTTTTTCACCTTGTACTAGCTTTGAGCAAGTGATCCTCTATAACAGTTCCACGTTGGATATTTTGTACTCGTCTGTTGAGAATTACAGAGGGTAGAGGTATCAGGGTGAAATCATGCAGTGGGATCTAATGCCAGGATAGTATATTTCAACCTTCTTAAGCATTTGTGTTGATACTTATGCTGACAGAGTAATGAAGTTCAAAATGGATGTATTCGGATGGTGTTCATGCATGTTGCTGATGCAGAAAGTGTTGAATGCATTTATTATTGGTTGTGCATGATCTTCATGGAAATGTATTGGAATTCCCAGTGCTTAGAGCATATCTGTTATTACTTTTCAGATGGTTCTAGACACGGTCCTGTTTTGGTGAACACATTTGGATACCCTTTCTCAGAGCAATTTGGTCACCATGTGCAGAAAGACTATGGCACACTTGTCAGTATTGCTTCAGACCCAGACAAGTTACGTCCCTGGCAATGTGAACAGTGTGGAAAAACATTCACAAATTCTAAAAACAAGAAGTTGCATATTGAGGCCATACATAGAAATGTAACACACTCTTGTGTGTGTGGGAAGACCTACAAGTACCCAAGAGGTCTTAGTAGGCATCAGAAGGATTGTGATTGGATAAATCAAGGAGACAAGGCTCAAGGGGATGCCTCGGCTAGTGAACTTGATTGAGGACTTAGCAGGTACCCGTGGCCCCAGTCTGATGAGCTTTATAACCGTTTGGGGACTTGGAATTTTTGGTCTCTCAGTGAAATGACACTTTTGTGAAAACTTCAATTCCATATTGTAAGAGATCTTAATGATGTAAGATAGTCATGAGCATGTGTTCCAGAATAACCACAGAAAGAGTAACAGTCAGAAACAGCCAATGACACAGAATTTTCTCATGGCATTGACGGATCATAGAACATACTTATCAATCTACAGCATTGTCTCATGTTGGAAAGGGTCCAGGAAGGTTCATGTATACAGATTCAGATGTTGCTAGTGGAAGGATAATATAGGTGTTGAAGTCAATTGTTGGACTCTTTGTGAAATAACACGTTTGTGAAAACTCCATATTCCATAATTATATAGGATCTCAATGAGATCCAGAGCATGTGAGATTATCGTGAGCACGTTCTTGAATAACCACAGAAAGAGTGACAGTCAGAAACAGCCATTGATACAGAATTTTCTAGTCTTCCTGTCGGATCATAGGGCATACTTTTCCATGTACATCATGTTGGAAAGGGTCCAGGAAGGTTCATGTGTACAGATTCAAATGTTGCTAGTCGAAGGATAGTATGGGTATTGAAGACAGAAAAAGTCAGTTCTTGAGGGAATGAGGATGGTCATAATTTAGAAGATGTCAGGGTTAAAAGATGTTTTGTTATTTTCAGATATGTCAGTGGAATCCAGCCTTGGTATAACTGTCCCAAGCATCCCAGCAGGTGCTCCACTGAGCTTGTATGGAGAGACATATTTTGAGGATATTGAGGGACCGGGTTTGGTCAGGAAGAGACATTGGCAGTGTTCGCAATGTAGAAAAACATTCACAAATCCTAGAAATAAAAGACTGCACGAGGAGGCAGTGCATGGAGATGCTTCGTACCCTTGTGTGTGTGGTCGTGTGTACAGATATAGCAAGAATCTCAGTAGGCATAAGAAAGAGTGTGTTTTGAGGAACTCTGAAAACTTCTTGTAATGAGTCTTCTTTGTCAGGTGATCCACAATTGTCTCTTGTGGGTGAATAGATCTGAAGTCTGTGGAACTGGTGAGCTCTGGAATATTTATCAGCAGCAATAGTAAGGAAGTCACATGATGAACAAAAGTATGGAATTCATAAAGTTGAATTGCAATAGCAGTGGTGAAACGGATGTTTTGTTACTTTCAGGGTTGTTGGACTCAGAGTGCGTCATTCCATCAGACGAATATTTGACCGTTCAGTTTGGTGCTGAGGATAGCGATGGGGCTTTGGTTTCCAAGAAACGTGTTTGGATATGTGATTGGTGTGGCAAAACTTTCACAAATTATAACAATAGAAAGTTCCACATGAAAGCTATTCATGGAAATGCAAAGTACTCATGTTTTTGTGGAAAGACCTACAGATATCCCAGTTGTTTGATGAGACATAAGAAGCATTGTGTCTTGTCCAGTCAATGAGGAACGCTTTTGGTACTGCAGATGAGACTTAAGAAGTATTGTCTTGTCGTCCAGCCAATGAGGAACACTTTTGATACTGCAGATGAGACATAAGAAGTGTTATGTCTTGTCGTCCAGGAAGTGAGGAATGTTTTGGTTCAGCAGATAAAACATTTTTTTGTTTTCAACATTAACTTTGTGTTCCACATCATTTTTTTGTGTGTTTTGTCTTGGCTGTTTTGTACAGCAGTACATATTGATACTTTGCAACAGACTTTGAAAGTTCCAGTTTCTCCTTAACCCTTTGGGGCGGTGGGGCAATTCTGTACATGGGTATAATGTATGAAGCCCAATTCTGGTGTCTCACTGCCCCTTATCCCCTGTTATATTGCTGAAATATTGCTGAAAGTGGCGTATAACTAAACTTGCTCACTCATTAACCTTTCTGTGTTCAGACTCACAAGTTTGCTATCACTTGAATGTAAGAAACATTTCAAGGAATAAATGATTGTCAGTTTAGTCTTGTTCAAATGAATTTTCTGTGTTATGATGTATGAAGTCACGAAAAGGATCTGACTAAAAGGCTTTCTTAATTGATGTGCTTATGTGAACATAATCATTTGGATGATTTTCATTCAAAACTGTTGCATGTTTTGATTGTAGTGACCTTGTCCCCAAACAAGGTCTGACTTTTGAAACTAAAGGTTTGTTTCCTTTTTCTTTTTCTTTTTTTTCTTTCTGACAAACATGATGCTCATCTGAACTTTATTATTCGTAACAGTGGCCTACTTTTAGAATACAGCACCACAAATACACTTAATGCTCAAAATACTCTTTCACTCAATTGTAGTTTGGGTTAGGTTAACCTACCCTAATGTCCTCATGAAATTTGTTCCGTAACATTTTCATTTCCATTCAAAACAGGTGGCTGGTTTCATGATTGTGTTCCCAAACAAAGAATTTGTACTGAAGATTCTTTCTTTTTCTTGTTCTGTTGGAGTATGCTCTTAGAAGGAACTGTGTTAGTCAGAGAACAATGTATCTTGGCGATATCACAAACCAGTCTTTGTTGCTTGCAGGTCTGGGTTCAAGTCACGGTTTGTCGAGCTCTCCTCCTCAGAGCTTTGGATGCTCAGTGCAAATGTTTCCCCAACAGCGTTATGCACAAAGTGTAGAACATAAGTGGAAATATAGGGACTCGGGGGATGCCAGTAGGAGGCGTCTGTGGCAGTGTGAGCATTGTGGGAAAACATTCACTGGGCTTCAGAATAAGAGGTTTCATATAGAAGCTGTTCATGGAAACGCCTCGTATTCGTGTGTCTGTGGGAAAAGTTATCGTTACCCCCGCAATTTGTCAAGGCATCAGAAAGAGTGTTCTGTATTTCTGCAGTTGGGACAGATCTCGTGAGAAATTCACACAGAATATGGAGGAAATGGAAAGGCAAAAATGCATCAACGAATGCATGGCCTGGCTTTAAACAGAGGTTGCTGACTGTCCAAAGTGGCTTTAGAGACAACCCACTTGTTCCTGACTGGTCATTGGACTTGCGCAAATGGAAACTTATTGTCTGTCGTCTAGGGCGATTTCTGTTACACAGCATCCATCTTCATCCTCTCTCACCTCCCCAACCTTCTCCCTGTCACAGATAGTGAAGACTTGATAGACGTTTCTTGGCAGCTTAGGGTAGACACTAACTGGAATCATGAGACATTGGCTACTGGAATCTATATACACAGTCATGTCCGAACTGTTTAACATAAATATCTGGATTCTGTTACAATACCATGTACATTAGGTCTTATTGAATAGATTTTGCTTTTTGGTCATAGAACTCAGAAGTGGAAACATTTCCTGTCGTCTTCTACAAGTATTTCTGGTACATACTGTCTGTCCTCATCCTTTCTTCCCTCCCCAACCTTTGACCTTTCACTCTGCAAATAATTGATAGATGTTGCTTGACTACTTTTAGTAGAGACACACTTGAGTCGGAAGACACTGGCACAGGGTACTGGCATAACTGTTGAACATGGATATCTAGATCATGTCACTACACATGACAGGATCTTGATCATGAGGTCTTGATGTTGTTATAGTCCCTTTTCCCTCATGGTGATAACTTTCAGAATAGATCTTCCTTTTTGTTGCTTTCAGGTCTTAGAATGGACCCAGTCATGGATAGTTCTGGCATGTATCACCCTAGTTCTCATGGCATTACGGGCAGTTTGGGACCACGTTTGTCACAGATGCAAGGCACTCTTTCGATTCCGAGAAGTAAAGATTCTAACATGGCCCCCAAACCCACATGGGTGTGTGAAGTTTGTGGGAAAACCTTCCAGACCCAGCAAAACAAAACTCTGCATGTAGAGGCATTGCATGATAATTTGACCTACCCATGTCCTTGTGGAAGAGTCTATAGTTACATCAAGAATTTGAACAGGCATCAGAAATCCTGTTCTTTGTTTCAGGCATTTTATCAGTCTGATCCTGAAAAGAAGTCTTGACGTTTATGGTCTTTGTGGTTTGGGGAAGGAAAGAATGTAAATTCATTGAAAGTAGACTGCATTTGTTCTTCGAAAAACCTTTTTTCTTCATTGTTACATGACAGGATAAATGCCATGTAAGTTTGTTTATCGTTTCATCCTGAAAGTTGCTGAATTGGGTTGCTTTGCTGTCTGATCTTAATATCAACTGGATCTGAAGCTGTGTTTCTTGGAATAAAGGTGCGATGGATCGGTTCTTTAGATACAAGTGTCATTGAGATAGGTTTGTGAACATAAGTTCTTTCACATCATGCTAGGCGCCTTAAGCCTGATATCAGGGTATTAGGTCTGTAGAACTAGAGAATAAGGTGTTATTTGTCAGTCTCTTAATGGGCCTTGAACCCTTTCTGTCTCTGACTGTGGATTATCATCTGTCTGTGTGTTGACTGTGTAGTTGATGAAGATATCAGTGTCTCATCATCTGAACATCACCTGGATCTTTGAACTGGAACAAATCATCTTGAAAACGAACTATAACTCAACTGTTTCGATCTCATGATTAAGACTGGCACTAGATGTGACTTTTTGTTGATTTCAGATTTTGGAACTGAGTCAAGACATTATTCTGGGAGTAATCGTCAGGAATCCCATGTGGGATATACGAATGATTTCATGCCGTATATGCCAGGAGATAATCATGCTGGTTCTGTAACGTATGGCTTGTCTGGTTGTCAAGGTGACAGTCCCAGACCACTATGGCAGTGTGAAATTTGTGGGAAAACTTTCACTGGACAGCAGAATAAGAAGCTTCATGTTGAAGCTGTACATAAGAATGTCACTTATTCGTGTGTCTGTGGCAAGGTGTACAGATACCCTAGGGCCTTAAGTCGCCATCAGAAGAATTGTGCTTTGTCAAGTCATGTTGGGTAAAACATTCATGGACTCCATCAGTATTGGTTGAGCTTGGACAAATTTAGTTTTAGCTTTGAAATGAAATGTCGTAGTGACACTGACTTTTATCGTTCAAGTTTGATGGGATGTGTTCCTCAAAGTGATTGAGTTTGAAACGCACAGAATACTTCTTTTGCATAATTTTAAGTTGTTTAAATAAAAAGATGATGGCTTACTTTTGACTTTGTGTTGCTTTCAGATTTCGGAATGGAGTCAAACCAAATGGGTTTGGATTTTGGAAGTTCAACCCGTTCTGACAGAAATATGTATGGAGTTAGTTCTTGTGGTGATTTTGGAAAGCGCTTTTTCCATTGTGAACAGTGTGGAAAGATATTTTCCAGCAAGCAGACAAAGACTATACACATTGAGGCTGTGCATGAGAACCTCACGTATGAATGTATTTGTGGGAAAGTTTACAAATATCGCAGAGCATTGAATAGGCACAGAAAGCTTTGCCCTGTCTACTGCAGTGTACCTCCCAACAACTTAGGTTCATATAGTACAGAATCAAAGTAGATTCTGGTTGGTTAGCAGAACAGAAAATTTGGCAAACCAAAAGGAAATGGAAAATAGAAGTAGGACAAATTGAGCCAGATTTTGAAAAATAAATTCTTCCTTTGGAAACAAAGGGAAGTGAATAGCTTTGACATGGATGATTCAGATTTAAGATGAGGGTCTTCCTGGGGAGTATAGGGGGTGATGGGTAGCCTAGTGGTTGAAGCAGTTGTTGAAGACCTGGGTTCGATTCCCTAAATGGGTACGATGTGTGAACCCTAACTCTTCTTTTTTTTCTGCTGAAATTGCAGTAGTGGTTTACAATCTGATCTGATAACAAGATAAAATAAGTGTTCTGAATTTGCAAAATACAGAATTCTGTTATGATTCAGACAACAATTATTCACTGATCTTTCTAACAGTATTGATGGCTCATGAATGGTCCCAGATTTGAATATTTCTTTTTATTACATATATGACTTCCAACCTTGCCCATGTGGACCCTCCAATATGACACACTGTGATTACAAACTCATGTTCATGAGAAACTTGACTTATTCCACTTCCCGAGATATGATAACCAGGAGGAGATACTTCCTGAAACAGTTACTACAGTGTTATAGATACCTGTTGTGTTGTTCAGATATCCCTACTGAGGAAGGATGATGGTTAAAGCATTGGCTTGTCCCAAGTTCGATGTTCCGACATGAGTAATGTTTAAAGTCAGTTTCTGGTGTCCCTCAGTGGATATTGCTGGAACTTTTGTAAAGCGGTGTAAAATCATAATCACTCACCTTACAGAAGAGATGCAAGGTGGAAACTTAAATGACCTCAAGTGCCTTTGTTCCAGTAAAGAATTTGTGTCTACATGGTATTGCTTCAACAATCCTGATGCCACAACAGATTCTTGACTAAATTTGTTACTTGTTGATCTCATTACATGAGATTCAGCAAATGGGGCAAGCATCACTCATTTTCAAACTTTTATTTTCAGAGTGTATGCCTGTTGGTTGTAGCACTGGCCAGGATTTTAGTTCTCGATGGTCCTGTACACAGTGCAGCAAGACATTTGCCTCACAACAGAACCTGAGAGTCCATGTAGCTGCTATTCATCAAAATGTCACTCATGCTTGTGTTTGTGGGAAGGTATACAAGTACCATCGAGGACTTCGACACCATAAGCTGAGTTGTGCCGTTCTTGTTGGTGCTGCTGTGGGAGACGTGAATGATGCATACAGATGTGCCTGTGGAAGAGCGTTCAATTGTCTGACCAGGCTTCAGGAGCACCAGGGGGAATGTCTATGGATGATTGGTTGATGACTGTCACATATATGTGTGTACCGAGAGCTCTGCTGCTAAGAGGAATAAAGCGCCATTAAGGGTGAACAGATGTCTGATTGGGCTTCAGAAGCACCAGAAGGAATGTCTGTGGATGACTGGTTGATGACTATCTCATATACGTGTACCGGGAGGTCTGAAAGTTCCTCAGATGAATAGAGCACCATTAAGGGTGAACTGATGTCTGATTGGTCTTGAGAAGCACCAGGGGAGTCTTTGTTGTTTATCAGATGATTAGTATACAATCAATGCCCAGGTGTTTTGTATGTGTGTCTACAAGTAACACACAAACAGGGCATCATCAAGGTTGTACAAATGTCAGATTGGGCTTTAGAAGCATCAGGACAAAGTCTATGGATGATTGGTCTGCTGACACCAGAGAGGGCAAAAGCTCCATCTCTTGCACTATCCAGGGGTACAGCTATCTGATAAGGAGCAGAAGCACAACGTCTGTAGATGATTTGATGACTTGTGTCTAAGATGTGACTGAGGAGGGTTGGAGGTTCAGTGTTCCCCATGTATTTCTGGTTTTCCTTGGTGGATGCATTTTATGTGTGAAAATTGTTGAAAAGGCAGAATAGACGTTTGTAATTGTGTAATTGAATACGGACTGGCCACCTTTATTTATCTGTTTCTTATGCTTTATACATGGAACAAAAAATCCTGGGATGTAACAGCCAAAGGTGCCAAGGAAGGAATATTTTAGATAACACAATTAAAGCAGTTTGAAAGTTTAGTGCAACATTCTCGGCACCAGATAAAGGTCTCCATTGTGTCACAGAGTTTGGTTATGTTGAGGAAATAAATATAGTATTATCTATGGTGGTTTGGCTTGGTCTTCAGCAACCCAAATAGTCTCGTCAGATTTTCTTTTAATGCATCACTGTGGTTTAGGCTTGTGGTTAAGGGGTTTGCTTGTCACATAAGATCCTCAGGCTATTGTTTACAAGCCCATATCTGGTATCCTTTGCTGTGACACAATGGAGACCTTTATCTGGTGCCGAGAATGTTGCACTAAACTTTCAAACTGCTTTAATTGTGTTATCTAAAGTATTCCTTCCTTGGCACCTTTGGCTGTTACATCCCAGGATTTATCTTAATTTAGATGCCTTTTGTTTAATGATGTGTGAAGCCCATGATAGTTGAAGTTGAAAGTGGAACTTTTGAGCTGTGGGATGGTGAGGTTACCTAGTGGTCAAAGCATTTTGCTCATCTTGCTGAAGACATGGGTTCGATTCACCACATGGGCACAATGTGTGAAGCCCATATCTGGTCACCCTGCTATGATCGTGCTAAAAGTGGCGTAAAAATCAACTCACTCACTTGCGCACTTACGGTTGTACTGTTTACCTGAAAGGGAGCGATATTTATGTTGAACAGTTTAGTTTTGATGTTGAATGTGGCACATGATCAATATCATTACTGAATCAAGACTAGATCTTTTGTTGTTTTCAGGATACGGATCCACCAATATGAGTCTCGTCAGTCCTGACAATTGTAACCCAGGTTTTCCTGGAGACAGAGGTCAAGTGCCTGGAATATTTGGATCCTATCTTGAAAACATCTCATCTTCAGAATTAAAACATATTCCAATGTTAAGTTTGGGGAGAGTTGATTCATTAAGCAAACGTAGATCTGTCCGGTGGCCATGTGATGAATGTGGCAGTGTTTTTACTGACCCTCATTCCCGAAAGCAGCATCGGGAAGCCATTCATGAGAAAGTCAAGTACACGTGTCACTGTGGGAGGGTGTTTTCTTACCGTAATACATTGCAGAGACACCAGAAATACAACTGTATGCTAAAGAAGTAGGAAGTAGATGGATTTTTTGGACATTTTTGGATGTCCTGCAGTCACTGTGTAGCTGATCCACGGTCAGTCGTCATTGTCAGGGTTTTAACTAAATTTAAAACAGTCAGCTTCACTTCCTGCTTGTCTCACTTATTATGTTTAAAATACTGTTACTAAAATAATGTTTCAAGTTTGTGTATTTTTCATGAGTGTCACAGTAAGAATTTGACTTTTTCATGTTGGACTAAGTGTGAAAGAGGGTTTATTTGTTACGTTTATTTCGGATTGGAAATGTGTTTAGTCAAAAGTTCCATTGATTGGTTGTCTTGAGTTGTCGGTCTTTCTTCATTCATTCATTCGTTCATTCATTCGTTCATTCATTCATTCATTCATTCTGGGTACAATGTGTGAAGCCCATTTTCTGGTGTGCCCTGCCGTGATATTGGTGGAATATTGCTAAAAAGTGGTGTAAAACTAAACTGACTCATTCATTCATTCATTCATTCATTCATTCATTCATTCATTCATTCATTCATTCATTTCATGCAGTCTTTATTTCCATTATTGCCAAGGTTACTGCTAATTCTGTATCATGTTTCCTGGTACAATGTTCAATGAAGATGCAACAATAAATATGTGAATTCGTAATGTGGTGTTTGTTTACTTTGATCGTTTGCATACTTTTTATTGGATATTAAATAGGTTCGACTTCGGGTTACTGGAGTTGAAACAGATGTTTGAAGTCATATGCACATGCATGGACCAACTTTTTTAATCTCTTGAGATTAATTAATTTCCACATATGAAGGGAATTATTTTCTCTTTATGCAGTACACATTCTTATGATTGAAAATGTTTCGACAGAATGTGTATTTAAATGGCGTATTAAAAGTTATAATAACATGGACATTTATATAGCGCTAGTTCCACATCGCTGAGGGATGTGCTCAAGGAACATCATAGCTTATACACATAAATTCAGAACACACTGTAAAGACAATTAGTGGTAGTGCAAATGATTTTAGTCAAGATTTATGCTCAGATGTTGTAGGTGCACTCTTTAGATTAAATGGGAGAGAGTTCCACAGATATTATGTTTTCATTTCTGACACAAATGCAGACATGTACCCATCATGCACCTGCACTCAGCCGTTTCCTGTATTACAAAGCTTCATTCCTGACATGCATTAAGGAAGTAGAACCCTGGCATCATGGTTGAAAGACCTCAATGATGTGTCGCATTTCCTGACCTATGGTGACGTAGCCCAGTGGCTAAAGTGTTCACCCCTCACACTGAAGGCCTGGGTTCAGTTCCCTACATGGGTACCATGTATGAAGTCCTGCCTTGACATTGCTGGCATGTTGCTAAAAGATGCGTAAAACCATACTCAAGTTTACTCCTGCTTATCATAGAATATTTATGTTGCGCACATGTCCACACGACTAGTACATGCTCAAGGTGTTGGACTTCCAAAGTCCATAGAACATCTCTCACATATATGGAAGGTCAGTCATTCTTGACAGAGCTGCATTATACCACAAGACATAATGGACAGGTACCCAGTGTTACTGGCAACATCAAGGGGGTGAAACGTACTGTGTGTTTCAGAGTTTGTGTTACTGGGCTGAGTGTTGCGTCAGTGTTATTCTGCAGTGTGATATAGGACAGCACTAGAGAACCATTTCGAAAACCAGTGGCAAGTTATAGCAGCTTCTTCAATGTACACTGGTCAGGAGGGGAACATGGGGGTTGATGTACCCTTTGTTTCTTTATGTTCCCTGAGCCTGAGGGACCAATGAACAACATGTATATCTTACCGAACACCTTGATGTTAATATTGGTTTGTTTTAAGCACGGGTACAAATATGTGTGTAGCCGTCACTGGATTTTGCAGACAAGTAGAGTTATCTCCCTTCCATTGATTTTGCATTCATAAAACAGGTTAATTGTACATCATAAGTGATTCAATATTATTGATATAAAAATTACTACCACTAAATATCAAAGGAGTTCGACAATCACAGTTGTTTACATGGAAAAAGTTACACGCTTGTAAGCGGGGCACATCGACAGTAATAGAAAAGTACTCAGCCAATCAGAGACATTTATATGTGGGGTAACATGAACGTTCATTTTGCAGTGTTAGTGCATTTATGCAGATGGCGACATTAAACCTTATTTCACATGTGTTTTCCTTGACAATCATGACACTTTAGATCCAACAAATTGTATTTCAAAGAAGTGTCACTATCAAAGAATCTATGCATTTTCTCTATTCACAGGAACATTTGACGTTTGGGTAATTTGCACAAAATTATTCACATTCTTACCTCCGCTATCAAACAATTTAGTTTGGACATGTTTCAGAACAAACCTTTTTTTCACAAAATCTTCTGACAGAAATGTGGTGGAACTCCCTTGAATCTGTTCAACTAACCCCAAATATCATCCATCTTTTTGAAACACTTGAGACTTTCAAATGGAGCCAATGCAGCTTTCAAGAAGCGCAGGACCAGGCCATTGTGCCATGATTTATCTCTGAGAACAGCTTGACAGTTGTTTACATATTCCATGATTCCTCATGTTTGAAAGCCCTTGCTGTATCACAGGTATGACCCTAAGGTATATCTCTGTATAAATTTCAAATTCTTGATCTTTTAGCAAAGAATACTTTGATGTCCAGGGGTAATTCAGTTTAGATTGGCTTAAATCAAATTCTTGATCTTTTAGCAAAGAATGATTTGATATCCAGGGGTAATTCAGTTCAGATTGGCTCAAGATCATTGCTAAAGAGGTTCTGTAAGTGATATCACACAGGGAATGGTCTTCTTGACCCACATGATTGATCAATCTGGGGTGGTTGGGTTTACGGTTGTGATGCGATAGTCTAGTAGTTAATGTGTTTGCTCGTCAAACCAAAGAGCTGGGTTGGATTCCAAATGTGTACATTTCTGGTGTGCCCCTGCAATGCTGGAACATTGTTAAAAGCGCAGTGAAGCTAAACTCGCTGACTTGCTCACATCAGCCTGAAGTGCAGGATGTGTACTGTTCTTGATCATTTGATATGTAACAAGCATTTGCTATTGACTAAGTCTGTTTCCAAATAAATTGGCTGTCGTCAGCTTCTGTGACTAATGCCCACCCTTTTGTTACTTGCAGGTTCCATGGTATCCGTAGGTACTGAGTTAGGGAACAGCCAGGGACAGTCTCGGGATAGTGACGATGATTTGCTCCTCACATTCGCAGCTAAGATTTATGGCTCAGTCAACTCAGAAAGCAAAACCGTAGGAAATTTATTCAAATGCGAGTACTGTGACAGGTACTTCTCTAGTTCATCTACACGAAACTCTCATAAAAAGGCTGTCCACGAAGGTGTCACTCATGGGTGTATCTGTGGGAAGAAGTACAGATACCGCCGAGGATTAATGAGACATCAGAAAGAGTGTCAGGTTGTCCGTAGTGTTGAAAATACAACCAATTAGAGGCAAATCCAGCATGGGCTGGCTGTCGTACTGGCTGTTGTAACAACTCCATGACCATACACACGAGTTATGGTGATCCTCGTATTAAGATAGCTTTTAGCTTATGGTCCTGTTTCATTCTGTCATACCGTTCAGAAGTTTGACAGTAAGCCAACTTTGGATGATTATTATTATCATTATTATTATTTATGTGTTTTTTGTGGACCTGACCAAAAAACCCAAATAACGAGTATGAATTGAATGTCATTTTAGGAAAATATTAGCTCTTTCTGGCCCAGTAATGTAATGCAGTTGAACAAACAGGTCAAGTGATGCTCATTTGACTTTAGCTCTTTGCATGTTTTCTTATTTATTAATGTGAAGATGTACAGGAGATGTTAATGCGAAAAATGATACTATCGGGTTTGATCTGCACAATGCGATCATTATCTGACACTTATTACCCATGGACTTTGTGAAGACGAATCAGCAATCACCTGCTGTTTCAAGCAACGAAATCCAGAAGTAGATGGGAACCAGATACAAAAGTGTGATTGGCTTGAGCCGTCTGACCTTGACCTTGCCTCAGTGAATTTTCATTTCTGTTCTTCATCATATGTAGAAAGGATTAATGAATTCAGGAAAAATTGAGTTTTAACTGCATACTTGTTTTTACCAAAGTGTGTTTGTGTTGTTTTCAAGGCTTTTGTACTGTGTTGTTCTACTGCACCTTTCTTTGTCGTACTTGTTTACGCATGTAGAGACTGTCCCTACATGAAGATTTGAACCCAGGCGTTCTATATGGAACTGAACACTTCTACCACTAGTCTACCCTAGTTCTCTATAGGACAAGGCCTTCAATAAACTGAAGCTGGACATGTGATTATATAATTGAAACGACGATACCAACATCTGGTGCAGTGTCATGATATATATTGCTAATAACATTTTCATTGTAGTTTTGAAATAATATATGTTCTACTTCAAATTGTTTTCTTGATAAGATAATTTGTTAGAATTTTCAATCTCCAGATTGTGGCATTGACAGTTAATGGAGGTGCGGCATTAAGGCATGGAGTTAATACTGAATGATTAATGGTCTTTGTACATAATACTGTTGTGATATTTTCAAATATGATTGCTTCATGATCCAATGAAATGTATGAAAGTTTTTGTACAGTTTTGGTACCAGTGCAAAAGTTCAGTTCTGGATGAAACCTTGAAATGCTTGAGTCTGGTAGAAGGGGGTTGATGACCCTGCAAGTTTTCCGTAGAAAGTAATTTTATCTGAGTCCTCATTATCTTATGCAATAACTGAAATAGAGTGAAATGTTATCTCAATTTGGCCAGGTGATAGTTTTCAGTGTCAAGGTGAATAGAGACAAAAAGGGAGTTAACTCTGTGTGTCAGCTCTTTAGACCTCTGATAATGTGAACTGGAATACAATATGGTTCAACTCTTTCATATGATGCCTACCCATCAGAAGAAATTGTTTTAATTACTAATTTTGTGGTGGGGTATGCTAAAATACAAGCAATTTAGTTTTTTGTCCAACATTGAACTTTTGAAGTGTCCCCTATGTTCCCAGATATTTGCCGAAATTGTTTGTGACTAGTGATTGTTTTGCATGCCAAAATGGAATAGCCACATCAAGACACTATACATTGTGAAATATTGGTCAGGGATGAATTTAATCGGGCTGTGATGATTCACTGTCATTCAGTGAATCAAACCATCTGAGATTCTTTAGTGTATTTGCATAATTCTGTTGATTTTGTTGTGTCGAAAGCCTTGGCCTTACAATATACACATGTTATGTAGTCCTTGCAACCTTGATTAATTTCCATTGTACTTAAATAAAATCCGCTGTCCCTAGGCTGGTTGAGTATTTGTCAGTGATGAGTTACTGAGATCCTGTTGTCTTGTTTCTAATGTACTCATCCTTCCTGAGATGTATGAAGTATTATTTTGTAGTGTCGGAAATTGGAGGACTTGGGGTGAATGAGTTTAAATTATAATCAAATTATATGCTTTTTAAATGTAATCACCAATTTTAAGGGGTTTTCCACATTTTTTTCTGATTAATGAATTGTAGCTAATGTCATGCAATGAAATGCACGCATGCGGAAAAGACACTTGAATTGTAATTAAGCAATAAAAGGGGTTAAAATTTTATGTTGTTCAGTACGTTTGTTCGTGAATATTCATTAAATTTAATCATTACTTCACTTCACTTAAGTGTGTTGTACTAAGACAACAAAATTCTGATAAATCGAAAATATGTTTTTTTACAATAGATAATTATTTTTACCCTTGTTTTGATTTATTTTCAATCATCGGAACACTGCTGTTGATAGGTAATCTCCAATGATGGATAGCTATCATGTGTAACTATTTCCATAATAGTTTCTTACAAGTGGACAATTTCTTTTCAGAAAATGGACTCAGTATGGGCAGGAATTTAGCTGAGCATAATACCCTGGGCCTGAACAGACTAGGACAAGATGCAAGCTTATATCCCATTTCAAATGAAGACTATAACCTGTCAGTATTCCTTAATAGCTGGAGGTTGCCACCAAAGGATGGCAGGGTTTTAGACAAACAACTTTGGCCATGTGATCAGTGTGATAAGGTTTTTACCGAACAGCGCTCAAGAAAACGGCACAAAATAGCTATCCACGACAAGGTCACGTACTCGTGCTTGTGTGGAAGGGTTTTCTCCTTCCGATGTTCCTTAAAAAGGCATAAGAAAACTTGCAGAGTGTATGTGATGAGTACTTGAGAATATTTGTTTACAGTTGGGTAGCCTTGTGGTTAAACCGTTCACCTGCAACGACAAGGACTGGTACGATTCCCTACATGGGTAAATTCTGTGAAGCCCATTTTTTGTGTGCCCCACCATGGTATTGCCGGAATATTGCTTAAAACTTTGTAAAACCAATCTCTCTCACTCACTCACGCACTAATGCATCAACATAGCTTAAGACCTAGTAGCATTTGAAGCTTAAGAATATACATTTCTCACAATTCAATCAAACTGGTGTCTATGAGTTATGCAGTGCCACACTTGTGCTCCAAGTGGGAAACGGCTGTATCACATGGGTGCACTTTTGACTTTCCTTCCTCATTTCCTTCCTCAAACATGCCATGATATTCCTGGAATAATAGGTGTTATCCAGCCATGCCCACTCAGTGCAGTTGCATGTTTATGTTTATTGTTAAGGAACAGCTTATTTACATGTCAATGTATTTAACACTTTGACATGTCATATGATGTATAATGTAAAATGATTGGCTGCTTCAAGTTGTCATTTCCATGTGATATCTCCATGATCATGTAGCCTTGTAGGTATGTTAAGATGAAATAGGTTCCACGCAAATTATGCTCCTTGCAAGAGGCAATTTAAGAGGACCTTTTTTAAAGGATGCTTCCATACAACTCACAGATATTCTTTCTAGAAAGGCGTGTAGAGATGAATAACCATATTTAAGAGAATGTTAAAATACTGATTGATATGTTTTAACATGTGGGGAGAAAATAGAATTTCTGATAAATTTTCATAGGTTACTTTTCAACTTTAAATAAAGTGCTTGATATTTGGTTTGGAAGGATATACAAAATAACTATCCAGAGTATTTGAAGGCACTGAATGATTGTTTTATCATCATGCCTTAAAAGGTTATTAAAAGTCACAAATATACACCACCAAAGAACTCGGGGGCCACCTGACTACAGATAAATATAGATATATACAAATTGGTTGATCCAAAACTTCTTTTGAGTAGCATGTCAGATTATTTTTTGTTATCATCTGAAAGAATGAAAACATTCTTAATTTTCTTTTGAGTCACATGTCAGATTAATTTTTGTGAAAGATTCACAACATGCTCTAATTTGTTTGAGTGGCATGTCAGATTTAAGTCTGTTACGTGGAAGAATCTCAACATGTTTAACTTTTGTTAATCGTGACAGAAGAATCTAGTGCTTTTTAGTTATATATGTAGTTGAGTAGTACATTTCTGTGATAAGTTAGATCAGTATTACTGGTTACTTTCAGGGTTTTCTTACAAGCAGCTCACCACGTGTTTCATGGAGTCATTGATGACATTTCTTTTCCTTCGTCAGTACAAATTTTGAGTTCTTACGCAGGGCCCTGTACCTCAAGGCGATCATGGTGCTACGACAGTCGTAAGTCTGTTAAAGTATGGCAGTTATGATTATCCTAGAGCTGCGATCGCTATATGGAATGGGACCCAATTCACCTGTTATAAATCATAGTGTTTTATGTAACAGTTTTAGGCAGATCTTCTTGCACATTTTTGATCTGGAAGACATGGATCGCCATGTGCAGGTGTTCATGCTTTTGACGTTGCTGTGGGGTTTTTTCAATAAAATTGTATCAGTGCTGCATATTTGCTTTGCTTTTTTTGTCGTGATGGGACCGGGAAGTGTGGCCGGGTTATTAGCCAGGTGGTTAAAGTGTTCACTTGTCACACCGAAGACATGGGTTCGATTCTCCACATGGGTACAATGTGTGAAGTCCATATCTGTCCCTTGCCAGTATATTGCTGGAAAAGTGCTAAAAGTACAGAAAAACTAAACCCCATCACTCGATATTTTATCATGAAGGACTGTGGGGTAGCTATTGATGACAAAGACAGGTTCAATTACCTATGTGGGTACAGCATCCAAAAAATATCTGGTGTCCTCTGATATTTCTGGAATATTCCCAAGAACAAAGTAGAAGCATACTTTCAGAGAGTAAGACAGCTATCACTTGAAACATGAATTTGAAATGCCGTTCTAGTTACATTTGTGTTGGTTTCATATTATTTTAGGTCATAAGCTAAAAGTGAACATTACTGAAAACTTCGCCAAAACATACTTAAAGGCTTGTGATCTCATGAGTTTTAGGCATGGACTGTGAAGGTGTGTTTGGCCGAGAGGGATGGTGGGATAGCCCAGTGGTTAAAGCTTTCGCTTGTCACGCTGAAGACCTGGGTTCAATTCCCCTCATGGGTACAATGTGTGAAGCCCATTTCTAGTGTCCCATAATATGATATTGCTGGAATATCGCTGACAGCAGCGTAAGGCCATACTCACTCGCTCACTCATGTCTAGCTGAGCAGTACAAGTGGATGTAGTTAGTGATGAAAGTGATTGTTTAAATTGATTATGAAACACTACTAGGAGTAGTCAGATTTAGGATTGGTGGGTTGTTTGTGTGGTTCATTGAAATTTTAGTTCAATTTTATCTTCTCTTATTTTCATTATCTTGATTTCTAATTTAGGAAAACTTGAAAATAACAAATATGACATATAGTAGGACAAATGCAGGTTTCGGTTTCTGCGACCTCACTTTGGCTTCTTTGATGGGTGTTTTTGAAGTTGAGATGAGGAACAATGACTTCAATTATGGATGTACAACTTCTTTCATTAGGTGAAGGCAACATTTCTACATTGATTCTATTGTCGTTATCAAGCAAGTGATACATGAGACAGAAATAGAGTGTGTATAGGTGATGACATTCACTTCTGCTGTTCACCAGCTACCAGAGAGTCAAAACTGCCAACTAGCTTTGACTTTTATTTGCTTTCAGACCTCAGAAGTGTGAGCCTTGGTGGGGGAACTTATTACCCAGCTCTTCCAGGACCAGTGGTGTTCCCTGGAGGAATGACCCTAACTGCAGCCGACCCTGTAGACTATGACTTGCCCTTGTTGTTTGATAAAGCAGGGAAGGGAATAATCAAGTCGATTATTGGCGATAAGAGAGCCTTGTATCCCTGCGAGGAGTGTGGGAAAATGTTCACCGATCAGGCAGGGAGGCGGCGGCATCGCGAGGCCAATCATGACAAAGTGACGTACACTTGTGTTTGCGGAGGGGTATACATGTACAGGGGTTCTTTACAGAGACACCAGAAACAGTGTCCCATTCACAAACAAGCGTGATAGTTTTGGAAGGTTGGTCTTGGTGCTGTAGCCAGGTTGTTTGATTCAGGGAGTGATCATTGTGTGAGAATTTGTGTCTTGAGACACTGAGCTGGTATCGTGACTTGTGTTGTTAATGCAGATGATGCCCGCCCCTCAACTCATCACTGTTCAAACATGGATCTGCTGAATTCTCGTTTGCTGAATTGGAAAACTCTCAACTCTTGTCATCTTGAAAAGATGAGCTAATGCTTGTTGTTACGATGAAAAGTCAATTGATAAAAAAATAATAAAGGTTGGACAAGTACACTTTAAAAATGAATGTTTCGTGGCTCAGGTTGTAAAGCAGTAATGAATAACTTCCTTGTTAGGCAATTATGAGTAGACTCAACACACAGTTTATGATGCACTGATCTTTTACAATGACCAATGCTTTCTCTGTTCTGTACTTCATAAATCTTATCTTCTCTTTCCTTCTCCCATTTGTTTCAAGGTGTCCATGTTTGACCAGTAATCAGTGATCTCATCATGAATACATATTCCAGTTCCGGTGTCAACAAAATCTAACTTTTGTTGTTTTCAGACCATGGCGGTTCAATGAGAAATCAACAAAGTTCGGTTCTTGATAATCCACCGGGAGGAAACAGTGTAGGCTGGAGACAGTTGTCAGGGAATAGTACTGATGTGTCCATGCTCTTTGATTTTCTGGGAGGATCTCAAATGCCCTCTGATAAGAAAAAGACAGGCTATACTTGTGAAGACTGTGGGAAGGTGTTCACATACAGTCAAGGGATTAAAAGACATCGGCAGGCTAATCATGATAACCTCAAGTATATCTGTGCTTGTGGGGGAGTTTATAGTTATCTTGGCACACTGCAGAGGCATCAGAAAAGATGCACAATCCACCGGGATGCACATCCTGTAGATCCTAGTGGATAGTAGAGAATGCTTAATGCATTTAGGATCCTATTCTTTGTAGAGGGAACTTCATGCTTTGCAGGGGATCCAAGTTTATAGTTAAGGATCCTTATCCTTTGTCGAGGGTCCTCCTGCTTTGCAGAGGATTCTAGTGCATAGTTAAAGATCTGAGGCACCTGATTTTTTTGTGATGCTAGTGCTTTGTGTAGGATCTTTGTGCATTGTTAAGGATTTTATTCTTTGTGGAGGGATCCTGATCCTTTGCAGAGGATCATAGTGCATTGCTGAGGGTCCTCATGCCAGGTACAGGATCCTGTTGCATTATCAAGGATTGTGATGCTTTGTAGAGCACCCTGTAAAAGATGGTAGTGCATATTTGAGGATCTTTGTGATTTGTGAAGGATCCTAGTGCAAGAATCTTGCTAAGGATCTTCATGCCCTGAAATGACCTTTGTCCAGTTAACACTTATCATTTGGACTTGAATCTCTAGGGAAACTTATCCATTGTGTCCTCTACAGATTCTATCTAAAAATAAACAAAGGCATTCTATCATTTTCTGAATTTGGTGGCAAGAACCTGTTCATCTTTGGTCGACAAATAACTCAAGAACAGTTGATGTGACATTGCATAACTGAAAGCAGACTGAACGAAAAATTGTAAAATTCAACAGTGTATTTGACTTTTATGTTTTTATGAGAAAATAATTTTATTTGCACAAAAAGTGTCTTGGGGAACCAAGATTTATGTGAAATGGAAGTTTTGTCAGATTGTGGTTGATCGTTTGTTTTCTTTTAGCAGACTGAACATGTAATTTTTTGTTTTATTATCAAAATTATTGTAACTTTCTTATGATGTACATATGATGCATGTAGCTTTGGACTAAGTAAACTATTAAATTGGTACAACCACTAGGTTTGTTTTTTGTTTGTTTGCAGGCTCGGACAGCTATTTTGGTCCAGGCCAGCCTGAGGGTGGAGATAGTGGACTGGCTTATGATCAGATGGGAGGGGAGTTTGGCAGGGGGACAGAAATGGTGTCAGTGCCACCTATGATAGCTAAGCGCTTCACGAAGCAGAAAGGGAAAGCGAAGGGGGATAGTTTTCCGTGCGAGATTTGTGGGAAGGTGTTTACAGACCCAAGATGGAGGAGAAGGCATAGAGAAGCAAACCATGACAACCTCACTTACCCTTGTGTGTGTGGGAAGGTCTATAAGTACCGTTGTACTCTCCTCAAGCATCAGAAGTCTTGCTTTTGTTACAAAGCAGCTGACGTGAGGGGACAAGAAATTTTCAAATTGTGATGTTTCTGGAAAGGATCAAACTGCATCTTGTGACACGATTTAGTTGTAGTTTTTAGATGTTGCAGTCAGGCTGTGACAAGTAGTCCAATAGCAGAGAAAGGGACTTGTTTTGATTGACACAAGAGTCTAAGGGGAGGTAACTCTCATCTTGACGGACATGCCTGATTAGGGTTTCTGTGGAATGAGTCCTATGCTGTTTAACCATCTTGACGTATTGGTTGAGATTGTGATGACACAAGGAGACACTTTTTTACCCCATGACATGTTTTTCACCTTGTAACGTATGAAGACATATTTTCCTTGGCACTAGATTGACAGTGTCCTGATTAGGAGGCATCTCCATTTGTGAGGTAATGATTGATTAATGAGTTGTTTTTATACACTGTTTAGTGATCCTGAAAGTGTCAAGATTCGTGTAGCCCATTGGTTAAAGGACTTGCTAGGCCAACTTGTAACATGAAAAGCTTGGTGTTTCATGACATGATTCGGCATCATGATTGCAGAAACTGGCAGGGGAAAAAGGTTGCTCACGTTCTAAAAAATGGCGTATTTCTAGGTTAAACTAGAAAAGGTGTAGCTGGAGTGCATAGTGAGTTGACAGTGCCTAGTTGTTTGTTGTAACTGCAGGAATGTGAATGAAGATTGCTTGGTGCAGCCATTTTGACCTCATTTCCGAAGTCTTTTGTCAGCCATTGGCCAAGATTAGTGACAAATGATGTTTTTGAAAATGAAAATTGTTGTCAATCACCTTTTTACCTTTATGTATTTACCTTGAAACATTCCTTTGTATAAAATTTGATAGACATTTGTAAATTTTTAAGCAATTTTAACCTTCACAGACCATACTCACTTTTTAACCTTGTTGCATGACTGTCAGTCATTATTGAGTTTCAAAAGCTGATTCATGTTAGAATAGATGTTTTATTGCTTTCAGGCTATTTGGCTGGCTCTTCTTATCAGGATTCAAGCAAGTTTGGTCATTTTGGAGCGGCTTCTGGACAAATGTCTTCCTATAATCTAGAAACTAGTGTACCTACTGCGTATGAAAGTTTTGAAAATTTCCAAGCAAGGACTGTAGACCCCAAAAAACCTGTTTTCCCTTGTGATGAGTGTGACAAAGTATTTGCGGATGCCCGAGGCCGAAAAAGACACAAAGATGCTCACCATGACTTTGTTACCTACACCTGCCTTTGTGGCAAAATCTACAAATATCGCTTCACATTCCTGAAACATCAGAAATCATGCTTTATCTTCAACTCTGTTTGATTGCCAGAATGTAGCACTAGACGATTCTATTGTGACATGGATTTGTTCAGCATCAAGTAGAATCCAACTTTTATTGGTTTCAGGTTATGCTGCTTGTGTTGGTTTGAGCGAAACCTTCAAGGGTAGCTCTGTTCAAGGTGGCTTTGACCTTGCATCAAGACAGACTCAACCTTGGCCGAGACTTCAGTCCCAGTTCGAGGCTGTTCCTCAGTCCCTGCAATATAGCAGGGGTATGGTGGAAAATATGGGTTCCGATATGTATAGTTTTCCTTGTGAAATCTGTGGGAAAACGTTCTCTCAGCTTCGCTTTGTGAAAAGACATGTTGAAGCTACTCACGAGAATCGGACTTACTCATGTGTTTGTGGAAAAGTCTATAAGTATGTCAGTGCTTTACAAAGGCACCAAAAAGCTTGCAGTGTGTTTCAACTGTCCAAGAGCTGAACGCATCTGATGGGAAGGAGGAGCTGGGAATTTGTATGGATCTGAACTGGAGGTTTAGAAATCTCAGAGACTGATTTTTGTTCCTTTCAGATTTGAGTCGTCATTACTCAGGAGATTCTGATGGCCATAACTGGATGCATGTAGACGCAGTCTGTGGACAGACGACAATAGACGCAGCGTGTGATCAGTTGTTTAATGTTGGTGATACACCCAATAAGCTAAAGTCTGGCGAGGGAAAGACACTTTGGCCTTGCACAGAGTGTGGCAAGGTTTTTACTCATCCTCACTCACGAAAACAACATAAAGAAGCCATTCATGATAAACTAACATATGCATGTGTCTGTGGGAAGGTCTACACCTTCCGTAATGCATTACAGAGACATCAGAAATCTTGTTCACAGTATCTTTTGATGCTGAAATAAAAGGAATTCAAGAACAAAAATATGGGAATGGACCTTACATTAGAATTTTGAAGGATTGTGTTTTAGGATTTTTTCAGGATTTCATCATGGATGAATTGAGGTAAAGATTTCCATCTTACAAAATTCATCTGTACAGTTATGGGCAGTTCTGGTATTGAGTTTTACACTTAGCTGATCACATTAATTTAACTGACTGAGTTCATGCTTGTTCGACTTGTTGCGGATACTGCTGTGCTTGAAATTTCTGTAGGAAAATGAGATCATTGTAGGCTAGGGTGCACCTTGTTCCTTTGTAGAGGACTAATATTACTTGATAGCCAGAGTGATCCAGCACAAATCTCGGTGACAATGCTCTTGTGAGACTAAGTTATCAAGAGGAGGGCATGAAATGAGTGTCAGTTGTGGCAAGTAGTCTTGTTTGTCCAGGGACTGGTGAAAATCTGGAAGGTTTACTTGTTTTTCAGGGGTGATCGGTTAACCTCACTTAACTCATTTGATCAACCCTTTTGCCTCCATTGATGAGGTGATGTTACCATGGGAGACAGTTTGAAGAACTCTTGTTTTATGACTGAGAATGGAATAAGTGAAAGCTGTATGAATAGCAAAGACAGTCCTGTCAAATGAAACACCTTTTGCCAGGAAACCATAAAGTCCTGTGAATTCTTGTATTTTATATGCTGTCTCACTTTAAAAATGTTCAGATTTTATATACAGTTCCTTGTCTCTGTCAGCTGTCTGTAACCAGTTGTACGTACAGTAGAATCATGCTACCAAATGCTCCTCAGTTCCTACCTGTGGGCACTTGACTCGACATCTGAAATGTTTAACCAAACACATCACTGGTAGATCACACAATAGTTTATCTTATTGTCAGTTTTGTGCAACGTAGTATTGAATTTTGGTGTCTTAGTCTTGATTCGATGACACACACTGAGAAAAATCCTCTGATGTAAATAAACTGGTGCCTAAATTGTTTTGAGTGTTGGCATATATAGTTGAAACCTCTGAATGACTTCTGGGGAAAGAATGATGTTGATGCTCTGGTACATTTACCTGAATGATTTCAGTCCAAAACTCTAAGGTCCTTTTTGTTGTTTTCAGATTTTGGATGTTCTGTTGCTAATGGGCAGCAGACAGCAGGTCGGGCAGTGAGTTCTGGTCAGTGGGATTATTATGCTGGTTCATATGGAGAACCATTGTACCAGTCTCAAGGTCAGGGAAAGGGGAGTTGGAAAACTCATAGGACCTCAAGTCACGCCAAAAGGAAAGGCCCTTGGCCCTGTACTGTTTGTGGGAAAGTATTCCTGGACTCAACGTCCCGACAGAACCATAAAGAGGCTGAGCATGATAAGCGTACATATGCATGTGTTTGTGGGAAGGAGTACAAATATAGGACAGGTCTGCGCTTGCACAAAAAAGTCTGTTCGATGACGAATTAGCACTCCTGGATTCTAAATTGCAACAGCCATTCAGAGGTTCAACTTGGAACATATGCGTATATTCGTGGGAAGGAGTATTGCAAGTTCTGTTTGATGATGAATAATGATGAGGGTTTCCGTCAAGTTTGGATGACCAATTTCACAGTTGTAACTGGTGATTCAGTTGTGTTGTGAGTGCATAGAAATGTGTCTGTCTTACCTTGGATGCATTGAGGAATGGACTGTAGTGTTGTCATTGTCGACTGTTCACATATTTGAGAAATGTACGAAAGGATGCCAGTGAAGTCAGCTTTGCAAATCAGTTGGGAAAGTTCTTAACCATCAGATGTGACTTAAAGTATATTGTGGTGGCTATGCAGTATATGATATAATTGACTGAGTAATTGACCATTTGGATCAAGTACCAGAATCTGAGTCACTGATGATTATCAGTGTACAAAATGGTGATGTGTAAAACAAGAAGAAATTGATGCACACTTTGAGCACATGATGACACAGACTGTTTGCAGTCCAGCGTTTCAGAAGGTATATAATCCGTGGCATGTGAAGAGCAAGGAAAATGACTTTATGTAATAAGTGTGTCACAAAAGTATGTTCTTGAAAACTAGACTTTTTTGTTGCTTTCAGGCTTCTCTGTGGTGGCAAATGCTCCAAAGACAGAGCTTGGTGAAGGAGGATTTGATAGTCAAACGATTGGATCTGCTGTTTATGTAGCTGACAACATAAGGATGAATGTCAGGCCCCAGGGAGACCCTTATGTTAATTCACCCCAGGGCCTTTCCAACATGAAAGGGGAACTGTTTAGGAAGCGATGGTTTTGTCCAGATTGTGGGCGAGTGTTTCTTGAGAAAAAGACTATGCTGGTCCATATAGATGCTATCCATAACAATGTGACACTGCCGTGTGTGTGTGGGAAGACGTACAAGTACCCGTTTGCTCTCAGGAGACATAAGAAAACATGTCAACTAAGTTTACAGGTGCAGAAGTAGACTGCTATAGCGATTGTTTCGGGTATCTTTGTTGAACGGTTCTGTGATGAAACTAGCCAAACCTTTTTGTTACTTTCAGATATTGGAGGACAGAGTATAAGCCAGACAGAGTATTCAGTAGGTCTGCTCAGAGAGAGAATCTGGAAGCCGGGTGGATTTCTTGGACATTCGTCATCTCCTGTTGTTGGTGAAGGCCTCGCTATGCGTGTTAATCCGTTTGATAGTTCATCATCGCCAGTTGTTCCAGATGGCCTTGCTTTGCGTAATGCATTTGACGGTTCTTTCCTTGGCAAAGATGGCGAATTGTCGAGTCAAGTGAAGGCGATCCGAAATTCGACTTGTGACGAATGTGGCAAGATTTTTGCCGATTCCAAATCCAAATCCAACCACAAACGGGCAGTGCATGATAAACGACCATTTTCTTGTGTCTGTGGCAAGGAGTATAAATACATGACAGGGCTGAGGATGCATAAGAAGAAATGTGCGTGTGCTAAGATGATGAGGGATGGCCATGACTGAGCAGCTTGAAGACTGGATTACAACATAACCTTGATGATACTGCTTCTTCTTTGGAAGCAAGCTGGTCGTCTATGGCTTTTAATAGATTGACGCTTTTGTGACAAACTTTGGAAATTCGTCGTGTTCATCAAGTCCTTTGGAATTCTTTAGTACATTTCTTGACAATATTAGAAGTATTTTAGTTGTCATTAAATATTCTGAAACTGTATGGACAGTTTTGTGGGCTAGTTTTTAAAGCTATTTTTGATGTCACGTCTGGAGAATGTTTAGTTCTTAGATCAGGGACAACAAACATACAAACCACGTTAATTTGGATGGATGATCAGTTCTTGGTAGTGTAGGTACTGGAGTGAGTTGATGAGGATGTCGTCGTTGGGTGATGATGTTCGAGGGATGAAGGGATCAGATACATTTTATGCATGGATATTTTGATGATATTTTCCATCCAACATCTGAAGGTATAAGATACCAAGAGTGTCATTTGTTCTGGAAGATACCTTGCTCTTCAGTGACCTTATAATGAATGATAAGGAAAAGCCAGGGAACTGAGTGACCAATGGAGTCTGGAGGCACTTTGTTGTAGTATTCAGTATATTGAGGTCTGAAGTTACCTCCAGATATGTCCAGTGTATTGAGGGCTGAAGGAACCTCTCAATGAAGTGCAATGTGTCTGAAGGTACTGCACTGTGATGTGCCATAAGTGTTGAAAACTAAAGATGACTTTTGTTCAAGAGTGTTGATGGTGACAGCTGCATCTCATGTCCACTGTGTAAGATTGTTTTTCCTGTTGCATCCTCCTTGCCAGCATGATACCTATTGCAATCTCCTTTGAAGGAACTCGAGCTTCTTCTTCCTGTGTTTCAGGTTATGGAGTTGCATTGAACCCAGATCAGCATTTACCTGACAGTGTTGGCCAGTCATGGCCTCATAGACAGGCTTTCATGGAACGGTCGGGTTCTGATCCGTCTGGTGCGCTCCCCTTCTCTATCAACCTGGCTGACAATTCCCTCCTTCACATTTTCCCGTCTGTCAAACAGGGTGATAAATCTGTGAGGAAAACATACATATGTGACCAGTGTGGTAAATCATTCGGAGATGCAAAAGCGCGAAAGACGCACGCTGAGGCTGTACATGACAATTTGACCTTTCAATGCCATTGTGGCAAAGTCTATAAGTACAGACCAGGTTTACTCAGGCATAAGAAATCATGCATATTATGTAACCAGACTGCAGGTCATAATCCTTGTGGCAATGGTAGCTGACCTGAACAGTTACAGTTGTCTTATTCATATCCTCATTGTGCAATTCAGAGTTGCTTCCCTTAGATCATTCTGGTTCTGTTCCAGTTGTGGGCCCAGGTTTTCTTTCAGGGTTGCCAATTCAAGTTTCACCAAAGTGGCACCTGTTACTCAATTCCACTTGCTTTCCTCCTCTACATCGTCAAGAAAAACATTTAAGAAAATGTCGAGCCATTTATTGCCAGACTCAGCCTGATGTTTTATAACTAAAATCCAAGGTGTAAAACAAGGCGTTTGGCTAATAGTCATTCGTGCCCCCTGAACCTACATTCTTCTAATTTTGCAGTTTGACCGGTTTACAGTGAATCTGGCCAATGTTTATTGCAGAATTCACTGCCTGTATATACAGTATTACCACAAGTTTGATAAATTCTATAACTTTAATTCAAGTAATAATCCTCTCATGGCATCCCATTTGTTCACTGTCAGATTGAGTTAATCTTTGAAAGAAATTGTATTTTTATTTTGTGTAGATATTATCGATATCTTAAGGATATTATTTATTTATATTTGTTTCAATAGTATTGCTATGTCAATTGTCACACAATTATCACAAATAATTATCACGTCTTTCCCGCAGTTCATCTCTCACTGGACGGTGACATATAAGTAGTAGATAAGTCTCGATATTTGTATATGTGTGTAGTTTTGTAATTAAGATTATTGACAGTAACTGCTCGTATCTAGAAGTGTCTGCAATGTCACTGTTATGGCTTTGGGGATGGCTCACAAAGGGAACTGTCAATGGCATAATGCTACCCCTCTGTATGTATCAGTTTTGAATATTCTTTTAAATTGTGTGAGGATAGCTGTGTTGTCAGTATCATTGTCAGCTGAGGGTCAGACATTGGTACAGATTAGTGGTGCTGCGACATGGCATACAGGGCCCCGTTTCACAAAACTCTCGTAAGACTAAGGTCTCATAACTTTTCTCGTAGCATTTGTACCTGGCATTCTGTAACATAGGAGGTGCAAAGGCTACGGGAAAAGTTACAAGACCTTAGGCTTACAGGAGTTTTGTGAAACGGAGCCCAATACTGTATCGATTCATTATGAGTCATATCTGTGTAAATCGGCCGTCACACGACAAACCAAAGTCTGACACAAGTTGGAACATCCCCACAACTTGTCACCAACTCCAATTTCAGAGGTGTCAGACTGTTGTCGAGAATTAGGACCGGTTTCTACTCTCCCCCATTTTTCCTTTTTTCGGTCTTCTCAAATTTGAGTTTGACATCTGTAGTGTTGTCAAACTCATGTTGTTCAGACACTGCCACTTGAAGTCAATGAAATTGTCATGTGACCTCTCTGATAGAGACATGTCACTCAAATGACACTAGAGTTTGACAATATGTGTTTGACATGTGAAACTGTGTGTTTGACAACTTTTAAATTTCCTCATGGTGTTGTCACAGTTAAGTTTGCCATGTGAAGGCCACTTATAAGTAGTGTGAATGATAGCAAACTATGTAGGAAAAACTTATGCGCTTTCAAGTATTTTCTGGTTGGCAATAAATAGCATAATCTGCAGAGTCTCCAAGTTAAAATCTCAAATCTTTGTTCTCAGAAATATGTTAAAAAAATGATTGACTGTTGAGGTACACTGGTTAGAATGGAGAGAAATGAACTCATGAAACATAGGTTCAGTGTCTGGTTTCCAATCTTTTCACACCCATTGTATCAGGATACGTATTGTAACGCATGCTAAACATTTCGTTACTCCTCTTGTGCACATTGTTTGATGACAACTAATTGTGGATCTCCAAATAAATCATGCTTGCCATAAAAGGCGACTATGCTTGTCATCAGAGGCGACTAACGGGATCGGGTGGTCAGGCTCCCAGACTTGATTGACACGTCATCGGTTCGCAGTTGTGCAGATCGATGCTCGTGTTGTTGCTGAATGTTGTCATTGGTAATTTCTCGTGTTATTGCATTGAACTATACTCTTCAAAAAAAAATGCAGGGGATAATGGACTTTCAATTTGGATAGGAAGTGTAAATGTTGACTCATGTTTCAAGGACAGACATCTTAAGAACGCACCACCATTTCCCTCTATTATCACCCCTAAATACAACGCAGTAGCCCCGTACACGTGCATGGGGTCCCATTCCTGATTTTGATGGGCTTTTTTTCAAGAAGGTCGTGAAATCACTTAGAACATACATTTTCACACTCATCTTGCATCACACATTTGTTAGTGTTTGTTTCTAGTCGTTTGTTTTAAAATGAAAATCGTATACATGCAAATTACATGCCATACACCAATCATCTTTCGAAAGCAACTACATTTCAAATAACTGTGGTTGTGAGGAAGTGCAAATGCTGATGCACTCTCAAAACAATAATCTCATATCAACATTGACTGACTCCGATAAATCTCCTAAATATTTTTAATCGTAAATAAAAAAAGTAAAGTTCCCCTACTTTTTTGTGAAGAGTGTATATGACCATTGCTCTTTGCTCTCTCACTGCTGTTACACAGGAAGATAGGTGTGAAAGAATGAGTGTTTTCTCTCACTTTCATGTTTCTGTTTTTGCAGACGTCAATAGATCTAAGTGGGTTTTAGCTATTGCTTTTAGATTTTAGACTTTTTTTGCCCTTCTCTGATCCTGTGTATTGGTAAAGTTAAAATCTTTCATCCTGTTCCAAAGATTATGAGGAATTTTGTATTCGTAATTTTATAAAGATATCATTATGAGGAATTTTGTATTCGTAATTTTATAAAGATATCATTGTTTCAAAGAACCCAATTTGTTTTAGCCCAAATTTCTTTTGATCCTTTTGGTGAAACACAAAAGTATTTTTTTTTTTTATGAACTATTTGTAAAATGCCCTGATGAGAAGATTCTCATTTGTATTAAGTGTTCACTTTCAGTGAAGTTCGTATGAAGGTCTGAACAGTTGATCTCATCCATTTTAAATAACCAAGACGTGTCAGACATAGGAGATACTATGCCATTGATATAAAAGAAATGGTCTCATCTGTAGCAAATTTAATTTGAAGTTGGCGATGATTTCCTTTGCATAATATCGTTTAGTATCTGATAATTTCAGGTTGATGTTCAAGAGAGATGGGTGAAATTACCCACAACCTTTGCAAATTATGCCAATATTCCTGTTTTCCTTAGTGGATAGAAAAGATAAGCACATTGTTCTGAAATGGTCAAGTACCTGTCAAAGGGTCAGGGATCATTGTTTCAGTCGGGAGCACGAGTCAGTGTGGTGTGTTAGGTTATATTCTGTCATTTTATGTAAATTCATGAATGAGTAGCTTTGCATGTACATATATGTAAATCTCATGAAAGTTGGTGATTTTGAAAATGCAAGCTGAATCATTGGTCAAACACGATTCTGTCTTGTGGTAGGAGACTTGACACATTAGGACAACCCAAGAAGGTCATTATTCCTTGTGAACGTCTCTCCACTCCAAGAAAACTTGCTGACTCAGCAGGCAGTCGTTCATGTGTATATTTGGTGCATATAGGAAGATGAGCATATTTATCTAGCTATGATATTTGAGTATGGAGCAGTGCATATTCACGTTCTTATCCTCGATGTGTGTGTACATACATGTATATTTCAATTGTCATGTGCATATGATTTTCATAATAAAACTTTGAAGTATTTCTAAGGTTGTGTTAAGCTTCTGTTTCAATAGTGTCTGTAATTAGGGAGAAATCAACTGAAGCCTGGAATGCCGTTTGAGACACGTCAGTCATATAGTCATTTGTATTGTTGATTGGTGTATTAGTTTTGTACTCCTCTACCAATAGATACCATGCCATTGTTATATGTGGATATACCCCACACAGAAATGGTATACTGACTCGCAAGCCACCTTTGTTACATCCTTAAGTACAGGACAGGCTTGTGTGAAGAACTATCTTTTACGTCTTTGTGACATATCCAGGAGATAGAACCTTCATCGCTTTCTGGCCCAGTGCTTGATTTAATGTTATAAGGAGAGGACTTGTGTACTTCAGAAATGAATTGCAACATATAATATATGTCTTGCTGAAGTCGATCACATATCTGCTATATTGCTGGAATATTGCTGATTGCAGTGTGGAAGTAAACTCCCTCGCCCAATCAGATATATAAACCAATCCGTATCAAAATGGTATGTTCTCTACAGAAGCCAAACCACCAACATTCATTCATGTTCTCATTGGTTGGATTGATGACTCCTGAATGGAGGTAACTGTTTTCATTTCATAAATTAAAAGAGCATAGATGGCGGAGTTGTCGAAATTTGCTGCTTAAAGAGATGTCTGATATGACCTGACTCATAGTTGTTAAGATATGTTGGCACCATACAGTATGTATGGTGAATGTCTAAGACACAAGATTTCAGGATTTCTCCCACAGTCTGGAATATAGCTGAAAGCAGCAAAAACCAAACGTCACTCACGTAAAGATGTGTGATGTGAGGTGGTTTCAGTCAATCATCTTCCTGAAAGAGATTGATGACTGCCACATTGAACTGCACAGACATGGAGACCGACACACAGACAAACACACAGTCACACGGTCAAAGGCTGACAACACACATTGCTGTTTAGATTGTATGACCTGTTTGCAAGACACTGTGGTATAGTTAGAATATTGTTGATTCAAGGCAGCAGATAAACAACTTGACTGATAGATACAGTATCGCTGCTCATTGAGCATATATATACAGAGGTGTGAACCCTAACTTCTTTGGGCCTGATTATTATGATTTTGACCATTGAATTACACCATTTCACTTTCACTGTTAAAATAACACTTTTCTGCTCGTTTTACGAAAGTCAGTAAAGGGAATACAATTCTACAGGGAAGTGTTTTGTAACACACCAGTGTTGGGGTTCAGAAATGGCCTTGCACCGATTGGAATTGCTTCCTCTTAGCATCACACTAATTCCAGTTAACTTGAAAGTAATAACAGTATTTTGTGTCACGTGACCAACAATTTTTGATGTATGGAGCTTCATAATGATTGGTCACATGTATTTCTGTTTAGAACCTTCCTTTTGTGAAAACATGAACAATGTCGAAGTGACAGCCAGACAAGTATTACACACTTTAGGTTGAAATTACACTTTTTAACCTTAAGTATTACACTTTGGCCCAAACTAGGGTTAGTATCTCTGTTTATGGTTCTTAGTTATGTAAGTGATGTACATGTATTTCTTTGTTTGGTATTGCTGGAAGAAACCTGAAACTCAAGTTCCCTTTGCAGCTATTTCTTAGTACAGTAGATAAAAAACAAACTTGTGGTTAAGCTAGTGGACTGAGGCAGAATTTACAGGCTGTGGACCTTGGTACTACAAAAACATTTCAGATGACGTTCCTGCTTACACTGGGTCCCTATACTCTATGAAGTGACTGGATAGATGAGAAATCAGTTTTACACCAGTGATGTGTCATCATAAGCAGATGGTGTAGATACTTATAGTATGAGTCACTGGTTTGTTTGATCCTGAATGAATTGCATCCTGGTGCAGGAACTGGCCAAGATAAGGCATTACATGACAAACAAACAAACAGCAACATTTCACGAGAAATATCATTCCTAGATAATATGCCTCCAAACAGTGTTTATCCCAGAAAAGATGCAGGCCTTAAGGACCCAGCACCACAAAATGTTGTCCTGATTATAATGTGTCGGCCCTATATTTTAATGTGAAAATAATACCCTGAGTTATCAGGAATGAAAAAGCTGTCGACCATAAGGACATTGTCTTACATGGTGGGATTACAACTTCCTCTTTGTACCTAGCCCTGTGCGCCAATACATTTTGTCAGTGGAATGCTGTCAGTGGCCATGTTATAGTTGTTACATTTGCTGTTGCATATGTTTACTTTCACATAGTGAGTTACATTGTATGAACACGTAGAGAACATTCTGGCCAAAGAAACTGAAGTTGACAGTTGCTGTTTTTCTGATGCAGATGGCAGTGGCACTAACGTGACCACCAAGTTACGTTTTAATAATTTGCTGTTGCACATATTTAAGTTTGCCTCACTACAAGTAATCGATTAATTATTTTAACACCTAACCTCAGTTTCCTATTTTTCATACAGGGCTAGGCACATGCAACAGGGTTAGCAACATTTTTTAGTTATCAGCCCTGTGGGCTTCCTGTCTTTTTTAGGAGTGTCATACACTGATAAGGACCTGCAGAAAACAAAAGCTGTGGGTCCGAGTGGTTTTCAGTCAACTTCAGGCCTAAGGATGTACGTTAAGTTTGAATGCTTCTTTCAAAACTGGTTCAATGGCCATTAAGACTATGCCAGCTCATTATGTGTGGGTAATACTACCTTTACTTTAAAGGTAGTAGTTTCCTTTGTTCTTGCACCAATCCGCAATGCCATTCAACCAGTTCTCTAAAATGCCAGAGGTAGACTGAAACACGAATGAACTTTTTGTTACTTTCAGGTGAGGGGAGTTCTATCAGTTTCAGTCCATCTCTGGCTCTCGATACAATGATAAGAGGGAACGGACCCCAGGCCTATGCCCAGACCCTCTGGCAAGGAAAGCACATGCAGTTGACCCCTGCAGGATTGTGCATGGGACTCGATCTCAGTGCCAATTCCATCGTCCAAGCTTACGACCAACCCCCGATACGAGACAAACCTGCTGGATCCAAATGTGCTGTTTGTGGCAAGGTGTTTGCGACTCCTCGGTCGATGTATGACCACAAGGCAGCCGTCCATGATAATGTTTCCTATATCTGTGTCTGTGGAAAAAAGTACAAATATAGACCTGGCTTGAAAAGTCACCAGAAGAATTGTATTGTGAGGAAAAATAGCTTGAATCTTCCAGCATAGTCTGGATTGTGAGATGGGTAATTATCTCAGTCCAATACACAATACATTTTATTATCATTCTCCTGTTAGTTTTTCAGTTGAGGTATGTCAAAACAGATCTGATATTCTTTCCCATGGAACATGTTATTCACATTTCTTCTCTAAAGAAATTAAACACAATCAAAATGTCCATTTTCATAAGTCATGATAAACATATGAACAAGTAATTTACCTTCTGTTTTAAACCACTTTTTTCATCACATCACCGTTACTATGTATACTGAGGGAAACAAATAAGGGGAGATCACTTCTATATAGCGTTTCTTTGTCCAGTTTCAGAATTTCACCTATAGAGCAATACAAAGCTTGCAAAGAAACCTGGAAAAGAATAAAGCAACACTTGTACTTTCATGTGTTCCCTTATTTGTTTCCATGAGTATATTATAATTGTCATTCCAGATTGTCAGAATTACTAGTTGATTCTGTATTCCCTTGTGGAGTGTTTCGTTGCCGACTGAGTAGCATGGCTTCCACTGTATATCATATTCAGTGTAGAGTGTAGATGGACTGACACCAGTTGAACTTTTTGTTACTTTCAGATCACAGAGGTTCAGTCAGTGTCAGTCAATCTGAGGCAGACAGTTCATACGTTGAGCATGATAGTGCTCTTCCTGTGGCTCTGCCCAGAAGGTTGAGTCAAGGTCCAGCATGGCCAGAGGCTGCTCTGTCTCTAGCTCATCACCACTCTAGTTCATCAGTAGGTCATTCATTCCGACCTCTCCAACCCAGTCCAGCTCACTCAGGAGGCCAGGTCATGGACTTCAGCATTGTGGGTCATCAGGAATCGTTTGCTCAGGACCAGCCTTTGGACGCACGGATGGTGAGGCCGTCTCCTGGAGCGATGCGTCTTGTGAAGTGTGTTGAATGTGACTTGATGTTCTCTAACAAGAGTGCCATGAAGAACCACAAATCTGCTGTACATGACAAGGTCACCTATGTTTGTGTCTGTGGGAAGATGTATAAATATAAGCCAGGTCTGCTGAATCACCAGCAGAAATGTTCTTTGTTCATGTTCCAGAGGGACACTGCTCCCAGCTGATTTGGGAAGTCTCATAAATAATTGTTTTTGGAACTCAAGAACTGTGCTTCATTCAGTTTCTCTCTGAAACAATGCTCAGATATAATTTTGAAACCTGGTTAAACGTTCCTCTACAGTGATTCGGCTCCATATGGCTTTAGGGTTGTGCAAAAACAATGCGTTCCACAGATTTGAGATATGAGAGTGCTCCATATTGAAAGAGGTCATGACAGAAAATGCGTGTGAAAGCTCTCAAATGAATTGGAACCTCAGTGAGACTTTGTTCCACATTGATTAGACCCCACATGGCTGTTGGGTTTTGTAGAAACACTACTGTCATCAGATTTCAGATCTTGATGGGACAGTGGTCCATATTAAAACATGTCATCATAGGAAATGTGTATGAATGGCTAACTGCTGTTGAATAGCCAGATTCTCAAAGAATTTCCTTCATCACAGACAATAACTTTTCTATGTTGTTTGGAGCAAAACCTAACTTCATCTTGTCAGTTATTGCTGTGTTGGTTGTGTTTGAATGATTGATAATAAGGACCAGGAACATTGTTCTTTGGCATCCCTTACCATCAGTGAAACTGTTCAGATGATAGCGTTGGTGGACACATGGTTACAATATCACTGCAATCAGATTGTTGTAGTTCTTTTCCTTCTAAACAGGACACAAACCTTGAAAACAGCAGTGTACAAAGTACAAGTGTTCTGCCAGGAAAATACAAGTTGTATGTTTGTTTGCACCAAGAGCATGGTCATCAGACACCTTTGACAGCAGGATTGATTGCTTTACATCTCCCTTTACATTCTTGAAAATATTTCAAAGTTAGTAATGTTTATCATTATTTTTCCCCCAGGTGGAGAATCTTTATTTAGTATTATTCTTTGTGTCACATTTACTACTCAAAAGAAGTCCACTTTTTTAATATTTCTATAGTAAATGTTTCATAACTGATTTGAATCAAAGTTGCTTCCCTTGTTTGTGGCAGGATCCACATATTGTGAGTTTGAAAAAATGAGATGCCCATATTTGGTGTCATCCTTTCCTGATTATCTTGATTTCACTAAATTCTAACCCTGGCCTCAATATGAGATGTTGCTTTGTCACTTCAGTTGCAGAGAGGATTTTCGTCACTTAAACAAGACACCCAAAAACCTATTCTGGTTGACATATACTTGTCTCACTGTTGACGTTTGGCCTGTAATACAGGAAGTGGCCCAAACAGCATCTACCACATCTGACTACTCTTGATTGATAGCTAATTCTCAGCAAGAAATCTTATTGACAGTTGTAAAGATATGATTGTATGTGTAAAATGAGTAATTTTGTGCTTGGGTGATATGAAAATATCTTATTTTTCTGTGACAGGTCATATTGAAGACTGAATGCTTCTTAAAATAAGTTAAGGAATACACACTTTTTGTCATTTGACTGTAGTTCATCTGGCATGGCTGTAGGGTTTTGGCTCTTACAGTCTTTCTTTTGTATGTGTTGTTTAACTAATTTGGAGTAGTATATTTTTCATGGCAGAAATTGTTTTGAGATCAATATTTGATGTTCCTTATTTGAACTGCACGGTTATTCTTGGAAGCATTCATGTGATCTGGGCAGCCAGTACTGATTTTGTATAGGTATGTCAAAAGACGTACAAGTTCATGGATATTGTTGGGTTGGAGTGTGAAACCCATATCTGGTGGCATCTGCATATAGCCAGTTGCTGAAAGAGGGTAGAACAGCTCATTATACTGACTGCTTCATGTTAATACAGTTCACATGTGGACTTGAATTAAGTGATGGATGCAAACCTATCTTTGAACTGTGATTACAGTTGATGAGGAACATCCTTCTCAGTAGATCTGGTAGAATGTGAATAAAGAGGTTCATAATAAACTAGAGTGTTTGCTCTTTGCTCAACCAATTGCATCAGTTGGACCATCACATGATTAGGCTGAATGGAAAATGTGAAATGTTTCTCGGGCATCGGTGCGTCACTTTTGTTTGTGTGCGTAACAATATTTTATTTTTGATTATAAAAAGATAATTTTGACTATGGTGCATGCTGATGATGTGTTCGTGCATTATAAGAATGAGTGTTTGTAAGAATGAAAGTGACTGAATCTACCACTCATTAACATGTGTTGCCAAGCTGTATTTCTGAGGGAGAAAAAAAACCAAATCCTTCATTGTCAATTTTTTTAAAAAAAGTCCTAGCACCCCCATCACTTGAATAAATGTGTCCAAGAAACATTGACATTTTTTTACCTCTGAAGTGTGTCTGGTCAATCATGGAACAATATTAAAACTCTTTGAGGATTATTAATATTGTATTATAGTGCTCCAAACTTCAAACATAATTCAAACCTACAGATCACTGACATCTGCACCTACATATCACTGACGTCTGCAACTTCTGATTTTCATCATTGCAAGAAAATTATTGGTTTTGTGTTATTAGCATTTGACATACCTGCCATCCTGACTCGCTTTCTCTCATTTGATACCAAATCGTTCACATGTTTGATAGAAATGGTATTACACAGAAGGTTGGTTATTATCCTCTATTTATCATACAGGTGGAATAGTGATTAGAGCATCATTGAACCTGGACAATAGACAAAAACACTTTACCCTGAACCTACATCTAATCAAGCAAAACAGGGGCAGTTGTTGAGGTTAGATCACCCAAGATCTGGGTTTGACTTGCTTGAATATGTTCAACCAATCAACCAGCAAACCAACCATTGGATCAGCCTATCTGCTGTCTGCAGCAAAGTGCATCCGGACTTGTTCTTATCTGTTTATTCTTGTCAGGATAACTCTTGTTGAATCTTCTATATCTTGAACATTAGCTCCATTAGTAACCACTGAACATTTGCCTAACAAATTTCATTGGACATTAAAAGAATAATGAATGTAAATATGATACCAATGGATGAGACAGAGTTGGTGATGACAGCAGGTGTATGCAGAAAGGGTAACCATGTCCAGCAATAGGTCTCGTAACTCACATGGCTCGGTCAGAGAATAATCAGTCTTGATTATTTTTACACCACACTCAGCAATTTTCCAGCTATATGGCGGCAGTCTGTAAATAATCAAGTCTGGACCAGACAATCCAGTGGTCAACAACATGAGCATCGATCTGTGCAATTGGGAACCAATGACGCATCAACTAAGTCAGTGATCCTGACCACCCGATCCCATTAGTCACCTCTTACGACAAGCACAGTCACCTTGTATGGCAAGCATGGTTTGCTGAAGGCCTATTCTACCCCGAGACCTTCATGGGTTATTGTCTGTAGAAGATTCAGCTGACCTTAAGAGGCAAAACTGAAGTCTGCGAAGACACCAGGTTTTTGTGAAAGGGTTACCATATCCTTCTTTCCTGGTACAACCCATAACACACATGGCTAATCTTAGTAATCTTGCTATGATTGTAGTGGAAAGTTTCTGTGAAACTTCCTTTCCCTTAAGGGGGAGAGTGTTACGAGTGTGTATATTCTTTGATATGAATTATTATTGATTGAGTGATAGTTGTTATGTATAGGAGAAACATGCCTCTGAAGTTTCGGTAGACAATGTAAAACCGAAGGGGGAGGGAAATCCCGAGGAGCAGAGCCCCAAGGGATTTCCCGACCCCATAGTTTTACATTGTCTACCAAAACCGAGGAGAAGTGTTTTCTCAATCATATATACCGTCAATGATTGGTAATTACAATGTGATGATCATTTAATGAAGCTACATAACAATAACTGAAGCGAGCGTAAAATCAATGTAATAACAGTAACTATAATTAGATAATTTGACTCCTCCACCATTGTCGGCCTATTGGCCCTGCGGCAGTGCGTCTGCCTACGGATGAGAGACTTGCGGTTCCAATCCCACGTAGTAAAACCCTTGCATTCTGACTATGATCTTGAACAATATTTTTCAATTGATTTCAAACACTCATGGATCATTTGAATCCTGATGTTCATATAAAATTAGGAAAAGTAAACCCTGGGAAGCGGTCTTACTCCAAAACAAAAACCTCAAATGCGGTTATTCTGGGAAAACAAGAGATGACCTAATGTACAGTGAGAAGCACGCTTTAGGTTTATATTGGGTCGCAATGTTTAGAGTTTTGAGTGATAGTTATTATGGTTCACATTTCATATCATCGCCTTTAAGGTAGTGCTTTAGAGTTGCCTCCCTTTGGTGTGTTTTTGACTGTTGGTACATATGAGCACGATCGTGAAGCTTCAATGCTGTGCTGGAATCCTCAAGAATAGGTGTCTGTCTACATATAAGACTGGTTGTTGTGTTGATAACACACATGGCCTTACAGGATTTGTGTCATCATTTGGCTTACCTATGTCTGTCTGCCTCTTCATCAAGCCTGACCTACATTCGAGATCGCTCGCAGTGAAAGATTTAATAGAACGGTTTGTCACTGAAAACCAAGCCTTTGGTGAGTTGATATTATGTTTGTGACCATTACTTAAGGTTTGACTCAGTTGCACTGTACTGGAAACCTCTATTGTGAATCATTGTATCTTGCGATTTGGTCAAAACATGTTGAATATTTTCGACTTCTCTGTGTTCTGAGGGAATTTCTTACACCTTTTGTCATGGCAAATTATTAACTGTAACAAAACATCTAATCGATCAAGACGGAGACCATTGTTAAGACCCTTTTTTCCACACAAAATCTGGGTTGGACTGAATAAGCAGAATGGGTTAAGCATATCTGGTGTCCCACAAGTGATATTACTTTGATTATTCCAACAAACTGGAGTGACATTTTGCCAACGAAGCCTGAACTGACTTTTTGTTCCTTGCAGGTCTTGGGCCGGGGATTATCTATGATCCCCATCTCTATGACTACCAGAACCACGACAGGCAGGCACAAAGCAAAGGAGTAGACTGCCCTCAGTGTGGCAAAATGTTCTCCAGCAAACGGACACTGAGTTACCACAAAATTGCTGTTCATGACAAGAAGACCTACTCTTGCTTGTGTGGAAAGGTCTACACTTACCCTTCTAGTGTGTTCCACCACAGAGCAAAGTGTCCTGTTTATAACAACTTTCTTGACAAGTGATGTAGGACAGGCCAGATTCAAGGCAAGATTTAGATTTAAGAACCACCCATCTCATGTGTCCGACCATTCAACAAAGTGTCCTGTCTTTAAGAGCTATTTTGACAACCATTGTAGGACATGTCAAACTCCAGGCAAGATTTAGATGTAAGAATTGTCTATCTCAAGTGTTCCACCTTTGAGTTGAGTGCTCTGTCTTTAAGACCAATCTATGTTCACACGTTGGACCTATTTAAATCAGACAAGATTCAGATTTAAGAATGATTCAACATATATGTATAACCTCTGAGCAAACTTTGAGAACTACTTTAGCATGCTGATATTGGACCTGATAAAACCTAAACAACATTTTGATTTAAGAAATTTTCCTCAGCAGTTACGATCAGAGAGAAAGGGGTGTATGTGAATTACTTAAACACATTTTGGACCTTGTTCACAAGCAGTTTGGTTGACAGTTGTTATACACATTGTTCTATCAACCCCTGGAGCACTTCACTTCACTTCACTCCCCACCCCACCCCATACAAACATTAAAATTTAAAATAGTCTTAAGTTAACTAGGTTTAAATTGTTTTGCTGATTTATGTCCTAGTAATTCAATGTTCGACCTGTCATCAGTCAGTATGTTAAATGCATTAATATAAATATGTTATGGTGAATAAAGTGTTTGGATTTATTGTAGCCAGACTACGACAAACGTCTGTTGAACAATTTGAGCGTGCATTCGCTCTTGTTACCTCTACTTTTAAGGAAATTTTTCCATTCTAAAGAACATCGGTAAAGATTCGGGTCAGAATCGGAGTTGCTGACTCGGATGACACGTCATCATATCCCAGTAGTGTAGATCAACGCTGATACTTTTAACTGTATTGCCTTGTCTAGACTGAAGTATTCACAGACTGTTTATAGTAAGTAAGTAAGTAAGTAAGTAAGTAAGTAAGTAAGTAAGTAAGTAAGTAAGTGATAGAGGTTTTACGCCACTTTCAGCAATGTTCCCCTCAACATGATGATGGAAACATGAGATATGGGATTCGGATGTTTATTTCCATGTGGGGAGCTGAACCCAGGTCTAAAACATGGCGAGGGTATATTTTAACCACTAGAGGGTGGTAGCCCTTCGTCTTGTTCTGACGAGTGCAAGCAAAAGCTGTGCTTCATCAGTCAGTGTAGCAACATTATCACTTCTAGAACCTTTTTTTCAGTACCTGTTACACACTTATATAATCAGTTCTAGAATGGATTTTATCCTTTCTTCAGTACCTGTTCACCTATTTTCAATACCTGTTACAGGGTTATATATTCAGTACCAGAATGGATTTTCTATGTTCAATACCTGATATGGGCTTACATGATCAGAATGGGTTTTCTCCTATTTTCAGATGGTGCTTGGTTTGTACATCAGACTCATACCCCCACAAAGCCCCTTCCCACCATGGAGGGGTGTCTTCCAAGCAGAGTGGCATGCCCTCAGTGTGGCAAGATGTTTTCTAGTGCAAAAACGCTGAGTTGCCATAAACTTGCCGTTCACGACAAGAAGAGTTACCCTTGTGTTTGTGGGAAGGTGTACATGTATCCTTCGGGACTTTTCAAGCATCGTGCTGGTTGTCTGATACATCAACAGCTAAATGCCAACTGAACTGTCTGTCAAACATCTTGTGGGTTGGGTGATACACAGACAACTTAATGCCCACTGAAGTGGCTGTCAAGCATCGTGCTGGTTGTCTGATACATCGACAGCTAAATGCCAACTGAACTGTCTGTCAAACATCGTGTGGGTTATGTGATATACTGACAACTTCATGCCCACTGAAGTGACTGTCAAGCATCTTATAAGTGCGACGTAAAACTAAACTCACTCACTCACTCAAGCATCTTATGGCTTGTGTGATATATCGACAGCTCCATGCCAGCTGAAGTCACTGTCAGTCCGCTTCTGGATTGTCTGATATATTGGCAACTCCAAGCCAACTGAAGTGAATGTTATACATGGTGTTGGTAGTCTGATACACTGACTGCTCCATGCCAATTGAAGTGAATGTCAAGCATCTTGTGGGGTAGGTGACATACCGACACCTCCATGCCCACTGAAGTGACTGTCGAGCATCTTGTGGTTTGTCTGATATATAGACAGCTCCTTGCAAACAGAAGTAAATTGGTGTGCTTGAAATGTGGTAAAATGGTGTGTCAATTGTCCAGTCACACCAAAAACCTGGGTTTGATTCTCCTCATAGGCACAATGTGTGAAGCCCATTTCTGGTGTCATTCGCCACGATATTGCTCAAATATTGCTAAGAGCAGCATAAAACCGTACTCACTCACTCACTCAAGCAATGAGATACTGACAGTTATTGTACATTGTGAAACGTTCTCAATGGATCCAGTAATTTGTATCAGTATGTGGGACTTCCCTCATTCACACTTTGCCTCAAATGACTGATTGTTTATTAAATGTTTATTAAATGTTTATTAAATGTTTATTAAAAGTTTCATATCTAGACCATATGATTGATTGGGATTTTTTTTATCTTTTGTGAAAGTGATTATATAAGATGTTAAACTGATTATCTAATTTGTCAAACTGATCATCTGATATGTCAAGCTGATTATCTGATTTAAATATTTGAAGGGCAGTTAGAAGTGGAATACATAAGAACAGCAAGATTTCTGGCTGTCAACTTCTGTATTGTGACTAACATGATATTTTGGAGCATACGCATGCCCTTCATCTCATCTAATGAATTAGCAAACATACGCTGCAAAAGGTTATGTTATTCACAATAAAGAAGCTGACATCCTTAAATCTTGCTTTTTGGACTATCAGAAAAACAAGGTTTATAGATGTCAATGTCTTTATTGGGAATTAATTGATTAATAATTGTAGATTAAATTGTCAAACTGATTTATCTAATATGTGAAACTGATCTAATTTTTAAACTGATTATCTGATATGACATGCAAATCATCTGATATGTTATACTGATTATCTAATATGTCAAACTGATTATCTAATATGTCAAACTGATTATCTTATTTGTCATACTGATCATCTGATATGTGAAACTAAGGATCTGATTTGTAATAGTGATTATCAGATTTGTCAAACAGATTATTTGATATGTCATACTGATCATCTGAAGGCACACAGAATAATTTTTCATTTGTATATGATTTGACAAAATAAAAGTTTATGACTTATTTGAGTTGTAACATTTACTCATCGTCAATATGCTGTGTCGATGCATGAAGGTGCATTTAACGTGGCTGAGTGGGGACATGGGGAATACCTTTTTCATCCTGTTGGGGAGGAGGAAATGGAATGATTAAACGTTTGCAGATGAGGAACATATGACATGTTACACAGTATAAGTTATCACATCGTGTTGAGGGAAATACAGGGTTTTATCAGAGAGACTGATAAAACCCTGTATTTCCCTCGACACCATGTGATAGCGCATTTATCTGGCGGAGCGTTTTCACTAAATCAAAACAAAACAACACGCATCAAATCGCAAACACGCAAATTGTGTTTATATACTTGAGATGCTACTGTTTGACCTCGGTGCACCGCACGTTACTAAAGGCTTGTCGATGCATGCTTTTCTCACTTCGTGTTGTCACCGAGGCGTAGTGGGGTGATGTGACTTTCGTAGCGGGAGTACACGACTTTTATACTCTCGCTTGCGGATTGTGATGTATGTACATGGTATTTCATCAGGGTCACGTGGACCAATCCAAGCTCGACATGAGGCTAGATAATGTTCCATGTCGAGTGGTTAAACAGAGATGCCAACCCTTACGCTGTTGGCCTAATTATTACGATTTTAACCAGTTAATTACGCTATTACACAATATGTGAAATATAAGCTTTTCTACTGTGAAAACTATATTGAAGTGAGTCGAAGACAAGAATTACACTTTTTAGGTCCACATTACACTTTTTGACTTCCAGTATTACACTTAGGCCCAAAAGAGGGTTGGCGTCAGTTAGTCATGCCAAAGAACTGTGTTTGATTGCCCACAAGGGTACATTGAGTCAAGCCCATTTCTGGTGTCCCCTGCTCTGATATTGCTGCAACAATGCCAAGGCAGCTAAAAAGGCACTCACTCTTTGGCAAACTGAGTTGCTCTGTACATTGTGAGCAAGTCATAAAAATACTATGCTGGACCCGAAATACAGCCTTGAATGTTTACTTCAGGCTTGTTGTTCGACTTGGTTTAAGGCCTATTCTGATTGCAAGAGGTAAACAACTTAATTGCCTTGGTTCCTTGACTCTGGGTTCGAATTAGGTGCAGGTGGCTTTTACTGTTCTGTTACTGAATTTAACTGGATTGTATGGCATGTTGACTTGGTTGCATGTCCGTTTAAACCAACAGGTGATTTGTCACTGGATCGCTTGGTTCAGATGCAGTTATTGATGTCCACCAATGTAAAGTGCAATATTACTTTGTTTCCCTTTCCTTTTGGAAGGAAGATTCTGAAAATTGTTCTAGGTTTGAATATTTCACAGAAACAAGAGTGTATGAAATTGAACTTGACCTTTAAGTCAAAGTAATATTTATTTTTTAAGCTAATGTATTATACTTTTGGCAATTTATGAAGTATATATGGGTGGAAAAAAACATTTATAAAACCCTTTCGTACAAGTTTACAATTTTTGTCCTATAAAAAATTAGAATTTTACTTTTTGAGTAGGGTTATTTTTTTTTTCTTCCTTATGCTTGAAGTAATACAACAGGCAGATCCGTAAAACAAGACATGAGAATGGTGTGTCCTGAAAACAAAATTTACGAGAAGTGCCATAGTAGAGGGACACTGTCCACTCCAGCATTTAACTTCAGTGATGCCACATGCATGTTTGAAAAAGTACAGTTTGCTACCTGTCTCAACTTTTCAAAACCTTATTTCTTCAATCGTTCTTATTTTGGATAAAGTTCCTATAAGATTTGCACTGATCTGAAGTGACTGGAAACTATCGATGGAATGTCTGCCAGTCTTTGCTGACTTGCTCTTTTCTAAAACATAAAGGTCACATATAACGTAAAACACAACTTTGCAGATTCTGATACCTTTCGGTATGCACTTACTGAAACAAATCATCAAAAATGCCAATTCAACCTATAAAGTTGAAAAAAAAAATGAAATGAAAAAAAAGGTCAGTTCAAACTGATTCACTATTCACTAATTTTCACCCAGCACTGGGGGGGAAAAGTGGTTTCAACAGCTGTGCTGCGCAGCACTCATAACATGTGCACAGTGAATGGGTTCATGGAGCTTGAAACATTATGCCTGCATTATGCCTACTGATGAAGGTTGTGGAATGTTGCTGATGATAAAAATATGGGAGAAAGGAAGAGGATGTGAAAATACCTAATCCTTTCCTATTCTTTTTTTGTGGGGTGTGGGGTAGCTGAGAGGTAGCTGAGAGGTTAAAGTGTTTGGTCGTCATGCCCCAGGACTGGGTTCGATTTCCCACATGGGTACAATGTGTGAAGTTCATTTCAGGTGTTCCCCACGCTGATGTTAATGGGATATTGCTGAAAGGGTCTTGAGTACTATCACACTCACTCTATTGCAGTATGATAACCGTATTTAAATTAAACAAATAAACTTTATTTGGCACAAGCGAGACACAATGTTTCGATGTACATGTATATTCTGCTCTTTCACCTGATAGAGGCGTAAGAACCTTGATGCATCTTGTTCTACAGGATGGTGGGGTGGCCTGATGACAAATTTGACCATTTTACCTGATTGAGACTTAAGAACATATACTTTGATGCATATTGTTCTTCAGGGTTGTGGGGCAGCCTAGTGGTTAAAGCGTTAACTCACCATGCATGGAAGCCCATTTCTAGTGTCCCCAGCCGTGATATTGAAATATTGCTAAAAGTAACACTGTACTCGCTCTATCACTCAGGAACAGAAGATGTCATCCATACATTTTCACCTACATGTGTATCACATCTACATGCCAATGTAAACCAAAAGCCACAGTGTTCTGTAGTCAGATTGGTTGAAAAACATGATCAAATGGTATTTGACTCCCAGAAACTGCAAGATCATTTGCTGCGTATTGACACGTAGAAACATCGCAAACAATTGTTTCCTTGTGTCATCAACAGTGGTGACATCATTCAAATTATATTGTGATGTAAAGTCAGAATGATGTCACAAATGAGCAACTCCAGATGCTACCATGGGAACCAGCTGAAACGGCTAGCTGATGCCACTTCACTGCTGTAGGCGTACTTTATGTAAACGAGTGCATACAGTAAAACCCTTTGGTTTACTTTTTTGTTTACAATGTCGATAAACATCATGTGTTGGCCAATTTCCAGGTGTTATTGAGTATTTGAAGCACGGGGAAACATTTGGAACTGACAGCGTCTGCTGGAATACATTTGGAACTGACAGTGTCAGCCAGAGGTTTCAAATGAAATATTTCTGCGCTTCAAATACTCAATAACACCTGGAAATTGGCCAACACATGATGCTCATCTCATAATTCAAGGACTTTTACCTGGACACTATTGTGAACTTTTTGTTGCTTTCAGGTGTGAGGAGTTCTGTCAGTTTCATTCAGTCCCCCGAACAGTTGTCAAGCAGAAGCAACAGTGGCTTACAAAACGAATCTTCTTTGAACTTCTTGGAGGACTTTTATCAAAACATTAATGACGGTTCTTTCGATCTGATACCATTTAGCTCAGCTCAGCAACAACCGAATAGAATCCAGTGTCCTCAGTGTGGGAAAACTTTCTCGAGTAGAAGAACACTCAGCTTTCACAAAATAGCCGTGCATGATAACGTGTCCTATGAGTGTGTTTGTGGCAAAGTGTACAAGTATAAACCGTCAATATTGCACCACCGACAGAGATGTGTTGTGTATCAGAATTGTCGTGACAAACACTAACCCTTTGTTGTGCTGTGCTTTCATCATTGTAGCCGTCATAGATGAACTGAATCTCGAAATTTCCTTTTTTGTTGCTTTCAGGTCATGGGAACTCACAAAGTTTCAGTGAGTGTATAGCAGACAGCATTTTGATAAAACGGGAGGATGAAAGAGGCCATGAACATATGTCTTCTCATCAGTGCTCAGATGGGTATGAAGCGGGCTCATTTTCTTACAGTGGCCTTTCAAAGGGTGGAGAGAGCCACCTTGATTTTCTGAAAGAAGGGAGTCATTTTGAACCTGATCCAGCACATTCCTCTTTAAGCCATCTGGAAGCTCCTGTTGATACCTGGCCGTCTGAGGCGTTTAAGGTTCACTCACAGTTTGGTTATCATTCAAATCCCGGGATTCCAGCAACTGGGTCATCTCAAGAACTGAGTGTACCACATAACTTGCCCCAGAGGAAGAACACTAATTCATGTAGCGTCAGCTCAGAGAACACATTGGTAGATTCTGGAGGAAACATTGAATCAAAGTCGGATCTGTTATTTCCAGGGTTGGTACAAGCTTCATCACAGTCAGAAAAACTTCCACCTCCTTCGGGATTGTCTAAACGTAGTTCAAAAAGGGACCATAAAAAGCATAGCACTTCAACGCAAAGTACATCTGATGAACTTGGATGTCTTGACCCGCAGAATTTGACAAATCAAGTTGTGTCATCCTTCTTCCAAACAGCATCTCTGAATGTTATGCAAGAACGTCTGCCTTCAAAGCATGGAATTCAACATCCAGCTCTTCATACTAAGCCACTGTCAAGGCCAGTGCTGAGTAAGACACCATCTAAGACAAACAGTGGATCCAGAAAGGTCAAGAGGGTGGATGTGCCTTGTGAGGATGAGGACTATGAGCCAGCGTACCGTCCACAGTGCTCCAGGACATCCACCAGCTTCACGTGCACTGAGTGTGGGCAGACCTTCACTCTGGGCAGATCTTTGAACAGACACAGATTCAATGTTCATGGCCTCAACTCCAACTGTTAGACAGAAACTCCGTCTGCAGGACTAAAACTGGTATTAGTTTCACATTGTGATTATGACACAGCTACGTAACATATGTCTGTTTCAGTTCTTATTACACTGACATGTTCACTGGTGACAAATTTGTTGGTTTTCTTGAATTTGGATGACCAATCGGTTATTTCCATAAATTGGTGCATTCATTGTTGGTCCTCAAGGTGTCTTGGCTGTTGCTGAGGTTTTAGTAGACTGTGGGCAGTGTTCTGGGATTGTGCTGCTGTGCCAGATTTCTAAACTTGTAGTACTTCCAAATTTATTTCTTTGGTTTTTGAGGTGAGATGGGTTAGCTTAATATATCAAACGTATGTTTGTCACGCTGAATACCTGAGTTTTTTTCTCACATGGATACAATGTGTGTAGCCTAAATCTAGTGTTCGTTATTGTGATATTGCTGGAGTATTGGTAAAAGCAGTGTAAAACCATACTTACTCACTCACTGTTGGGTTTTGTCTGACCTGCTACAGGATCAAGAAACAATTTTCAATCCGGTGCGATTATGATTATTACAGATCAGTCCCCGAATAATAGGTTTCAGCACTGAAATACTGAAGTAGTGTGTGGTCACGTGATGCTTTCGCGTTTCTTTATAGGTAACTGTACATTTCACAGGCAAAGCTGGATGTATATCAGCTGGTGATAAAGGTCTGTGTTCTGAAGCTGGAGGTTGTTCAGTGGTTAAAGTGTTCACTAGTCATGTTCCAGACTGGATTCCACACATTGGTACAATATATGAAGGTTATTTCTGATGTCTGCTGCAGTGATATTTGCTGGCATTAAACATAACTCCCTATGATGGATTGTGTTATCTTGTTGCATAGGTGATGTAATGAGGCATCTCTTTGCTTTTGGTGCCTGCTTTGTTATAAATCCCCCAAAGAGTTCAATTCTGGGTGGTCACATTATATTTTGGTACCATTAATTCTGGCCTCAGAACGTTCTCCAAAACTTTCTCTCAGCTGGAGCATAACTGACCAGGTTTGATGTCTGTTTCTTGGTGTACAGTGCCGATCTGACATATTGTGGATTGCTTGAAACTGATCTGAGCTTTTTGTTACTTTCAGGTCAAGGAGTTTCAGATGGTTTCAAGCAGGTTGGAAATGACAATACGGGATATCAGAAAGATCCAGGTTTCTTGTCAGATTTCCCATGGAACATATCTGTTGCGACTGCCTCAAGCCAAGGTTTCCTGAATTCGATGTTCAGGAAAACACCTGGCCAGGATGCGGAATCTGAGGGAAGTGGCCGTGTGGTCTGCCCTCAGTGTGGTAAGGTCCTGTCAAGTAAGAGGACCTTGAAGTACCACACAGCGGCTTTCCATGATAAGGTCACATATGGTTGTGCGTGTGGGAAGGTCTACACGTATCGATCAGGCTTAGTGTACCACAAACCCAGATGTCCTCTTCTCACACAAAAGACAGAACCAAAGTGAACTTACTAATCAATCAAATTTGAGATAGCAACAAAGAAGACATGCTCCGTTTCACCCATTTCTTTTCAAGTCATCGTAACCCAAATGTGTAGATCGATGCTTATGGTGTCAATCACTGGTTCATTTGGTCCAGAACAATAAACAAACAAATAATTAACTATATGCACCAGTCTCGTCAGTGATGTTACATATGTCAGATTTGGGATTACATTATCTTGGCATTGTGTATCCACATGTCAGGGAGTCGGACCACCTGATCCCTTTTATCACCTCTTGTGACAAGCAGGTGTTACTGAAGACAGATTTTAATCCGGATCTTCACTGGTTTGGGGATCATGATTGGACTTTTGACAGGATACATGTAAGCTTGATGTTTACCAAGCTTGCTGGCATACTTCTTCGTCAAATGGTAAAACTAGAAGTTCAACTCAAACATGTCACTTAATTAGTCAGTGGTGCATCTTTGTGATGCTTTGTTGAAACAGTAATTAATAACTCATACGTAATAACCGAGTCAGCGAGCCTGACCACCTGTTCCTGTTAGTCACCTCTTATGACAAGCTTGGGGTGCTAAGACAAATTCTGACCTGGATCTTTGCTAGGTTTGGGTCATGGCTGGGCTAGGATATAGGTAATCTTGATGGTTGCTGCTCGCTGGCATATTTTTTCATTAAAGGGAGTATCTAGATGGTTAACAAAAACATCTCAGTTGATTATTCAGATTGATTAAAACGATGAAGAGATGCATCTGCATGACCATTACTACACAAGCTTGTGTATGATGTCAACAAACCACGGAACATTATCAGGGATAATTCTGGATTTGAACCACAGTCACACCAAAGAAAGGCAACTCTGCCTCCTGTGCCCACTCCTGTGGAGAAAAGACCCCATGGCAAAGACTGATGGAGTCTAGTCACTGTATGCATGGTCTCAAGCTATTTTACATTGTTCTGATGATGACTCATTTACTGATTAAAAGGTGTTATATATATATAGGTTGTCATGGAAACCAATAAGGGAACACATGATAGTACAAGAGGTTGTTGTTCTCAAAGCAAATGTATTGTATGATTTTATTATCAGGTCTTGACTCATTTGCAAATATTATGTTGATCTGGTTAGATTATTTGATAGGATGTTGTGTGTGAGACCTATGAGGACATGTACTCATCGACACAAATAAACAAACACATGAAAGTATGAGTGTTTCTTAATTCTTTTCCAGGTTTCTTAAAAGTTGTGAGGTGACGATGGGTAATAATAAGTGTTAGCAGTCTGAGCGTACACTGAGGGTATGAGACCCGTGAAGGTCCCGGGGTAGAATAGGCCTTCAGCAACCCATGCTGGCCATGAAAGGCGACTATGCTTGTCAAAAGAGGCGACTAACGGGATCGGGTGGTCAGGCTCGCTGACTTGGTTGACACATGTCATCGGTTCCCAATTGCGCAGATCGATGGTCATGTTTTGATCACTGGATTGTCTGGTCCAGACTCGATTATTTAAAGACCCCTGCCGTACAGCTGGAATATTGCTGAGTGCAGCATAAAACTAAACTCACTCACTCACTCGCTAGTGAGGTGTGTATTACACTGTGAGTGAAATTCTGTACCTTCATGTGTTCCCTTATTTGTTTTTATGAGTATATATGAAATTAATCTTTTCAAAATCGCGGAACGTTTGGTGTTTTAGTGAAGTCTGGGCATTGATGTACAGCACTTACCCTTTATAATGGTGTTGTGTAGAGCTATTATAATATACATGTTTGTTTGCTATTCATTCTTAATTGTTGGTTGCAGGTCAACTGTAGTTCTCCCACTCAGTCGGTTTTCAGAACATCCTTTTAAATTAAAATTGTATTTTCTTAGTGTCGCTCTTGTAGGCTTTATAATTGACTTACTGACATCAATTTGTGATATTTGTGGACTGGGCCAGTGTAATTGTTACACTGTATTACTATTCAATGACAGAATATAGGCACATTGACATGTTAACATAGAAATATGTTTACAACTCATTTCTAGGCTGGTTCTTGTAGGAAATTGCTTTGGTGATCAATACTGTAACTCACAAGATTTTTGTGAGCATGATATGTTTGTGAAAACTGAGTGAGCTCGCAAAAATACCATGACGCAATTTGCAGGTCCAGTCAACAAATAATCCGTCTCATTATCTCCGTCTTATTATCAGCCACTAGTTTAAGACAACACAGAAAAGATAAGATAACAGAATATTTTATTTAAGTGTCACATGATATACTTTGCTAAAAGAGTGTCACACAGATGAATCAGTTGAAAAGTATACCATCCGGCCATATGGCCTGCGAGACACTATCACAGATTTATTCATATGCAGCGCTAAGGTTTGTGTATGTTCTAAATCTATTACATTGACATCATGGCAGCCCACCCTCAATCACGCCCACCCACCGTCACATAGTCGGTACGTCATTTGACAACAACGTTTAACATGGAGGAAGACTAATGACTTACATTACAAGTAGTCATATGTGGAACACATGGACACGCATGCACACACTCAACTCACACACCATACACACGCACGCATGCATCACACCACACACACACGATTAGTGTCAACCTTTCTTATGTTGGTGGATTTTCTTTAGGTAGAACTTTCAGTTGCAATTTATTTTTGAGAATTAGCTAAGTTACAAAAATATGATGCAAAAGCGTCTGTTGGTTGACACTTGTAAACATACATTGGTGCACAAATTTCTTGATTTACAGTAGCTAATTATTTAAAGCACCCTTGACTTATCCAGGAATATCTAAGATAACTGTTTCAGTTGTGTTGACATTGAAAAAAATATAGACATGCCAAATCTACTCCCTGAAGCATGCTGAAAGCATTATATTACTACCTATGGATGTAGAGAACATTCAGTTTAATTATCAACTCCCTGGGGAGCCCACAACCTACAAAGATGGTATTTATTTCAGTTGTATAGTTGTTCACTGTATGTATTTTGCACACGTTGTGGTCACGCAAGTCAAGACAGGTTTGTTTTGTTTTCAGAGTTAACACATTATGTAAGTTTATTTGTTTGATATTGTTTTGGATATTAGGACACCCCTTCATTTCAGTAGACTGTTTACTGGTTTTCAGATGTTAGCCTTTATGGTTATTACTTGAAAACAAATTACATCAGAATTAAAAATGGCCTCTATGATGGTGCAGGTATGCTTTCCGTGACAAGTTTCATTTATTCATGTCATGTGACTCTGAAAAATGGCAGACTTTGTGTCATGTGTTTGACAAATATGGTTTGTACAAACAGAATAAATTGTCTTCATGAAATGTCTCTTTATCTTTCTTGTGATGATAATTTGTGGATTGTCTGGTCAAGGCTTGATTATTTACAGACCATCACCATAAAGTGAAAAGTGTTAACATTATCCAATGGACCATTGGAACAACGCATATGCTGTCTGCTGCTGTCTGTTAATGTCTGCTGCTGTCTGCTGCTGTCTGTTAATATCTGCTACTGTCTGCTACTGTCTTCTGCTGTCTGCTACTGTCTTCTGTCTGCCACTGTCTGTTAATGTCTGCTACTGTCTTCTGCTGTCTGTTAATGTCTGTTGCTGTCTGCTACTGTCTGTCAATGTCTGTTGATGTCTGCTGTCTTCTTCTGTCTGCTACTGTCAGCTTATGTCTGCTAATGTCTGTATGCATCCTCAGCTCTTACTGTCTACATGTGTTAATTGTTGTCAGGATAGTTTTTATTAAGCATTCCAAATACTAAACAGTTTGAAAGAATAACCATTTGTGAATATCAGCTTGACAAATTCCATTGGACATTAAAAGAAAAATGGTGCAAAAAAATGATATGAATAGATCACACAGACGAGACCGGTCTACAGGATGGGTAACCATGCCCAGTGCTTCAGGAACAATCCATAACTCACATGTTATGTCTGAACCAGCAAACAGTCAGTCTTTAGTATTGTCCTTAGAGGATTCAGTTGTACTAAAGATACAAATGGAAGAGATATACATGGATCACTCTAAATCTGTGATTCACCAGGTGTTTGTGGAAAGGGTAGGCCTACCAATCTCATGGCCTGTGCTAGTTCTATTCAGACACTTAATGTAATGTCCATAGACTTATTTGTTATGTCAGTGTAGCATACATGATTTAATAAAGCAAGTTTAGGATGGATCTTTGTAAAACTTTTACAGGCAAATGTGAAATCATATCTGCTCTACACACGTAATTTCAGTTCAGTTTTCTGACCACTATAGTTAATATGAGATCACATTAATCATCTTACGTATTGCACCATGTGCAGCCATTAAAACTGACATGACTTGCTCTACTGCAATTCTAGTACATATTCCATCCTTGCTTATCTCACTTTGAGAAAGTATATAAGAGCTCAAGTAAAACATGCTCCTTTAAAAAAATGTAAATATTCATTCATATACGGTTCTGGTCACCATAGATTACCAATTGTATTCATGAAGGGCTACGGTTCTATTCATCAAATATGCAAGTATATCGTAACAGCCTAAGTTCTTGGCACTGTGCATAGGTTGATCAATTGTTGAAATTCAGTAAATAAGCAATGGAAAATTAAACAGATATTATGTCATTGTTGGGAAGATGATTCCTCACAAATATGCAAAATTTGACTAGTATCTTACGAAAATTGCATTCATGAAAATACTTTATGCTACTCTAAATATAACACACAAGTCTATATGGAAATTACATCAAGTGTGTGAACATGACTGTTATGTGTCCATACTACAGAATAACCATTCTCGATTATTGACTGTGGAAGATTCAGCTGGATCGTGATGATGTGTTCCTGATTTCCTTTGGAAGAGAGTTCCACAGTTCAGGGCTGGCAAAGGAGAGGGCTCGATGAGACAGTTGGTTTGGAGATATGCATAGGGTGAGGGGAGGCAGAGGATGATCGGAGACTTCGGTGGGGTGCATTTATGGAGATGAGTTGTTTGAGATAGTCCAGAAAGTTATCATTGTGGAGACAGTGTTGAGTCAGAATGAGGACACCGTGATGTGTCTAAATAAATCTGTAAGGACACCAGGTTATTTGCAAATAGGGTAGGGCAGTGCTCAACTATAGAACCTACCAGTCACACAACATGATATGTCTACACCACACAAAATGTGTCCACACTTGATTAGTGTTGTCGAAGATTCATCTGGATCTTGCTAAGTCTATTAGAACACCAGGTGTTTGCATAGAGGGTAACCGTACTGCTCTGCAGGTAGAATCTGCCACTCGCAAAGCATAACATGTCTGCAGCAGAGAGAAAAAAGCCCTGCCTACTGCCTGCTGAAGATTCATCTTAGCTTAACAGGCAACATACTGAATATCACCAGGGTATACTTTCCAATAAATCTCTACTATACCCTGGATGCATCTTTATTACCTCCCTTTGCTGGCCCTGCATTCTCACAGTAGCCAGTCAGATAGGCTTGATGAGCTTGCCAGTGTTAACAAAGATAGTGGTTGCAGCCGGGACGGTTTGTTTGTAGTGCAACTCAGATTTTGGGGAACTCATACAGACAAATGGACAGGTTTGAAACTTTAAAAAAAGTTGCAAAAACTCCTACCTCTTTCAGAGTACCTCAGCATCATTTGTGTTGCCAAGTTCGATAATCAGTTACATAATTTAAAATGTGAAGGTGAGTTTTGATTGGTCCGCACAACTTCCCAGTGTAGACACCTGATTGGATAAAAAGCCAGCCAAGGTATTACTCTTTCTCAGTAAAGATTCTTTTTGGGTTGAGTCCAATCCAGGATTCGAACACACATTCTGAGGGAAAGACACATAAACAGCAGCACACAAAGACAGCAATCTCTCCCACTCAACTTCAGTGACAAGTGAAGAAAAAGGTACAAGAATCAGTACTTCACGGAGCATTGCTGAGTGTGGCATAAAAACTAAACTCACTGAAACTCACTCACTCACTCACTCACTGTGAAAGCGTAATTTCCCAAATGTGTAGCATAGGTAACATATATGAAGATGAGTAGAAAGACATCACCAATAATCTATATATAAGCTTACTGCATTATTTCAGATAAGATTTGATTTAAGAAAATGAAACACTGTTAAAGTGATATTAAACCCCAAAACACTTGTTCAGAAAAGGTGGTTTATGGTACCTGTGTGGTTAAAACGCTCACTAGTTGCTGCAAGGCCCGGGTTGGATTCTCCACATGGCTACAGCCCATTTCTGGTGTCCCCTGCTGTGATATTGCTGAATTATTGCTAAAATAGGGTAATGAAACAGTTGCTCCTCTGTTTTGAATATGTATGAAGGATGCAGTCTCCTGTTTAGACAGCTTTCATCAACAATACTTATTCTGTATCCTTTTATTCTTATATTGCACAATTCTGGTTTGTATTGCTAACACTAAAATTACTTTGTGTCTGTCTATCTGAGAATGTTGAAGATAAAAAAATGACTGAATTGAGACAACCTTAATATGCTTAAATTATCATATTCCGGTATATATTCAGGATTTTTCTTATTAAATATATCTTCTGTTAATATACACTTGTCTTCAAACAACCACAAAAATCAATCATGGAGTCACAAAATTGGCTGTTCAGCATCCCATACATACTCACCAATTTTGAAAGAATCAACTAAATCTCTCACTTGCCACTGATTACCTCAAAGGTACAGAGAGACCCTGGATACCTGGACCACAAATAATAAACTTTCTGGTCAATTCCCCTAAAACACAATTTCTTACGCTCTGAAGGTGACTGTAAACACAATCTCTTACGCTCTGAAGGTGACTGTAAACACAATCCCTTACGCTCTGAAGGTGACTGTAAACACTATCTCTTGCGCTCTGAAGGTGACTGTAAACACAATCTCTTGCGCTCTGAAGGTGACTGTAAACACAATCTCTTGCACTCTGAAGGTGACTGTCCGTAACAGATATTTGTTTTTTGTGGCTGAACAGTAAATTTTCCAAAAGAACCAACTAAATCAGTACAGGATCGACTCACTTATCCACACGAAGCTTCGATCTTCCACTGACCTTTTGAAGTGAAGTGCGAGTGTTCAGGTGTTTTGATACGAGACATGGTCTGCTAATCTGGATTAATGACTTATCAGCGGGTGAATTGTAATTGTGCATCAAAATGACCGTGGTGCTGTTTTGGAAGTGATTTTAACCCAGAACTGTATGCTGTCTACCATTTCAACAACAAAGTCTTGGAAGACAGAAATCCAGATATCTGGATATTCAGTTATCCAGACAGTATATGCAAAAATATATGTGTCTGGATATCCAGGGTCTCACTGTACATGACTCCATGATATGGTAAGTGCCAGCACTCACCTCTGCTGTTGAAGGCTATATAAAACCAGGTAACTTCCATTTGACTTCTGTAGTAATATTTTTTAAAAATGAACTAAACCATCAGCAGCTATAAGAAAAGCTGCAAAGAGAACAAAAGAAATTCCACCTCACCCAGCTCCTTTCCCAAGTGCAGGAAACAAAGCAGACCAGCCCCAGTTCCACACAAAATGTCACCCACTTAAACCATCTGTAGTCACATTCAGCAGAAGTCATCATGTTAAAAATAATTGCACTGAATATGAAAAATGGGGTCAGTTTTGATTACTGGAACAATGTACATTCAGAAAAACGAAAAAGTACAGAAAATCACCTGACAGCTGACAAATGATTCAGTCTGCTCTGAGGACTCCCTACATAAACTGTTTGTTAAATCAACGGATTCTGATCTGGTGTAGTAAGAAATGTAAGGGCTTTGCCTCCTGAGCGTGTTCTTACATGTCATCTTAACTGATGGAACTGATTTTCTGTGGGTTCGTTTTTATAAAGTAGTGTGCGTTTCATCATTGTGACGTTGTTGAAGGTCTATTTCCAAATATGAATCGTAAGAAGCGACTTACAGGATCGAGTGGTCAGGCTTGCTGACTTGGTTGACACATGTCATCGGTTTCCAAATGCACAGATTGATGCTCATGATGTTGATCACTGGATTGTCTGGTCCAGGCTCAGTTATTTACAGACTGCTGAAATATAGCTGGAATATTGCTGAGTGCAGAGTAAAACTAAATTCACTCACTCAATCTAAATGTAAATCATTTTATAGATCTTGTCCAGATGAACCACTGGAAACTTTACCATGATGTGAATGAAATACCAAACAGGAAGATCATATTATTCATTTTAATTATTAATTATCAGCACTTGTGCTGATTTATTGTATTCATTAGGAATATAATATATACTCTTTAAAAGAAGTAGGGGATAGGAAGTATAAGCCTTTGATTTTGACTGTTCTTCAAGAATGCCAATGAGAAACCATTTTTCAAGAGCGATAACTGTACCAACAACTATGGTCGTAAGGAAGTGCAAGTGGTGATGCACTCTCAAAACATTATCACATCTACATTGGCTCATTCTGACATATCTCTTCTTTCAATCTGAAATTAAAAGTGAAGTTCCTCTACTTTTTTTAAAGAGTATATTAGGATGAAGTATCAAATTATCATCCAAATGTCGAGGGAGCCAGTTTGTTTTAGATCAGTATGGATATTATGTATTCGGTTGAAGTATCAAATTATTATTCATATGTGGAGTGAGCCAGTTTGTTTTATATCAATATGGATATTATGTATTAGACTGAAGTATCAAATTGTTATTCATATGTCGAGTGGCCAGTTTGTTTTAGATCAATATGGATATTATGTATTCGGTTGAAGTATCAAATTATTATTCATATGTGGAGTGAGCCAGTTTGTTTTATATCAATATGGATATTATGTATTAGACTGAAGTATCAAATTATTATTCATATGTCGAGTGGCCAGTTTGTTTTAGATCAGTATGGATATTATGTATTCGGTTGAAGTATCAAATTATTATTCATATGTGGAGTGAGCCAGTTTGTTTTATATCAATATGGATATTATGTATTAGACTGAAGTATCAAATTGTTATTCATATGTCGAGTGGCCAGTTTGTTTTAGATCAATATGGATATTATGTATTAGGCTGATTATTATTCATATAATTCAAGGCTACAGAGCCTTGTGGTTCTTCTCTACATTGTATGTATTCATATCTATAGGCTATACCCATGGATGTCGTACATGAAGAATTGGTCAAGCTCTGGCTTTGTTACTTTCAGGTGATCCTATGACCCAGGGCCAAGTCTGGGGACCTCAAGCTGGACTCCCCTTGCCAAACTTTATGCACATGAGCCCTTCAATGAATGCCGTGTTTCAGTGTGTGAGCCCATCCTCTGGTGGGCCAACTGTCAGGAAGAGAGCATGGCCATGTCCCCAGTGTGGGAAGTCCTTCTCCGACCAGGGGGCTCTCATCTACCACAAGGAAGCCATCCATGACAGGAAGGTGTTTCAGTGTCAGTGTGGGAAGGTGTACAAGTATAGGACCGGACTTATTGGCCATCGCAAAGTGTGTAGTGTCTTAGCATTGGGTGCTGAACATGGTTAAATGGACACCTAGTCTCGGTCTTCTATATGCTGTTCAGGTATCAGAGTTTTGTTTGTTGTTTATTGCCGCACTCGGTGATATCTCTGTCACATGACATTAGCTTTTAAATAGTAGATCTTGATCAGACAATCTAGCGATTGAGAATTTATGCCACACATAGCAATATTCCAGCAATGTCATGGAATCAAATGGACTTCACATCATGCCCATTTGGGGAATCAAACCGGGTTTTCAGCGTGATGAGTGAATGCTTTAACCACTAGGCTTCTCCACCAACCCTGAAAAACTGGTCATCGTGATGATATATACTCTTCAAAGAAAGTAGGGGAACTGTACTTTCAATCTATGATTGTTGAAATTGGGAGATATATGGGATTGAATCAATATGGACACAATAATAATGGATGTTTTGAGAATGTATCACCACATGGATTTCATTCAAAGCAAAGCTGTTCGTTCAGTTATCCCCCTTGTTAGGTGACTGGACGGTCTAAGTGAACTTAGTCACAGTGTATTTCGTTACACTCCACCACTGAGTCTAACAAAACCTTATGGGAGGTCGCGTCAGGTAACCTTTGAGATTGACCAATCAGAACACAGGTTACCAAATTGCTCGCTTCCGGGTGATGCACACGGCGTATGTACAACCATGACAACGGTGAGTAAACAGTCACTAAAAATGGTGTTTTTGGCAATATTCAAGGATGTCGTCTTGCGGAAATATTAGCTAATGGTAACCATGTCAACAGAAACCCCAAAGCATATATACTGCAGGTAAAAAAAATTATGTTATATGCGGATTTTTGTTTGTGGAGTGATCTGTGTCAGTGACCTGAATATTTTGAAAGTCCCTCCTATCCCTAAATTGTAGCCGTTATCTGACTGGTTAAATCTACTTAACCGTCTCGCCTTTTATTTGACGGTCATTGGTCGCTCAAAGGTTACCTGACGCGACCTTCAAAGAGGTTTTGTTACACTCAGAGGTGGAGTGTAACGAAGTTTACTTAGACTGGGTGATTGGAGTATGACATGAAAATTTCAGGTTTACAATTTTCAGTCAGTAGTGTATGATTTGACTCTGAAAACCCTGACCATGCACAGATGCAAGAAAATTATTGGAAAAAATAGTCTGCAGTGATTTATTGACCTGCCGTAAAAATGTCAAGATTCATAATGACACCCCATGCACGTGTAGGAGGCTCCCACGTTGTTCACGTGTTTCCCATGCATTGTGTTTGTGTGTGGTGATAACGTGAAATGATGCTGCATACACAAGATGAATGTCATTGTAACGTTCCTCAATGGCTTTTCTTTCTACCAGACTTCAAAGTTCAGGTTCAACTACATGTTTTGAAGAGTATATACAGCTTCAATACACTGACAAGCATCAACAAAGTCAACAAGTACTTATACACATTGTTCACCTCGAGTGACAAGACCAATTCTCAAATACACCTTCTGAGTTGACTTGCATGAATTGCTGGAGACGGATTCCTAATGGGGTCTTCCTCTGGACCACAAAATCTCTGCCTTGCACCTAGCAGATGTATTCAAAAATAACAAATATTCGTTTTCACTTTTCAACAAATCAGTAAATGCACAACAGCGTCTCTTAATTGTCTGGTCAATCACCAGATTGTCTGGTTTGTTTTGAGACAGTTGTCACTAGACTGAAGGCCTGTTGGCTGTAGGTCAATTTTTCATCCATATTGTTTGAAAGACTGAACAGGATATGTTTGCCCTTTTCACAAACACCAGGTGTTATCACAGATTTTAAGGGAACCACTATTTTGACTATTGACCCAATTGTTTTATAGACTGGTTAAGTTTCTTGCACTGATGTTTTGTTTCCAGTAACAACTTAAAACGGAAACCTGTCGCCCATTTTTGATGCTTCTTATACAAGCGCCTGTGAAGGTCCCGGGGTAGAATAGGCGTTCAGCAACCCATGCTGGCCATAAAAGCGACTCTGTTTGTTGTAAGAGGCAGCTAATGGGATCGGGTGGTCAGGCTCACTGACTTGGTTGACACATGCCATCAGTTCCCAATTGCGTAGATCGATGCTCATGTTGTTGGTCACTGAATTGTCTGGTCCAGACTTGATTATTTACAGACCGCTGCCATATAGCTGTAATATTGCTGAGTGTGGCGTAAAACTAAACTCACTCACTCACTCACTCACTCACTCACTCTTTTAGAAGGAAATCAGTCGTAAGGCTTACAAAAAACTAAATATACTACATGTATTTGCATGCGGTAATGATTAAACCATTAATATATGACAGAACTGCACCTTCGAATAATTTGTGACTGATACTCAGGGCTGGATTGTTGTAGTGGGCAATGACTGAGGGTGATCAGACTGATGTTTTGATGTACATTCTTAAACCATTATCAACTTCTACAATGCTGATCAAATAATTGAAATACTGGCTTTTGCATACCAGGTAAACATTTCCTTTCCAGATAGCTGCACAGCACTTTGGCATCTGGAGGATGACTTAACACCACCAAGTAGGGTTCATGCTGCCACATTGTTGTATTCAGTGTTTCACTCCACCATGTTAATGCCAAACAGACAACCATTGTGACATGACTTTCTTGTTCATTTCAGACTGTGGATCCTTTCCAAAACTGCACACGTCCAATTATCTCCCAGTCGGAGAACAAACATATGGCAGTCATCTTGGAAGTTTTTCGGAACAATTGTCCTACCCTCAGGGATCAGGTGTGTTACCAATGGGATCGATTCACAGACTTATGTCCGAGAGACCTGTAGACCTGCCAGGCAGCAGTGGATTGCTTGTGTCACCTTCTGGCGGAAAAACGAAAAGGAAACGAACAGCCTGCCCCGTGTGTGAGAGACTGTTCTCAGATCAGAGAGCCATGTTGTATCACAAGGAGTCTGCTCATGAGGACAAAGTCTTCCCTTGTGAATGTGGGAAGGTGTACAAGCATAAACCAAACCTGATGGCACATGCCAAGCGATGTTTCCATCGACTGACTTTGGTTCAGAAGGTGGAGTGATTTGATGACTGAAGTGCATTTTGTAAATATAATGTTTGTTTGGACAGGTTTAGGACTCTGACTGCCTTGCAGATCTGCTTTGGATTTTATAGACTTTAAGTTCACAATCCGGCTATATCTTCATATGTCCTTGATGGCAACAAACAGTACTTTAAGAGTGTATTTGCATAGAGCTGATGCTGGACCAATCAGCAAACTTCGACAATTCCCTTGTTAACTGTTGGTTGCCAAAAGTGACCTTCACACAGCAAACTATGGTGTGACAACTCATGTTGTTGAGATTGTCAAACTTGCATTTTCCACATCAAACACATGGTGTCAAACTTCCATGTCATCAGAGCACGTCCTTATCGGTCTGGTCAGGTAGCAGTTTGTTTGACCTCGGATGGTTGTTTCTGAACAACAAGAGTTTGACAACACGTCACATGTCAAAATCGAATTTGAAAACACCAAAGATTTGATGGAAAAGTTGATGAGAATAGAGACTGATCCTTTTTCTTAACAACAGTTTGACTACTCTGAAATTGGTGTTGGTGGGAAGTTGTTAAATGTTCACACACTCAAAATCAGGGCCTAGATTTTCGAAGCTCTCGTAGCGCCAAGGTAGTCATAAGTTATGTATGGCATTTATGACTGTCTTAGCGCTGAGAGAGCTTTGAAAATCTAGACCACTATACAGAAGGATTATTATTAGAAATCCAACAAGTCTTTTGCAGTATCTTATTACCCAGAGAAAGTATTTCTGATTTCAAATATGTATCTGTTCAGTTGTGACAAGGTGCATATTGTATATTTTGTTCTCATTCACTAAGGCCAGGATTGACGTTATACAGATATGTAGTAATGTTGTTTTTAGTAGATATTTTAGTCTTTTTTTAATTCAAAAGGAAATACAGATAGATAAAGTGAAGACTTCATCAGTTAGGGACGTTATGATATATATCAGTACTGTGAAAATTATGTGTTATATTTGATAGAAGAAATGTGACATTTCAATAAAAGTCTTACTGCAGTAATTCTCGTATCTGTTGTATTTCTATGAGCATTTTATCCCTTATCATGGGTGGTAAGGTAGCCTAGTTGATACAGCATTGGCTTGGCACATCAAAGACCCCGGGTTCGATTACTCACATGGATTCATTGTGTGAAGCTACTTTCTGGTGTCCCTTGCTGTTATATAGCCAGGATATTGCTAAAAGCAATGTGAGACCAAATTCACTCATTATTCTGTATCAGTACAAATAACTGCAAATGTGAAGGATAACAGCTCAGGACTGAAACCTTGGACTCCACCATAATTTCTGTTCTACCAAACCAATCCCCACACATTTCACAAATATGTATGTATGTATTCTAAATGGACATAGTCTGAACGTCCATAATAGAAAAGCAATTGTATATGGATATTTTAATCTTGGAGAGAGGACTCCAATCACATTTATGTTGGTATTTTGATAACAAGAAAGAACATATCCCCATTAATATATTTGTCCAAGTGCACGAATGAAAGCAGAGGGGGTGATCAAAATGTCTGCCTTGCTTGGTAGCAGTCTATACCTCTCAGATTTCTATTCAGGCATGGTCCTGTTCAAGCCTTTCATGGTTTATTCAAGCATGGTCCTGTTCAAGCCTTTCATGGTCTATTCAAGCATGGTCCTGTTCAAGCCTTTCATGGTCTATTCTAGCATGGTCCTGTTCAAGCCTTTCATGGTCTATTCTAGCATGGTCCTGTTCAAGCCTTTCATGGTCTATTCAAGTATGGTCCTGTTCAAGCCTTTCATGGTCTATTCTAGCATGGTCCTGTTCAAGCCTTTCATGGTCTATTCAAGTATGGTCCTGTTCAAGCCTTTCATGGTCTATTCTAGCATGGTCCTGTTCAAGCCTTTCATGGTCTATTCTAGCATGGTCCTGTTCAAGCCTTTCATGGTCTATTCTAGCATGGTCCTGTTCAAGCCTTTCATGGTCTATTCAAGTATGGTCCTGTTCAAGCCTTTCATGGTCTATTCTAGCATGGTCCTGTTCAAGCCTTTCATGGTCTATTCAAGTATGGTCCTGTTCAAGCCTTTCATGGTCTATTCAAGCATGGTCCTGTTCAAGCCTTTCATGGCCTATTATATCATCAAGTGACCTTATCAGAGCTTTAATTTGTCACCAAATGACAACAAACTGTCCACAAGACAGACAAGACAGATGGCATAGACATTACCAAGTTGGTAGGAATTGGAACCTTTAGCATCTGACAGATACTCCCTGACCTGGGGTAATATGTCAGCACTTTGAGCATGCACTATGAATAGATAAATGCGCAATATGAATGGGAATATCATTATGTTTTACAGATTATTTTCATTATAATTATTTCAATGGTTGCTCAGAGTTGTTTGATAAATTCTTTATAGTGTATATTTAGAGGACAATTTCCAAATTTGTCCCCCTGACAAAATATCCTTATTTGGACTTCAAATGCATTGATGTTTTTTAGGAACAATTGACTATTGCATGTGTTTGTGGAAAGTCCCACTGACGAACATTTGGTCACTGTTTAATATAGCTGAAACTGTACAAGAGTCAATGCCTTTTCCAGAGATTTCTTGTGGATGTGAAAAGGGTTTTGTCGCCTTTTCAATCAACCTTTTTGTCCTTTTGTGAGGGATGGTTTTTGGTATCCAATATGGCTGCAATATTATGAACAGTTTTATGGATTATGGAGTTTTTATTTCCTATGAAGATCTGTCTGAGACAATCATTTTTCGACATGGCTGTCATTCACACTTACCACTCACTTGAAAACAGTCAAATCATTCACCCAGTGTTCATAATATTGTTGTGAAATGGCAGGATCAAAAATTTATATTTTCATATTTTGTATTTTTGACAGGTACAAAACATACATAATTGTTTGTTTATGCATCCTAGTGTTCACATCTATCAACTTAAAGGGTTCTCATTCATTCGTGACCAATTTGTGTTGTTCTAGGATAAGACAGGGTTGAGAGGGGATTTTAGATCATGAGGCTAAAGATTGAAGGTTGTTTGGTCCCCGCTGCTGTTTAAAGGGCTTTGGTGGATCATTCAGGGGTTTCAAGGGTTGTCATATATATGTGTTTTCGGATATGTCCATGTGTGGCCAGAAGTGTTTTCCAGTGCAGTCCAATGGCATTTGCCAAAATGGTTCCCTTTTTATGATGCGTCTGTGTTGGGTGCCATTGGTAGAGGTGTGCACACTCACTCCAGGGGACACCTGTTATTCTTTGGCAGGTGGTTGGATTTCTTGATGTACATCCATCTTTGGCAGATGTCGCTATATTTGACCGTTGGCAGCATAGCATGTAATGCCTATCACTATTGTCAAGAATATCATGCTGAGGTTTGAAATGTTACAGTGAGGTGTCTTGGAAGGTTGTTTCTCACCAACATCGAGATCTTGGGCACTTGTTAGTTCCGTCATTAATGAAGAAATGTCTATATTTTTGCAGGGCTTTTAAGAGGAAGTGATTGTCCTCGATGTGTCCTTTACACCTTCAATATGAAACAACACAGCTTTAACTTCTGTAAGAACAAATCACGATAAGGTCGTGCCACACGGAATATACATAACAACGGAAAGGCAATAGTACTGTAAGATTCTGGAACATGTTTTTGAAACTTTCCATATGAAAAAAAACCCAAAACTGTTCGTCCTTTAGAGGTTGTAGTTAACTTTTCTGAATAGTGGAGGGACACTGTCCACTTTCGAGGATGTGAAGCAGCAGAGTACCAGGGAACTCCTGGGGGTATGCTTGGGGCATGCTTGAGGCATGCTTGGGGTATTTTCCCCGGGAATTTGTTAAAACTAGATACTCTCAGATGCAATTTCCTGCTTTCAGAAGGTAAAATGACTCCATTTATGTAATGTCCAATTTTGTGTAAAATATGATTTTTTTCCTTCTACGTTTGACAAATTTGTTTCATGTTTTTAGAAAGGTCTCTTTGTTCAAAATTGTAGCATCTGAACATGATGTTCTGAATTTAGGTTTCTAAATGTGTTAAAACATATCTGTATACCTGTATATGCAAAAGAACTACTTTGTTCGGTTTACATATTAATATACAAAGAGGGCATTTCTTAATTCAGTTTACAGTCCAGAAATTTACATGCAATACATATCTTCAGATTGGTTCAATATTTACCAGTCACTCAGTCTACTTACTGCAACTTAACAACATAAATCAGACAGATTGCTATATTTACCATCAACCATGAAAGTAACACATGTCTAATGGAATACGTGTATCAAAATCTTGACTCCACTATACACTTCCAGCTGTATCTGAATTCCTCGTTGTCCTAGAGTAGACAGAGCATGGACTTGGCATCAAAGGTGTGTTTCTGTATATGTGTAGCACTGTCAGACCAGTTAGATGTTCTGTGTTCATTGTAGCACCTGTCGGCAGGTTGTGCCTCAAAGGGGGCAGATGAAAGACCGTCCACAAGGCATACTGCCGACTGTATGACTGGGACGGGTTCACGTTTTCAACCCAGGTCCCCCCACCCCCCACCCTATTACCCTATCACCCTTTGACCCTACCCGACCCAGATACCCACTACATTGATTCCTGACATCAAATTTGTAAGAAATGGCAGTATATTCATCAGCTTGGTAGGGCTACAATTTCGAGTTTTTCAATATCTTAGCTTCAAAGCTAAATCTTCAAAGACAATAAATTTTTTAACCATGAAATGATGACACATTACTACATTGTTTAGTGTATTAGTCACATGATCATAATGGGTACCTGGGTTACTCGTCCCTGCTGTAGTCGACTGGTGTGGTCCTGAACGCTATCAGATCAAGTTACCATATGATCAAGAAAATGTTTCATTGTGCATTCACTGTTTTGTATGTAATTCCTATTTTGTCTCTCCTGTCCAGAGTCTATCCTGGAGTCGTGTGGATTGAATGCTCTCCTTCTTCTGATTATGTCTAGTCTTCGTTAATTATCATTGGGTATTGCACAATGTGCCTTCAGTTGATGGGGCACAGGTAGTCTCTGTCGATGCCCAGGATTTCTTATTCTGTTTATTACTGGTTGTTTTTAAAATATGTGATAGTATCATTCTGGTACTGATCATCTGTCAGATGGGCTGCCCGCAATCTATGCGTCATTAACCGCGATGTGGATTTCAGTGCGCCGATGAGCGTATATGACACTCAAAATAGTGTTATGTCATTACTTTGATGTACAGAAAATAATCTGTAAAATAATTCTAGGGGTCGACATCTGCCCCCCAGCATCCCGCTTGGCTACATACGGCCCTGCCTTTTGTTGGACATAAATGATATATTGAATGTTTCCACGATGATGCATGAACATTTCTAATTCCAGAGCGAGGCAGTGAAGACGTGGCTCAGGACCTCCTCTTCTGTGACTTCTGCAGCTTCTCTTCCATCAGCCAGCACGACCTTGACCTTCATATAGCAACATCACACACAGCTGGAGACACCGGGGTCTTCTTGTGTGACAGCTGCAATCAAACCTTCACCACCCAGCACGGGTACTACTACCATCTGATCGAGCAACACGGTTACAGGGGACAGTTCGAATGTCGCCATTGTCGTCTGCAGTGCGGCACCTTGGATGAACACCAACTCCACGTGGAGAGCCACGCCCATGAGTCCTTCCAAGGCAGTGCTTCTTTCCTTCAATGTCCACACTGTTTTAAACATTTCTCCCGCAAACATACATTACAGCACCACATGAGAAACTGCGGACTTCGAACAGATATCGATAAAGCGTTTTTGTGCACCATGTGCAACACCAATTTTTCGTCCAAAAGAGCTTTGAATACACACGTTAATGGCATGCATAAAAATAAGCTGTATGTCTGTGGCGTGTGTGGTGAGAGATTTCGCTGGAGAGCTGCCTTAAGAAACCATAGGTTGAAAAGTCCAGAATGTCAGCTGAAGAAAACATAAAATCGTTAACTTTGTCTTTACAATTATGTAGTGATCTACAACCCTTGAAGGTCCCCGGGTAGAATGGGCCTTCAGTAACCCATACTTGCCATAAAAGGCGACTATACATTTCGTAACAGGCGACTAACGGGATCGGGTGGTCAGGTTCGCTGACTTGGTTGACACGTCATCGGTTCCCAATTGTGCAGATCGATGCTCGATTATTTACAGACCGCCTCCATATAGCTGGAATACTGCTATAAAATATCAACTCGCTCACCCACTCAGTTATCTACCGATATGAAACATGTATTACATTGTTTATTTCAAATAAAACATGCCAGGTAGAGAAAACCCAGAAAATTCGTAAATTTGTCAGTAGCCATGTGTGTGGAGTGATCCCCCTATCTGAGACATGGGTAATATTATTTGTTGCAACTGCCAGGTAAAAATATGTAAAAGCCCTCAAGTTTTTTTTGTTTTTGTTTTTGTTTTTAAAGAGATATAAGTATTCTTTCAAAGATATGTGCGTTACTGGTACAACGAAACTGAAATCAGGAATCGGTGACATATTGTGTACAGCCAATCTCTTTTCAGAAATTAATCCTTTTTAAGTAAGTCGAGTTTGATGCCATTTGTAAATTTCAGTATTTCAATTCGGACAAAAGATGTTTATCATAAAAACGATACTGAAGTATACTACCCATCAACCTAAACTCACTGGTGTAAATGTAACCACTTGCTTCAGTCACCTGCTCTAAACTAGACTTTTAAAAACATATTCCATACTGTTGAAAGGTGCTGTTTACACATGAATTGATGTGTATTTTGTAACAAATTCGTAACGTTTGACAGATTATGTCATGAATTCAGCAAATGATTAAACTCAATGAATACTGATGAATTCTTAAAACTTTAAACCAAAACCCAGCTGTTCACATACATGATATTTGCACGTGACTTTCAGCAATTTGATGCATGATCCTCATGCAATTCATCTGTATAAGGTTTGCAGTTGGTTCCATTAAGTTAGTGGAGAAGTACGTCTTTGATGTAACCATATGTATACGCACACGCAAAAGTAACGCAAGTCAATTTAAAGATTATATGTATGTATTGTCCAACATTTAATACAAGACAGACAGACAAATAATTGAGGGAAGACATTTAATTGGTTACCAAGACAGATGGCATCATTAAGTTTTCGAAAGGTAAATGGGTTGACAAGAACGGCTCTCGCTGATGTGTCGTATTGTGCCTAACACCTCAGTTTCCAAACGTCCGATAGCCTGTTTTTCTTTCACCTTGAGTTAGCGTGGGATTTTTTTAACAAGGTTGATAGCTCCAACAACGTTTTGCAGTCCTATACCCACTTATTTTGGTGACAATTCGATTTCACGGGATGTGTGCATGATACTCAGTGTGTTCATTGGTATGGTGCGCTTATATCAATTTAGCGTTCCGAGTTTGTTTCCTATTTGGATAAAAAAAAGCAAACCCCCCCCCCCCAAAAAAAAAAATAAATAAATAAAAAAATGTGCATTTCGTATGCGTGTAGGCATACATATATAACATTCAAATGGGGCTTTAAGTGAGTCTAACAGTTTGATGGGTAGTTGATTAATATATATGGTTATACCAGGGAACAGAGAGATTATTGTAGATAATCCTTGGTTATACCATGGAATTCCGAAGACATATTTGTTCAACCAATAGCGTGGAAAATATTCGCTGGATTGATTTGAAATTTTGAACTACTTAGTCTTCGGGACTTCATATTTTGATATTCTGTTTTTCAGAGGTATGGTAGCAATATCAAAATGCCAACCGCTTTTGTTATTATCTCTATTATTGTATTGTAAGATTTACAAAGTTTACTAGTTTTTTCAACCAGTAAGTTGAAAAAGTACTGGAACATTTGGAAAACAGCTTCTATGTTTAAAGGAGAGGTGCAGTGCAAAGTATGGTTCCGATTTTCTAATGTTTGAAAGAGTCAAATTACATCATTTTTAACTTGCATAAAACTAGAAGAATCTCTGTTTTTCAACCTATTATCTGAACACATTTGAATGGATTGTTTTCACATTAAGGGATCACCCTCCACATTAAAGGAGAGATGCAGGGTTAAAGTATATTTTCATATTTTTAATTCATTAAGAATTATCAACCATTTACCAGTTTGTTCATTCAAAGACTTTACAATATGTCAGTGCATTCTGTTATGAGATTTGGTTAATGACTTCTTCAGTGCAGCGCAACGGGTGTTTTTACAGACCTTTTTAGTCAAAAGAATTAGTATAAGTTCGTTTACTTTGTTATACAGCTGAATTTGGGAGTCACATTATTTGTCTTCTTCTTTGTACTGAATGGATTCTATTGAAATAGTTATAATTGGTTGAAGGAGTGACGATTAGAATCTAGTGCGTGGACCCTGTACACCAGTTTGAAATAAATAACAATAACAGATTTAGGTGTTCTCTCATATAATTATTACGATATATGATCCCCTGATCATCAATAAATATCAGGTAATATGACACGATTTGTTATTCTTGAACGCCGGCATCAACAAGAGTCCAGCTGCACGAGAGCTGTCTGTGGAACAAACATTTTTTTCAGATAGTGTTTTGTTTCTTTGTTGTTTAATTATTGCTGGAATATTGCTAATATTGTATCACACATACTCATTTGAAACTAAATCTTCCACGAGTTTGATGAAAATGGTGTTTTACGGAAGCACGTTTAGTATTCTGTTTATTAATCTAGAAACAGAAACATAAATTGATAGACTGCCTCCAGTGTAATGAGTCCACGATTAATTTTCCGCGAGACAAGCAAGGTCTAATAGCATCGTGACAGAGGCATTAGCATCGTGACGTCATAACTATAACAATTATGACGTCATATGTCTAGCTGTCTTCACAACCTCGAGTTTGCAGTCACATAAGCTCCGCCCACTGATGAATATTAATACTTTCTGTGCACTTAAGACCATTGTGCACTTAAGGGCACCACAAACGTGTCCCTGTCGTGTGAAGGTCGCTTTACCGGAGGAGGTAAAGAGGTTTGTCGAACTCACTACCTAAAAAGTTATGCAACTGCAATGCCGCCAGTAGCATTGCAATCATTGATCATTCATGAGATACCCGTGAGCGTTTCAACACCTCACAATATATTGTGATAAATGGAAACTTTTCAACCTTCCTCGTAGCCTTGTGTTCATCATTGGCGAATCGCTTCCACGCAAGTTAGACTTCAAATTTCGAAACAGGTTATTAATCAGTGGGTGCCAGGTGTGAGGTCAGGAGTTTACTCGTGGATTCCGCTTGTGATGGTTTCCTATAAAGTGAGGACATGAACTACAGTTTTTACAATTCTGCATGATATCAGAAGGGTATATCTCGTCTAGTTTTCACAATGTTAATACTGTTTGTTGGGAGATGCTAAAACACAGTAATACATGCAATGGTCAGTCATGATCACCGAATGTTTTTCACAGAAACGTGTCAACAGCCACGAACTACGCTGACCGAACTGGGTGCTGCGCTGCAAGAGGAGTAGTCCCGACTCCCAGAAATTAGCAATCGGAGATGCTTTTTTGCTCTGACCATCGTCAATAAATAGCTGTTAACAAACATTTCTTGAAACATTACATTCGCGTACAGTCCGTATATCGTTAATTTTGTTACGTTTTGTTTGTATTTTGTGTAAAGCCGCACAAGAAATATCACCGATGTGGAACGAACGCTTTGGGAAAAGAGACAGATGAAAGGACGATGACACACATTTTACCAATTCACAGAGCCTGACTACCTAGCCATTACATCACTGCTCATGACAAGTTGCTGGCCTCGTATTCTTGGCGTCACTGTACATTTAGTAAGTGAGTGAGTTAGTCAGCAATATTCCAGTTATACGGGTTGTATATTTAGAGTTTACATATATACAGCCACATCGGATGCACAATCTTTTAATGGTTGTTCACAATCATTTCCTCATGTAAGTGCAGAACGAATAAGTAACTTCTTTGTTTTGGTCATTGTGATGTCCTCCCCACTGACCAATTTCATTATCACGGTGAAATAGTCAGGCCACGGTCCAACGCTGAACATTGGGTAAAGCACTTCTCTGAACTCCACATCCAGCTTTGCTAACATAACCTGCTTGTTTGTATCGATAAAGGCTACTCTCCCTCTTCCAACATCCAACACAACACCATAGTGGAGGGTAGTCTCAGTTCCTGGGACCTCAGTCATGGTGTTTGGGGAGCAAGTGACATATTCTCCTTCCTTGTATACTTTAGCACATATACCATTATGCCTATCACAGCGAGATATATTGATGCCCCAGGATCGAGGCTGATAGCACGCCAAGTACTTCCGGTCGACTTGACTCTCCTCCAGCACTGCCATCTCCATTACAGACCACACTGGGCGCTTCACCCCTACCCTGATGTGTGTCTCCCAGTAGCGAATGGACGGAGGTGAAATCAATGGGATGGGTTGACCACACGTACCGTAGTAATTCCGGAACCGTACAGTGTTCATACTTAGTTCATTGGCTGGACAGTTGACCAGCTCATTATCTGCAGTCACGTGGCAAAATTTTGTATAGGCCCGTGCAGAGTCTAGATACATCTTTGACCCTGCATTGAAATTTTAAAACGTTAAATAAAATGATAAGACAAAATTGAGGCGATAATTACTTTGAATACCGATAACCATGTCTAGTCCAATGATTCCTCTGAACAGAGAGAAAATGCAGGTAATACATGTCTATTAAAATGAATGGAAAACGAAACTTTTTTTCAGGTTGTTAGGTCTAATGTTGAAGACTTTTCCATACGTATCTATATAATTATTTATTTATTGCATCTCGTATTGTACGACCCATATAAATTGTAAGATGGGTTATGTTTTATTCATTTTTATACGACCTATATCCAGCTTCTCCTCATCAGTCATGTCAAGGGCATTAGTTGACTCCTGCTTGTCCTCTGCGGTTTCTTCTCAAACAAAGGTCACAGATGCCATATCGAAATCTGTGTCTGAAAATGAAATATTAACACATGTGATGACGGTTTTGGGTTTCTTTTGCAACGTCAAAAGCGATCCTTGTCCTTGCTCAACCGACAGTCGGTCGTCATTAACTACCATTTCTCAGACAGACAATGGATCCCGGTAGAGAGTGAGTCCCAAACTTCGTAAGATTTTGATATTCCAAGCAGTAAATGTTTATGAAAGTGACTTGTTTTATACGCCAATTGCTCATGGATTATAACCCCTACATCGTTTGGTCATGATACGTTGTACTGTATTTACATTTCAAGCATTTCTTGTCACGTCTCTCGGTACCAAACGAAAAACCCATTCGCATACCATTCTGTATACAGAAAGGTACCTGGGGTACATTTCTGTAGTATCTGTGCCGACAACGACCCCTTCAGCTGAAGTGTCAGCGAACAACCGGGGACCATATAGTCTCAGATTTTGTTGGTCGTTATACACCAAAAACAAAATACACTGATTTATGGCCCCTTGCACCCGAGTTCTGTCTCTGTCACATTATGTAATTATACAGACAGGCGACTGTGTATACATGTTATTATATCTGGGGTAGCAAACAAACTGCATCCATTTTTCTCGGATGACTGGGTCGGACAGAAACCGGTGCAAACTCTGAGAGTCAGTTCCAAGTTCTGCTTTGTACGTTGACGAACGACAGTTTCCAGCCATGCAGTAGTTCACCATCTCAGTATACGTTGATTGGATCGAACACAATTGTAGAGAGCATGTATTTACAAAACCTATATATATATACCTATATCTCTATATTGATTGGATCATGGGGTTCAGGGGCTCCTCTCTCGAAGTAACCTTAGCTTAAAGTTAACTTTAAGTCCTTAACTCCCATTCTTTAACATTGCACTAAGGTGCAATTAGAGAATTACGATTGCCTTAGTGCTTTGAGAAATGGGGCCATGGTCCTTATGGGATTGGAATGCAAGTTGATATTGACACTTGGAAAAGAAATATAGGGGGTCGGTGACTCGATCCACATCATTAGATAAACATCTACGCATAAGGGTGAGTGAGTTTAGTTTTACCTCGAATTCAGCAATACTCCAGCTATATGGCAGTGACCTGTAAATAATCGAGTCTGGGCCAGACAATCCAGTGATCAACAGCATGAGCATCGATCTGCGCAATTGGAATCCGATGACATGTGTCAACCAAGCCAAGAATCTGACCATCCGATCCCTTTAATCGCCTCTTACGACAAGCATGAGATACTGAAAATCAGTTCTAACCTGGATCTTAACGAGCTCTACGCATAAGACAAGTTTCCCAGATGTATGTTTATCTATAGTGCTGTCAACAGTTTAAGCAACCGTACTGCTTCTAGGGGTCGCCTGTACCTAAATGAAGAAATACAATCCAATATGAATGATGAACGCCCAGTGTGAAATTTGTGTCATATAAACCCACACTAAATGTCTGTCCAATTTGCAGCCCTGTGATTGAATGTCCCCACGTTCTCTTTATCGATGCTAACGTGCATAAGAACACTACCGTATCGCACTTTAATTTCCACAGCGGGATGTTTGAGTGCGTATGAAAGAAGAAGCTCTGTTACATGCCCCAGTAATACTATCAATTAGCTTCACGGATTTGGGGGGGTTTGTCACCGTTTACTCATGCACGCTCTAATAACATTCAAAGGTACAAAGTTTGTTTTAACTCCGTGGAAAACAAAGGGAACTAGTGGAATAAATGTGTCTATAATCCATGACTATATTTCCTAACCTACCTTTCACGAACATAAATACGGTCTCAATGCTCAGTTGACTTATCGCATACAAATGTATTTCACTTTGACTTAGGTCAGTTGCCTTATCTGGGTGCAGTTGTACAAAGCAATCTTAGCACTAAGGTAACCCCCATACCATAACATAGAACTAAGATAGTCTCAGCCCTACAGTTGTTTTTTACAACGGCGCCCAGAGATTTTGACCGTATAATCCTGCATACAACGCTCAGGATAAATGAAAAAAAGATCGGAGATGTCAAGTACTCCTTTTGAAACAACTCCACTTTTAGTCCATTTTGAAATTAAGTTCACAAATAAGGAAGGACAGAATGTTACGTGTACCGAGTATGACATGTCACTGTGCGTTGAACAGACAAATCATATTTTCTATGTGATGCTCTGTGTAGCAGCTGGGATATCACTGTTACTCAAATCTGACAAATATAAACTATCTATGACTGGGACAGAAAGCGCTGTCCAGAGAAGCCCCACTTGGCCAGCTCAAAACCACCTGAGAAAATTCATACCTTGAACGTAATCCTCTATCCTCTGCGTGTGTCTCTCCGAAATGAATCTTACCTGTGTCTGCTGTAACACATATGGAGTTGACAGTTGAACGCAAATAGACATGTCACGTGTCCTAATCACGTGAGTGGTGACGTTCGAGTTGTGGTTGTTAGATACCGTGTGACAAAGGTCGGGATATGCATCTAGCTTCTCGAATGCTATATAGTAGACTTTGGTGAATGAATGATCTTTGATATTTTATCACATGCATGTTTGTCGCCGCGATGCGACTGTGCTTCGAGCAACCGTATAAACTCTTAACAGCATGGTCGGCACAGGGAGCTCCTTGCAGCGTGTAGTGAGAAGGAGCATTCGGACAAGCTGTCTTGTGATGAGGTGGAACAGGATTTCAGATCGTGTGCAAGATTACATGCCTTACGCTATTGCTTATTTCATTCTCAAGTCCTAGATCGTGTCTTTTCGTGGATAAAAGATTAACAAAATACTGTTTTTGAGATGACCTCGATTCAAAATGGTGCACAGTACAATACTTCATGGTGTACTGTGAAAGATTCAGTCAAAGGTCATCTCAACTTTGTATACATTTTTAAAAAAAATCTTTTTATCCCGGGATACATCAAAGAATAGGAGGGGCCGCTAACCGAACCATCCTAATGAACAAAACGGAGACAATTTATCTCTATTTCTGTTTCCAACCGTGTTTTAATCATTGTACGACCAGTTCATCAATGACGGTTAACACATATGAACCACAGGTCCTAGAGTCTTTGCGAAGATAAAAAGTTATTTTTTTTCATATGACCCCGACTCAAAATGCTGTTCAGTACAATACATCTGTTAAGCATTTCGGGTCGGGGGTAATCTCAAATCTTATGTAGTATTGTACAAGTAGTTTTTGAAATGACACTATTGTGAGTACCAGAGACTGTGAATTTGAATGTTATTTATTGCTGTGTAAGTGCTCATGTCTGCAAGAATAAAATTTTGAATCGTCACTTAAATTGTCTTTAGTTATTAACACGTTGAAAAAATAGACTGAAATGTGTTTAAAAAATAATGCGAGCAACAAATACGCGCATTTTTACGTAGGTGCCTACGAGGGCGGTGAACAAAATACAACTTTTACAAATGTTTTCAAAATACACATCTATTATGAAAGAAGGGACAACCTATGTCCTTTAATTTGCGAGCAGTTGTGTTGAAATATATGAAATATTTCAGAAGTTATCACATATATAGTGAAAAGGTGTGTTTGTTGAAAATGTCATGTGTTGCCATGGTAACATCTTTGTTACCACGTACCTTACCTATTTTATGCGACCACAACCTTATTTTTCCTAAAGGGTAGATATGTAACATGATATAAACATAGGTTGTGGCTTGTTATACCTCTGACGAGTCAGAAACCACTAGTCTACATATACAATTCTCTGTTTATTACTCGCTTGTGGAAGATAGTGAGTGTAATATTTTACGGCAATATTGACTATTATTATTACGCAATTATTACGTATGACATCATTGTGGTTTATACTTATGACGTCACAATGCTACAGACTGTCATCACACTGTAGGCAGTCTAGCAGCAGTTTTAGGAGAGTAATGAACAGAATTCTAAACTCTGTAAAGTTGACGATCATTTTTACTAAACTCTTGAAAAATTTAGCATTAAACTCGCTTTCGCTCGTTTGATACCAAGTCATTAACTCGTTTATTAAAAATGGTATTACATGGAAGGTCAGTTAGTGTCCTCTATAAATATACGTGGTATGCAGAAGTATCAAATATTTCAGTTACCTCCCTTTGTAAACTTGCAAAATGGCTGCCATCCATCAAACAACGGGACTGTGCATCTTGTGCACCGTTACATAACGATAGAACTCCGTTACTGTAGATGATATTTCCTCTGCTAACATCGCACAAAGTGCCCACATTTTGCATGATTTAGCACGATGCAACTTAGTGAACTAAGGATAGCATTTCCTCTTGCGTTCTTAGAGTCCCTCGTACATGAGACCTCCGGCTCAAAGCAAAACACTAGACATTTTTCAGCCAGTGTTTCAAAATCCCGACGACACAAACATGATGATAACCGTTCTCACTGTGATATTGATGCAAATTTTACAGACCTAGTTGTGCAGCTACGCTTGAAGTCAGAAACATTCAGTTGTGACAATAAATCGATCTCGTGCAATATCATAGACTGGAATGAAATTGTTGACGTTGAAGCGAAGGGAGGAAAATGCAAGAGTAGAAGTAAGCAAATTTCAAAATGCTCTAAAGCACGCAAACAGAAGGCACAGAAGACGGAAAAGGTGAAAGTATGTGAAGGTAATGAACCGGAGTGCAATCGCTCCATCTCATTTTATATCGAACAGAACATCTCTCCAAAGAGAAAGTTGCTTGACACAGACAGGGAAAATGGCAAGAAACTTAAATTATCAGATGATGTCACAGTTCTCCAAACGGATCTTGCAAACAGCTTGAAAACCAGTGACAATGTTTTTCAACTTAACAATATTCATCATGACAAGAACTGTAAGAGTGATTGCAACACAGATGGACATCAGGATGTCAACAAACATGACTTTGACAAATTGCAAAATGGATCCAGACTTCACTTTGAAGTGGATTGTGCATCTCACTCTACTAGTGAAAACATTTCTTTATCAGGTGAGAAGACGAGAAAAACATTGTCAACTGGCATTCAACAGGAATCTGAAAATGTTGATGTTCGTGAAAATAAAACCACTGACAACACTTACTTGCAAATTAGTGAGGTGATGCAGCATATTGATGTCAGTGATCTGAGAACAAGCACAAATGCAGACAGTTGTCCTGAACACTTAAAACCAGTTTCCTTAGGAAATATAGATTTGAAGGTGTCTTTTAACAGATGTGTTAATGATAATGAAATTGTTCATACTGAAAAAGAATCATCTGCAAGCTCACTTGATTCTTTAAATACTGAGATAAAAGGTTTGAAATCTAAAATAACAAATGTGGAAAATGCAACATCAGAACCTCAAAGTAAAGTAATGGCATTGTTAAATCTGAAGAGAACACCACAACAAAGCTGTCAACCGGTGAAAGACATAAAGTCTACACTTCTTGTAGAAGAAGGGACAACTCCAGTGTTTTATATTCATGGGAAGAAAGCAGATGTGATAGGTTGTGTTTTGCTTGGTCCTTTTGTCTTGCAATCAAGTCCAGTCCCTCATCTGCGCTTGAGTGTTGAAGATGAAATTGGGCAACTTGTTCCCAGTGAGTGGACCTGGAGAAAAGGATCAAGATGTCAAGAAATCAATAAAGATCAACAAGCAACTCCATCCAGGAGACAACCGCGACGACAGTCCAAGTTGGTGAAGAAAAGTCCAAAGAGTAGAAAGATTGAGACAAGTGAGTTGTTTTTTTTGAGGATTATGGATACTTTTTTCAGTAAATAGTGCAGTAGTCCCGCCATGTTTTGGTAACTTGAACATGCTTTAGTCAAGACTTGTGTTTGACATCATCAACCAGGATCCATATCAGAGGGTAATAGTGATAGATTGTTTAATATTGTAAACCCAAAGTCACTGTGTTCTGTAAATTGAGTGGCTGAAAAACAGGATCATTTGGTCTTCGATTCCTGGAAACTGCAAGACTGTTCTCTGCGTATTGACACATAGAAACATCGCAAACAATTGTTTTGTTGTGTCATCAACAGTGGTGACATCATTCAAAACATTTTGTGATGTAAAGTTAGACTGATGTCACAAATGAGCAACTCCAGATGCTACCATGGGAACCAGCTGAAACACCCTGCTGATGACACTTCACTGCTGTAGCCGTACTCGATGTAAACAAGTGCAGACAGTAAAAGCCTTAGGTTTACTTTTTCGTTTAGACATGGATAAACATGTGTTGGCCAATTTCTGGATATTATTGAGTACTTGAAGCATGAGAATATTTCATTTGAAACCCCCGACTGATGGCGTCGGTTCCAAATATATTCCCATGTTTCGATTACTCAATAACACCCAGAAACTGGCCATTCCATTTTGTTTATCTCCTAACTGGTGAGTAGTGAGAGGGAGCTCCATGCTCATTACTACCTGACCATGCTGATACTGGTAAAATGTGTCAAGCAAGGCATATTTGAAATGAGAAACTCTTAATTATTTAGAGTATTTTTCTTTGTTTCATTACCATTGATAGTGTTTAGACTTAAGCATCGAAGTCAAGAGGTTCCTGTCATTACCATGTTGTGGAATATTGAATAACGTTAACTTGAAGATACTGTTTGATGGTTACTAATGTAATGATTGTTAAAGTCAGTTTGTCTCACACCCTAGAGCATAAAATTAAAATATGAATCCATGTACAGTCATTCGGCAAGGTTAGATTGCTTTAGCTCGAAATTAGGCATTGTCCAGGGCTTTCTTTTGATTTTATTTATATTTTTGATATACATTTTGAACTAAGATAACATTATTTCTGGCAGTAAATGTTTGTCTTTCCTGATAGAATCAGCCCTTTTTGCAGATAAACAGTTGAGGCTGTCAGAGGTGGAGGATGGTGATCCTGGTGTAATGTATGCTGAAGGGGAGAAACAGATGCCCAGAGGTGCACCCCAGACAGAGTTTCAACCTTGTACCCCAGGGGAGGAGAATGGTGAGTTGGATCATTGGATCATTTCTTTGATGTACAAGTAACTTGGAGTGGCCCCTCATGAAGGGATTTATGTCGGATTTCAAAATAAGTGTCTTTAGCAGGCAGTTTGGGAAAAGTTCAGTTATTTTAGCTGTGCATTCTGTGCCACCATGCAAAACTGATTACATGAGCCATCCACATCTCAGTGGAGTCACTGAGGTTCAGGTTCTGAGGTGGGCATGTTTGTGTAGTATCCTGGACAAGATACGTAGATCTACATTGTCTCACTTCACCAGCTGTAAAATCGTGAAGATATGCTGGCAATGTGATTGTTAAGTTCATTGTGTCTAACAGGCAGCATGGCAAAGTGATCCCCAGTGAGGTGACAATGTATCGTAAAGTATGGTATTGTCCTATGACTGGGGATAGAAATGTACGTAGCGCTGTGAACAGGCAGTGTGCCTGGATATGAGTCCCATATAAGCAGACTGTTACTGTACCAACAAAGAATGCAGAAAAGAGTCAGTTAAATGTCACATGGAACGTAAAACACAACTTAGCAGATTATTATACCTTTCAGTATGCACTTACCAAAACATATCATCAAATAATAATAATAGTCTGTTTGTACTGCGCATTTCTCCATGCATAATGTATGCTTGAAGCGCCCAATGTTGAAAGTCACGCAGCACAGGATTAAATTATGTTCATCTGATAGACCTCAACATGAAGGGTAGGCTTTTTGGAACTGGTAAGTTTTCAGATATTATTGGAATGCTGAGTATGATGGTGCAGTTCTAAGAGTGTGGGGAAGGCTGTTCCACTCCGTGACTGCAGAAGACACAAAGGAACTTTGGCCAAACTGGACGGTTCTGACTTTGGGTACACATAGGAGGGTCTGTGAAGCAGATCTGAGAGATCTTCCTGGTGTGTAAAGCTGAAGTAGTTCACAGTGATAAGTGGGAGCAGCCCCTGTTACACACTTATAGGTGATGCAGAGAACTTTAAAGGAGATTCTCTGACGGACACATAGTCAGTGCAGTTTCTGAAGCACAGGTGTGAAATGGCTAGACTTTGGACATAGAGTAACTATTCTGGTACAATTATTGTGGATACATTGAAGTTTTGAAACAAGCACTCAAAAATAACACTTCAATCAATAAAGTTGGAAAAAAAAGCATGATGAAAAAAAAGCCTGTGAAATCAGAGTTCAAACGATTCACTGATTTTCCCCCAGCGCTGGGGGAAAAAGTGGTTTCAACAGCTATGCTGTGCTGTACTCAATGCCTGTGCAGTGAATATGTTCACAGAGCTTGAAACAGTATGCCTGCCTGGAGTATGAGGTCGTCAGCAGTAATCTAATCTTGGCTGTGTACACACAGCAGTAAATAATCTACCTGTTACATAAAAAAACCCAACAAAACATGTTGATTGTGATAACCAGACTGTCACGGAGAAGACTCAATGTCTGGTTTATTGTCACCTATATGTCCGCCTGCCTGTCGGCTAACGACAGCTTCAATCATTAACCACATGCAATTAACACCTATTGGGCTTATAAGCCATAAACAAAGAGCCAGGTAAACTTATTGGCAAATGACCCAGTGGCCAATGAAAAGGATTTGTTACACTTGAGTGCACACTCACCGACTCTTGACTGGGTTTGGTATCGTGTCTTCTTCATTTCGAGGGAGGTAAAGCCAAGTACAAAATATTGCACTTTTGATTTGTGATTAATGGCTTATAATTTTGTTTATTTGTTTTTTCTTAATCAGCTATACATTTTATATATCATGAATAAGTGATAACTGTGTTTTAATTATGTTTGGTGTTTTGGTTGCATGTGACCTTTAAGATATTTATGAACAGCAGTTACTTCACAGACTACTTGTTAATTGTAAACACCTAAAATATGTAGACTTTATCAGGGTTTGGGAAAGAGAACTTTGACAATAGGCCATTTACAGGATTATTAGCCATTTCTGAATTTATAATGGGCCATTGCCCTTATGTCAATAGTAAGCTTAAAAATTTTAATGGGCCATTTTCATTCTGATGTGCAAAATGGCCCATGGCTCCTGCCTTCCCTAATCCCTGCATTATACAGAATTAGCACCATCAGTTAACATCAATGCCACGATAATGTGACTCAAAGCCCATTAAATATCAGTCAGGAAACATTTAATTCAGCTTGTATCTGTTGAATAGTGTTCTTTTGGCAAAAAGGTTTTGCTTGGTGGATGAGTCAAAGGCCATTTAATCCTGTGCAGATTATTGTTGCAATGCTGTATGAGGTAAGCATATCATGACTCATCTAGTAAGTGAAGAGATGACTGATGTACGTGTCTTGTGTTCCTCAGGAGATACAGACCTCCCAGTAGATGCTGCATCATCAGACAGCGAACAGTCTGACCCTCAAGATCAACCACAACAGGATGAGGCATGTCCTGACAAACTTGTCACCTTGAAACCAACACACAGGGTTAGTAAAACTGAGCCTAAGGCAGAGGCATGTAAATCTGAGCAAAATAAAGTTTCAGCTTCATTTGACCACGAACTAGAATCAGCAAGTCTGAAATATAATGTCAGGTGCCATCTGTTCCGATTGTTATATAGCTGAAATATTGCTGATGTTTTGTAAAGGTCATCTTTACTCATTCCAGAATTGTCAATGTTTTATACTCTTCCCTGATAACATAGGGAGTCTATGGGACCTGGCAACTCATGTGATTGATCACAGTGTAAAGATACACCTAAAGAGTCTGTGATCCTTGGTTCAAAACTCATTTCAGCCTATTCTGGAGGGTTTCACCGATGTTTTAAGCATCTATAACCTGCGTCAGTTCTGGCTTTCCTCACACAATAACAGTATTTGACTATTTAATGTCCTCTTTTTTTATGCGTATCAGATGTTTTACATTATGTCATCCAATATATTGAACATCTATCAATGACTAGCAGATTTTTTATTTTTCATAAATAACACTTTTAGACATCTGTGACATGCAGAATTTCTCTGTCTCTGATGAGGTAGCCATGTGGATGAGTGACCCCCTCTTGGGTAGTCACTTGTACGTGTTACGGGAGACCATAAACCTTACATCCTCTACTGATTAAGCTGTCATCCCGTGAGATGACTGGAATACTGCTAAATGTGGCATTAAACCCTTCTCACTCATGTGATCCTGTGACAGGAGATGAATATTGAGAGACACTAATGATTCTTTCCTTCTCCGAAACACTAGTTAGGAAACATGCTGGATCACCACAGGCTATAATGTGGGGTAGCCTAGTGGAGGAATTCACTCAACATGTATCAAGCCCACACTCATTCTGCTGTGCTGTTACATACAGCTAATGTGTGAATGCAATTTCTGGCGTCCGACTCTGCTTTTGATGTAATGTTGCTAAAAGCAGAGTAAAAGCACCCAAAGCAAAAGCATTCATTTGACATTCGTTCTGTTTGGCCAAAGGTGATAACGTACATCTGTGTATAGTGAGATGCATTGACGATGGGTAATAATCTGTGTTAGCGGTCTGAGCGTACTCTGAGAGTATGAGACCCGTGAAGGTCTACCCGGGTAGAATAGGCCTTCAGCAACCCGTGCTTGCCATAAAAGGCGACTATGCTTGTTGTAAGAGGCGACTAATGGGATCGGGTGGTCAGACTCACTGACTTGGTTGACCCACATGTCATCGGTTCCCAATTGCGCAGATCGATGCTCATGTTGTTGGTCACTGGATTGTCTGGCCCAGACTCAATTATTTACAGGCTGTCGCCATATAGCTGGAATATTGCTGAGTGTGGCGTAAAACTAAACTCATTCACTCATTGCTGTTACAACCAAGCTTGCCAGTGTCAAGATAGTGGTTGTAGCTGCAAAGGTTTGTTTGCAGTGTGACTCAGATTTTGTGAAAATCATACAAAATATCGAGGATGAGATAATGAGGATGAAAGTTCAAAGACTGGGGGAACTTTTTGTTTGGTGTGTGTGCACACCTCTTGATTCATCCCTGGGCATTGAACCAGTTTGAAAAATCCTCTTCCAGAAATCTAGAGGCAAGACGGAGGAGTATTCAGACTGTGTGGAGCTGAACATGGGGAAGGAACGATATTGGGCTGAACAAGATGGATCTGGGAGTGGACAGAATGATGCTTGTAGTGGGCAGGATGAAGCTGGTGAGATATTTGGCAGGTGTCATGTTTATTTGTTGAAAACCTACAGATACCTGAAACTGTTTCTTTCTCTATAAGGGATACACATACAGATGCAATGTTAATGAAGAACAGTTTCAATAATATTTCAATAAGACTCCAACATCATCTGCTCAGATATCCTGTTGTCAATAGTACAGGGTCTTTTAAATCACCTGTGGAAGTTACTGCAGTATAATATTTTTACGTCAATGTTACACTTCAATATGATTCACAGTTTTGACGTCACAATGCTGATGACAATGGTCTGAGAATAAAGAAGCTTTGATGCTTATTTTAATACTGTTGCATTGAGTGCAGTAGAGAAATTAGGTGTTACAAACTACCTGAATGTAGAAAACCTAGAATGTTATAACAGACTCTTCACGATTTGCCTGGGGCTGTTAGGTTGGAATCCTAGATAAAATCTATGCATTATTGTTCACAGGTGCGGTGAATGAGATGGCAGATTTTGAAATAAGCCCTGAAGTGACAAAGAGGGAGATCAGCCCAAACAGCGCAACGAAACATAAGCCAAGGCAGAAGAAAAAGAAGAAGAAATTGTCCAAGAGAGGCATGGAGGCTATGTACAAACGGCTGGAGAGCTACTGTATAAAAATAGTGCCCGAGGCTGACTCAGATCTGTGGGGTCCCGTCTCTGATCCAGCACAGATACAGACCAGTTGTAAGTTCTGCGCCAAGTCCTTTCCTGATCCGCTTCTCCTGGCTGATCACACAAGGAACATACACAAGAACCAGCCCCAGTACATGGACTTTGTGAGAGAGAATCGGTGCAAGATGAAACTGAAATGCAATTTGTGTGTGGAAGATAGATTCTATGGCAGATGGGAAAGTTTTGGCCAACACATGCGAGACATCCACACAGAGAAGCTGATTGGAGAGTCTGTTCAAAAGATAAAATGTACTCTCTGTGATAAGACCTGGGTCAATCAGAATAAGTATGATCGTCATCTGAAAGCTGCTCATGGAAGTGAACGCTACCTCTGCCACCTTTGTCCGGCAACGTTCAAGTGGGAGTCTTCTCTCCAATGCCACATCAAGGGCATCCATGAAAAAGAAATGGATCACAGTTGTGAGATTTGTGGGGCAACATTTTCCCGGAAGTCATATGTGAAGAATCACATTCGGAAGACCCACAGCGATAAAGGTCATGGGGGTGTGAGAAGGTCACGGGGCATCCATTGCACGCTGTGTGACCTCAGGCTGGATAAGAAGAAGGATATCACTAAACATCTTATTGAAGTTCACCAGATGGACAGAATGTGTAAGACATGCAAAGTGAAGTTTGACACTGATGAGGAGATGGATAAGCATACCAGAGATTTCCATGGTAACGCCCTGTGTCAACACTGTCCATACTGTGGGTCTGGATTCCAGGCTCGGGACAACATGCTGAGACATATTGCCAAGGATCATCTGAAGATCATGCAGCCGAAATGCCCTCTTTGTGAAAAGCAGTTTGATTACAACACGGATCTGAGGTTCCATCTGAAGAAGGAGCACAGCTACGGGGACCAGGATCATACCTATGGCCAGGCTGAAAGTCTCAAGTCCATCGCAATACTCAAGTGTGAATACTGTGATAAGCCGTTCTTCTGGGTGATGGGAATGATCAATCACATCCTGGCTAGTCACATGGACAAGTTTCCCCACGAATGTAAGGAGTGTCCACAGAGGTTTCTGGAGGCGTCTTCTCTGCAACACCACATGGCCTTCCGACATATGACAGTTACACCCAGCAGGGGGCATGGATCAGGGAGAAGAGAGGACAGTGGGGGGAAGAAACATGATGGCAAGGAGAAGGTTACAAAGATTCCAAGGCAGGACCTTCATCAGGATCTGCTTCAGAAAAATAGGACTCTAAAAGAAGGTAGACCTTCAAACTTGTTGACAGGGAAGGATATGCCAGTGAAACCGAAAGATGGCACTGTGAAGGTCATTTCTGAGAATGTGTTTCCTGCGGAAGATGGCACAGTCCCTGTGTCAGTACCCACGTCAGTCCCTGTGTCTGTTCCGGATATTCATGGAGGTTTTATGTCAGCTCAGATTGATAGGAGATCTGCTGCTTACTCTTCTGCAGAAAGGTGGAACTATCCAGCCAACCAATGGGTAGCTCCTCTCCAGCAGCCGCACATGGCTACTTTGAGTGGACACGACTTCTTGAACAGTGACGTTGTTGTCCGGCCAGACGAGACATTGTACCATGTGATGAGCTATGTCGGTGACAACCAAGATGTTCGTGCTGATCAGTCTGGATTGAGGACTCAGCTTCCAGGGATCAGAGAGGATCATGCCATTCCAGTCACATCTGATCATGTGACTTCGATCCGATCTGATCACGTATCTGTGCGTGCTATAGAACAGATACCTTTAAGCACTACAGAACATGTAAATGTACAGAATACAGAACATGTACCGGTACGCGGTACAGAACACGTTCCTGTCCGAACCTCTCAATATGTACGGATACGTCCCAAAGTACCAAGTAACATCTACCAAGAGCAAAGTAACAGGAGACCTGCCAGACTACCTGCCACCCAGCGAATTGTAATGGCAGCCAATGAACGGGCTCGTATGCAAGCAGCTGTTGATCGAGGTATTGTGCAGGGAACTTCTGATAGGGTCCTGTTGCAAGGAGTAACAGACCAAAGACTTGCCCATGGACCTGCAGACCGGATCGTTGTTCCTGGGACAGGTGATCGTGGCATTGTACATGGGGCAGCTGTCCATGCTGGTGTACATGGCAGTGGGGGGGATGGTCAGGTGATCACTGCAGACAATCTCATCGGGTTGTTGTCCGAGTTCAATTCCCAGCAACAAAGTAATCCATACTTCCAGACTCAGTTCTTTTGATCCATGTTATCTATCACCTGTTTGAATGCTTAGATCGATGCTCATGATGGTGATCATTGGATTGTCTGGTCCAGACTCAGTTATTTACAGGCCGCTGGTATATCCCTGAGTGCTGTGTCAAAACAACAAACAAACCTGTTCATCCTGAAATCTGTTCTACACTGTGACATATGACTATAGTACTGATTGTAGGAACTGGTTCATACTTAATTACTTGCAATATTATTTTAACCTTATTTAATGTTGCTTGTAGACCATTAATATACATGATAGTGTTAATGTTTATTTATGTTTATTTTGTTAGTGGCTTCCTTATTATGTTAAGAACATATTCTCATAAATTTTTTATTGGAAGTGAATTAATTTTTTTGTCTTAGTCAATAAGAAACTATTTGCATCTTTTGTAACTGTATGATTTTAGTGTACACTTCTGTGTGTTCTGTTAATTATGGTTTTTTCTTACTGAAAAAAGATTCTCTTGAAGACCTGGGTTAGAGTAGAATTGTCGTAAGAGGCAACTAACAGGATTGCTTGGTTGACATGTCATATTTCAGTTGTGTAGATGGATGCTCTTGCTGTTGATCACTGGTCCAGACTCAATTATGTACAGACTGCCGCCATATAGCTTGAATATTGCTGAGTGTGTCATAAAACTAAACTCACTCTTATGCATAGCTGTTCATCTGATGATGCGGAGTCACAGGTCACCTAAATTTCCAAAGTGGCTGTATCAACTTGCAATGCAATCTCATAAGGACTTTGAGCTGATATCACAAAGCAACATTTACTAAAGTTAACCTTAACTCCCATTCTTTAATATTGCAATGAGGTTACCTAAGTCTAAGATGACCCTAGTGCAATGTTAAAGAATGGGAGTTAAGGTTAACCTTAGTAAAGCCTCTAAGGTAACGTTAACCTTAGTGCAATGTTAAAGAATGGGAGTTAAGGTTAACCTTAGTAAAGCCTCTAAGGTAACGTTAACCTTAGTGCAATGTTAAAGAATGGGAGTTAAGGTTAACCTTAGTAAAGCCTCTAAGGTAACATTAACCTTAGTGCAGTGTTAAAGAATGGGAGTTAAGGTTAACCTTAGTAAAGCCTCTAAGGTAACATTAACCTTAGTGCAGTGTTAAAGAATGGGAGTTAAGGTTAACCTTAGTAAAGCCTCTAAGGTAACATTAACCTTAGTGCAGTGTTAAAGAATGGGAGTTAAGGTTAACCTTAGTAAAGCCTCTAAGGTAACATTAACCTTAGTGCAGTGTTAAAGAATGGGAGTTAAGGTTAACCTTAGTAAAGCCTCTGAGGTAACATCAACCTTAGTGCAGTGTTAAAGAATGGGAGTTAAGGTTAACCTTAGTAAAGGTTGCTTTGTGAAAGTTGGTCCTAGCCCTGATTTCTCAAAGCAAGCTCAAAAATGACTCTTAGCTAAACATTTGAGAAACGTAGGAAAATGCATTTCACAGAATGAACTGAATTGGTATTAAACTCAACTATAGTAGACAATTTAAGTTTGGTGGATAGATTACTCATTTTGTCTTGGCTTTTCTGTTGTAAAAATGTGGTTGAGTTCAAAATTCAGCTGTTTCTAATTATGACAAGCAGTTTGAGATTTGTGTAAAAACTTAAGTTTGTTTTTAGAAATCAGGGTCAGGTGTAGTCCAGTTTTGCCCATAACAGTTCAGACTGTTGAAACTGTATGTGAGTGTGTGATCAGCGTGGAATGAGGTCATGCAGTTGATCACTGGATTGTCTGGTTCAGACGTTAAACAACCAACCAACCAACCACTGAATAAAGTCAGTCCACCAATAAATAGTATCCTTGTTATTACAGATTTTTGACTGGTGTAAGTGTTAAAATTCATAAGCTTCCGGTATGCTGAAGTTGCACACAGAGAAAATGCACTTTATGGCAGCCATTGTATCTCGGGTAGACTGACTAGCCAGAATGTTGTGGAGAAAGGCACAACAAACTTCCCATCATACCAGTCAGTAAATTCGTATAATGAAAATCAGTACTAGTTGTTGAATTTGTTGGATTGTAATTGTAACTGGTCAGGTATCGTCAATATTTCACAGGTCTTTATACAACTTCCCCATCTTCTTCTTTGTACAACTTCTGCAATACCAGTGTATATAGACAGACACTTTGCAGTGAAGTCAATCAGTGTTTGCATTACTTGGATTTGCCAAATGGCCATCAGGACCTACTGCTGCCTGTAGGCTTTAAAATCTGCAGGCCCTGAATCAAATCAAACCACTGAAAACAAAATAGACTCAGAAGTGATACTCAGTAGTAATTCCCAGAAATCTGTCATTTTCTATGAAACATTTTTATGTAATTTCACTTCTAAAAACATATAAAAGTTATGGGTTGTAGTATCAAACATAAAAAAGATATATTTTCATTAACTGTGCCAAAGTACAGTTCAGTTTGTTAACTTTATGAGAGAGACTGGTTTGGGGCTGATTGTTTGCAAACAATGTGCACCTGAGCAGGGACATGAAATAGATTAAAGAGCATTCAAAGTATGTGTTCAAGACTTATGTATGCAGGGTGCGTTTGGCAAGAATTCTTATTTGTTTTTTATTCATGTGAGTGAGTTTAGTTTTACACAACACTCAACCATGTTGCAGCTATATGGCAGTGGTCTGTAAATAATCAAGTCTGGATCAGACAATCCAGTGATCAACAGCATGAGCATCAATCAGCACAATTGTGAACTGATGCCCTGTGTCAACCAAGTCAGCGAGCCTGACCACCTGACCCAGTAAGTCACCTCTTACAAGCATGAGTTACTTAGGACCAGTTTTCTAACCTGGACCTTCACTGGTATTTTATTTATGTTATAGGTATTTGCCAGGTCTGATTTTCTTTCAAGAATAATTTGATATAAATTTAAGAAAATTTTAAGAATACTTTCACATGCATATGTCTGTACTAAAAGGGTAATATGTCTGATGTTGAGTTTGTGCTGTTCATCAGTCACACCTTTATGTTTTCTGTCGATTTGATTTTTGTAGAAGTTTTAAGGCAAATTTGTTTTACATCTAGTCAAGGGACGAAACTGTAAGTGGTGACTTATTTCCAAATGCTTCCGGATTACTCAAGGTGACTGGTAATATAGTGACAAAACCAATTTAGGTTGTCATGTGGAAATTATTTACCTTGTCATCTATACAGACATGGTAAATGGACATTACAGAGCTTTTACGTTAATGTTTAGCTTTACATTATATTTGTTGCGATCTTTTATGTATAGCATTTACCATGAATACAATCAGTATATACCAAGGTCAGTTGAAAGTATTGAAAAGGGCCGAAGGACAAAAGGGATGAAATAGGGTTAAAAGGGTCAAGGCTAAAGGTCAAGTGGGCTGAAATGAAAAGTAAAAAAAAGCCGAAAAACGGGCGGGAAAATTAATATTTAATAAATTGGATAGTAATGCTAAACCTTTTTTCTGTTTGGCCCATATGACAAGGCATTAGGCCCTTTTGGCATTTTGTCACGACTCATTTGTCTTTCACCTTGGCCCTTTTGACTTTTTCCATCAGCCGTTTTGATTTTGCACTTCTCGGCCCTTTTGTCATTGGGCCCATTTGACTAGTTTCCCAGATTAAGTGTTAAGTCTTGTGACAATAAAGCTGTTGCATCAACAGATGGGCAAAATAAACAGCCTATATGAATAACACATTGTTGTGTTATGACAAACCCAATTATATAAATGAAAGTTAATTTTTATTACAGTGAGAATTATTGTTCAATAATACCACATTTTCTGAAGTTGTCTTAACCGTCAGCTTGTAGAAATTACTCAACGTTAAGCGCAAGCGACTCGCCTGGATACAACACACGGGAGATAACTCCGTCAACACTAAAGAGCGACTTGCGTGTGAATGGCGGCTCGCCTTTCCCGAGCAGGTCTTTTATTTGAGAGGAAGCTTTTCGTATTGTGATGAAATCGTCTTCAATTTTGGAAAAATCCGCTGTCAGCTGGCAACACTCAAGTTGTAAACATCTGGTTTCGTGAATAAGTTCTACAACCTTTTCCTTGGCCGTTTGAAAATCTTTTAATAACGTGAGTCTTGACTTTCGTTTCTTGCTTTTGGGCAGGTCGGGAGGATTATCAGATGGTCGGACTCTACAAAAGTTAGATTTGGTTGTAGTGTCGGCAGTATGGGAAACATTGTTGAGCAAAACGTGGGACGTGTGGATGTACTGTAAACACTTGAACAAATGCGTGCCTGTACGAATCGGTTTCCAAGAATAACCACCCCCAAATCGTCAACATTGTAAGAGGTCTAGTGAAACGTTAAGGCAGAGATAATCTACATTCCTTGTATTCTCCATGGTTAAGGTGAAAAGGGGACGGTCAAAACCAAGTTGTAACAGATTTGAGTCAAACACCTTTCTGAAGAAATAGATGCCTGACTTGAATAAATAGAGATTACTAAACGAATGGGTGTTGAATATGGAAAATATGCCAACGGGATAATATTAACGTTTGGATTTATTCACGAGCAAAAGTCCCCGACTACTACTCACACCTACGCCACATACACTCACAATACAGTGGTAACAAGCCTGATGATACTGTGGCCTTTTGTAATACTCTTCTATTTCATTATTTCCGAAGCATAACATGGATTTTCATAAATGTGTTACCAGGAAATCTGACATTAAGAGTGGAGTGATTCGATCATTGGAGAATTGGCATGGACCGGATCACTCAATAGTGATTCTATCCTAGGACGTATGTACCGTAGAGTGAAATTTAAGAGTAATGATTTAATTCTACCCTGCAGACAAACTTACCGTCCCAGAAAATTTCAACAGTTACAGTTCACTCTGCCAATAATTGGTGAATATGTAGGCAGCATACAGAGCAATACAGTGTGTCATGTGTTTGAACTTACCTATCAGTATTGTCTGTGATGCTCACATCCCAGTGAACCCTTTTCTTCCGCTCGCCATTTTGGTACATTGTGCGTCACTGAGCGAAATGATCGGGCGTGAACTGACCCAACCCAAATCCGAACCTCTCAGGGACGTGCGGCAGAGTACATATGAGACGCATGTGTGTGGCAAGTTACCCCAGCGACATCCATTGTGACGTTATCACAACGTGACGTCACAATACTACCTTCTCCACAGATGTATGACGTCACGTAGCGTGGTTGAACAAACTATTCCCTGTGGAGTTTGTTTTAACAAGAATGAACCACATGGTCTTTGAAACACTCAGTCTTAACAGGGATCTTTTCTTTCTCTGTATTTAAATATTCTGCGGGGATTCTCTTGTCAGGTTTGTTTGCTTGGATAACTATATGACCATGTCCTAACCTTGAATCTATACCGATTGGCACATCTAGTATATGACATGTTCCCGAATTTCAATAGACGCCAACATGTCCTCCCCTTGTGGGGAGTTAAGACAGTTGTCAAATGTACATGATTTATCAACGTCTAGATATCACTTTACAGCACGTTCCTAAACTGCACTTTACCAAAAGCATAATTTGTATGTGGACGTCCCTTCCTTTTGCTGATTCTGCTCTTCGGTCACGACCGGACATTGTTCACCGTAGGAACGTGCACGCCTGGACATCGTTACGCCCTAGGAAGTGAAGTTTGTGGGGAGTTTGTTTCATGCATTCAGTGTAGCATTTTGTCATGAAAACAAATTACATGTATTATAGACGTTTGAGATATTATATTTCAAGCTCTAAAAATGTTGCCATCTGGAAAGGTGTAGGAGAAAGAACACCACATAAGCTCTTAATATGAACTTCTGCGGCCTACTTTCCCCAGCAACTTGACCTACCGGAAGTAACATATGATTAGTTCTTATAAGTTACAAATCACGAGAATATTTTACAAAATGTACATACCATACCAACGAACATTCTACCCACTTGCCGAATACTGACACTTAATATTGTCATATAAGGAAATTATAAGACTTTTTATATGTCTAGTATTAAAATCCAGTGAACGCCTTACGTCAAGGGGTTGTGAACGTGTTGCAGTGACCACCGCATTTTGAGAGTGTACCAATTACGTCACAACGTTTTATAGCCCTATAGTGCGTATTTTTCCTACCTGATGGTTAATATCAGAGTGTAGCGGCCACAAAATTTCCGAGTCCTGTGCTGGGATTCGAACGACGGACCTTCCGATCCGAAGAGATCCAAAGAGGCTAACCCCGTCAGCAAGCTGACAAGGTAAGAATGTCATCTGTTGGATGACTCCACGCTCTGCTACACGAGCAAGTGTCTAGGGTGATTATGTCACTGAAATGTGAACTTATATTTTAAGTTTAGAAGATTTGAACATTGCTCAACAGAAGGCGCTTCACACAAGAATGTGACATTTTCAAGCAGAAATTGAGCCCAAACCGACTTGATCCTATCGATGTTCAAACCCAGTTTCTTTGGACATTTCGTTTGCTCAACTCCATACAAATTCAGGAGCTCATTCTATATGATACCAGTGAAGACGTTATTCTCAAAATGGTAGACGTGGCCTCAGTGTAGCATATGAAGAAACGTTCTGTACAACCAAGAACAATCATTTCGCAAAGAACTTGTGTCACACAGTACTTTGGCAATGAATAGATTTGCCGAGAAGTAAATTTCTTGCCATGGTAAGGACATTTGATTTAATTACCCCCAAACTGCTGTAACACTATCGACGTGTTGGATGCTTCACAGACGGTACTGCCTGTAGCTTTGGCTTTCTCCCGTTCTGAAAATCACCTCTATGACCTTTACTTCAAGATGTGCTGTCAAACTCTTCTTCACAGTGTGCAGGGATTCATCAGCATTTGAAGAAACTTTAGTTTTTCCTGTTTATTGAGGTCATTTTTGTATCCAGAACAGTAAAGATGAGAAACCCTCTGCGTGTTTGTGCACATTCCCCCATGAACTCGTGTTCAAACAATTGGTAATGCATTCACTGATTTGATATATACACATGAGCATTAATCAAGCACCGCCCATTTTCATGCTATAAGATTGTGTTTAACACAATACACTGGTCATTCGTGATATGGAAACCATACACATGGTTATGATTTCGTTGACTAAAGTGTCAATCCATCAACTACCAACACTGCTGCTACTTTCGGCTGTTATTTATTGACGTCATATGGAGGCACTAAAAACGTTATCAATAATCATGTCCAAAACTATGGCCACACAGACAATGTCTGTGGTCCAACGTACACAAACTTCTCAAAAACGTTGACTGTTCAATCCTAAGCCAACAGTAATGGTGACATCAGTGTTTGGTGTATCCTTTCCTCGCGCGGATAACTGCTGGAAACCTCCTCCTCATGCTGGAAATCAAACTCCGAATGCGCATCACTGGAATCCTCTGCCATTCCTCACGAAGAGCCTGGCTAATTCCTGTAGATTTTGAACAGGTGGATCGCTTACTTAAACTTGACGCCCCAGATGGTCCCATAAATGCTCAGTTGGGTTGAGATCAGGGCTTCTCGCAGGCCAAGATAATCCGCCAACTACGTTGTTCTGCATATAGATAACAGCTCTGGAACGATGGGGCCTAGCATTATCGTCCATACATGCTGGGCGACTGGTGAGGGGGTGGTTATCAAATGCGGGACAACAGCAGCTTCCAGTGCTTCCTGTTGGTATCTCTGACCATTGAGTGTCCCCTGAATGATGATAAGATTCAGCACGCAGTCATGGGAGATACACCCCCACACCATAACAGAGCCATCCCCAAAGGGTTCACCTGCATGGATCATCCGCTGTTGATAATATACGTTATCACATCGTGTCGAGGGAAATACGGGGTTTTATCAGTCCCGAGTAAAGCTGTATACTGTTGATAGTCTGAGTGTATGATTTTTGCTTAACTCCATGTTGGTCAGTATGGCACCAGGAGCCGGGATCACGAAAGTGTCTTAAGTCTTAAAACTGCTTAGCACAAAATTTGTCTCAAGTCTAAATTTTAAGCCTTAAGACAGAATATGGACACTTTCATGATCCCGAGGCCAGACCATGGCGTGTCCGCCTGAAGTGTATGGGTGGCCCATCGACCTGTCTGTAATAACCCCATTGTGAGAAACCAGATGAAACTTAGCAACGCTAGTGACGTTAGTTCTAAATGTGTTCCTTCGTTCCTTAGCCACACTGAAGCATATACCATATGTCATGCTGCTGAGGCAAGTTACAGGTCGCAGTATGCCGTATTTCACCCAGCAGTGACTGTTAAACCCACATGCACATGCAGGTTCGATCTAGGTGCTTTTTAGTAAAAATGGACTTATCTCTGAGGCAAAACCTGATTTAGTATTATTCAAATGCGACAGTTTTTATACACATATATCTATTATTACCTGTTACCTTTAAACATTATTATATTGGATTTTTTTATGAATACATAAGATCCATCAAAAGTTGGGTCACTTAAAGCACGAACTACACGTTATGTATATGGTTACATTGAAGTTGAATTTCTCCATGGGGAAACCAGCTGCAAACTTTATGCAGATGAGCTGCACGAGGATCAGGCGTTATTTGCTGTATAGTATGTGTACATGCATGAGATCAGTTGCGTGTGGGTGTAAAGTTGGTTGAGAATTCACTAATTTTCACCGAGCTTCATCACTAACCTAAATATATTTCTCAGCTTCCAGACACTTACATATTTCCACTTACATTGGATATTCACAATTTCGTGTGTTAATTTATGCAGGACATGTTGAGGATTTTATGCACGTAGGAAATTGTAACAACGGGAGCGGACTTATATACACTACCCTACACTTCGTGAATGTAAATTACATGTTTAGTATTTTCAAGCTATATCATAAATTTGTTAACTGCTACTTGGGCAATGAAAAACATGAAAGAAGCATGACCACAGCACTACTAGCATGCGCATGTGCCTTGACCTTGTGATAATAAGAATGCGCAACGCCAACGCCTAAAAAGCGAGATCGCGAGAACGCGAGAAAAGGAAATGTCGCATTCTCGTGTTCTCGCGATTCGTGTTTTTATTTGACAAGTCGAGATTGCGATATTGCGAGATAGCGAGATTTGACAGCATGTTTAAAAGTCGCATTCTCGTGTCGTCGACTTTGGACAAAAACTTGATCTGTACCAAAAATTTTGGCCAGATCTCGCGTTCTCGCGATCTCGCATTCTCGCACTTTTGACATTTTAAGCTTGTTTCCAAAGGTCGAGAATGCGAGATCGCGAGAATGTCCCTTACAGTATTTCATACTTATTGAACTCATGACAATAATCTTTTCAAAGTTACCAATTTGTGTCAACAATACATCGGTACACGTGTAAACGGTGCTTTTAAAATTCTGGAATATTTGGAAAATCTAGTTTAGAACAGTTGAACGAGGTAAGTGGCTACATTTACACGAGTGATTCCAAACTTTTGATGGGTAGTATATATGTATGTGTAAGCCTCTGATACTTCGTGTTGGAATGGCTTGTGCATTACATGTTATATATTGTATGTGCAAGGTGAGACTCAAATAAACGATCAGTCTGTCTGTCTGCACTTTCGAGTTGATACTCCCCGGGGAGTTGAGATTGAAAAGTAAGTACACTCTGATCCAATGACCGGCGTAATAATCTAGGCTTTAAACATGCCAAAGGGTTTGATTTTTCGCATTATAAGTAAGCGTCTATTGATTAGTTCATGAGCTTTTACAGACAGAGTGGAATTCCAAATCTGGATTTGAAACTTCTACAGCAGACAGTATCCTGGGAAGCCTAGAGGTGTGAAGTATGTAGGTCGACTGGGTCACCTTGCTTTCAATCAGTGTCTGCAGTCAGTACCGATAAGATGGGTAGCTTAGTGGTAAAAGCGTTCTCTCCTCACGCCGAAGGCCCGGGTTCGATTTCCCACATTGGTACTATGTGAGAAGCCCATTGCCGGTGTTTCCCTGCCGTGATATTGCTGAAATATTGATAAGAGCTGCGTAAAATCATACTCAGTCAGTACTGATAAGATGGGTAGCCTAGTAGTTAAAGCGCTCAGTCTTCACGCCGAAGGCTCGTGTTCGATTCCCCACAAAAGCGGCGTAAAATCATACTCAGTCAGTACCGATACGAACAAATTATGACGATGATGATTCGTTGTGGAAAGACTTTATTTCCCAAGAAATATCTTCTTGTGAAATCACATTTGGAGTATCGTATGTAGGATCACAATGCTTACACTCGTATAAACAACCATATAAACGTACGGCTGAAATACTAGGTCAGGTCATATGAATAGATGTTAGAAATATATACATGTTGAAAGAGTACATGAAGGACGATAGGCGGCACATATATCCCGCCGATGTTAACAGGTACGTTGTCAAATAATCATCAATAGTAGACTTCTACCAATCATTTCTTATATCAATATTTTGAAATCTTCATTATTACCTGTCTTGTTACTTTAGAATCAATTCCCTCAATCGTGAACGAATATACTGTAACATTTTCAGGAACTTTGGAAATATGTAAATACATAAATGACCAATAGTGTGTGGAACGAAAATTGGAAACTTTCCTTTTCTTGGATACGATAATTGGATAAAATACAATGTTAAGACACATCAGTCTGAGTATTAAGAGCGTCTTAATTCACCCTAACACGTGTTGACGGTCGTACTAGGATATCGCAGTATAATCATCCCATGATGGATTTTGATTAGTGTCACGCATGTAACACGTGTTTACAGTCCTACTAAGATATCTCAGAATAATCATCCCATGATGCATTTTGATTAGTGTCACGCATGTAACACGTGTTTACAGTCCTACTAAGATATCTCAGAATAATCATCCCATGATGCATTTTGATTAGTGTCACGCATGTAACACGTGTTTGCAGTCCTACTAAGATATCTCAGAATAATCATCCCATGATGCATTTTGATTAGTGTCACGCATGTAACACGTGTTTACAGTCCTACTAAGATATCGCACCATAATCATCCCATGATGCATTTTGATTAGTGTCGTGTATGTATCATACAAAATATCACCACAATCTTTGGTTAATGACATTATGTTGTCTATGTACAAAAGCGTGCACATGACGCAGGATGAATATATTACACATCTTTTGAATACAGAGCGCCATGATGCATGAATTATGCTAACGTGAACGATACACATTGGGCAAGATAGACAGGAATGCTTCATTCTGAGTAAGGCACTTTTGTTAGAGAGTATCTCGGTATACAACGTCGTACATAGAGGATGGGTTGGGGTGGGGTGGGGTGGGGTTGGGGTGGGACGTGGGGCTGAGGGTAACTCTCTGGGTCCAGTATGAAGGTCCAGTCTATGTAAGTTGTACCTCATGTACATGGATCCTTCTAGATTGGAAATAAAACTGGTGTAAGAATAAAAAAAATCAGTTGAATACGAATCTCTGGAGCCTTGCTTACTAGTCTGTACTGCTATGAATGCATGATATAATTTTCTCAGGAAAGTGCAAATTCTAGTACTTTGTCATTAAAGTGCAGATTCTAGTAATTTGACATTAAAGTACAGATTCTAGTATTTTGCCAGTAAAATACAGATTCTAGTACTTTGCCAGTTAAATACAGATTCTAGTAATTCGTAGTCTTCTCGGGTCTTCTTTTAATTGGTGCTTTATAAATGTTAGCTTTATAGCTGTCGGGTAGTCCAGTAGATATAGTGTTAGCCTCGTCACGCCTACGGTCCGGATTCGAGACAAGACATAGATATATTTCTGGTGTTCAACCCGCAATGTTGCTAGAATATTGCTACATATGGCATAAAACCATATTCAATCACTCATTCATCTGATGGCACTGGCAATCCACATGATTTCGTTTGTGATTTACATAGTCTGTTGATATGTCCGAGCTACTGCTCTGTTGAGACAACAAATGCTAACATGAAATTAATACGTGACTTTTCTAAACATTTCTACATCTTTTTTTGACATAGTGTTAGATGAGTGTGTGTTCAAGATGCACCTGGTTTACATCGATCTTGGCGTGCTGGTGCATACACTCAAATCCAAGAAATTTGGCTCTGTCGATGGCTAATGGTCCACGAAAACAAGGGAGGTAACTACTGAAAACTTTCACGAAGAGTTTCCCCAGTTGAAGAGATCGTTCATATTGCTATTCTTTCACCAATAAGAAACATTTACAATCACTCTTTTCTGTCCAAGAATGAATCAGCTGCACTGAAATTCGTCCAATCACAAACCAAACACACACACAACAAGGAAAGGGATACGAATTATATTATCGAACCGATCAACTACTCGGTAAGTGAACCAGCTCGTTGTATTCCTTGAAACGAACATATCAGCAGGTTAGATACTTGGTCAGTCAGATGTTCTGTAGATGTACTGATTTGCTCTATTCTTGTGGACGAAAGACGATTTTTCCATTGAAATTATCCCTCAGCTGTCATTCAGCTGCCCGTTACACAAATAGCGTCCACTCGTCTCGCCGAAGACCCGGGCTGTATTTCCAACATGGGTATAATGTGTGACGACCATTGCTGGAATATTGCTAAAAGCGGCGTCAAACGACACTCACTCACTCACAAATACGTCAACACTCCAGTTACGTCTTTCCGCAAATCAGTGACCGGTAAGACTTGAATATCTACATTGACCATCTTCATGTACGTATAAAGACCCTACATCCGTAGTCCACAGCATCAAAATCAGCACTTTGATGAAGGTATCATGTCATCCAGCTGCCTCGTGTCTTGTATCAATACTGTCAACTGTCTGGACATTAGCTGGTGGTTGTGCAATATCACTTGTTACCGCTGGGTCCCCACATCCATGAATTGCACGTGAACTTGTCCGTGATTGCCTCACGAAGGTCAAGGTTACACACAAAAGTACATCTTTGCTCAGAAGTATACCGTTATTTCTGGCTTCTCGTCTATCGGCGAAATCCCCGGGTCATGATCCAGGCTGTTCTGTAAGTAGAACACCAAGGAAGTATTAATAATGGTATACATACGGAACACTTATAAACTTGAACAATTGCTGACGGGCCAACGGGTCGTTTTTCAATGAGCACTAATGGGAATCGTCAGCAATCTCTCACAATCTGAGACGATTAGGGCAAAAGCAGGGATTTGAACGCGAATCGTTTGGAATTTTCAGTCGTATATTTTAATGCATGGTGATGTTTTGCTTACATTTTCTGGAACACATTAATGTTTTGTTTGTTCGTCGTTTAACGTCGCCCTCAGCAGTATCCCAACTATATGCTAGTTGTAAATAATCCAGTCTGAACCAAACAATTCAGTGATCAACAACATCGGCATCGATCACGTAACTGGGATATATGACATATACAGTGTTCCCAGAAATTATTGAGAAAATCTTTGTTTTTTTTCTAATGATGCTAAGATTGGAAAAAGGGCTTTCACTATGCACTAAGCATACTAAATAAGGGAGACAACTCTTGAAGGCTTCGAAGGCAGCTCATTACGTCAAGAGTCATCTCCCTTGTCTGAGCAGACGGCTTCCTGTGTTGACATGGCGGAATTTACAGCAAGAGAGAAAAGAAAGCTCATTCTAGATGATTTTGAAAGGGGTGAGGCTGATGCTAAAGTGTTAGCTTGTAGACATGGTATTCCTCTGTCTACAGTATACAGAACTTTGAAGAATATTCAAACAGGAACCGGGATAGAGCACAAAGCAGGGGCAGGTCGGCCTAAGAAATTCAGTGTTGTGGATCGCCGAAGACTTGGGCAGATTGTGAGTAGGGGCAAATTGAAAAGTGTTGAGAACATCAGAAATGAAATGATTAGCAGAGGAAGTCCTCAGGTATGCAATGAAACAGTTAGGCAGGAATTACAGAGACTTAATTTGGTGAAAAAAACGTGGAATTCCCTCGCCGTTGATGAAAGATGCACAAAAGGAAAAACGTTTAAACTAGTGTCGGGCTCATGAAAGTCAAGATTGGGATAATGTTTTCTTTTCGGATGAAAGTTCTGTTTGGCTTTTCCCTAATTGTGTGAAAATTTGGACCAAAGATACTGTCAAACCTATCTACCAGCGACCAAAACATAGCCCGAAGTTTCACATGTGGGATGGCATATCGGCTCGCGGAGTGACGCCATTGTGTGTTTTCACGGGAAACTTGACAAAAGAAAGATACGTTGACATTCTAAATGGTCACCTTCTTCCGACAGCACAAACATTGTATGAAGATGATTGGATTTTCCAGCATGATAATGACCCAAAACACACTGCGCGCTACACAAAACAGTGGTTGTCGGGCGAAAATGTTCAAGTTTTAGACTGGCCCAGTTACAGTCCAGACCTAAACCCAACTGAGAATGTGTGGGGAAGGAATGCAGGAATGAAGGACAGAATAAACCAAAAGGGACTGAGAAATATTGAAGATATGAAGGCCGAGGTGGTCCAATATTGGGATACCCTGTCACACGATTACCTACAAACTTTGATGGGTAGTGTGCCTAGGCGTATTCAGGCATGCATTGCTGAGCGAGGAGGTCTAACAAAGTACTAAAACAAGACTGAGACTGTAAAAGGATGATGTTTTAACATGTTTATGTTAGTAAAACGCCAGAAGTTAATAAACGTAATGAGTTACATGACGCAACATGATTCTCAATAATTTCTGGGAATACTATACATGATAGTGTTAATGTTTGTTTATGTTTAATTTGTTAGTGGCTTCCTTATTATGTTAAGAACATATTCTCATAAATTTTTTATTGGAAGTGAATTAATTTTTTTGTCTTAGTCAATGAGAAACTATTTGCATCTTTTGTAACTGTATGATTTTAGTGTACACTTCTGTGTGTTCTGTTAATTATGGTTTTTTCTTACTGAAAAAAGATTCTCTTGAAGACCTGAGTAGAATTGTCGTAAGAGGCAACTAACAGGATTGCTTGGTTGACATGTCATATTTCAGTTGTGTAGATGGATGCTCTTGCTGTTGATCACTGGTCCAGACTCAATTATGTACAGACTGCCGCCATATAGCTTGAATATTGCTGAGTGTGTCATAAAACTAAACTCACTCTTATGCATAGCTGTTCATCTGATGATGCGGAGTCACAGGTCACCTAAATTTCCAAAGTGGCCATATCAACTTGCAATGCAATGACGCAACATGATTCTCAATAATTTCTGGGAATACTATATGTGCCAGTAAAATCATTAATTAATTAATTAATGGTTACAAAAGCAATACGTCATCATCCATCCAGTTAATCTCCATTGTCAACTATGTAAGGAACAAATTAATGTTTGACAAAAAAACCCAAAATACAGTGGAACCATCATTCACACACGCCTACCTAACACAACCACAATATTAAGTTGCTAGCCCCTCCTGTAACTACGAGACCCGTTACGGGGTAGAATAGGGGTAGACTAACGGGATCGGGTGGTGAGTCTCACTGACTTGGTCGACACATATCATCGGTTCTCAATTGCGTAGATCGATGCTCATGTTGTTGATCACTGGATTGTCTGGTCCAGACTCGATTATTCACAGACCGCCGCCATATAGCTGGAATGTTGCTGAGTGCGGCGTAAAACTAAACTCACTCACTGCAACTACAGATCATATCAAATGATCATCAAGCACTTCAACCATCACTTACCAGGGATTTATTTGACGGCATCTCGCCATTCCCCGCCCAGGACAACTTTTTATTAGGAACAGACTTTGTCCCGATGCCATTCATGTTTTTCATAAGTCCCTTCTTACTGCTCGTGCTGTCACTGTGGAGACTGTCATTAGAATCTTTGAACGTGCTGAGGGAGCTATTGTGATACGAGTGATCGTTGATAGGTAACCCATCCTCATCTTCCATATTAGGAAATACTGGTCCGTTGGAAGTAAATTTGCCCACATTTCTGTAGGGAATTACAGCAGTCTCAATCTGAATCTCGTCAACGTCTCGGTCATTCTCGGACTCGTCGCTATGCATGTAACCATAGTTACTGTTGCCATCTAGCGTAAAGGGGTTCTCTGCTAACGTCGTGCCTCCGTCTGTGGACTCCTCGTTGGCGAAGTCGATGGCTACCCGGGACGGAGCTCTGGAGCCAGGATGCTTCTTGAACATGATGCCACGTGGGTCGAGGGAGCTGCGGTTTTTGGCCTTGTCCAGCTGTTCCGTACTCTGTAGTCTTCTGAACAGAGAAAGGCTGGAATATTAGTGGCGATATGTAGGACAGTCTACAGCTGAACAGAGAAAGGCTGGACTATTAGTGGCGATATGTAGGAAAGTGTGCAGCTGAACAGAATGACACATTGGCTAGCCTAACATGGTATGTTAATTTAAGTGTATCATAAGTCAGTCGCTTCACTTTATTTTGAGAATAAAACGACAGATAACTAAGGTAATATGACAGATCGACTCTGGTATACAGATTCTTAACTTAAGCAAAATATATACGGTTTGCCATTATTTTCGGACCCTCAGTTGTATATTGTCGGAGTATGAAACGACGGACATTGCTTCTGAAAACGTACCGTCTAACAATGTAGACTGTGAGGATGATGACGACGATGAGGAGAATGGCGGCGACGACGCCGAGGCAAATGGAGACGACGTCGCTCCCGCCTTCCCGCATCGTCACGTTCCCAATGGTTGGACTCTGAGGAGGGAACTTGACCTTCACTACCGCTGAGGACTGACGGGACGGAACGCCATTGTCTGTTACTATGACAACCACGTCGTATTCGTTTTCCGTTAGGTTGTCTTTATCGGCGGATATTCGTAGCTCTCCTTTTGAGTTGATGGCAAACAGACTGGAAATATACATAAAATAAGTTATTTAGGTATAGCTGCAAGTATACAATAATGGACGTGGGAGATGCATCATGGCTGCTACTGGCGTTGAAACTCACCTAGGTAGTACGTGTATCTAGTATTTTGGATAAACCATTAAGTATGAATTACCAGACTAACGCTCAGTCTCTTAATACAGTTTTGAAAAATCACATTTAATTCAAACTGAAGTGGGGACACAGTTCGCTGGGATATTCAGTTCCCGTGAAAATCTAAACTTGATTCATTTGAATCCAAGATTTAGATTTCCGAAGCTCTCTATCGCTAAGACAGTCGTAAATTAATGTTAATGCATGGCACTTACGACTATCTTAGTGCGGAGATAGCTTCGAAAGTCTAGGCCCAGGATTTGAACCAACGATCTGCTGATCCTGAAACAGGCAAGGGTCGTAACCATGCCTGGATTAAGAGACTTTTTCCCTATGAAATGACAATATGAAGAGTGGCTTTTGAGACCGATCATAATATTTATCTGCCTGGAATCTGATTTAAGGACAATATTTTTTTCAGTCACTGTCAACAACAACACAACACAACACAAACAACAACAACAACAACAATAGCAACAACAACAACATCAGTCCTACGAAAAATGTTTATGATTCCTGAGGGTTTTAATCCAGTATTCAGTGAGTGAGTGAGTTTAGTTTTACGCCGCACTCAGCAATATTCCAGCTATATGGCGGCGGTCTGTAAATAATCGAGTCTGGACCAGACAATCCAGTGATCAACAACATGAGCATCGATCTGCGCAATTGGGAACCGATGACATGTGTCAACCAAGTCAGCGAGCCTGACCACCCGATCCCGTTAGTCGCCTCTTACGACAAGCATAGTCGCCTTTTGTGGCAAGCATGGGTTGCTGAAGGCCTATTCTACCCCGGGACCTTCACGGGTCTATCCAGTATTCAGTATACTCACGACTTTTTGTTTTAGTGTATTATTTGCACTCCTCAAATAAAAACCCCAGTAAAAGAGAAATATTATCAGAAAATTAATTAATATGAATCTGACGAGAGCCTAATCCACACCTACGCATGGCAAAAGCGCTGACATATCCAGGTCAGGGAGTTAGTATTCTCAGGTCCGTTTGAAATTTGTTCCAGTTATGCACGGCTTTTCTGCTTTATGTGGGAGGGAAACCCGAAGTAATGCGTACAGTTTATCACTTCGGTGAAACCAACGAGCGTATGTATGTGGTGCTAGAGGACATTCGGGGTGAAGTGAGACTCGAGGTTCCATTACTATAAATCAGAATCACTTTCTCCCTGATCGTGTAACTGAAAAGACACACGTGACAGCTGTGATTGGATGAAACAGTGTAAGATGTTTATGTTTTTAAAATCACATCCTCCCAGCAATTAAGACTGACCACAATTTTAAGCATTCAGTGCTGTCATTTTTATCACCTTGACTTATGTGTATACAGATATTTTCAAGTAGGTGACATTTGGTGCAGAAGTGGATCTGAAGGGATAAGTTGGCCAGAATTTGTGTTTTATTGTAGTTTTAAGGCTAGATTGTAACTATGTAAACGGACCAGCTGTTAATAGCCTGGATATTTTTTACTAAAATATAACGTTACTATAGAAATCTATGAGAAAACATTCGGTGGTGTGTAACCTCGAGCCCGAAAGATCCTGGGGTGATCAAGGGAAGCAATTCTGCAGAGCGAATTCCGGCTACCGTGACCGGTCCACCGTGTCCCTAATCTGATGGCGAGGCGCAGTACCTGCTCATTACAAGGATATCACATTGAAGAGGGCTGTAGTAAACCCGCCTAGTCATGCCTGTGAGCTATGGATGTTCTCATTTCGACTGACATGGACCGTGATGCTTTGACGTGAAACGCGAACCGTGACATGACGCAGCAGTTCTCACGTCTGCACGTATCTGTAATTACACGTTACAGGCGCTCCTGTCCATTCGAGATACCCGACTCAAACCCCAAGGGTGGGAGCAGCAGTGTTTGTACTTTTCATCCTCATTATAATAATAATGATGACATACTTAGGTCTAGCCTCCAAATACCTCGGGCATGCTAAGCGCTAACATTATGAACTAGATGATGACTGTCCAGTCTTTAGGATCTGCCCACCCTTGTCAGGCGATAAAAGATTACGAGTCAGCTCCGGGAGAAGTACGCAATTACAGCTGTTAGAACTAGAAAGCTAGTTCGAAGCAATCCACCCGACCGGGTATCCGTTTTCACTACTTGGGTAACAGAGACATATTTCGAACAAGCTCACTTGCCCAAACTGACACCATATGTTCCATGTTGAGATCACAAAGCCTAGACTCTCCTCGATTCCGGAACAGATCAAATCCCCAAACACTGCATTGTGTGTTAACGTGTTAGCCTCATCCAGCAATAGTAGAACAATTTGACATAGCCATGTAAATACTTGTGCCTTGACTAACGAAACCAGTGATTGATATTATGATGAACACTGTCAGAATGGGATCAACATAGTTCCTGAGACAGTTCTTCTGTTCTATAGCGACAAACATGGGCCTTGACGACCTATTCTAACAAGAAATATTTACGGGAGCATCAGCCGCTATTCCTAAATATAGAAGAAAATTAATTGAGAGGATTCGATAATAATAAGGAATCTCTACATAGAGCAGAGTCATTGGTTTTCTCCAAGTTGTCAGACTTCCCTCTTGTCAGATGTTACATCTGAGTCTATGCTTCCAGGATGAAGGGAATGGGTAGCGACTAGTCAACTGGATACTTTGCTCATGCTATCAACCGTTGGTTTGACTTTGCAGACACGGATATCTAGACATCGCCGCGATATAACGGGAACATCGCCCGCAAATGTAAAACAACGTTCACTCACCCTAGTTGCTGTCATCATTCAGCGTGACCACCAGTATCACCACATAGTCTTTCCTGCTTAAATGATAACTAAATCCCTACCATAACTGGACCTGTCACATTCCGGTTTAGAATTGGTCTTTAGTAATCAATGCTAGGCGACTAAAGAGATCGGGTGGTCAGACTTGGTTAAGACTTTGTCACTATCCCATTTGTGCAGATCGATGCTAATGCTGTTGATCACTGGGTTGTCTGGTCCAGACTCTGTTATTTACAGACCGTCGCCATATAGTTGTCATATTGCCGAGTGCGGCGTAAACTAAATTCACCTTGGTCATGGTACGAACGTGCATCACGTGCATAAAATGTAAACCAATCAGGCAACATGCCTCTCCAGTGACGATCGCGCATTGGACGAAATGGTGTAGATGTGCTTCAAGTGCCATGATACTGGTTTACCGCTAGGAATAGCCTCCGCGGTCTTTACAGTCACTGGACATCTCACACTCTTTACAGTCACTGGACATCTCATACTCTTTACAGTCACTGGACATCTCACACTCTTTACAGTGACTGGACATCTCACACTCTTTACAGTCACTGGACATCTCATACTCTTTACAGTGACTGGACATCTCACACTCTTTACAGTGACTGGACATCTCACACTCTTTACAGTGACTGGACATCTCACACTCTTTACAGTGACTGGACATCTCACACTCTTTACAGTGACTGGACATCTCATACTCTTTACAGTCACTGGACATCTCATACTCTTTACAGTCACTGGACATCTCATACTCTTTACAGTCACTGGACATCTCACACTCTTTACAGTCACTGGACATCTCATACTCTTTACAGTCACTGGACATCTCACACTCTTTACAGTCACTGGACATCTCACACTCTTTACAGTCACTGGACATCTCACACTCTTTACAGTGACTGGACATCTCATACTCTTTACAGTCACTGGACATCTCACACTCTTTACAGTGACTGGACATCTCACACTCTTTACAGTCACTGGACATCTCACACTCTTTACAGTCACTGGACATCTCACACTCTTTACAGTCACTGGACATCTCACACTCTCTACAGTCACTGGACATCTCATACTCTTTACAGTGACTGGACATCTCACACTCTTTACAGTGACTGGACATCTCACACTCTTTACAGTGACTGGACATCTCATACTCTTTACAGTCACTGGACATCTCATACTCTTTACAGTGACTGGACATCTCACACTCTTTACAGTCACTGGACATCTCACACTCTTTACAGTCACTGGACATCTCACACTCTTTACAGTCACTGGACATCTCACACTCTTTACAGTCACTGGACATCTCACACTCTTTACAGTCACTGGACATCTCATACTATTTACAGTCACTGGACATCTCATACTCTTTACAGTGACTGGACATCTCACACTCTTTACAGTGACTGGACATCTCACACTCTTTACAGTCACTGGACATCTCACACTCTTTACAGTCACTGGACATCTCACACTCTTTACAGTCACTGGACATCTCACACTCTTTACAGTCACTGGACATCTCACACTCTTTACAGTCACTGGACATCTCATACTCTTTACAGTGACTGGACATCTCACACTCTTTACAGTGACTGGACATCTCACACTCTTTACAGTCACTGGACATCTCATACTCTTTACAGTGACTGGACATCTCACACTCTTTACAGTGACTGGACATCTCACACTCTTTACAGTGACTGGACATCTCACACTCTTTACAGTCACTGGACATCTCACACTCTTTACAGTGACTGGACATCTCACACTCTTTACAGTCACTGGACATCTCACACTCTTTACAGTGACTGGACATCTCATACTCTTCACAGTCACTGGACATCTCACACTCTTTACAGTGACTGGACATCTCACACTCTTTACAGTCACTGGACATCTCATACTCTTTACAGTCACTGGACATCTCACACTCTTTACAGTCACTGGACATCTCACACTCTTTACAGTCACTGGACATCTCATACTCTCTACAGTCACTGGACATCTCACACTCTTTACAGTGACTGGACATCTCACACTCTTTACAGTCACTAGACATCTCACACTCTTTACAGTGACTGGACATCTCACACTCTTTACAGTCACTGGACATCTCACACTCTTTACAGTCACTGGACATCTCACACTCTTTACAGTCACTGGACATCTCACACTCTTTACAGTGACTGGACATCTCACACTCTTTACAGTGACTGGACATCTCACACTCTTTACAGTGACTGGACATCTCACACTCTTTACAGTGACTGGACATCTCACACTCTTTACAGTGACTGGACATCTCACACTCTTTACAGTGACTGGACATCTCACACTCTTTACAGTGACTGGACATCTCACACTCATTACAGTCACTGGACATCTCACACTCTTTACAGTGACTGGACATCTCACACTCTTTACAGTCACTGGACATCTCACACTCTTTACAGTGACTGGACATCTCACACTCTTTACAGTCACTGGACATCTCACACTCTTTACAGTCACTGGTCATCTCACACTCTTTACAGTCACTGGACATCTCACACTCTTTACAGTCACTGGACATCTCACACTCTTTACAGTGACTGGACATCTCACACTCTTTACAGTCACTGGACATCTCACACTCTTTACAGTCACTGGACATCTCACACTCTTTACAGTCACTGGACATCTCACACTCTTTACAGTGACTGGACATCTCACACTCTTTACAGTGACTGGACATCTCACACTCTTTACAGTCACTGGACATCTCACACTCTTTACAGTGACTGGACATCTCACACTCTTTACAGTGACTGGACATCTCACACTCTTTACAGTGACTGGACATCTCACACTCTTTACAGTCACTGGACATCTCACACTCTTTACAGTCACTGGACATCTCACTCTCTTTACAGTGACTGGACATCTCCTACTCTTTACAGTGACTGGACATCTCACACTCTTTACAGTGACTGGACATCTCACACTCTTTACAGTGACTGGACATCTCACACTCTTTACAGTGACTGGACATCTCATACTCTTTACAGTGACTGGACATCTCACACTCTTTACAGTCACTGGACATCTCCTACTCTTTACAGTCACTGGACATCTCACACTCTTTACAGTGACTGGACATCTCACACTCTTTACAGTCACTGGACATCTCATACTCTTTACAGTGACTGGACATCTCACACTCTTTACAGTGACTGGACATCTCACACTCTTTACAGTGACTGGACATCTCACACTCTTTACAGTGACTGGACATCTCACACTCTTTACAGTGACTGGACATCTCATACTCTTTACAGTCACTGGACATCTCATACTCTTTACAGTGACTGGACATCTCATACTCTTTACAGTCACTGGACATCTCACACTCTTTACAGTCACTGGACATCTCATACTCTTTACAGTCACTGGACATCTCACACTCTTTACAGTCACTGGACATCTCACACTCTTTACAGTCACTGGACATCTCACACTCTTTACAGTCACTGGACATCTCACACTCTTTACAGTCACTGGACATCTCATACTCTTTACAGTCACTGGACATCTCACACTCTTTACAGTGACTGGACATCTCATACTCTTTACAGTCACTGGACATCTCACACTCTTTACAGTCACTGGACATCTCACACTCTTTACAGTCACTGGACATCTCACACTCTTTACAGTCACTGGACATCTCATACTCTTTACAGTGACTGGACATCTCACACTCTTTACAGTCACTGGACATCTCACACTCTTTACAGTGACTGGACATCTCACACTCTTTACAGTGACTGGACATCTCATACTCTTTACAGTGACTGGACATCTCATACTCTTTACAGTGACTGGACATCTCATACTCTTTACAGTCACTGGACATCTCACACTCTTTACAGTCACTGGACATCTCACACTCTTTACAGTCACTGGACATCTCACTCTCTTTACAGTGACTGGACATCTCACACTCTTTACAGTCACTGGACATCTCATACTATTTACAGTCACTGGACATCTCATACTCTTTACAGTGACTGGACATCTCACACTCTTTACAGTGACTGGACATCTCACACTCTTTACAGTCACTGGACATCTCACACTCTTTACAGTGACTGGACATCTCACACTCTTTACAGTCACTGGACATCTCACACTCTTTACAGTCACTGGACATCTCACACTCTTTACAGTCACTGGACATCTCATACTCTTTACAGTGACTGGACATCTCACACTCTTTACAGTGACTGGACATCTCACACTCTTTACAGTGACTGGACATCTCATACTCTTTACAGTGACTGGACATCTCACACTCTTTACAGTCACTGGACATCTCACACTCTTTACAGTGACTGGACATCTCACACTCTTTACAGTCACTGGACATCTCACACTCTTTACAGTGACTGGACATCTCACACTCTTTACAGTCACTGGACATCTCACACTCTTTACAGTGACTGGACATCTCATACTCTTTACAGTCACTGGACATCTCACACTCTTTACAGTGACTGGACATCTCACACTCTTTACAGTCACTGGACATCTCATACTCTTTACAGTCACTGGACATCTCACACTCTTTACAGTCACTGGACATCTCACACTCTTTACAGTCACTGGACATCTCATACTCTTTACAGTGACTGGACATCTCACACTCTTTACAGTGACTGGACATCTCACACTCTTTACAGTCACTGGACATCTCACACTCTTTACAGTCACTGGACATCTCACACTCTTTACAGTCACTGGACATCTCACACTCTTTACAGTGACTGGACATCTCACACTCTTTACAGTCACTGGACATCTCACACTCTTTACAGTGACTGGACATCTCACACTCTTTACAGTCACTGGACATCTCACACTCTTTACAGTCACTGGACATCTCACACTCTTTACAGTGACTGGACATCTCACACTCTTTACAGTCACTGGACATCTCACACTCTTTACAGTCACTGGACATCTCACACTCTTTACAGTCACTGGACATCTCACACTCTTTACAGTGACTGGACATCTCACACTCTTTACAGTGACTGGACATCTCACACTCTTTACAGTCACTGGACATCTCACACTCTTTACAGTCACTGGACATCTCACACTCTTTACAGTGACTGGACATCTCACACTCTTTACAGTGACTGGACATCTCACACTCTTTACAGTCACTGGACATCTCACACTCTTTACAGTCACTGGACATCTCACACTCTTTACAGTCACTGGACATCTCACACTCTTTACAGTGACTGGACATCTCACACTCTTTACAGTGACTGGACATCTCACACTCTTTACAGTGACTGGACATCTCACACTCTTTACAGTGACTGGACATCTCACACTCTTTACAGTCACTGGACATCTCACACTCTTTACAGTCACTGGACATCTCACTCTCTTTACAGTGACTGGACATCTCACACTCTTTACAGTCACTGGACATCTCCTACTCTTTACAGTGACTGGACATCTCACACTCTTTACAGTGACTGGACATCTCACACTCTTTACAGTCACTGGACATCTCACACTCTTTACAGTGACTGGACATCTCACTCTCTTTACAGTGACTGGACATCTCACACTCTTTACAGTGACTGGACATCTCCTACTCTTTACAGTGACTGGACATCTCACACTCTTTACAGTGACTGGACATCTCACACTCTTTACAGTGACTGGACATCTCACACTCTTTACAGTGACTGGACATCTCATACTCTTTACAGTGACTGGACATCTCACACTCTTTACAGTCACTGGACATCTCCTACTCTTTACAGTCACTGGACATCTCACACTCTTTACAGTGACTGGACATCTCACACTCTTTACAGTCACTGGACATCTCATACTCTTTACAGTGACTGGACATCTCACACTCTTTACAGTGACTGGACATCTCACACTCTTTACAGTGACTGGACATCTCACACTCTTTACAGTCACTGGACATCTCACACTCTTTACAGTGACTGGACATCTCATACTCTTTACAGTCACTGGACATCTCATACTCTTTACAGTGACTGGACATCTCATACTCTTTACAGTCACTGGACATCTCACACTCTTTACAGTCACTGGACATCTCATACTCTTTACAGTCACTGGACATCTCACACTCTTTACAGTCACTGGACATCTCACACTCTTTACAGTCACTGGACATCTCACACTCTTTACAGTCACTGGACATCTCACACTCTTTACAGTCACTGGACATCTCATACTCTTTACAGTCACTGGACATCTCACACTCTTTACAGTGACTGGACATCTCATACTCTTTACAGTCACTGGACATCTCACACTCTTTACAGTCACTGGACATCTCACACTCTTTACAGTCACTGGACATCTCACACTCTTTACAGTCACTGGACATCTCATACTCTTTACAGTGACTGGACATCTCACACTCTTTACAGTCACTGGACATCTCACACTCTTTACAGTGACTGGACATCTCACACTCTTTACAGTGACTGGACATCTCATACTCTTTACAGTGACTGGACATCTCATACTCTTTACAGTGACTGGACATCTCATACTCTTTACAGTCACTGGACATCTCACACTCTTTACAGTCACTGGACATCTCACACTCTTTACAGTCACTGGACATCTCACTCTCTTTACAGTGACTGGACATCTCACACTCTTTACAGTCACTGGACATCTCATACTATTTACAGTCACTGGACATCTCACACTCTTTACAGTGACTGGACATCTCACACTCTTTACAGTGACTGGACATCTCACACTCTTTACAGTCACTGGACATCTCACACTCTTTACAGTGACTGGACATCTCACACTCTTTACAGTCACTGGACATCTCACACTCTTTACAGTCACTGGACATCTCACACTCTTTACAGTCACTGGACATCTCATACTCTTTACAGTGACTGGACATCTCACACTCTTTACAGTGACTGGACATCTCACACTCTTTACAGTCACTGGACATCTCATACTCTTTACAGTGACTGGACATCTCACACTCTTTACAGTCACTGGACATCTCACACTCTTTACAGTGACTGGACATCTCACACTCTTTACAGTCACTGGACATCTCACACTCTTTACAGTGACTGGACATCTCACACTCTTTACAGTCACTGGACATCTCACACTCTTTACAGTGACTGGACATCTCATACTCTTTACAGTCACTGGACATCTCACACTCTTTACAGTGACTGGACATCTCACACTCTTTACAGTCACTGGACATCTCATACTCTTTACAGTCACTGGACATCTCACACTCTTTACAGTCACTGGACATCTCACACTCTTTACAGTCACTGGACATCTCATACTCTTTACAGTGACTGGACATCTCACACTCTTTACAGTGACTGGACATCTCACACTCTTTACAGTGACTGGACATCTCACACTCTTTACAGTCACTGGACATCTCACACTCTTTACAGTCACTGGACATCTCACACTCTTTACAGTGACTGGACATCTCACACTCTTTACAGTCACTGGACATCTCACACTCTTTACAGTGACTGGACATCTCACACTCTTTACAGTCACTGGACATCTCACACTCTTTACAGTCACTGGACATCTCACACTCTTTACAGTGACTGGACATCTCACACTCTTTACAGTGACTGGACATCTCACACTCTTTACAGTCACTGGACATCTCACACTCTTTACAGTCACTGGACATCTCACACTCTTTACAGTGACTGGACATCTCACACTCTTTACAGTGACTGGACATCTCACACTCTTTACAGTCACTGGACATCTCACACTCTTTACAGTCACTGGACATCTCACACTCTTTACAGTGACTGGACATCTCACACTCTTTACAGTGACTGGACATCTCACACTCTTTACAGTCACTGGACATCTCACACTCTTTACAGTCACTGGACATCTCACACTCTTTACAGTCACTGGACATCTCAGACTCTTTACAGTGACTGGACATCTCACACTCTTTACAGTGACTGGACATCTCACACTCTTTACAGTGACTGGACATCTCACACTCTTTACAGTGACTGGACATCTCACACTCTTTACAGTCACTGGACATCTCACACTCTTTACAGTCACTGGACATCTCACTCTCTTTACAGTGACTGGACATCTCACACTCTTTACAGTCACTGGACATCTCCTACTCTTTACAGTGACTGGACATCTCACACTCTTTACAGTGACTGGACATCTCACACTCTTTACAGTGACTGGACATCTCACACTCTTTACAGTGACTGGACATCTCATACTCTTTACAGTGACTGGACATCTCACACTCTTTACAGTCACTGGACATCTCATACTCTTTACAGTCACTGGACATCTCACACTCTTTACAGTGACTGGACATCTCACACTCTTTACAGTCACTGGACATCTCACACTCTTTACAGTGACTGGACATCTCACACTCTTTACAGTCACTGGACATCTCACACTCTTTACAGTCACTGGACATCTCACTCTCTTTACAGTGACTGGACATCTCACACTCTTTACAGTCACTGGACATCTCACACTCTTTACAGTCACTGGACATCTCACACTCTTTACAGTGACTGGACATCTCACACTCTTTACAGTGACTGGACATCTCACACTCTTTACAGTCACTGGACATCTCACACTCTTTACAGTCACTGGACATCTCATACTCTTTACAGTCACTGGACATCTCACACTCTTTACAGTGACTGGACATCTCACACTCTTTACAGTGACTGGACATCTCACACTCTTTACAGTCACTGGACATCTCACACTCTTTACAGTGACTGGACATCTCACACTCTTTACAGTCACTGGACATCTCACACTCTTTACAGTGACTGGACATCTCACACTCTTTACAGTGACTGGACATCTCACACTCTTTACAGTGACTGGACATCTCACACTCTTTACAGTCACTGGACATCTCACACTCTTTACAGTGACTGGACATCTCACACTCTTTACAGTCACTGGACATCTCACACTCTTTACAGTCACTGGACATCTCACACTCTTTACAGTGACTGGACATCTCACACTCTTTACAGTGACTGGACATCTCACACTCTTTACAGTCACTGGACATCTCACACTCTTTACAGTCACTGGACATCTCACACTCTTTACAGTCACTGGACATCTCACACTCTTTACAGTCACTGGACATCTCACATGGTACCGCGGTATGTGGTGACACCGATGTTTCTCTCCGACCAATTTTGACAGACCAAGCGTACACGATAATTCAGTTGTCAACATTCCTGAGACGGGTGACAAAGGTGCGATCGCCCGCCTCTCTGACGGTAATCACCGGTTGTGTCCTTGCAGTCTTAAGTCAGGCTGGAGTCCACATGGCAGCGTCGAGTCATCTTCCCCACCATCACACATACACACCCACAAACCGAGGCTAGCGTATTGTTATTGTAATTATGTGTTCTGTAGAGCTTTGGCATGCTACATTTACATAGGACTGATAGAAAAATACATATAAATTACTGCCTTTGTTTACCTATTCTTTATGAGCACATCTGCAGGGAAGATGTTTTGCGTTGTTTTGAAATATAAAACGTGAATGTCAGAGAAACAGTCAGCTTCAACTATTCGTCTGAAAAGACTCCTTTGGTCATGAAAGGCGACACAGCGGCGAAATCCCATGAATGGATCACCTAAACAACAGCCACGACACTAGGCGCCCTGCGGAAATGACAGGCATGCCCTGCACCCCCGGGCAGAACCCGCCGCCCACACGACCTACATTACAAAAAGTACCTGCTCGCGTCGTTTGACGCTACTTGGCACTACTCAAGAATACAGGATATGATAGACGAATATAAGTTTCCGATGACTGCGCGGTACCTCCATGTAGCGTTTCAAGTATATTTAGTGGTGAATGGGAATTATATTGTGGTCTGAAAAGAGTTGATATTGATGCTGTGATACTGGATGCTGATAATGAATAAAGTACTTGCTGAATCGGCAGATTTTTGTCGGAGAGAAATGTTTTGAGGATTAACAGTGCTGAGAACGTTGGCTCATTTGACATTTCAGAGAATCCTCGTTAGTCGGGTTCAAGATAGGTAAGTAATTATTACTTTCCGATTCTGTGCTTGTCGTAAGAGACGACTGACGGAACAAGTTCCCTGACTTTGTTGATGCATCATGATTTCAATCATTAGATTATCTGGTCCACACCTGATCGCCTACAGCTGAGTGAAGCATCCATCAACGTGTTGCCACGTCTCCTGTAGGGATACGTTTTCAGTGTACATTCAAACCACAGTCTCCTGACTGTTCCACTGTGTATATTTCTCTGCAGAAACTACTCTTCAGAAATCTAAATTATCATGAACACTAATCATGCTAACACAGAAAAGCAAATGTAAAAAGTAAAAAGAGAAAGGAATATGAAAGAAACAAAACAGGTATTGCAATGAACAAATGAAGATTTATCTGAAGAAACCCGCATCTGTTGTGCTAGGGATTTATAAACACGCAAGCACGCACGCACGCACGCACACACGCACACACGCACGCACGTATGTATGTTTATATTCTAATTGTCAGATTCAGAAAATCCATATGATCTAAATTTACTTTCTCGACAAAAACAAACCAAACATAATACCAAATATCAAAGAAACAACTATGCATTAGTGCTGAGGCAATCCAAACTTGTCCAGTTATTCTAATTGGTGGTCCTATTTAGGAAGTGGACAGTATCTATACACAGTGACTAGCATCAACACGGGTGATTCCTCGTCCTGTCTGTTAAGTGTCTGTGTGTATAGACAGATGTTCCCTTCATAACAAAATTGTCAGACGTGCATACACTTGGCGAGATAGTCTGTCTCACAGTCCCTGAACCACATTATTTTGCCTACTATACTTTGCTTACGAAACCATATTTGTTTTGTATTTGTAAAGATGAACATAGAAGCTTCATTAGGTCTCTGAATGAATCAGACTTTATTTTTAATGGACTGGTGTCTTTTCCAAACATATTAGTTTTTTTCTTAACTCTTTGTTAAAACTTTAAGAGGCTTTTTAATGGAATGTTTCAGTGGACTTTAACTTTTAACGTCTGTATTGTCAAGTTGACAACAGGGGTGTTATTGTGGATCTCACTATATTGCACCTTTTCATGGAACGACTAGTTTCAGGCTTTATATGCCAAATGTCCCTATAATAACTGGTTTTCATACAGTAACACTATCACCTCAATGCTTTTGGTGGCTCCGAATGGATAATGATTATATTGCTCATATGCACTGATTTTTGTAAAATGGCAAATTTCGTTTTAATCTTCAACAGTTCAAACGCCATGTCACTTTCAGTGACAAAACTTGTTTTCAATGTTAACCATTCTATAGTATCATCGACCTCGTGCGTTTTCAGGTGAGACATTGACCGGTCTTTGCGTGTGTTTGTGACATGTGGGGAAGAGTATGTTCACCTTTTCGCGAACATTTGTTATCATCACAGTTTGACAGTGATTCATAAACGCATGCTAATGAGAAGGTCAGGCTCTTGCAATCGACTCTACAGCCAGCAGAGATTTTCTGCACATATGAAATTTGTTTTGTCGCTTTTATTTCCGGTTAGAGAAGACACGTACTATTGTGGTCGATCTGAATTTTGATGGAATGAATTGGATCATATTAATCACATCAACGTAATATTTTCTGAATGACGTTAAGGTCATTTCAAATGTGATCGCTATAAATCTATTCGTATCAGTAAGATAAACAACTCTAGGGCTTAATCATCACGAGATTGCTCTGTGACGTTTGTATCACTTCTCATATATTACTGTATCCCCACATCACTGTATCGTTATAAAAAATGAAGCAACAGTTCAAATCGAGGTTAAAAAATCGATTGATTTTCGGATACAAATATAAAAAATCAAAATAGGATAAACCGTCCGACTTTAGGCCGGTGATGTTCTCTTTGAAAAAAAGACACTCAACATGATCTTGGTATATCAAGATAAACCGCTTGCATTTCCGACATAAGACACAAACGCCCACGTATATTTCCAGAGGGTGTTTGTATGGTGATTGTCCTAACATTGACCAGAATGTCGCACCTACCTGTCAAACATACTCTCCCCTAGCACGAGAATGCGGAAGAACACCAACAGTCTAACAGGAGATAGAGGAAGGCTTATTCACGGGTGCCAAAATTGACCAAGATTTGGGGCTGTCTTACTTGACAAATTTACACCAGGTTCTTCAGCGTTAAAATAGATAGTGATTTCCGTTGCCCGCTATTCAAAAGGCATTAAAGGGGAGAAAAAGCGAAGCTTTGTGAGTAAGATGATCCCCTCCTTCAAGTTTGAATAAATCCGCCTGACGGGCAAAACGCCATGCCTTTCGGTCTTACACAAACAGATGAAAAAACAACACAATGTTTGGTTCAATCGCGACAGGTATTCGAGCTTCAGCTGTGGCAAGGAGCTGCCAGAATGGGTGGGATTTGTGGTAATGTTGGGATATCGAGTTGCATTTTATAAGATTACTTTTTAAAAAAATCTACGTAGTACTTTTGTTTTGACAAATTCCTTTCCTGTCTAGGATAAAGCCTTGTACGTGGTTTGGCATGTGTTGTTACTTTACCTTGGGTTAACAGGTTTACAAGGCAATACAACACAATGGATATTTTGTGTATAATTTAAGAAATAATTTGAGTGAGTTTATATCTAAGAGAATTCTATGAACTACCCTGAATTATATCGGTTGTTACACCCTGGACACACCGTGACAACGTCATCTCACTTACAAGATGGTTGGTGTCTGGCCATCCCTCGGTATCAGTGCTCAACAAAATGGCCAGCATGGAAAACCAAAGTTCTGAGGATAGGCAACTCTTTATTGCAAAGAATGCGACTTTTCGGTGTAGATGCTAACATTGTTATCAATTGCTTGATAATGTATCTGGACGGGGAATATCCACAGAAATTGGTTTTCCTTCATCTTAACAACTTCTAAAATATCTCTCAAAGAAATACGGCCATCACTCGGGTTAAGAAATTACAAGGATTATATAATATAATATAAAAGGCTAAGAACTCATAGTCATGTGGAAGAGTGTAATGATAGGAGAATAAAATACTGCGATTGAGTATAATTTTCGTCCAGTTAATTCAACTACACCTTGATTTTATGTAAACTTCCGATGCTGTTTTTGTTTTCATATAAGTGACACGAAATTATGACACCCGACAGATAACCTGCTGCAGAGGAACACTCATGACTTTCCAACAACACTGATTCCACATATCATGAAAATCAAACGGACAGTGGAGATATGTTTCTGAAAATCATTGATGACAGCGTGTCCGCGAAGAGGGTAAAAAGTAACTATCACAATTCACGGCGAAACTCTAAATAATGCTAGTCATTTTGGAAGCAGAGAGAAGAAAGGGACTAGAAAGGAAATTAAACTTTTAGTAAATCATTGCTATGTTAATATGATCCCTTTCCATTGTTAAGATGTATGACCGTTTCTTGTTTCATGTTTGTGTAAAAGCATAGTTCCGTCTGATAAGGATGTAGCTTAAAGGACGAATATTTCCTAACTATTGTTCTCCGCACCATTCCTAAACAATATTTCTTTACACAATCACGTCTATATTAACACGAAACGAATTTCACGTTCGAGCGTTGCATGAAGAAGTGTCAAAGAAGTGTCAAAGAAGTGTCAAAGAAGTCTTATATCAACAAATAGGGAAAGGGAAAATGAAACAGAAAGAAAACATTTAACAGTTCTTCAATTCCAACATAACATATTGCACCAAACGTTTCCTTTTAAAAAAAGAATCAAATAAAATAATATTAACAAATGGCTAACGTTGAAACAACATCACCACCTTTCAACAACGTGCCTCCAATCATCAAATTTCACAGAAGTCTAGTCGGCTGTTAAGAACCTTTTTATCAATCATCCGTGAATTTTCTGGTTAAATATTGCCCACGTGTAGAATCAGCATATATGATGCCAGATTTGACTTTCATCATCGAAATATTTGTTTCGTCGTCTGATGTCGCTACTTTTGGTTGACAGCATAATTCCATTAATTTTGCTCCATAATAAATGATAAAAGACCCATGCATAGTGAATGTTTCTCATTGTCTTGTATTTGATGGAAGAAGTGTCCCTATTTACTAACACTGTTTGAAACCTGGTAGGGTATTTGACACTTGTTTGCACACAGAGTTGATCGATCCGGTTTCAAATAACAATGGAAGATTCAGCCCGACGAGGACTAGACTGGAGGATTGGGCCTTGCAATGTGGGAATGTTTTTCTGCATTCATCTGGACGCTGGGTAACTTACTCGTAGGATTGGCAAGACATCGAGACTTCTTTGTCATGTATTTGAAGTCACTGTCGGATTTGGGAAAAAAGTTGATTTTTCTACAGAAGCTAATAGAATAATCTTCCACGGAAATAGTGTTGATGGTTTGAAGAGCTTTTTCTGTTCTTTTAGAAGCGGCAACACTTAACACTTCTAAATGTAGAGTTTGTGTGGGAATACTTTGAATATAATACACAATTGTGACACGAGGGTTGAGTGCATTTGTATTCAAACAGGAATAGGATAACCTGACCCTCGCGTCATTAATATGAAAATAGATCGCGTTTGTGACATGTCTGTCCTACATTATGTGAAGTCAGAGCATGAATCTCACGATACAGTAAACATTTAATAATTATGTAAAAATCAAAACATTAATATTAATGACTCATCACTCCAGAATGTTCATTAGAATCATTCTAAACCTCAGAGTGTAATGTATGTTTGTTTATTTGTGTATCATTGTGATCACACGATTCTATGGATACAACCTAATAATTTAATGGCACTCTTGTTCAACATACTGTATTTCCTCTAATAAACGTTGGACGTAAAGCAGCTTACTAACGATTACGTTAGTGGCAACCGGTAGGTGCAAAAGAACCGGGAGTCTGGTAAACTCAGGGTCTGGAAGGACGTTGAGAAAATATGCGCCCGGGCGTTTATTAGAAGAAATACGATATAACGAAACGAAGGTTACAACAGACACAGCTAGTGAAATATGCAACATGTCGTACCTTGTGTGACTCGCCAGTGAGAAACTCAGCACAGAGTTATAGTCATGGTCCATTGCCTGAAATAAAAAATAAAACTGGTGATAAATACTGATAGATTAAAGATCAGTTCCATAGCAGAATGACGAAACATTCTTTGAATGGAATGTGGCTAGGCTGTGAGGTTATGCAACATCGACAAATTAATTTACATTAACGGTTATGTAACTATATCACGCGGACAGACAGATACACGCACAATGCATACGCAACTCTTTCCCACACAATATATTGTACATGTAACTGTCTAAAGCTGCTGTTTCTTAATCCCAACTTCAAGGTTCTTTTCTTGGTTCTTTGGCACCCCCATAGCAACGGTGCATGTCACAGTAACGCTGAAGATTAACTTCGTGTATGAATAGAGATACCGAGTGAGTGAGTTTAATTTTACGCCGCACTCAGCAATATTCCAGCTATATGGCGGCGGTCTGTAAATAATCGGACAATTCAGTGATGAATAGCATAAACTTCGATCTGCGCAAATGGGAACCGATGACATGTGTCAACCAAGTCAGCGATCCCGTTAGTCGCCTCTTATGACAAGCATAGTCGACTTTTATGGCAAGCATAGGTTGCTGAAGGCCTATTCTACCCCGGATCTTCACGGGTCTGAATAGCATTAAGAACCATATAGTGAGTTACTGAACGCGGAGTAAACGGGGTTCGATTGTAATTAGTGCTCTGCTGTTACATTAGTACTGTCATGCAATATATACTATTTTCACTACACATACCTCCACTGTCGTTATTAATTCACCGGTAACTCTTTCTCTCTCAACTGTGATCTCTTTCTGAGTGAAGACAGGGTTGTTGTCGTTAACGTCAGACACAGACACCGTCACTGTCGTCGTTGTGTTCTGTAACAGCAGGACAACATGTAACAGCGTGCTGATACTGTCATAGTCTACACTCCGAGTAGATGCATGACCATTATCACGGGCAAATGGAAAGAAAATGTTTCAAAAGAAATGAGATTCAAGCACTCGGCCACGGAGAAGTCCGAAGAACTGGCTTTCTTGCAGTGTACCACGGGCTAACAATTGTTTTTTTTAAAATAAATAAATAAATAAATAAATAAATAAATAAATAAATAAATAAATAAATAAATAAATAAATAAATAAATAAATAAATAAATGAAAGAAAGAATGAATGAATGAATGAATGAATGAATGAATGAATAAATAAAAATAACACACGATGCACGCCCGCCCTGGACGTGTACGTGTGTAATGCTGTCGTTGACTGTTTAAGTCTGCAGACGTTCTGAAAAGGTTTGGCATTTCACCGTGAAATCCAGCTCTCAAGAATATGACTTGTATTGATGGGCTTCTATTTCATGACAGGATCAGGCCACAGTGCTCAGTGATTTAGTCACCTAATACGTCTGAGTCAAAGTTGTAAGACTGCAAGTGAATGCTATATCGATATCTTGAAGAAAGAAGATACTTACAAACTGCCCATCAGTGACCACGACGACGACAGAATACCCAGTCTCTCGTTCGTAGTCTAACGCTTGTCTCAGCTGCATGACACCACTGCAACACATACACCAGTCATAAAACACGAATGCTTCCGGGCGCTGATCTCATTCCAACCAATTTGTTCAGAGGCTCTACAGAACAGTTTCAAGGACGGACAAGAAAATAAGCTGGTCCGTGACATAATGCTGAAATGCCGTATCCGTTAACAAAGTGTAACGATAAGCTATGACAGATTTCGGAAATGCCGCATCCGTTAACAAAGTGTAACGATAAGCTATGACAGATTTCGGAAATGCCGTAACCGTTAACAAAGTGTAACGATAAGCTATGACAGATTTCGGAAATGCCGTAACCGTTAACAAAGTGTAACGATGAGCTATGATAGATTTCGGAAATGCCGTAACCGTTAACAAAGTGTAACGATAAGCTATGATAGATTTCGGAAATGCCGTATTCGTTAAAAAAAGTGTAACGATAAGCTATGACAGATTTCGGAAATGCCGTAACCGTTAACAAAGTGTAACGATAAGCTATGATAGATTTCGGAAATGCCGTATTCGTTAAAAAAAGTGTAACGATAAGCTATGACAGATTTCGGAAATGCCGTATTCGCTAAAAAAAGCGTAACGATAAGCTATGACAGATTTCGGAAATGCCGTAACCGTTAACAAAGTGTAACGATAAGCTATGATAGATTTCGGAAATGCCGTATTCGTTGACAAAGTGTAACGATAAGCTATGACAGATTTCGGAAATGCCGCAACCGTTAACAAAGTGTAACGATAAGCTATGACAGATTTCGGAAATGCCGTAACCGTTAACAAAGTGTAACGATAAGCTATGACAGATTTCGGAAATGCCGTAACCGTTAACAAAGTGTAACGATAAGCTATGATAGATTTCGGAAATGCCGTATTCGTTAAAAAAAGTGTAACGATAAGCTATGACAGATTTCGGAAATGCCGTATTCGCTAAAAAAAGCGTAACGATAAGCTATGACAGATTTCGGAAATGCCGTAACCGTTAACAAAGTGTAACGATAAGCTATGATAGATTTCGGAAATGCCGTATTCGTTAACAAAGTGCAACGATAAGCTATGACAGATTTCGGAAATGCCGTAACCGTTAACAAAGTGTAACGATAAGCTATGACAGATTTCGGAAATGCCGTAACCGTTAACAAAGTGTAACGATAAGCTATGACAGATTTCGGAAATGCCGTAACCGTTAACAAAGTGTAACGATAAGCTATGATAGATTTTGGAAATGCCGCATCCGTTAACAAAGTGTAACGATAAGCTATGACAGATTTCGGAAATGCCGTAACCGTTAACAAAGCGTAACGATAAGCTATGACAGATTTCGGAAATGCCGTAACCGTTAACAAAGCGTAACGATAAGCTATGACAGATTTCGGAAATGCCGTAACCGTTAACAAAGCGTAACGATAAGCTATGACAGATTTCGGAAATGCCGTAACCGTTAACAAAGCGTAACGATATGCTATGACAGATTTCGGAAATGCCATAACCGTTAACAAAGTGTAACGATAAGCTATGACAGATTTCGGAAATGCCGTAACCGTTAACAAAGTGTAACGATAAGCTATGATAGATTTCGGAAATGCCGTAACCGTTAACAAAGTGTAACGATAAGCTATGACAGATTTCGGAAATGCCGTAACCGTTAACAAAGTGTAACGATAAGCTATGACAGATTTCGGAAATGCCGTAACCGTTAACAAAGTGTAACGATAAGCTATGACAGATTTCGGAAATGCCGTAACCGTTAACAAAGCGTAACGATAAGCTATGACAGATTTCGGAAATGCCGTAACCGTTAACAAAGCGTAACGATAAGCTATGACAGATTTCGGAAATGCCGTAACCGTTAGCAAAGCGTAACGATAAGCTATGACAGATTTCGGAAATGCCGTAACCGTTAACAAAGCGTAACGATAAGCTATGACAGATTTCGGAAATGCCGTAACCGTTAACAAAGCGTAACGATAAGCTATGACAGATTTCGGAAATGTATTCGTTAACAAAGCGTAACGATAAGCTATGACAGATTTCGGAAATGCCGTAACCGTTAACAAAGCGTAACGATAAGCTATGACAGATTTCGGAAATGCCGTATTCGTTAAAAAAGCGTAACGATAAGCTATGACAGATTTCGGAAATGCCGTAACCGTTAACAAAGCGTAACGATAAGCTATGACAGATTTCGGAAATGCCGTATTCGTTAAAAAAAGCGTAACGATAAGCTATGACAGATTTCGGAAATGCCGTAACCGTTAACAAAGTGTAACGATAAGCTATGATAGATTTCGGAAATGCCGTATTCGTTAAAAAAAGCGTAACGATAAGCTATGACAGATTTCGGAAGTGCCGTATTCGTTAAAAAAAGTGTAACGATAAGCTATGACAGATTTCGGAATTCGAAATATATGAAACATACTGGCACCGCAATCTGAGCAGGGTTTGTCCTATTAACAACCAGAACATAAAACTGGTACTTGCAGAGCTCCAGGTACTGGTGCTTTCAGATTAGTTTGATCGCATACCCTTGAAACATATTTTGGGTGGATGTGCTTGTCACAATACATTTTACAAACTGACACACATGCACTTATTCAAATTTAATAGTTAAAATGACAAGTTTGTCGATATTCTATATCTCCTGACCTGTCTCCGTTGATTGTGAATACGTCTTCCTCCTTGGCAAAGTAATACCGTAGCCTCGATCCCTGCAGGACAAGAAATAACGCCTTATGAAAATGAGTGAGTGAATCTTACGAGTAAGTCCAAATAAATTTAAAAACAAGAGTGAGCGAGATGAGTCGTAGAGATTGGGATCACGTACAAAGTCTGAGTCTGTGGCCGTGACGGTGACGATGGTGGAGCCCACTGGCAGACTCTCGGGGACGTTGGCTGTGTAGGATTGCTGTTGGAACACAGGGGGCTTGCTGTTGATGGCGGATACAACTACTTTCATGAAGGTTGTATCTGTCCTGAACGGGTTGTCAACTTGAATAGCCTGAAACAAACATGTAAGTTTCCTCTGTTGAAACAGACGAGGTCCGCTGAACTTTCACGTACTGATTGTACCCGATTCTCTGTCGTCCACCCCTATCTGCAATGCCCAGCCCAAAGCGAAGCAATATTCCTCAGCTTCTGAATCTTTCACAACTCAATGCTGAGCTTTTTCAGTATCATTTACCTGCCTTCCTAAATATATCGACATAACGTATTTCCAGAGACGAAGCCTTACTCTTGACTCTTGGAGTCTTTCTTGTAATACCTGTGGTCCTTTCATGGGATCGTGTTGAAATATTTGGCAACCAACTCCATCAAAGTTCGGTCCAGAACGTTTCAGTAAAGTTTCCGTGTTATAGTTCAGGATAATTGGAGAAGAAATGCTTCATTGGAATTAATTTGTATGAATCCAACGGGACAAAATTTGTTTGTATGGACAACGTATACAAAAATACCTTTAAACGACTGATGAGTTGAGTGAGTATAGTTTTACGCGGCTTTTGCAGTGTTTAAATATCTCACACAAAATAACTCTACATTTTAACACTTGTAGGGAATCGAACCCGATCCTTCGACAAGGCCAACGAGCCCGTAAACCAGCACACTAGTTTAAGTGACCGATGCGTTGTCAGTGTAGTGACCTACCTCGATCATGATGGAGAATTCCTGGGCGGGAGGCGGGCTGTTGACCGACACCACTGCTGTGTTAGGGTCAATCATGAAGTAGTTGTTAGTGGCTGAAATAGGACATTATTACAGAGGGCCAATTAGAAAGTGATCAATTTTACCACGTGTTATGTTTGGGATTACACTTTCGCAACCGATTCCAGTGTGTATGTGTGTATGTGTGTGTGTGTGTGTGTGTGTGTGTGTTTAATAATATCGACTTAAAAGTGGTTTCGAAGTAAGTAAGTACTTCCAGTCATCGGAGTTTCGACAGAATATTGACAATAAGTAACATCCAGGGACCAAGCCATTACTTCGACACAACCGTCAGTTCGACACATCAAACTTCGAATAACGTCACATCTAAAATGATGACACATTATACAGATTATTAATAAAGATTATTATTTATACACATTATTGCATAACAAGTACGTGTGTAGCCATAATGAACAACAAAACATACGCAACGTTTTTCAAGGTTATAAACAGAAGACATAATCATGAAGCCTTTTTCGAAACTTGCGTTTCTCTTGCTTTTCAGTATAGCAACACACATACTTGTTATGCAATGGTCTTTGAAGCGCAGTCTCACCTAAACCACGAGTGATAGTGACAACCTCACCTTTCTTAATTGAATAGCGGAGGGGAGCGTTGATTGTAACGTCCTGGTCACGGGCTGAGATGGGCTTCGTAACATTCACTATTGTACCCTTGAAAACAAATGACAATACTCCGTGATAATACAAGCAATATAAAACCAGATTGGTGAATACATACGGGTAATAAAACACATGACAGGAGCTTGTCGTTAGAAGTGTCTCAAAGAATCAGGGGATCAAACTCGGTGACTTTGTTGACTGCATGTCACCATGTCGTATATCGGTGCTCATGATGTCAGTCACCTGATTATTTGCTTGTGACGTACACGTAGCAGCAAGTGTCAACTGAATCAGTTCGTATATGCCTTACGCTGTGTACAAATGCAATCCCCGAGAGGCGGTGGGTGGCTTAGTGGGTTAAAGCGTTAGCTCGTTGCGCTAAAACATTAGATACAGTTCCCCACATGGTTACAATGTGTGAAGCCACCAGGTGGTCAAAAAAACCAACGATAACAGGTGTACACGAAACCAGCCAGGAAGCCTTTCCTAAGGGTAGCAACTTGAAAATTAAACTGTGTGTTTGTAATCACACATATATGGCAATTAAAGTAATATATGCTAAAAAATGCGACATATTTCAGTTTAGACCTCGTACCTTTCGTGACAGTTCTGGGACAGTTCCTGTATATGAAGGTTCGTCAAAAGCAGGTGGAAGATCATCCATGTCGATAACGTTGATGTGCAGGGTTGCTGTTGCTGTCATCTGGGTCGCTCCCCCTGTGGGCTGGTCCTGTTAAAAACACAAAATGAAAACGTGTTACGCACTATAAATGAATAGGTTAACGGTATGTAAAATATGTTTTATCTGTCCCCAGTAAAGGACAGATTGATGTCGGATTCCAGCACTTTCGATGGGTTGAACCCACACACTCAGAGTTAAGTACCTGATTGCCAGCGAGCAAAGTCAGTTGCCTGACCCGGCTCAACTACCGCGTCTTCCACAAGGGTTTGGCGTCTAATTTTGTGTGCTTGATTATTTGCCTGATTGAGTGGTTCTGTACTTTACTGAGAAAGTGTAATCCTAAATATAACATACATTACATTTGACCACTTTCTAAATGGCATTGTGAATTCATAGGTTAAGGGGATATTATAATGCATTACCATGGCAGAAAAGGGAATTGCATGTGTGACACTGATTGATATAACGTCACATCGAGTGAAACGGACGAATCGTTAGCTCACTCTTGACTAATGCTGAACTCACCATTGCGGTTACTTGTATCGTCATGTTAGGGGTTGTTTCATAATCCAACGGGCTGATGAGTGTCAGAGAAGTCCGGAGTGGATTTTTAATTTCAAAGTATGACTGTGAAAAGAATGCAAACAAAATATTACGAAACTTATTTTTTTACTTTAGTAAATTAGCGAAATTAGTAAGAACCAAATCATATCTTCGCGTTTCAATACCACTGAGAGCATAGAAACGCCGGCGTTCGGTGATGGTTTACATTTGGATTTACATTTTACAACTGTTATTTACTTTCACGTCCAATGTAAATATGTATCGAGAGTAACTATTATTCAGTTTTTTCCCGTGTAACGTTATAGAAAGTACGATGAATGTTGGCAATATACAGACCGAGTACATCTCAGGGATGCTGTAGTAGATACGCCCGTTGGAATTTTTATCAGCATCCCTGTCTGTGGCAGAAACTGGCGTTGGAATAACTGTCCCGTTTGGCTCTCTCTGGAACATTAAGTACAATCATCACTCTACAGAATTAAGATGGTCATATTTTGTCTTGTTTGTGATTGTTTTTATTTCCTGTCAGTGGCTACATCATGTAATTGCAATGTGAGATGTTTTATATGTAGTTACAGATTTCATAACGCTGATAACGAAAAGCATGAAGCCATATTGTTTAGGAAACTCGAAGGAATGATTAACAGGAAAGAAGTTATCAATAGGAAAGACAAAAGGCAGCAGTCTTTCAGATGATAAACAGAAGCCAATCGTTTACAAAACTCGAATAAATTAATAATAGAAAAGAAATTATCCGTATGAAAGACAAAAGGTAGCAATCCTTCAGATTGGGACCCATGTTAGTTGTGGTTAGGTGTTTGAACACAAAAAACAAAAAAAACAAAAAAAAAAAAACCCCAGCAAAAAACCCCCGAAACTACAACAAAGAAACAAAACAAAACCATAGAAAACAAACAAAAACAACCAAACAACAAAGTAAAATAAAATAAAATAAAATAAAATAAAATAAAATAAAATAAAATAAAATAAAATAAAATAAAATAAAATAAAATAAAATAAAATATCGGTACATGACATTAACCAGACTGTTCTTTCACTTAATGAAATTAACATACCTCGCTGACGTTAATGTAGTAATTGTCCTTGTCAAACACTGGAGGATGGTCGTTGAAGTCTTTGATCAGCATGGTTACAGCGATAGTTAGCTGGAATAGGATTTTATAGTTCCTTTACTGTGGTATACTTATATTGTGGTATACGTACATTGATGTATAGTCGTTATGGTGCTGTATTCTTACAGTGTAGTATACTTACTTTGGGTACAGTCATGGTGTAGTATACTTACATTGTGGTATAGTCACAGCGTGGTATGCTTACATTGTGGTATACTTACGTTGTGGTATAGTCACAGTGTAGTATACTTACGTTGTGGTATAGTCACAGTGTGGTGTACGTATATTGTGGTATGGTCACAGTGTGGTATGCTTACATTGTGGTAGTCACAGTGTGGTATACTTACATTGTGGTATAGTCACAGTGTGGTATGCTTACATTGTGGTATAGTCTCAGTGTGGTATGTTTACATTGTGGCATTGTCTCAGTGTGGTATGCTTACATTGTGGTATAGTCACAGTGTAGTACACTTTCATTGTGGTATAATCACTCTGTGGTATACTTTCATTGTTGTATAATCACTCTGTGGTATACTTTCATTGTGGTATAATCACTCTGTGGTATACTTTCATTGTGGTATAATCACTCTGTGGTATACTTTCATAGTGGTATAATCACTCTGTGGTATACTTTCATTGTGGTATAATCACTCTGTGGTATACTTTCATTGTGGTATAATCACTCTGTGGTATACTTTCATTATGGTATAATCACTCTGTGGTATACTTTCATTATGGTATAATCACACTGTGGTATACTTTCATTATGGTATAATCACTCTGTGGTATACTTTCATTATGGTATAATCACTGTGTGGTATACTTTCATTATGGTATAATCACACTGTGGTATACTTTCATTGTGGTATAATCACTCTGTGGTATACTTTCATTATGGTATAATCACACTGTGGTATACTTTCATTATGGTATAATCACTCTGTGGTATACTTTCATTATGGTATAATCACTCTGTGGTATACTTTCATTATAGCACAGTCACAACGTGACCTTGCACCTTGCAATGCTGATTAACTTATTTATCCAATTTCAAGTCACGCATTAAGCTTGAACATCCTTATCTCTACACCCAACAGAATCTGGTTCAACAGAGGGATTATTATATTGCTTTCACGATTATTATATGGTTTAAAGTTCATAGCTCAAAACCGACATTCTCAAACAACGGCTGCAAGAAACTAAACCTCTCAGTTGATTGTATCCTAAATGTAACTGAACATATCGCTAGTTAGTCAGTACCAAATACTTTCAAACATAAAGGAATTTAAATTATTACAAATGGAAAAAAAAACAAGTAGTATAGAGCAAATCTGCTGACGTCTTCTCTTTGACATTAATATTGTCATTTTGGGCTGACAGTTACGTTTCAAACATGGCCGGGTTGTTGTGGATAAATGGTTTACTCTCCCCATCAGTTTATGGTCCTGTTTACAATTGGTGGCGGAACTTGATACTGCTATGTAACATTTATCAGCGGTTTTTATGCTATTTTCAATATTCCATAGCAATGTAAACACGGTATGCTTTCTTTTAACCCTTCACCTATACATTTTCAAATGCATTTGGAAATGACAATGGCAGGTTTGTAGGTAGTTGTTACCTTGGGTTGTGGCGACGTGGCCAGTTGACACTTCAGTTCCAACATCTCAGTTTCTTCACCATTGTCAGCATCCAGTTTCTTGATGAGGAATATCTCCTGACTTGTGTCATTGTAGCCAAAGTAGGTGTTAGGAACCCCTGCCACTCTGACTTCACCAACGCTTGCGTTGTATTGCATTTTTTTCACCACAGAACCTAAAACAATAAGTAGCGATTGTTGTAAGATGCTGTGATATTTCAGCAATATGGCGGTGCTCTTAAATAATGGATTCTGAACCAGACAATCGTGTGATTGATGATGCATCCACACATCAAGTGTATGCATGAGCTTTGTTTGTTTGTGTGTGTGTTGTGTAACGCCGCATTAAACAAAAGTATTGAAGATGTATGGCGGCAGCCTGTAAATGTTTGTGTCTGGAACAGACATTCCAATAACTGACATCATAGCCAGTATACAAGTAGTTGTGATACGAGGGCATCTGGCAAACAGGTCAGCCAGCCTGACCACCTGACCACCTGACCACCTGATCACCTGACCACCTGATCCCGTTAATCGCCTCTTACAACAAACGTTGGCTGCTCAAGACCAAATTCTAACAGCACGAAAAAACGTTACTACACGGTCATATATCAACCCTTCAAGCACATTCTTTGGAGGTGTGTCAATGAACCTAATTTTGGAGGTTATATCAAAGATGCGTGATTGTTCTAACTATCGCAAGATAAACGTTAAATTTAGTTCATTTAGTTCGTCGGAACAAAAATACCCAGTTCGTTTTTCCATCAGTTCAGTTTCAGCATGTACTGGATTGTCAATGATGCATTTGTTTAACCAAAAGTTAGCGGGGTCTTGGCGTAACCCCGCTTTTGGCAATATTCCAGCAGTATCAAAGCTGGGACAACAGAAATGGGCTTGACACATTGAACCCATGTGGAGAATCGAACCTGTGTCTTCGGCGTGACGAGCAAACGCTTTAACCGCTAGGCTCTATAGATATAATGCGTTTGTACATGAATATTTGTATATGGTCACAGACGTCACTGTGAGTGTAAATGAACCATAATTACGATACATACCAACACTTGCACTCTCCTGGACATCCACAAATATCTCGGACAGCCCGCTAGGCATGGCTACACACGCTTCTGTAATAACAAACAAACATCATTTAGTATTAGCTATGCGTGGATATCTCAGCTGGGGGAAGCAGTTTCTGCAGTACGCGGCAGTCGTGCAGTATTCACATGTCGTGAAGCGAACGCGAAGGCCTATTGTTGTGGAACAAATCAAGGTGCCTGTCATAATTCGCTCTGCAGACCAGTTAGTCTTATCTGTTATTGTAACTTCTAATTCCTGTTTCACACTATTTATTTTATTTTATTTTATTATTTTATTTTACTTAACGCCGGTCTGTTTATTAACGCCGCACTCAGCAATATTCCAGCTACATGGCGGCAGTCTGTAAATATGCGGGCCTGGACCAGACAGTCCAGTGATCAACAACATAAGCGTCGATCTACGTAACTGGTAAACGATGACATGTGTCAACCAAGTCTGACCACTTGAATCCGTTAGTCGCCTCTTATGACAAGCATTGGTTTCTAAAGATCAGTTCTAAACCTTTTTTCAAGAGACTTCTCACATGACTTGTCTTTACTCGTAGGTCTCACTGAAAGCAGGAAATTCTGAGACATGCTTTCGGGCTTTCTTCCAAAATGAAGTTGACAAACCGTGATATAACTGGATCCAACTCACTTATCCACTCACTCACTGTAACCTTAGACTGTAATTCATAATGATGATTACTGTGTAATCTTTTGGTATTACATCCCCATTCAGATATTTAAGTGAGTGAGTATAGTTTTACGCCACAGTCATCAATATTCCAGCTGTGCGGCAGCGGGGCTTATAAAAAATGACCCAGATGAGTCTGACCCAAATGATCCAGTGATCAACATCATGAGAAGCGATCTACGCATTTGGGATGCTGTGACATATATAAGTGAAGTGACAGAATATGACCTTCCTATCCCGGGTTACTGAAGACCAATTATAACCCTTTCCTCCGGAATGTTAACCCTTACTATATTGACAAGTGGCAACTGTAATATTCGTTCACTGCTCTGAAACCTTTTGTAGAGCAGATACATTACGGAATAACTTCCACGTACCATATACGGTTAATCCAGAGGCGACTGACAACGCCAACAGCATCCACAACATCACCGTTATTGAAACGTCCATCGCCATCCCCTGGAATGTAAGAATATGCGTTAAAGGTGGATTCGTATCCGACATTGTGACAGGGGCAGTCTGATTGAGATAGGTCACCCAGACAAGTCTGCGATAATCAGGTTATGTCTCTCTCTAAACGCTGATCACAAATTTCCGGAGAATACGTACCAGAGTCTCCTTTCGCAAAGCACTAAGGTGATCGTAAGTCACTAAGGTAACCTTATTAACGTGTTACAGAATGGGAGTTAAGGTTAACCTTAGTATAGGCCATTACAGTGCTTGAACAAACCTCACGCACCAAATGTTGATAATATATGGTTAGGTCCTGAGGTTCTCATTTCAGAAATCTATCATGTAATTCTCAGGAGAGATGTACCAAAAACACGCATCAGCACCATCAACTTTTATTTGACGCTAAAAACCATGAGCCATGTCCATTCCTAATTCGAACAGGAAGCTCCTAAAAATCCGTAAAAAATTGAGATATTTTGTTGGGTCAATCAAATATGTCCCAATATCCAAATCTGAAAGATTAACAATGCTATTTGATAGATTCTAAGTGGGACTTTCTTTATATTTAGAGGTAAAACATGTCATGTGGTTTCTAATTTTGTTTTGCAAATCCCCATTTGCTTCGATGATGCCACCCAGTAAAAACTTTTTTTCAACTCTGAACACCACTATCCCACTCGAAAGACGGGATATCAGCTACTGATATGATGCCCCATGCACTTCCTTATTGTGTTGCCTACGTCATATGTGTATGTGTTTGTTGATGTGAACACTTGACATGCCTTTACTTGTATTTATGACACGCGGTGATACGCCTGGTATCATGACATGCTCATCTGTACTTTACCATCCACACCAACTGCATTGTGTTTCGAAACCTTTTGTTGTGTTGTAAAAACATATTTGTACAAACGTAAGGAATCTGTCAGAATGCCAATAACTTGTATTAGTTCGGAAGTAAACAATGAGTGTGTTTCCTTTTGTGCCCCTCTCAGAGTTATTCCAGCTATAGGGTGCTAAATAAGAGAGCTTGGACCAAACAACCCAGTGATCAACGGCATGAGCATCGATCTACGCACTTGAGATACGATGACATGTGTTAAAGAGGGAACCTGACCATCCTACCCCGTTAGTCGCCTTTTACGCGCATGGATTACTGAGGATCAGTTCTAACCCTGCTCTTCATGGGTCAAATAAACAATATAGACCACACCCAGATTGAGCACATGGACACGGCAATGAGTTTCCACGTTAATACATGTTAATAAACTGAGTTTGTGGCAGTTCATTAAACCGTGACCTCCAGTAAAAGTATGAATTTTATCAGCAATACATCTTTTTGTACTCACTGACAATTGTTCGTAATATGACATAGTTCCCATCGCGTGATAAACACAAAGAATTATTTCCAAGACAAGCTATTCAAACTGATGTTATTGTACACGTAAGTCTATAAATAGTCCGAGAATTATTTCAAACGATAGAGAAACTATCGCAACAAGCGTGTTAAAAGTCGGAATATTTACCCTTTACAAACATCCAACTGGTAATCACTGAATATAAAGCGGCCTCGGACATCTCCTTGCGCTAACACCTTCTACCCAGAAGTAGGAGGGTATTTTACTACAAAGTCGGGGCGGTACTTTTAACATATATGAAAACATGCCAAATGTCCGACGTTTATGTGGCTGTTTGTCCTTACCCTATAGATGCCCATTCGTCTATAGGAAGGGCGTCCCACATTAAGTTTACCGAAGGGCTAAACGACAAGACCTGCTGCTTAAAGAGAGTTCAGGCGCTTTTTGAAAAGCTTGGAGAACATGCAACATGTTTGTTTATTCGCGCTGTTGTCTTTTAAACGTGGATTAATGCTCAGTTAGACTAATATCTAGGGTATGAAATGAACATATTTCACAGAAAAAAACCTGTTGCTGAATATTAATAAAAAGCATGTGATGAAAAGGAGACGGGAGACTTTCTTCCTGAAGCTGTGGACATCTATACTTCCCATATATTCTAGAGATGACACTACGTTATGGATGAGGTACAATTTCTTCACTTGTGTTCTTGAATTTCTTATATTTGTTTTCGTATGGCAGGCTCGTGTCTAGTGTTTGACAATTTTCCTTTAGATTGCTGGGTTGGATTTACAAAAAGGGGAAAACGTCAGGCAGATAGTAGTATTCCTGATATTATTTTTAATGCGGGACGACCTTGGTGGTAGAGTGGACAGCGCGTCTGCCAAGTGATCGGTGATTTGATCCCCAAAAGACGTTAAAGCATGGTACGTATTGTGTCCGTGCCATGCGCAGGGCATAAAGGGCTAATACAAGAATTGGTCGGCTCGGATCTATCTACTGTGTCTGAATTGGGTATCCATGTTGAGTCGTGGTTGAATATATCACTTCTGCTAGATTATATTCCAAATGTCACTGATATTCATTGAGAATTTGGTTACAAACATTTAAGAAATTTTCTAGATTGCCATATTATAGAATAACATTAAAACCTGAATATTATATGGGCATATTTCAATGCACATTCTTTCAAAACATGTCCCATTATATGGAGATGTCATAAAGGATGCATGTTCACATAATATATGCCTTGTCATATCATATGGACATACTTCAATGCATAGCCATTTAATAATGTCATAATATAATATCCCCAAAAAGAAACACATGACAGATATGTGTTGCGAAAATATTGTATTTTCAAACATTATAAATCGTCCACAAAGAGACTTAAGTGCATGATTTTTTGCACCAGTTTAGAAGAAGGTAATGTCTATACAACCAAGTGGATATATTTAGATAACGGAGACTTTGACGTCGCGCGGACCCGACGTCGGATCTCCTGGTTCTATGACCAATCTCTTTCAGCCTGTCCCCTACAGTTTGACCTGATGTCCTCCAAAGCCAAGATTCTCTCTAGCATTCAGACGCTTTGCATCAGAAGATTGGTAATCTCCAGCATGCGTTCTTTCAATGGCTACGAGTAAACTAGTGACGTAGTGATTTGACCTTGAAACGCCTTCAAAACGAATGTCAATTTCTGAAAGTAATCTGGAATTTCATTGCCAGACAGTGCATGCTCTTTGCTGCACAATTTCAACTGTAAGGTGATTTCTGTTGCTTTTCGGTGATGCCTTTTCAATCCTTGTAAGAAATCTCATCAAAATCAACATTTTCAGGTAAAATCGATGCTGTACTTGTGAAATTGTGTAAAATCATGTTATCAGCGCTTTTGTTCATAGGTAATGAATAGATTCTTAAAAAGACAAATCACCTATTCGTATCTTTTTGTGGATAGTATATATTGACATATCTAAATGAATACTGCATTCTCTATTATATGTTCCTTTGAGTGGAATGTTTAGAAGTTGGGCAGTCAGATAAGGACAAACGTTATGGATGAACAACTTCTATTATATGGACATATCGAACATACTTTAATGGATATATAATAAAGCCCTAGATGCATATCCATATATCGTCTATTATATGGACAAATCTAAATACATATTTATATTATACATGCCCACGGGTGGTAAACACGTTTGAGATTCTAACACCCACAAAGATCACTTAAAGAACTATCGCTGAGACCATCAGATACGATACGGGTGACGCTCAGGCAATGAGGACACTTAAATTGAAGCATTCACATTTGGAGCCACTCTACGTGTCCACTCAATCAACGAAATCAAAAAGACGGTAAGTACACATGTAGGCGTCAAAACACATGTCCTCCATACCTCTCATGTCAAGATCCACCTTCCACTTGACCATCACTCAGGCCGACCCCCCATTATGGGGAGCATGTGCGAGATGGCATATTAATGCCTGGTGTTAATCACGACGAGACACCTATCATATTGGGGTCAAAACACAAAGGAAACGTGACACCTGGGAAGCGTGACGAACTGGAAAGTGTCGCGGTTCGGAGATGTTATCTGGATACCTTAATCTGACCACAGTTGACGAGGGTCTGTGCCTTTTTCTTGACAGTCAGTGTCCTTGCTTCGAATGTCAGATGTACGTATGCATTGGAAATGGTTCTCGGTTGATATTTCGAGTTACCCTGTCACACTCACATATTTCATGGGCAAGAGGAGAAAGAGGAGGAAGAACAAGAGGAAGGAGGTGGGTGAAGGAGGAGAAGGAGGGGAGAGGAGACGAAGAGCAAAGACGAGGAAGAGAAAAGGACGAAGGAGTAAGAGGAAGAAGAGAAGGGTGAAGAAGTTGAGGATGAAGAAGGAAAGGAAGAGTCGAAGAGGAAGAGGGAGGAGGTGAAGACAAGAAGAAGATGGAAAGAAGGAAACAGAAGAAGACAAGAAGGAGAAGAAGAAGAAAATCTGAAAGGACGTGTATGTTCAATGTCATAAGGAAATTGTGGACTACAATACTCTTGTATATGCTCATGGCATCGTAGATACACAGGGATGTCTCGGGGTCAGTGTTTACTAGATACTCAATATGTATAAACGTATACGCTTTTGCGGAGCAATGTTTAAAGGTCACATGCAACCAAAAAATCAAACATAATTAAAACACATTTATCACTTATTCATGACATATAATATACATTGCTGCTTTTTAAAAAACAAATAAACAAATTATAAGCGTATAATCGCGATTCAAAAGTGCAATATTTTGTACTTGGGCTTACTTCCCACGAAACGAAGCCGTCGGGAGACCGAACCCAGTCTTAGCACCTGGATGTGCACTCAAGTGTAACGACGGATTCTGATTGGCTGTTTCATTTGCTGATCTGCTGAGGGTTCATTGTGTGTACAGACAGATGATCTGTTTGATGGGCATTTTAGAAGTATAGCGAGTCACAAGAAAGTAAGATTCTTTATGGATAACAACTTCTTTTTGTGTACTTGATGCGTCGTTTCAGTATGGATTCATATACTGTTGTCAAACAAAATCATACATACTAAAACAAGTCGTTATCCATGAAGAATGTATATAGAGATGTTGGGTTTTGAAAATACATGTTCTCCGAATTTGCGCTCGATCCAATCAAAAATGACATCAGTAGAGATGGTAAACTACTGCGTGGCTGGAATCTGTCATTCGTCCAAGTACAAGGCAGGACTTGAAACTGACAAGAGTTTGCACCAGTTTCCGTCAGATCCAGTCATCCGAAAAAAGTGAATGTAGTTTGTTTGCAACCCACAGACATAAAAACATGTCATGTGTATCACACGTGCCTAATTACATAATGCGGCAGACACGGGACTCGGGTGCACGAGTCATAAATCAACTGATTTTCTTTATGTCGTATACTCTGATAGGTGTTAAGTTCAAATTACACGTGGTCAATGATTGAAGCTGTGTACTGCATGTTGTCTTTAGCAGACAGGCAGGCAGACATATAGGTGTGAATAAACCAGACACTGAGCTTTCTCTGTGACAGAGACTGCTTTCCACAATCAACAAGTTTTTTTTACGTAACGAGTAGATCATTTACTTGTTTGTGTACACAACCAAGATAAGACTACTGCTCACGACCTAAGACGCTGGGCATGCATACTGTTTCAAGCTCCGCGAACCTATTATGGACGCAGCGCAGCACAGCTGTTGAAACCAGTTTTCCCCCCAGCGCTGGGGGGAATTTAGTGAAACGTTTGAACTCCGATTTCGCGGGCTTTTTTTTCATCGCTTTTTCTTCAACTTTATAGGTTGAATTGGCATTTTTTATGATTTGTTTCGGTAAGTGCATACCGAAAGGTACCAGAATCTGCAAAGTTGTGTTTTACGTTGCATGTGACCGTTAAAGGGGCGCTTATTTGTATTCATGCATCACCGATACCATTCAATATAATTTTAATCTTCAGACTTACTGAAGAATGGACAAATATTTATGTTTAGTTATATTTTTGTTATATAAGTTTCAACATAAGCCCATTACACATTGAACAGATTCGACCTTGTGTACATTTGCTGCCGGTCTTGATCGTGCTCCTCTTGGATGCTCAAGGTTTAATATTGTCAATAGGAGACTTTAGGAAATTCCAAAATCTGAAAACATACATACATATCGTATCTGAGTCAGTATCGAAGACATGTAGTCGTCTATCCTTACAAGACTTGTAAGCAATACATTCAAAGTAAATATTTTGTTCGACCTTGAGTACAACATACAACGTTTAATTGTGTGGCAACCACAAATTATCGAGATTTAAAATCTGGTATATAATCTATTTGTTCAAAATATGACCCTGTAATGTTTTGTGTGCACTTTATATATCTGGCTCTCTGGCTTCCATACAATAAACATTTGATTTGGCAGGGCACTTCAAGGGCATAGCAGCGCTATACTTGACTGATTGATGATATTCCATAAATAACAACCCTTCCTAAATTCACGAGAAGCCTCAGCAAAGGTGATTGTACGATTTAGACTACATAATGTAAACACCATATATATACCTTTATACAACCCATTTACATTGATATGATATGATATGATATGATATGATATGATATGATATGATATGATATGATATGATATGATATGATATGATATGATATATGATATGATATGATATGAGATATGATATGATATGATATGATATGATATATGAGATATGATATGATATGATACGATACGATACGATACGATACGATACGATACGATACGATACGATACGATACGATACGATACGATATGATATGATATGATATGATATGATATATTTATATAGCGCACATATCCACGCACTATTGCATGCTCAAGGCGCTTGTATGTTTTTCTCGATCACTGGATGTCAATCTCAACAGCACATCGTATTTCAATCTCAACTCTCTTGGGAGTATACAACTCTTGCTGCAACGTGGCGCACCGAGTATATTGAGGCTCCCTCATCCTAACATCCATTAACAGCTGAACTGAAAAGGAGCTGATATGTGTGATATCCATTGAGGACTTCATCATTGCTGGGAGGAGTTAGACAGCAGGGAAAATAATGTGTTTCTAGGATTGTGCCACAGACTAGCTGAGACCAGATGTTAGCGTAACGGTGTGCGGATCCTACCCTATCGGTAGCAACCGTCACAAACACACGTTGAGACTGGTCACCTAATACACAGGAAGATGAAACACATGTCCTAGTTTGCCTCACAGTCCCTGAACCACATAACTTTCCCTACTACCAAGCTGTCTCTGCAATGCCAAAGCCTCAATCCAATTATTAATATAAGCAACAACAGATTTTATCACATCCGGGCCTGAATTATCTCAACTCACTGTTGCTACTTTTTAATTTGAATGGTTTTATTCATTTCAGTCGAAATTATATACATTCAAGAACTAAGCCATAGTCTACACAGGTCCAAATTGTCCCAATAAAACAGAGCCCAACATAACCCTAAATACGTATGAGAGATTCAGAATAGATTATAAGGAACAGAAAGTCATCTAAACATTGGAAAACACACTTGACGTCATAACAAACACCGCAAACAGAGGGCACCTGTTGTATACGAACCAGGAAGTAGTGTTGTCTGGCCACAGACAGGTGCTAGGACGTACCGACAAAGGCAACGCGGAACAGGAAGGCTGGTCTTAACGCTAATATCTGACCAGCTCACTCCCAGCTGATCTTACCACAATCTTGATTGACATCAGGATATGTACACGAAGGCAAGGTCGTATTGTCACGAAAACTTTAGGGCGACTATTGGTGAGGGCAGATAAGGATCCCTTTGAATGAACATTTTCAAGAGTAATTTGACATACACCTACACACTGTGGTTTGACATACACCTTCAGACAAAGATTCAGTTAAAACTATTTGTAAAATCATTTGTTTATACATAGCATTCTCAACAATGGCGTCAGTTTTCTTCGTCAATAATGACGTCTTAACTTTTTGGGTTTGTTATTCACTCAGCATTATATCGGTGTTCTGTAAATAAGCGACTCTGTGTCAGATAATCCAGTGATCAAAAGCATGAGCATCGATCTGCGCAAATGGGAATCGATGACATGGGTTAACCCAGTCAGCGAGCCTGACCGTTCTATTCCGTTAGTTACCTCTTACGATACAAATGGGTTGCTGAAGACCAATTCTAGCCAGAGTATTATATCTTAACTTATTCATGCGAAATTACAAAACATAATTGACACCCATAGCCAAAACACTTATAGATTCTATTAATGTTCCCGCTTTAACATTAAGATATTCATCTGTTTTCATCTAACATTTCCTACATTCGAAAACACATTTTTGAAAGTATTGGATTTTGCAGTTTTTCGTAACGACAATTGGCTCCGTCTTTGTCCACACAAATACGAATGCGCCATTAATCCTTAAAGCAATCAGATCTGTAGGGCTGTGCCTGATTTTACCTTGTCACACTCACTCGTATGAAGGGGATTCTGTGCCCTTGTAGCTCAGGTAGTCCTATGTTGGTCGTGGAAATACAACCAAAATCTCAATGTTTAAAGGAAGACATCTCTCCTTAATGCCATAATCCCATGGATTGAACGTATTTTGACTATAAGGGCAACATTTAAATGGCAATGCCAATCAGCATGTTATGCTGTGACATCGAACGGTACCAACTCACGTATACACCAATATACTCAGGCATCTTGTATATGTGTTTTGATTTCTTTGATCTTGAAATAAACACAGGAAAACATACAAAAGGTCTGTTACAAGTCCGGCGAAGTCCGTCATGTGTAAAACTGTCGTATCTTAAACCAATATTGATGGCGTGGTAACGTAAACCTTTCATACTGCTTGGAAAAGGAGATTTCGTTCGAACCTAAAAGGAAAACATGTGTACCATTCCTATCTATACTACGGGTGAAGTTAAATGATTCATTTTGAGTTGAAATATTGACACAGGTTGTTCACCCTCTGTCCGTAAATACTAAACCATTTCCACATTTGCTAAAAGCAGAGACGATTGTACAGTTGTGACTATAGAGCATGTACTTCTTTGACGTCACATTCACCCGTATCATAGCTGTACGACGTGGTCTGCAACAATCTAATCTGGACAAGACAATTCAGTGATTCACATGATGACAGGTCATGTGCTTATGAATCACTATGAAATAGTGATGATACCAGGTGTTCGCCAAAGGGTGAGCGTATCCCGCTCACATGGTGTCACCTGGCTTAAACACATGCAGAGTCTAGTCAACAGTTTACCTGACACAAATGACTTATGGTACAAGTCAAAATAGTGAATTGAATCGGACGTCATTTTCGTCACTGATGCTTCGAGGTTCGAAATATCCGCTACGTGTCTACAAAAAACGTCTTTATTTCTTTATAACACGATGTTTCTGGGCTGCTTCTTTCCCTTTCATTGACCCGATGAAGGGACGGGAAGTAGCCTTTCATTGACCTGATGAAGGGACAGGAAGTAGCCTTTCATTGACCTGATGAAGGGACGGGAAGAAGCCTTTCATTGACCTGATGAAGGGACGGAAAGTAGCCTTTCATTGACCTGATGAAGGGACGGGAAGTAGCCTTTCATTGACCTGATGAAGGGACGGAAAGTAGCCTTTCATTGACCTGATGAAGGGACGGAAAGTAGCCTTTCATTGACCTGATGAAGGGACGGGAAGTAGCCTTTCATTGACCTGATGAAAGGGTTGTCAGTAATAAAGCAGTTGTAAATTCCCACCATACGTTGTACTATTGTGGAGTTTTGGTAAACAATAGTCTTGTATTTGTTATTGGTATGTTCTTGCATCTGAATGAGTATTTGAAAACAGAATCATGCGTGCATGATATTTTACCAGCAAAATACAGAATTAAAATTAATATCAAGTTTTGATTAGAATACATGTCCACAGGTTTCTTCAGGTGCCCCTTTTATGATAAGATTGACAAACACGATGATCCATTGTGCAAAGAATAATAATGCATTTTTGTTATAAGATAACTGAAGCTGTACGTAACATGTGAATATGTAATATACAGGTTATACACTGTGAAGCTAGTTGTTTCGTGCTGTTTCGTCATTATCAATGTTTCGTCAGGCAGGAATTCATTATACCCAACATCTATATATCAAGCTTTTGGAAGGCTTTTAGAAGTGATACCCATAAAATGTGAAAATGTTTGGATTAATTTTCTCACATGACAGGTCTGTATCTTTGTATGTCTATTGCGCGTAGAACCAATGCTTTTGTAGACTACCGAGACGTGAAGTATCGAATCACTTATATCATGTCTACTACTATTTAGTTGGACGATACACAACCATCAGAAAGTTATACTCTGATGCTATACTAAGACAAATAATGCTAATAATGCAAGTAGGTTATTGTTTAAGTCAAACGATATAAGTCATGGATATTTAGCATTAATCTCCATGTATAATACATGTGACGCTTGAATACATTATAAAATGAGGCACAAATATCAGGCAAACGGAAAACAAAGTCGCCTCCCTTTGTTCCACCAGGTTCCGCTGTTAGTAGATTAGAATCACACATTTGAACCGATGTGATGACGATCTTGTTCCCTACACCTACCCGAAACGTACGCGAGGAGAACTGCGAAAAAAGCTGGGCTAAATATCTCCCTCAAACAAATCACAACAATTGTTGACTTCATATGACAGTAGTTATATTTATGTCAATGAAATAACCTAGGTAGCCTTGAATGGTTACTCGTAAACACAAGGCTTATAAACATCACCAATCATTCCAGTAAAGTACCCCGAGTGACTCACACGTTTAAATACCTTGAACTGTTCTTCAACATCCGTACATTGTTAACGCTTGTGATTCATGTGTCGGGAACGCATCTCCGGCTCTACGTCGTAGATCCAGTTAAATGATGTCACCTCTTCTTAATTCATGAAACTCATCCTAAAAGTTATAAAATTCTAGCCAACCCCATTTTCAAAAGGTAAACATCCACCACTAAAATGATTGTGAAACAGTTAAGTCTCTGGTAAAAATGCCGGCCTAAGGAACCATCTCAAGCGATCGTCTTACAACGCCATTCAGCTCTCTCAGAAAACTAAGATGTGGAGTGAAGTGAGACGATGTGCGGGTCGTTTCAATCTGATTCACAACATTAAGATTGAAAGGTGATCGGTTACACACAACAGGCTCTCTGGAGTGGCAATACAGTTTCCTTAGAATCATTGAAGTGATGTTTATAAAAACCTTGGTTAATGTAGGTTATACCATTTTGGGGTTTTGATTCGAGACATTATCAACGCACCTGATCACCTCATTTAATTTCATATAGCTCAACAGATCGGTGGGCGCTTTCATACACCTTATATTACATTGTTGCACATATAGTTTTGTGGATGCATCGTTTCAGAGATAAGTGTTTCTGCTATAGTATCTGACACTGAATGCTTCATTTTAAGCATAATAGAAAAGAGGTGAGCTGTGCAATCTCGAGGAATGTGGTACTGCAACAACCCAGTACAGCCATGCAGAATGTTTGTACTTACTTAAAATGGGTATAATTAAACGTAGCTGTAGAGGTGTGAAAGTTTGCAAAATTTTGACGCAAATGCATAACAATAGGTCTTTAGCAACTAGCATGTCGCAGGAGGCGACTAACAGGATCAGGTGGTCAGACTCGCTGACTTGGTTGACACATGTCATCATATCCCAGTTGCGTAAATCGATGCCCGTGGTGTTGATCACTGGGGTGTCTGGTCCAGACGGGACTATTTACAGCTTGAATCTTGCTGCGTTCGGTTTTGTTGTGCAACAGGGCATGATGGTATCAAAGGGCGTCGGGTCACTCTTGTACAAAAGTTATGCGATTTAGTTGACAACATTCAAGGCTTCAATAAGGCTTTCAAAATGTTTTCAGAGGAGACATTTCCATCAGTGAGAAGGCAATGGCGACAGGCTTGTGGCTTATTGCCGGACAATGGACTCTCCTTTTGGAAAATACTTGTTATGGTAATTTTTCTCGCTTTAGTATAAATGACGATAAACTGTAAAATCATGGCGAGAAAAAATTGAATGGATTTCACTCATTACAGATAACTGTAAGCCTTTAAAGCTATGGATGCCAGCCACAACTTCTTATAATTTGTAGAAACTGGGTGTGTGACAGGCATGATGTCATATCTGCATAAACCCAGGTGGTTAAAGCGTCACCTCGTCACGCCACACACCTAAATTTATATACAGTGTAGAATAACAAGTCCTGGATAATGCTAGCCTAGCCATAGCCAGAATATTGTTGAAAGCAACGAAAGTCACAATCACTATTACAACACCTATAGGTTTATCCCTGAGTATGCAACAGGCAAAATTGTTTCATTGGGTCTTCGCAAATTGCCCAGTAAAGTATATTTTAGTTGAATGTCATATTAAGTGATTATAAGCCACAATGCCACCAAGCCACAGCGGAATCCCTTCTGATCCAGTGTTAATCAGGGCGTTACGTTTCTTAGAAAACCTGTTCTAAACCATAAACCCCTTAATACACGTATGGACTCATGTTTAGCTGGAGAGAGGATATCCGCACAGAATGGCGCCGATGACGTCCACGTACACCATCTCACACGTACATGAGTAAATGAGTGAGTATGTTTTACGCCGCTTTTTGTAATAAATGAAATGATCCAGAGACGCAAGTCTGTGTCTCATGCAGCTTGACAAGAAACCAACCGATATACAAAAGACGATGTGCAATATTTTTAATATTACTATTTTACTGTTGTACATACAAGACAGTCTAAGAGCCACGACTCAAAGCCATGAACGCCTGACACCTTATATGGATAGGTATTCCTGTATATTCTTTATACGATTCTTATTCCTTATTCTCCTAGGAACTTCTGTTTATTCTTTATACGATTCTTATTCCTTCTTCCTCTCCTTCATCAGAATCAACTTGACGCAAAGCCATGATCATATTAAAAGCTATTGTTGTCACAGAAGCAGCATTAAAGAGCTCACGTCGAACATATGACAAAACTTGCAATGTTCAGCCAGCAAAAAATGAAAGGTACAATCATGCTACGGAAGGCGCACGGAGCTCCAAATGGCTGAGGCCCCGAATATAATTGGTCAGAATGGCAAAGAAAGAATAACAACCAACTGCTTGAAACGTTTTTACGCTTGAGTGAAGATCCGCAGTCACAGGGTTCACATGTGACACGATTCCCAAGGGAATGAAAGGGCTGTAGCATCTGAACTAGACGGGCAGTATTATAAGTGTGTGTAGACATTAATTGCTCAAGAGCACATTGGTTAAAACGTAGAATATGGTAATAACCTCACAGGTTGTTGTTTAAGCTACCTGTATAGGGATGTACTATGGAAGGTCAGATGAACTTATTTACAACACTGTTGTTTAATCCGCTGGGTACTTTCGTCGAGATATCTCCCGTAAACGAACCATACAACCTAAGTTGTTCGTAATACAAAAATGTTGAGACAGACAGATTTGTTATTAAAGTCTCGCCTCGTATTTACAATTAGAAACAAAAGACAAGTCAATAAAACGAAATATCCTTAACGTGCCACCTATTAAGAATTACCAAGCCGTTCCCAAAGTCCAACTGAACTCTTGATCATTAGTGCATATTTTTCCATAACTAATATTTTTGACCACGTGACAAATCTCATATAAAACAATAGAATCAGCATGTATCAAATGTTGACCGCTAGTACTGCGGCGTTACAATAGATGACATGATGACGTAAGCGGAAATCAAGACATGTCCTCAAACACGTGTGTTTGACTTTCCCCACTGTTTCCCGACTACATACAGCTAGTTTACCTCTCAATACACTAACAAATTGAGTTTGATAAGCCAACAAAAGAGAGTGGGCCCACTGCTAGGGAATCACGATGTTCCGTGTGTTTAGTCAGTCTTGGCACCTCTTCTCTAGGCTGCGATATGCTGTGAGCAAATGTAATCTGTTGAAGCTATACAGAAGCCACACTACTTAGCTGAGTGGTGTCTTGCAAATGCCGCTGAGCAGTAATTATGAGACAGGGATCTTGAGAAACTCAGAAGCTTAGCTCGGAAATGGAGACAATGTTTGGCACCGTGAACTGTCTGCACTAGTACACATGCTTAAGTTCATTGTCCTAAATAATACGAGGTTATGTTCGATGAAATCTACTATAATTACACTATACCATTTAGAAAGTGGTAAGGCATAAAATATGTTATATTTGGGATTACACTTTCTTGGTAAACCCCAACCCGCTCAGTCACCGCTTAGTTTGCTCGCTATTAGGTGTCTGACTAGGAAGGCAGGGGTTCGAATCTCGGATGAGATTTCGCTGAAAGTGTAATCCCAGATAAAACATAGGTTACAGAAATATACCATAACTGGAAGTACATAAATCGATAAAGGCAAATATATACAAAACATGTTAACCGAAAGGAATCAGCTGATTGTGCATGTGAGAATAATAATGCCTGACATACATAATGTGCTCGCTATCTATTATTTTATGTTATATCAGCATTCTGCATGGATGATTTCATTATCTGGCTAAGGTAACAGGTAATTACTTATCTGTGCATATAACTAAAGTTTTTTAAAGCTGTCTAACAACTGGGTGTCTAACAAACGGGAAGAATCCATTTCAAACATACGACTTATTATGTACATACATATCATTTTGACATTTTGTGTAAGTGGAATGTATTCTGGCTAAAAGGGTAGGTGTTAGTACATTTCCTTGTCGGACTCCTTTGATTCAACCAATTGTGCATTTGAAACGTTTAAAGTCTGGAACATTTATCAACAGCAACAAATCTCCTTATTTTCCTTCGATCCAACTTCTGGTTTCAAATTTCAGGAACTGGTACGAATAATCACTCAGTGCTCGCTGCCGTTATCTTAGTTCATTTGCTGGAATCTAATGTTTAAACAGTCGGCACCCAGGAATACTTTACGAGTCCGATAAGGTGCCGCTAATTGCAGGTTGAGGGTTACCCTGAAGAGTTTATGGGTCGAGAGGCCCCTAATAACCTTCCCGTTAAGTACTCTATTTAACACTTCCTTGTAACAATGGGTGTAACTTGTCGGCCTGACACAAAACTACTAGCCACCTCATAATTGGCTGCAGTACGAGGACATTCATCTTCTTTTTCAATAGCATTATAATTGACAGGGCGTTCAAACATGCGTTTGCTGTACAACAATGACACATGGCACAACAGGTGAAAACAAAGGTGATGTATTGGTAAATGTGTATAGTACTTTCCAATACATGATCTCATTTCAGACGAAACATGCATTTGCAGGTTAGGGAAACGAATTGCCGAGAATCTTTGGCGTTTTGGCTAAGAATTCGTCACAGTTCATATTCATTAATACATGCTTTATATATTTGTTTATCAGACTCTCTCTGTAAGAGTATTCATTATGTAATATAACCGGTTTCTCTTATACAGTATGACATGATTAATGGTTCGTATTTTCAGAAAATGGGACACACTTAACCTTTTCGCGAACTTGTGTTCATTATCACTGATTTGTAGAAATTCGTTTGTATATCATCCACCTCCAGTTTTCTGTGTACATCTAATATTATCTTACCTTAGATAATCACAGATATTCCAGACTGATTATTCTCAGGTGTTGACAGTTTTTTACTAATACCCAGGATCAGTAGTTCACCGTGAAGTGTTTACCAATTGCATCAATAAAAAACAATGTCAATTTCATGTGGTCAGTTGTTGACCACCCTTTCGTACTCGTACTGTTTTCCTGACACACTTTGGTACTGACATGATGAAATGGCTAAAAAGATAATTTTCATGAGAAATTTCTGCTAACACCATTCGATTGCATGACTTCAACCAAATTATGAGCCGTTGTTTATCTATCAATACATAACATCCTATGGTCCCCAAAACATCCTAATACGTCTACACGTCATAAACGCATGAAATGGCAAGTCAAATGTTTAATTAATAAACCCACAAGAGGCATTATTAATAATACATTAGGGAAATACATCAGACATATTCTTTTATCACACACATACGTTAAAGTTGAGAATGTCATCCACATGCCTAACCTTATACAACTACCTTAAAGCTCTACTGAGGCCTTGAATATTGTAACCTTGAACAAGAATCGTATGACTCTCTTGAACATAAGCTCTCAATAACAGAGTGTTCATGACAAAGGACAAAGCACTGAAACCGAACAGACGCTGACGAAACAACAAAGAGAAACATACCAATATTTCCAAATACAAATTCCTTAGTAAAACTGAATAAAATGCGACAAGGACACTTGTCATTCGAGGAGGTGCCTTAGTCTATCTCAGATCTAAGATCACGCACTCGATAAAATGTTGACCGCTAAGACAATGGGACACACTCGTCGACAGCATGTTGCAAAGGCAGGCATTTCACAAAAGAATTTCGCCCTTCTCTAACTGTTGACATTATCAGCAAATAAATCATGACCTGATTGTGACAACATCTTTTGGTAAACAAGCACAATTTTGCATAAAATTGAAAGGTATTTAATAGGTGAAACAAAATAATAGAGCATGAAATAAAGCGATAACATTAACTCATGGGCATGGGGGTGGTGTGGTATGGTGTATGTGTGGGACGGGGTGGGGGTGGGGTGGGGGTGGGGAGGCGGGGAAGGTGTCCAATCCTCCTTAACGCATACCCCCTCACACACCAGGAATGTGCATATTTCTGACGCAAAAGGTGGAATGTTAGTCCTACCTGAATCACAATTAAGAACTGTTCATAGGAGTACAAGACCTAGGCACAAAACTCTCGGAACCATGTAAAATTTTTGAAATCTTAAGGTCTAAGTCATGAGACAAAAGAACAGAAAGAAATATAGGATTCCTTATGCCTTATCTTAAGAAATCCCCCTAACAAAGGAAGTTTTAAAGTTTTGCTTCTAAGATCGATAATCCCCAAGTAGTCTAAAAGAACCCGAATGGCCAAGGTCCAGTTCAGTCCAGTGAAGGAAGTGACCATTGCTCTGGCAATAATGTTTGTTCCACTCAAATCTTGCTTTGTTCTCACCTACCTGTGGCCAACACTTGTGTTTGTCTGATATCTCCATACAATCGGATTAGAAGAGAAATCCTCTTGTTCTCACATTGTTTCTAAATCTCCGATGTTGAGTCAGGGGGTCACCACGGTCAGACACCCCGACGGTTTGTGACTGGACTAGGCCATAGTAACATGCCTCAAGGTTGAATGGAGGTTTGGGAGTGAAAAACCTAAATGTTGACAAGGAAACTGAAGCTGGTGGAGAATTTATCAAACCATTAGATAGGTATTCTGGTGGTTCATGGACAGGATTCGCGGAGGTTTTTTTTTCTAAAGATCCATTGCGCTTCTGAACAGGAATGATGGCAGGATTAGCCCAAAGATAACACGTCCTGACTAACAGGAAGACTGCATAAATCCGAGAAATTTAAATTATTCCTTAAACGTGTTCATTATGAAATAAAATCGGATGGAATCGTTAAATGCCTTCTGTAATTGTGTCCCGCTCTTATTATTAACTACCATATGAAAAATACATATCCGATTGGGCTTACTGACGACACCTAGTTACATGATATATTTATACAGGTTCAAATATGTGTGATTATGGATCAGTGTGAGATATTATCCTTGACATTGATGTAACTCCTTTGAACGGGCAGGACGGAAATAAATTAGATCTTCTTAATAGTGTTTACGTGATATGTGTGGATCATAAACACGTGTTGTGCAGTAATCAGTCATTCCCCGGGAGTGGCCAGGAGTGTTGTCACCTTGTGTTGTAAAGACTGTGACTTATTGGAGAGATCAGAAACTCATCAGTAGTGCTATACCACGCCTAAGGTCACCAGCCAACACTACCCATGTATGCTAGTACGTGGAGATATATGGATAGGAGGTATCACTGGTAAATGTATTTTTGTAAAGAGGACAAGGGAAGAGACGAGGTTGGAGTTTGTCGAACCATTGATTTACCCTTGAGTATTCAGCTGAGAAAGGATGAGAAGAAGGGATGAAATATCTTCTGGAAATATCTCAGATTAAATGATAATTACTAAGTCTGCTGACTGATTGACATTTAGAAGTTGGAACGTCACATAACAACGCATAGTATGGAATTAGAATTTCTTTAATATTTTCAACACGAGGGTAGATGATGAATGAAGAGACTCATTCATCAGATGAATGTAGAAACAAGAAATATATATTGATTCATACGTCACAATACTTTACGATTTATGCATTAAAGCTACTCAACCTTGACCATAGACAAAAAGTCGTATTGAAAGCAGAAATTCAGACTTCCTGAAAAGCTGATTTCTACACGTATTTAATCCTCTTAAGTGAGTGGTAACAAATCACCTGTTCTCACCTGTAATTAGCCGTGTCTTGCCATTATAGTATTGTTGTGCCTGACGTTGTGTCAGGTGTTGGCTATTGTGTTCTAACACAGGAGGAGGTTCTCCACTGAAGCAAAGGAGACCCTTACATAATGCAGTCGCTGTCTCCATGGTAGCTAGTGTACAGATTGTTGGTGAGAGGTGGGTGAGGGCAAATGGATCCCTAGTGTTAGGTCGGGCGGTGAAGGAATCACACAGCGCTGTTATGCAATACGGTTTAAAACGTTAAAAAGTCTGATTTACGGGTTGCACTTGAACTTGGCTGGATCAAGTTTTAAACGGATAATAAGAATTAAAAGTTATTGTAAATTGACTATTCTTATTGCTCCCAAAGCTCCGCCTGCTTTGCGTCTACTAATCTTGCTGCTAATACTCCCTCTAGGACCGCTCCATGCTGATTGCTACTACTGCTGCTACTGCTGCTGCTACTACTGCTACAACTGCTGCTGCTACTGCTGCTGCTACTACTGCTACTGCAGCTGCTACTACTGCTGCTGCTACTGCTACTACTACTACTACTACTACTACTACTACTACTACTACTACTACTACTACTACTACTACTACTACTACTGCTACTACTAGTACTACTACTGCTACTACTGCTGCTGCTGCTGCTACTGCTACTACTACTACTACTACTACTACTGCTGCTACTGCTGCTGCTACTCCTTCTACTGCTACTGCTGCTACTACTACTACTGCTACTACTAGTACTACTACTACTACTACTACTGCTACTGCTGCTGCTACTCCTTCTACTGCTACTGCTGCTACCGCTACTGCTGCTGCTACTCCTTCTACTGCTACTGCTACTGCTACTGCTACTGCTAGGGGAATCGAGTACGGTTTACAATGCACTTAGCAATATTCATTAGACACAGAACAACCTGACAGATCAGATTCATAAAGGGAAAGTACCTTGACAAAGAGAGTTCACAAGAGGTCTGTAAAAATAGGACCTCATACTTTTGTTTTTCAAGAACTATCACTTCCATGACCTCAGATATTCCACCGTACGACACTGCTACCAGACACGTGTCTCTTATCTAGTTGGAGAGAGATGCCAGCACACCTCGATGATGATGATGATGATGATGATGATGATGATGATGATGATGATGATGATGACGACGATGATGATGAAGAAGAGGTCGTTACGGTTGCATTAAATTTAAATGACTTTTTGGCAATTCATCCTCTCATGGATAATTTTTTATGTACATCTCAGCGGCCTTAAATCTGTTTGTACTTAATGTAAAATGTGTTTAATTGCAAACATTACAAATACATGAAAATACATTTTCTCTGAAAAATACCAGGTTTATTGAACGTCTCTGGTATCTATTTGGATTTAAAATTTAAAATGTAAAATGTCTAAAATGCTTCTCTGAAGACATTTCACATCAGTCTGATAACATGTTAAGACCATATTCTGTCACAGAAGTTACTTATCCTCCATGACCGAATTAAATAAACTTATTTCAATCTAAACAAACATTCGATCTACAAAACTTCATGAAATTATTGTAAATATACAAATTGTGGTTGAATATTTGTCGTCGTCCTTCCAGGAAGCTATGTAAGCTGACTCCCGCATAACTTGATTTCCTCTTTCCTTCAAGATTCGATTTTTCACGACATTTCATAAAAGAAGCTACCTTGAACAGTGGTGAGATTACGTCAGCGTCGGTCTTTGAATTTTACATCTAGGGTCGAACAAACAAAACGGTGTTATGATTGCAAGTCATATTGTTAGAAATGATTTTAATATGCGGAAGTGACATGACTGAAATTGATCGGCTTGGTATGTGTTGAGTAATATGAGTCCACATCCAAGGACTGAGAGCAGGCCTTCATTCTACATGCAGAGTCTCACTGCAAACACGTCGGCAGTCAGTTGATTTTCATTAAAAACAAAACAGTGTTGACTTTAATTTCCTCAAGAGACCGAATTACTGCGTACATTTCGATATTTTACATCCCCACCCCACCACCACCACCTCCAGCCCCCCACCCATACCGTCACCATCCCCAAAACATAAATATGGTTGATTTGATTTCATAAAAGCAAAAGCATAGTTTCTTTTGTCAGTGAGTATACATATATGAGCTGCCCTCTACAAAGGCCAAGAACAACGAAAAGTATTACTTCCGAACTAGAGGCACGAGTTTCGATTATTGTGTGCCACAGCGTAGGAATTCATAAGCAGAATCAAAACAACACGAGACACTGGACAGGATTTGTGGATTCCAAAGATTATGTCTACGCAACTCTGACAATCCAAGTCCCGGATTCCCAACACGACAGAGTGAAACTCCATTGTATCCTTTGTGCGTGGACAACTGAGGGAACCGAACGAGGTATCTGGCCAGTGGTCAAGTCTATCCCCTAATCCTTCTAGAAGTGAAGAGAAGGCTTAAGACAGACGTACACCTGAGCGAGCAGTTCTTGATGCCTGATTGAACTCACCTGAAATACACCTGGACGTGTGTTCAAAGGTTAAAAGTGATATTACTCCAAAACCTTTGAAATTACTATAAAACCTTTGAACAATTTTGTGATTTCCGTTCAAAGGAGATATCCACGAAGGATATCTTGTATTGAATACTATTAGAAACTTATGTCAAATACATGATTGCAATAGTACTTGCTTCTTACAAATTTATTTGTATATGTTCGTATGAGGTATACACATGCATGCCTTAACGAGTCAATTCCATGTTCTGACATATTTATTATTGATGAACATGAAGATACTTTGCTGTACTTTCAAATCATCGTGACTGAATGCCATTTTGATTTCTGTTTGGACGGTTCCTCTGTGTACAACATTTATACAAATACTTTTATGCTGTATGCCTGAATCTACTTGACGGTAAATTGAAAACAACTGAACACTGGCCTCACCTCGACGCAAATGACAAAAACCCAACACTGTGGATGCAACGCTGAAGGATATCACACATTGCATCTTCAGCGCTGACAAGACGCCTCGTCTTTGTGTCGTTGTGTAACGGACATTTAAACTTTGTCAAGTAACAGGTAGCATAATTAAGAATGCATGCTAGTAATACACCTCTTGAAATATGTTAAATGACGTCAGTGTGTTAATGCGATGCTTGATTAATTGTACATTTTAAACACCTCTTTGATTCCCTTTCTACGATGTACTCACTGGGTACTTGTGAGTGAGTGAGTGAGTGAATAAGGTTTTACGCCGCTCTTAGCAATATCACGACGGGGAACACCAGAAATGGGCTTTAAACAGTGTACCCATGTAGGGAATCGAACCGTGACGAGTGGAAACTTTAACCATTAGGCTACCTTATATAGGACTGACTGATCACCGCGGAAGAGTTAAATTGTATGGTCAAAATTGCTTAGAAATGTCACGTACGTATTTTTTACATCAGGTAAAATACACAATTACTAAAACTTAATTTTACCGTTGTGTCTGGGGTTGTGATTTAATACATAACATCCTGACGTGACAAAAGCAACAAACAAAATGCATGTTTATTTAAACGATGAGTTGTGTAAAATATGCAAATCAAAACTGCATTTAAAAATGTGAGTAGTGTATACCTTCAGTGAAATTAATGGATGCAATTCTCTTTAAAAAAATTCAGTATTGCATCATCTGGCCATACAGTGCTCAGTTACATTCAATATACATTCCTTTGGATTTTGATACTTAAAAATTCGTCATTGTGATCTAGGTGTTGAGTTGATAGGATAAATCGTTTTGATATGTGTGGAACTGAATATGAACCCGCATGTTTTACCAAGGCCTATTATTCTTCCTACTTGCTAAACTTCCCCATCTTCATATAAGCCTTACGAATTAACACTACACTAACATCAACGTGTCTAACACCTTCTCAATCTATGAGTCCATCTCGCCGACACTAGTAACTACTGACTTTAATCTCATCTGATTATCACATTGGATTTATGCTTGCCATCAAAGAGTGTTAATGTCTGACATTCTGTTTACTTAACCTCTCTCAGTGTTCATTTCAAAATGGCCTCTATCAACAATCCGTGTTTATTATTTTCTGCTTCTTGATTTGTTTACCAGTGTTTCTCCGACAGTCAGTCCAATAACACTATCGTCAATTTAATGACAACGTTATATGCAATTAAACGACCTGGTAATTGTTATAATACAAAAGGAATAAGACATAATATGAAAGATTTTTGTTGTCACTCTACGTTTTCAATAAGCAGTGTGGTACAGTTCCGTGGCGAACTGGAACCTCGGACACTATCCTGAGTAAGATATCTCAGCAAATTAAAGCCGCCATTGACAGAGAATAAACAGTCTAAAATACTTCCAGGAACTGATTCTGTAGGGAGTACTTATATAACGCTAGTGCCAAAACATACTATCTTGAGAAACGAAAAATTTGGTGTTCGGAGCAAAATGGCTGGGGAAATCTTAACTTAGTGAAAAGTGAGTGAGTGATTTATTTTTACGCCGCTTTTTTAGCAATATTCCAGCAACATCACGGCGGGGGCACTAGAAAATGGGCTTCACACATTGTACCCATGTGGGGAATCGAACCCGGGTCTTCGGCGTGAAGGGCGAACGCTTTAACCACTAAGCTACCCCACCGCCCCTGTAGTGAAAAGTAAATCTATCGACCACGTAACAGCGAACTACTGGTATAGGGTACACACACATGAAAAACATTAGTGAGGACAATGAGGACACTGAAAATGCAAAAAGCAATAACAGTCAGGAAAAGAAGTTTCGTGGATGTCAGCTTCTTTATTATGAGGAACACAACTTTTCGGAGTATATCCTTACTCCTTCATCAAACGGAGAAAAACGTGTGTCACTCTAACATCATCATTACATACACACGAACTCTCGCTCGTATGCATGCACGCACGCACACACACGTATAAATACTTATGTTTATAGACAAACCCCAACGGATCAACATAGCTCACAAAGAATGTGTCAGTTGTTCCTGAAGCCCCTTTTACAGTGGTATGCAGCGATATGTACTTCGATACAAGCACATTTACTACCTATTAATATTGAGTCCCAGCAAGAGACTTATGAATAGGAAACCTATTTGTCCAGCCTTTGAGGTTTGCTACCCTATTGAAGTGTTTTATTAGTTCCCCAAGCTGCGGTGTAGCTCGCTATTGTCACAGAGGACGGCGCGAATGCAATGGGGGAGACTGTACAGTGCATTTCCCTCTGAAAGCATTGTGCTGAGCTGTCGTGGGAACGGCTAGGAGTTGGGGCTGGGTCAGGGATTCAGGTGTGTATCCCAAGGCTTCGAGTATTTTGAATTCATGATTAGTTGTGTATACATATTCGGATGGCAATATCAGACTGAAATTTACACATTTCCTACAAATTTATGCTATGTTTTATGTTTGCACTTGAACATAATGAATAAAGATATCATTTCAAATATCAATTTGTTCAGATATTTTGTGTTGGTCTAAAGATATTCATGACCGTACGTTATGATAAATCTTACACATTGTTCAAGTGAGCCTAAGAATGTTCCTCATGGGTGTTCACATCAGCCTAAACATGTTCCTCATAGGTGTTCAATTGAGCCTAAGAATGTTCCTCACGGAAGTTCAAGTGAGCCTAAGAATTCCTCATAGATGTTCCATGGGTATTCAGTTGAGATTAAGAATGTTCATGGGTGTTGTAGTGATCCTAAGAATGTTCATGGATGTTCTAGTGTGCCCAAGAATGTTCATGTATGTTCTAGTGTGCCCAAGAATGTTCATGGATGTTCTAGTGTGCCCAAGAATGTTCGTGGATGTTCTAGTGTGCCCAAGAATGTTCATGGATGTTCTAGAGTGCCCAAGAATGTTCATGGATGTTCTAGTGAGCCCAAGAATGTTCACGGATGTACTAGTGAGCCCAAGAATGTTCATGGGTGTTGTAGTGATCCTAAGAATGTTCATGGATGTTCTAGTGAGCCCAAGAATGTTCATGTATGTTCTAGTGTGCCCAAGAATGTTCATGGATGTCCAAGTGAGCCCAAGAATGTTCGTGGATGTTCTAGTGTGCCCAAGAATGTTCATGGATGTTCTAGAGTGCCCAAAAATGTTCATGGATGTTCTAGTGAGCCCAAGAATGTTCACGGATGTACTAGTGAGCCCAAGAATGTTCATGGGTGTTGTAGTGATCCTAAGAATGTTCATGGATGTTCTAGTGAGCCCAAGAATGTTCATGTATGTTCTAGTGTGCCCAAGAATGTTCATGGATGTCCAAGTGAGCCCAAGAATGTTCATGGATGTACTAGTGAGCCCAAGAATGTTCACGGATGTTCTAGTCAGCTCATCAGTGACCACGTGTGTGCCACTGAGTGGCGTTTCCTTTCATGATATAAGTATATATGTGCATACATGATGTTATGTGACTTAATAAATATATTTTCATTTATTTTGATCTATTTAAATAGCTGTCTACATTAAGCGTTGTTACACTGGTACACATGAAATAAAAGGTTACGTTTGCGATCGACAGTCATAATGGTAAGAATTTTTTTTACGAAGTTCTCGTAAAAATATCTCTATTATATAGCAGACAAATAACATCAAACAATACATAATGCGTTTTAACTTGAATGCTAAATATGCATGGCAAGTAAATATGGAAACTTTCCGATAACTCCTGTTATTCGTAAATTAACTTGGTACGTGACAGAAAGTCACCAGTTTAACATCTACCCACATCACTAAACACACGTCATAGTTGTAACCAAACAGACTGTAATGCATGGCACCTACAATTTATCATTTAATGAAACATTCAACAATTGACCAAAAATGTTTTATGACAAATATTAAATACGTTTCCCTCCATCTTTAGCAGAGTTAAAAGCAAATACTACTTATTGTTTTGTTCAGAAATACAAATAATCAAATAATTATAATATAATTATCATATTAATATGTTCGAGGTAATATACAAGTCTTTATGTTAAATCTCAGAGTGTGATAAAATGACACCTATAAGGTTTGTGGTATCCATTAACTCATGTTCTTGTCATTTCAGAATTATGCACCACCAATGTCCAATGGTCAAAACACTCATACAGAATAGTTAGGGGGACTATTCCCAAGGCATCAGTCAAGCCCGGTTCGCCACTGTCCTTGTTCGTAGGATGTAATCCTCCTGGTAAATGATTCAAAGAAGACGCGTTTTAATATCCCACAATTCCATGACAATGGAATAACGATTATAATGCTCGGCTTGGTCAAGGCGTTAATCCTGTGGGAGACTGATAAGTGTTCCAAAACGTCATCACTACTACAGCACCATATACAGCACCAGCAACGACGTCGACATTGTACATACACTGCAATTCTGGCCATTTTGTCACAGCACGCCTTGAAATGACCCAACACTATAACTCGTTGTAAGGCAACGTGCATGTGTCAATATAATACACCAACAGGACTTTTTGTGTGTAACATTTGCCGTAGTACACGAGTCTTAACTTTTTTAGAGAAAAGGTTTATAATGACATAGCATGCCAAGGCGGACTGCGTGGTTAACACACGGTCATATTGAAACGGACTTGCTGTTTCTACATGGAGAGTTAACTGTATTTGAATCTCTTAGACAAAACTCTATATACGTTACATGCCCGCAGATTGGTAGCCTTTTTCTACAGAAGGTAAAAGACTTCTAGCCAACGTTTACCTTATAAAAAGGAAGCGTTCGTGAAATCTCACGTGTATTATTCGGTAGTATTAATACACCTATGGATGCAGTGTGGTCTCGATGCCACCAAGCCTGTATTTGAGTACACTGAGTTGGAAAGTGGTTTCTTGTGTTCTGGACAATGATATGATAAAGAGTTTAGATCATTAATACATCATAAATGTGATTCAAAAGACGTTCAAGAAGACGGGATTCTTTTCATAGAACAAAATTTAATAGTAATGACGAAACCTATATTCATACTTTTTTCGAGTAGTATATAACTTAGGGTGGTGAATATAGTGTTCTTCAACGTTTTCGAGTAGTATATAACTCGTGGTGGTGAATATGGGTTCTTTCACTTTTTCGAGTGGTATATAATTTTGTTGGTGAATATGTATGTGTTCTTTAACTTTTTAAAGTGGTATATACCTCGTGGCGGTAAATATGGTGCTCTTTAACATATTTCGTGAAGAGTATGACTCATGGTGGGGAATATAGTGTTCTTAAACTTAATTCGAGTAGTATACCTCTTTTAATGATTATGGCTCATTATGTAATAATTTAGCATTACCCCATCACTTTTGATAGATAATGGTAATAAAAGGCAATCCATATAACTTTTCCACAAAATACACGTCTACACCGCATGTGTGAAGCAATGCATGTAAATTTTTCCTTAAACAATCAATGTCTCTGTGTACACATACCTGAGTAAACTTCATCTCATTCATGCATAGTCGCCTTGGCTTCACAGGTAAATCCGATAGCGCCCTCGCTGGTATATGTGATATCCTTTACAGCTGTTTAATGTACCGTCAGCACACTGCCTGTCCACAGAAGCTATTCTCAAAGTAAAATCAGTTATTCCGTGTTTTGCTGTGTTTGACAGGTAGCCGAGTATTGAATAAAGTTCCAATTAAGCTGACATCAAACGATGCAAAGGTTACGTAATTATTTTGAGAGTATTCCTAATCGTTCAGTAACACATGGAATCCAGAGATCGACATTCGAGTAATGTCCACATCAAACCATCCATTCAGATGAAGCACCGCAGAATATTTCAGTTTCAGGCAATCAAGCAAATAGGTCCTGGTTCGTCTGTGTTTGCAACAGACGTGTATGTGTCCAAAAGAAAAGGTAAAAGAGTATAGCCCTGTTTACTCCCAAGAGGAGGGGGCTGGGGTGGCCTCCTTGCTCCCTCCCTTTTTCGGGTTAAGCCAGCTCAATACCTAGAGGTCACGATTGGTCTTCGTCACAGAGTATCCCAGTCGAACAAACGCAGACATCCGTGTCTCAATAGAATAAGACTGAGCTATTGTTGCAACTGTCGTTTTGCCAAGCGTTTACGGCTGAAAAATGTCCAGTATTTCACCGTTCCCTTAAAGTCTCCGTGGCAGGCCAAGAAAAAGTCATCTGTAAATCCTTGTCTGAAAATATATGAGAGTTTATTAGTGACCAGCTCGGGACCCATGTAACAGTTACTTAGGCAAGTCTTGCTGAAGGATGAAATATCATACAATGTCAAAGCAGGGGGTCTCTCAAACCTGTTACGGAACAATGCCCCAGTAACGAAACACTGAAATAAACCAGCACAACTTGGGCAACTTCAGTGTGGACACAAGTTTGACATTTTCCCTCGATGTATAACACAGCGGCATCATAAAAATTAAAATAAAATTAAAATTAAATATCGAGAAGCATAAATAAGAAGGTCTCGTAAACTTGTCAATCGTAAATAGAAGCGTTCACTTAAGCTAAAGCCCTTAACACCTTCAATAATACTCGAACAACAATGGAAAAATTTTATACACGTTAACACACATCAAGGACGAACCACTCTAAACAAGGATACAGAAACATTGCTCGTATTCCTCTTGGATGTCAGCACATATGTACACAGTCATAAAATCAATACTGTAAAACACAGCTCACATTAAGCAGAGACAACACATGATACTGATACTCAAAGGTGACCGTAAACATAATCATAACTCGGCGAAATATTTATACCCACTTCAATCTATGAATTCTCGGTTTTATGACCAGCAAACACTGCTCGTTATCTTTCACCTCCAACACGATGTCCAAGTTATAAGGTTGTATCTCACTGTGCGATAAATCCTATAGTGAGACTGGGAAATTAGGTGTGCTATGTTGGTTATTTCTTCTGAGATTATTCACATCCTTTGCAAGTCACGGATTTGCTCCAGCTGTCAACTTCTTAAACGTCTAAGTCCCGTTCACTATGGACTTTCACTGGGTCAAGTACTCCGGATACCCTGTGAGAGTCTTGGTGATTAATCCAGCGTTTAAATCGTCCCAACATATCTCCATGCTGGCTACATAATGTTGGAGTGATACTCAATCAACAAGTTGGCAGCCATGAAAACTTTCGTGGAGTATTGTCACGTAAAAAAGCACGAGGTCGCACGAACAGTGTTTTGAACAAATACCCGGTGTTCAGCCAATCAGATCAGCGCATGGGGCATCGATAGGGAGAGCTCTTATTCCATCTAACAGCAGTTGTCTCCCTTTGAACATTAGCTTCATTTTCTCTTAATCTATCTAATCGGGTGTTTTACGTTGTTGAATAATTCGTCAAAAACAAAACGGGTTTGAAGCGAAATTATCACGATCATTTTATTGTTTACATAAAAAGTTGATTAGGTATAAACCGTAGTTACTGTACTTGTATCTGTGACGACTCGAAATGTTCAGAGGATTGTGGAACCATTCCTTACTGAAAGAAATTTGGAGACGGTCAACATTTCTTACAACACGCTCTTCTGACATAACATTGTGAATAAGGATTAATGAACAATAATCCTATTCTCTTGTTTCAGTAATAGCATATAACGTCGCCATTAGCAGTGGGTCTCGACCTGGAGGATAATAGGCTATTGTTACTGTTATTGATCAAGTTACTAATGGCTGCCAACAGAGTTAGTCACAGAAACACCACGTCCATAACTTGCACCACAGATGTGAGGGCAACCAGGGATTAAATTACTGGAATATTCTGCGGGAATGGAACTCAATACACTCTTGAAAATGCCTACCTTACCACACAACCCCATATAGCCCTTGTACTCACAGTTAATGTACATTTACGCTATTGAATTTATAATTCGAAGAAGAATATGTAATATGCCTACAGGAATCAAATTAAAAAACACCCCCCCTCCAAAAAGACCCCCCAAAAAACAAAACAAAAACAAAACAAAACAAACAAACAAACAACAAAGCAAAAAACAAAACAAAACAACAACAACAACAAAAAAAAAACCAACACTAAAACAAGAAAACTAAAAAAACCCCAAAACCAAATATCAGCTATTAGTCTGATCCAATCCAGTAAAATAATTTTTTATCGAAAACTGATATTCCAACGATGTCTTAATGTACTGGTTTCTTATAAAAGTAGGAATATGATTAATGAACTCGAATCAAGAACAAGCTATAACTCGACGTCACGTATTTCGCAGAAACCAACGCTGTAGTTAGTGGGGATAGGATTCATGATTAGTAACTAGTATCCAAAGACATATGAAATACATAATTATGGATTTGATTAAATATCTCAGACCCTGGTTGCCTAGTGACAATGATAAATTGGTCTTGGTATCATGTCTCCGTGTACTATGATCCCTCATGCTTCATGTAAAATACAGGGCGACGGGGCACCATATTGCTGACAGCTTTCGCTCGTCGCGCCGAGGACCAGGTTCGATTTTCCACATGGGAACAATATGTAAAGCCAATTTCTTGTGTCCCCTTCAAATATTGATAAAGTCACTAACTCACTAAGTCACTAAAGTCACTCATAGAACATACTCATAGCTTTCATTTTTGATTTCGTGCTTGACAATAAGCGGAATAGACCTAGTCAGCTCCTGTGCTGTATATAATATGTATATTATCTCTATTACACTGTAATAACATCTCGGTACATTAGTTGTATGGAACAACCCGTGACGGTCCCGGGGTAGAATAGGCCTTCAGCAACCCATGCTTGCCATAAAAGGCGACTATGCTGGTCGTAAGAGACGACTAACGGGATCGGGTGGTCAGGCTCGCTGACTTGACTGACACTCATCGGTTCCGAAATGCGCAGATCGATGCTCATGTTGTTGATCACTTGAGTGTCTGGTTCAGACTCGATTATTTGCAGATTGCTGAGGGCGGCGTAAAATTAACTCAATCAAAAAAAGTTGCATGGAACACGTGCAAGCATGTCGCTATACAGAGCACATTAATCCTGACCGTGAGATCAAATCCCCTTTCGCCACATCGCCATTAAAGGGCACTATATCTAGAAGATATCTCCACCGAGTCACATTCACAGATCACTTTGTCAATTTGCTAACCCAGAGTTTATGATGTCGGCCTACAGTCACATGATTACCCTATCACAGAGAATCAATGTCTCAGTTTCTCAATAACTCAATAATCATCGTTTACTGAAAATTGACAAACCTCCACTGATAATTAGATTCAGTCGTGAACGACGTGGCGTGAGTTCAAAATATATGAGATTTCAAGCAAATCGTAGTAAGTGTCACACTATGACACACAAGAGCCTAATTTTCCCGTCCTGATATTCAAGTTGCCCCTTGTCTCCGCTGTGTGTTATTCAGGTCGTGGAACGAGGTGAACCCGTCCCTACAACCTGTTTCCACACATCGATAGCCGGCAACAGGTACACGCCGTCAACCTGCCCCCTGTGTAGCGCTGTGAGAGAGTGTAGGAAGGTTTCCTGAGGGGCGCTCTAACTGCCCCCTGGGCCGCGAGTGTAGAGGGGTTTGGAAGGACCGTGAGAGTGTAGGCGAGTAAGGGAGGGATTCCGGGGAGGGACGGATACTCTAAAGGGGGGTACCTGAGTGTGCTTGTCACCTTGCTGATGGTGTCACACGTGTTACAGTTAAATGCAACCTCTGTAACCCGTCTGAAGTATACTGTATATATAAAAGATGTTACATGCTTCAGGATATCCACCATGGCACCATTTCTGTGACACGAACGTCGAATACATAACCGTTTATTATCCTACAAATTGTTATGGGTGTCAACTTCATCTGCACTGTATACACAACATTTCAAGGCTTTTCCTTGACCCTTCGTCATTCACCTGAAGGATATCAACTTCCATATGCCTCTCAAGAACCTCGTATATCATCCGTTAATTGACATGATAGAAATGACGAAACCCTTTCCACAGGCATAAGAAATTTGCAATTGTTCAGTTCTGACCATATCCTCAGTATGTGTTTGTCTGACGCCTGGTTCAGCTACTCATCTGTAGCGGAAGTTTTATGTTAGTAGCGCTGGGCGTTTTAGGTAGCCCAGTGGTGAAAGCGTTCACTTGTCACGCCGAACACCCGGTTCAATTCGCCATACAGATGCAATATGTGAAGCCCATTTCTGGTGTCCCCCGCCGTGATATTGTTGGGATATTGTTGGGATATTGTTGGGATATTGCTGGAATATTGCTGGGATATTGCTGGGATACTGCTGGGATATTGCTGGAATACTGCTGGGATATTGCTGGAATACTGCTGGGATGTTGCTGGGATACTGCTGAGACATTGCTGGAATACTGCTGGGATATTGCTGGAATACTGCTGGGATATTGCTGGGATATTGCTGGGATATTGAGAAAGCAGCGTAAACCAAACTCTCTCACTCACGTTTGCAGCGACTGAACGATACTGACTTCACCATCAGAATTTGTTTTGAAATCACTGTCAAAATAAAGAACGTTTATCGGAAATCATTTGGGTTTCCTGTGCGCCAGATTTCAAAATGCCCTCTATATGCTTACCATTAAGTTTCACAACCTTTGACAGGCCTTTCAGACGTTTCTATAACACCACTGTCACAGTATTACAAACATAGCTTGACTGCATGTGCTTATCTGGGGAAAACGCGAAACATGGCATAGTCATTTTCATAAATGTGCGGATCAACAAACATATGACAGGCTGGATACTAACATATGGATTTCGTTGATGTTTGATACTAATTTCAATACAGATATCTGAACTAATCATAGGCTTTGGGCGTCTTTGACTGAGTCGGTATCAGGCCCAGTGTTGCGAGATACAGGGAACTGGGTCATATATCATCCTCATTGGTGTTTTTAAACAAAACGCATCCACCAATGTCAGTGACCAAGGTAATGGCGACACGGTGCATGTTTGCTATTGAACGCCACGAAATGTCTAACACCATGAACAACATATAGCGAGACTGTTGGTGATCAGAACTAATAACGATGACTTTCAAACATAAAGACATGAGGGAAAGCCGCGGTTCTACATGCATCACACAATAGGTCCCGTGAAGATCTGGGTTAAAACTGGTCTTCAGGAATTCATGCTTGTTGTAATATGTTACTAACGGGATCAAGTGGTCAAACTTGCTGACTTGGTTCACACATGTCCTCCTATCCCAAATCCGTAGACCGATGCTCATGCTGTTGATCACTGGATTGTCAACTCCAGACGCGATAATTTACTGACTGCAGCAACATAAAAGTAACACTGCTGAGTGCGACGGGAAACAATAAACTAACCAATCACGAGATAGTATACACAAAACTACACTGATATAGGATGCCACTCGCCTGTAATTACCTACAGTTACAGAAAGGCATGCTTGGTTGATTAGTACAATGGGAGTCAGTCGTTAAAAAGCATCGATGATATACAACGTGAGAAGACAGATATTACCCTGAAACAGCTGAAATGGCCTGTCTTGGGTGTGATGGGATTTGTCTGTGCTATTTATTGCATGGCGTATGGGGGTTTATGCAGTTATTACATGACATATGAGGGCTTATACGGCTATATGCTCTTATAAAACCTTGCACTTTGACAGCCCTAAGCAATGTTTCTCTAAATGAAATGCTGTGATCTGGCATTGATGGAATATATTCCGACTTCCTCATGTAACTGTTTAATGATTTTTCTTTCTATGCCCTCAGTGCCAGGACAATGTATTGTTCTCTTCACACGGATAACTTAATATATGTCTACCCAGCTATACTTAAATACATTCCTTCATCTCTTCGTAGTTATCACTAGGTCTACCTCCACACCTACCCTGCTGTCCACCCTCTTTAAATACAAACACATCTACCCATCTGTCTGTCTCAATACACTTAGACACATCTCCCTACATACACAAACAACTACCCATCTGTCTGTATTCCTACACCTTGACACATCTACCCATCTGTCTGTCTCAATACACCAAAATACATCTACCCATCTGTCTGTCTCAATACACCAAAACACATCTACCCATCTGTCTGTCTCAATACACTTAAACACATCTCCCTACATACACAAACAACTACCCATCTGTCTGTCTCAATACACTTAGACACATCTCCCTACATACAAACACATCTACCCATCTGTCTGTCTCAATACACCAAAACACATCTACCCATCTGTCTGTCTCAATACACTTAGACACATCTCCCTACATACACAAACAACTACCCATCTGTCTGTATTCCTATACCTTGACATATCTACACATCTGTCTACCTCCTTACATACAGATACATCTACCCATCTGTCTGTCTCCCTACGCCTAGACACATCTCCCTACATACACAAACATCTACCCATCTGTCTGTCTTCCTACACCTAGACGCATCTCCCTACATACACAAACAACTACCCATCTGTCTGTCTTCCTACACCTAGACGCATCTCCCTACATACACAAACATCTACCCATCTGTCTGTCTTCCTACACCTAGACGCATCTCCCTACATACACAAACATCTACCCATCTGTCTGTCTTCCTACGCCTAGACACATCTCCCTACATACACAAACATCTACCCATCTGTCTGTCTCCCTACGCATAGACACATCTCCCTACATACACAAACATCTACCCATCTGTCTGTCTTCCTACACCTAGACGCATCTCCCTGCATACACAAACAACTACCCATCTGTCTACCTCTTTACATACACAAACATCTACCCACCTGTCTGTCTTCCGACACCTAGACACATCTCCCTACATACACAAACAACTACCCATCTGTATACCTCCCTACATACACAAACATCTACCCACCTATCTGTCTTCCTACACCTTGACATATCTACACATCTGTCTACCTCCTTACATACAGATACATCTACCCATCTGTCTGTCTCCCTACGCCTAGACACATCTCCCTACATACACAAACATCTACCCATCTGTCTGTCTTCCTACACCTTGACATATCTACCCATCTGTCTACCTCCTTACATACAGATACATCTACCCATCTGTCTGTCTCCCTACGCCTAGACACATCTCCCTACATACACAAACATCTACCCATCTGTCTACCTCTTTACATACACAAACATCTACCCACCTATCTGTCTTCCGACACCTAGACATATCTACCCATCTGTCTACCTTCTTACACTTACAGTCATAACTACCGATCTGTCTTCCTCCATACATAAAGACACATCTACCTAGCTGTCTACCTCTTTGCATACAGACACACCATCCCAACTGTTTCTCACCTCCCGACATCTACTCATTCATTCAGGTCACGCTGTATCATTAATTCTCTCTATTTATGAAAGCAATGGTCAAAATATACGTCAGATATTGTTTCAATTGAGGCAAAGTGCCTTGTCAGATCTGCCAAGGTGTTTTAATGTGTGTGTGATAGATCATGTTTACCAGGACATAAATCAGACGTCAACCCAGGCGTGACTAGGCTGTTCTTGTTTCCCGAATACATCCATCACGACACACTGTCGTCCTCCTAAACCCGCGTTTTCATCTGTTTCCTCCATGCAATGAGGACATACACAACCTGACCTCAACATTACACACACATTGCTGAACACTGCAGACAACACGTTCATATCACATTTTCCTTGTATGCTAAATGTAGAATTAACTTGAGTGAAATCTTATGTGGCATTATACATTTCCATGATACTTCAAAGAATACGCTAGAAATGGATGGCATCATTGTGAGACTATCTTAGGCTGGACCGCCACAGGGCATCTGGAAATCGATCCTTTACTATACGCGAACCAAGACTGATGAAAGCGTGTTCTGTTTTGCTTCAAATCGTATGGGTGTGTGCATATGGGATAAGTCAAGATCTGGAGATCTGTTTGTCCAATGTTGGGGTAGACTAGGCGATGGATTATGGTTTGGATTTGGAGGCTTGGTTTGTGTGGGATTTGAGGAGTAGACTCAGGCTACATTGGGAGTAGGTGTCACGCGACTTCACGACCGTGACATTTGTGACATCACAGTCTCTCTTCGTTTCAATGACCTACATACACTCTAACACAGCTGGACTTGAAGTCGTAAAAACGCCGAATCTCTCCCAAAGTTCTCCTTCAGTGGACACGAAACAAACTGATTCTACTGATTGTCCCTTTAAGATGAAACACTGACCTAAATACCCAGCATTATATAAATACCCTGACAATAGTCTCTTACCTAGAATGTCCAACTCGATCCAAGCATCAACGTCTTCAAACACATGCGCGCAACAGTAGCGTTGTGACCACGACGGTCTAGTGACGTCGCCAACAGCAGTCCCACACCTGTATCAAACCCAGCCGTGGTCAACAACAGCCTCTAGCCACACAACACATACAAATCACACCTGAAAGTAAACGCTCGCGTATTGCTAATCCTGTAGGCCAATAATAAACTGAAGGTAGGAACACGGGAAATATTATTACTGCGAAGAGTTCACGACTTACCGTGTGTGTCGCTCTCGTGGCCAGAGTTGACGCTTGTTATTCAAGAGGGTTATTTGCCATTTAATAAAATTAATTTATTCCATCGCGTTGTTGTCGTGGTCAGCGGAGTGTGTCGGCCAGTGGAGCGTGGTGGGAACGTGTCGCTAGTACAAGACTAGGGGTGAGACTGTGGAGTCCTGACTCAAGTCATGTATCACTGTCTGTATTTGGGTTGGGTCTAATGTAATATAAATCCGCAGCTCGTTTAAGCACGATTTACTTAATACGGAGATCTGAAGTCGGATTTGTTGTCCAATGTTATCTGTAAGGCATAGATAGCTTTGAGTTGCTTTTTTTAATAACAGAGACGCATCTAGAGATGATTTGTGCTGTAAATGAAAGCAAGTCATTTGTACAACGAAATAATTAAGAAATGAAAGAATTAATTAATGAATCAAAAGATGATTGAATAAACGAATGAATCAGAAGACGAATGAATGAATGAACCCGTCAAAAGATAAATGAACTGATATGTTTGTCTATATTTCTTCAGTAGCAACTGTTTGACATGTCAGCTTGGCCATAAACATGATCTCTTGATAACGGAGTACAATCATACAAGTTGGAGTGTTCACGAATATTTTAGTGGGGCCTATACTGACCGGTATATCACATGTATCAATCATCTGTTTAAGGCGTCCAGTGACGTCAGTATGCTATGCACAACATAGTGTCCTATTAGCAGAATGTTACACAACATAAAGTCTCATGAGCAGTATGCTATACAAAACATACAGTGTTAGAAGCAGTACGTTATACACAACATAAAGTCTCATGGGCAGTATGCTATACAAAACATACAGTGTTAGAAGCAGTACGTTATACCCAACATAAAGTCTCATGGGCAGTATGCTACACAAAACATACAGTGTTAAAAGCAGTACGTTATACACAACACAATGTCTCATGGGCAGTATGCTATACAAAACACACAGTGTTAGAAGCAGTACGTTATACACAACATAAAGTCTCATGGGCAGTATGCTATACAAAACATACAGTGTTAGAAGCAGTACGTTATACACAACATAAAGTCTCATGAGCAGTATGCTATACAAAACATACAGTGTTAGAAGCAGTACGTTATACACAACATAAAGTCTCATGAGCAGTATGCTATACAAAACACACAGTGTTAGAAGCAGTACGTTATACACAACCTAAAGTCTCATGGGCAGTATGCTATACAAAACATACAGTGTTAGAAGCAGTACGTTATACACAACATAAAGTCTCATGGGCAGTATGCTATACAAAACATACAGTGTTAGAAGCAGTACGTTATACACAACATAAAGTCTCATGGGCAGTATGCTATACAAAACATACAGTGTTAGAAGCAGTACGTTATACACAACACAAAGTCTCATGGGCAGTATGCTATACAAAACATACAGTGTTAGAAGGAGTACGTTATACACAACATAAAGTCTCATGGGCAGTATGCTATACAAAACATACAGTGTTAGAAGCAGTACGTTATACACAACATAAAGTCTCATGGGCAGTATGCTGTACGAAACATACAGTGTTAGAAGCAGTACGTTATACCCAACATAAAGTCTCATGGGCAGTATGCTATACAAAACATACAGTGTTAGAAGCAGTACGTTATACACAACATAAAGTCTCATGAGCAGTATGCTATACAAAACATACAGTGTTAGAAGCAGTACGTTATACACAACATAAAGTCTCATGAGCAGTATGCTACACAAAACATGCAGTGTTAGAAGCAGTACGTTATACACAACACAAAGTCTCATGGGCAGTATGCTACACAAAACATACAGTGTTAGAAGCAGTACGTTATACACAACATAAAGTCTCATGAGGAGTATGCTATACAAAACATACAGTGTTAGAAGCAGTACGTTATACATAACATAAAGTCTCATGAGCAGTATGCTACACAAAACATACAGTATTAGAAGCAGTACGTTATACACAACATAAAGTCTCATGAGCAGTATGCTATACAAAACAAACAGTATTAGAAGCAGTACGTTATACACAACATAAAGTCTCATGAGCAGTATGCTATACAAAACAAACAGTATTAGAAGCAGTACGTTATACACAACATAAAGTCTCATGAGCAGTATGCTACACAAAACATACAGTATTAGAAGCAGTACGTTATACACAACATAAAGTATCATGAGGAGTATGCTATACAAAACATACAGTGTTAGAAGCAGTACGTTATACCCAACATAAAGTCTCATGAGCAGTATGCTATACAAAACATACAGTGTTAGAAGCAGTACGTTATACACAACATAAAGTCTCATGAGCAGTATGCTATACAAAACATACAGTGTTAGAAGCAGTACGTTATACACAACATAAAGTCTCATGAGCAGTATGCTACACAAAACATACAGTGTTAGAAGCAGTACGTTATACACAACATAAAGTCTCATGGGCAGTATGCTATACAAAACATACAGTGTTAAAAGCAGTACGTTATACACAACATAAAGTCTCATGAGCAGTATGCTATACAAAACATACAGTGTTAGAAGCAGTACGTTATACATAACATAAAGTCTCATGGGCAGTATGCTATACAAAACATACAGTGTTAGAAGGAGTACGTTATACACAACACAAAGTCTCATGGGCAGTATGCTATACAAAACATACAGTGTTAAAAGCAGTACGTTATACACAACATAAAGTCTCATGGGCAGTATGCTATACACAACATACAGTGTTAGAAGCAGTACGTTATACACAACCTAAAGTCTCATGGACAGTATGCTATACAAAACATACAGTGTTAGAAGCAGTACGTTATACACAACATAAAGTCTCATGGGCAGTATGCTATAGAAACATACAGTGTTAGAAGCAGTACGTTATACCCAGCATAAAGTCTCATGGGCAGTATGTTATACAAAACATACAGTGTTAGAAGCAGTACGTTATACCCAACATAAAGTCTCATGGGCAATGAGAAGCATGCTAAGCAAAAATTGAGACTTATTAGCAGTATGCTATACACAACGTATAGTCCTATTGGAAGTATGCTATACACGACATATCTTTCTATTGGCAGTATGCTATACACAGCATATCGTCTTATAAGTCGATCCTATACACGACATATCGTCCTATTAGCAGTATGTTTATACATGATATATCGTTCCATGAGCAGTATGCTATACACAATATATCATCTTATTAGAAGTATGCTATACACAGCATATCGTCTTATAAGCGACATCTTAGCTATACACGATATACCGTCCTATTGGCAGTATGTTTATACACGATGTATCGTCCTATGAGCAGTATGCTATACACAACATATCATCTTATAATCAGTATGTTATACACAACATATCATCTTATAATCAGTATGCCATACACAGCAGAACCTCTCACGAGCAATGTGCTATTTGCCTCCGAAGTAAATATACCCAAAGGAAGTGTGTCAACTGTCCTGTCTCATCCGACATTTATAATTCATTGTTTGTTCTTTAGCACAATGATATTTCGGTTATATGATTGACACCACCAATATCGATCTACATGTATTACTATAGAATGGCAAGCATCAGTGATCCCGACAACTCGATCTGCCGCTCACGACAAACACAGGTTGCTGAAGAATCCTAACCAGGATAAATATCTAAATAAAAACTGCATCTAAGTGTGTGAGGCTTTGGGGTATCCTAATGGTTTCAACCTCCACCTGCCATGCCGAAGTTTTGCGTTTGAATTCTCAAACGGTTACAATATATGAAGCTCATTTCTTGTCTCTCCTGTCGTGAAATTGCTGTATTTTTCGTAAAGCGTCGTAAACCCCCGCATCCCAGACTCAGTCTAGGAGAGAGAGATAGGGAGTCAGGAACACATTCTATTTCTTAACGGTGCTTCAAAATGACAGCGCCTTGCTGAAGGTAATGCGACCAGTACCTAGCAAACCAGGGTTCGAGAAGGAAGTCTCTCCCAACAGAACTCAGAACTATCTCTTCATGTGAACGTTTCAAGCGCAAACTTAAAAAACCCTTTCCCTGATACCTGTCAGCGCTTTGGTCATGTAATGCATGTAATTCATGCGCAATACGAACAAACAATATTGGTATTCTCGGTGAGCGTTGTGAGGCTTCGATAACACATCAACCCAAACATTCTCCTAACCATCCACCAGAATATAAGTCACACACCAACTTCCGTTCCCACGCAGACTGCCATCACGACAAGCCTGACTTAATAGGGATCTATATCTCTTGTACCCCATGAGACCCGTGTATGGAACACTTTTGAGAACACTCGATGCCGATTCTATCCAGTAACAGTGTTAAAGAGCCGAAAACAGCATGGGAGATCCTGATTTTGTGACGAAGGTGAAATATATTCTTTAAATGATAGTACTACTTACCTTTATCTTGCCCATCAAACAGCGAACAGTTTTGTTAATGGTTTACACGCTTGTGTATATAGCCTATAGCGAATGAATATGAATATGTATGAGTGAGTAATCAGATCGTGGTACAATATCCATATAGCAGGCCAGTGGTCTTCCCAGTTACACCGCATATACCCCGAGGGATATTCTTCCCTGGAATCGAGTATATTTCAAGACAGATAGTCGAGCTGGATAGAATACTCTTTCCATTAGTGTGTGACCGAGTTTAGTTTTATACCACAGTTAGCAATATTTCAGCAATATCACGATGGGTGGACACCAGAAATGGCCTTCTCACAGTTTGGGGAATCGAACCTGGGTCTTCAGCGTGATGGGCACACAATCCAACTAGTTATTAAAGAGAGTAGAAAGGGTAGAAGGAAGAAGATAGAAATGGAGAGAATGAGTGTTAGCTCAGCTGGAAAGGGCCAATAGTTGTTCCCCACAGGAATATTTGTCACTGTTTCGATGCAGGTTGAATACCCAAGTTTGTGAAACTACGCTCTCTCCTTCCCTAGAAAAACAGACCATACTTCAATGGAAAAACTATCTCACACTGGAACGCCAGACACTGATTCGATACAGGCTTGAAAATATACAAGTGTGTGAAGCAACGATTCCCCCCTCCTTTGGGTACAATATATGACAAATGATGAAAATATGTGCCTACGTGATATCAACGCCATAATTGCATCTGTTACGTGACTACTGTCGGTTTTCACCCAGTCACTCGAAACTTCGTGTATGCATTACTAATTCGCCTTACGACTCCCCAAAGAGATCTGTGAATAAAACTTAGTCCGCGGAAGAAGTTAGAGACTAAGGATTAGTCTCTGAAAATGTAACTTTTTAGAAACAAACAATTCCCTTTATGCTGAAACAGAGACCTAGTGACAAGGGAGGATCAGAACCTGGAGAAATCTAGACTTGCTTCATTTCTGACTTAAGCAGCATCACAGAGAGGGTTAGACATGGCCTGTGAGACAGAAGAAGTTAAACATTAAATTTGTCACTTAAAACGGTTAATATCGACTTCTGTCAGTTACTACTGAATAAGACATTTTGATTTTAAATTGCCTTTTTTTTCTTTATACGAACACAGTCAACACTTTTGAGTTGAACTTCGAGATATCGGACTTACGGTTGACTCGAAGATAAAGGCTGGATCCTGGCAGATTCCTTATTTGGTCATCACATGCGCTTGCGTGGATCCTCAGCTAACTCGAATATGTAGTAGGTTCCTTCTGCTTCGACACGACAGTGCTGTATAATCGGGCTCAGTCTTGCGTGACGAGTTATAATCCGGACAGGTTCAAAACGACATCATACACAAAGGAGACTTGTAGTTTAATCCATGACCACTGGATAATGGGTGTTAGCAATGCAATTAGACACATAAATGCAAGAAATAAAAGTTTGGTGTATGCTCAGGAAGGAGCCGGGCTGGTTTCAGGATATTCTTAGTAAGGTGTGACTTGGTTGGATCCGGTGATAATCAATCCTGGGTGTTGTTACGACGGCTTATGACAAGTAAGTTCTCTGGTTAAAACAGCGTCAATATCTGTAGATGGGATCTGTTAGTTGAAAAGTAACGCTATGTAAGCCGCATCTGCAATATTAGATACATAGATATAGGTATTTTTTATAGCGCACATATCCACACACTAGTGCATACTCAAGACGCTGGCATTTTTCCTTCGATTACTGGATGTCAGTCTCAACAGCGCATCAATCTCAACTCCCAGGGGAGTATACAACTCTTACTGCCACTATGCGCGCCGAGTTTATTGTGGTTCTCTCATTCTAAAGAGGTACCCAATTGACGGTTGGGTGGACTGGGACACATAGTCACAGCACTTTGTCCAAGTTTACTGCACGTTGCTGTACCCGCAACTAGGTGTTTGCACGTATTCATGTGGCCACCGTCTGGTCATATACCAACGCATTCGTGGGTTCTTTTAAGTGCACAGGGTTGTGTACTGTACACTAGGGGTTGTGACAACACTGAAAGAGTCTGCACACAAAGTTGACTCCAAGGTTTTTACACCCGGTCACAGGTGGGCTCGATCCCGAAATGTCAGCCTCGCTTTAGCCAGCTCGCCCACCATGTCCCATATTAGAGATTAGAAGTTGTAAAGTAATGCACTTGTGTGCGCGCGCGCGCGCGTGTGTGTGTGTGTGTGTGTGTGTGTGTGCGTGTGCGTGCGTGTGCATGGGTGGATGCCGGGATAGATATTTTTACTTCGAGACAAGCGTAAGTTGTAGTTGGTGTGTTGGAAGTAGTCGCTGGTGGCTGAAATCGGTGAATAATTACGTGAGACCATCTAGGCAAGGGCGGCGTCAGTCCGTGGATGATCGTGTCTGGATGAAATAATCCAGTGATTAACAGTAGGAGTATCGAACTATATGCATGGATATATGCATGAATGGATAGATGGGTGTGTATCCATGTGTATCCATGCGTGAGTGCTTCAAGTTACCCGAGGTTCGACAGACGCAGAATGGTGACCAAGCCTTTTTTGAGACAACCATTACTTCGACACATCAATGTGCGACCAAACGTCACATCTATAATGGTGATGGCAAGTGACACAGATTGCACACATTATCTAAACACTACATTCCCAAACATCTGCATGTTACACATATACCAGTTATGCAATGCTTTTGAGCGCACTCTCTTCTGAATCACAAGGGACAATAACTGCCTCAACTAGAATGGATTCACGTTAAACAGGTGCGTTAATACGAATCCAGACCCAAATACTGACTGTATTTAATCAAACTGTCCATACTACAGGCGCCTTAAAACCATTAAGTGACATAGGTTCTACATAGACCAGACATGCAAGTAGTTGCATAGGTGCCGTTTTCCACACTCCATTCCGCGTTTTTAAGAGTTTAGAAGTCAGTTTCGTGATTCTAGTTTGTAGCCCATGCTATGTTTGCCCACCCGTCACCAACAACAGCAACCCACTTCTCCACCAACGGCATCATTAACGTCCATACACCCCGTCAGGGTGACACTTCACGGGTAATTTACTGTCAAAGGAGCGTTGCTATGTTCTCCACATCACAATATAACCTCATGTTTTCGTCTTCTACCTTATTAAACCCCATCTTTGAATTCATATTCAGGGCGAGACTTCACAATGCCTTTTGTCAGACCATGACTTTTTAAAACAGCATTTTGTTAAAATGACTCATTCTAGAAACATGCAGTACAGAGTTAGGGCTGTCATACTAAACCCTCAAACCAGAACCTGGACATAAAGGTTCTTTGGAGGGATGAAAGCACATCGATAACATCTTTGAATCTGGAGTTATCTTGCACACACATAGATAATAATATGTCTATGGGTTGCTCCTACAAAGGTGACAGAGACAGAGAGAGGCGTGTTCCTTTGTGGAAACCCGTATTCTAGGCCACACTTATTTACTTTGGGGAAGACATGACGAAAACGATTGACATAATGTTTGCTTTCATGATGGCTATACCGTACTTGAAGATGTATGCGAGAACTTTCTATGTGTATCATATGTCTGTTGTGGGCTAGAAAGAATAAACCACCTGCATAATTTAGTGTATCAAGATCTTACATCAGGTATATTTTAATAAAAATAGTTTGAAAGCAGGACATGTCACTGTCGTTGATCCACGCAGTGTGGGTGCACGTATAGGAGGATGCGTCACGTGAGCCGACTTTGTGTGTAGTCCTTCGTGTGTGGACAGTAAACTGTGTGAGAGGGTTGTCTATGTCATCCCTAGGTATCGTGTTGCCTTGCCTCTGTTCACGCCCTGCGTTACCCATGATAGGTATTATGCGTGACGTGCAAATGTTTTCTATAGGTATTTGATTTTTCAGGATGTTGGGATGTGTTAAACTGACAGCTGATCATGCCAACGATCCGTGTCAGACAGCATGTTCACCGAGGTCCCGAGGTATAATGAATGGAACGTGGATGAATTCGGCATAAAATTATACTCATTCTCATAACGAAACAAACGTGATCCATAATGACTTGTCCTATTTCTTAAAACTTCTAGAATGTCTCTCAAGCAGTACAGTGTTTTGGTTTTCACAGTGTCACTAAAAGTGTAAATTATTGTATAACGAAACCAGATACATTTAGTGGGTTATTTGTGGGTTACTTGTCTTTTTACGAGTGTTTCGGGTTTTCTTTAAATGTTTGGGTTATCTGTTCGTTGTAATCGAGGGAGTAGGTTAGCTGTATGTTGTAATCGTGTGACCTGGTTACCTGAAGTGTCTTGAGGGTTTTCAATGTGTGAGTTGGATATCCGAGGTTTTTCAGGGAATAGGTCATTCGTTCGTTTCAGTAAGTGGTTATTCTGGGTTTTCAGTTGAATAGGTTACAGAAGTTCTTTCATCGAATGGGTTATCCGAGGTATTTAATTGAGTGGGTTATCCAAGATTTTTCATCGAATGGGTTATCAGGGTTTTCATCGAGTGGGTTACCTCAGAGTTGTGTTTTTTACTGAACGGTTTATCCAAGATTTTCCACTGAATGGGTTATCCGGTGATTTAATTGAGTGGGTTATCCTGTGTTTAATCAAGCCGGCTATCCCAGCTTTTAATTGAGCGGGTTAAGTATATGAGGTTTTGCACGGAGTGGGTTATCCGGGAGGTTTCATTGAGTGGGTTTTCCGAGGTTTTTTATTGAGAGTTATCCCACTGAAAGAGTTATACGAGGTTTCGCGTTCAGTGGGTTATCCGAGGTATTGCGGCGTGTGGGTCGTCTTTAACTTTGTGACAACAATAAACTCGACGTATCTGAGTTGGACACAGCAGTGTTTGACCGTACAACTCAAACTGACAGTAGTTAACTGACAATCCCATTATTTCCTTTGCAAAAATGAATCCTTAAATTGCACAAGAGATTACCGTAATAAAATGTAAAATCAAGCGTTCTGAACCTTTGTTGAGCTGTATATAGTTTGAGTTGGTACTCGTATCACGAGGGTTCCACTTTTCGAACCCCGAAATGTGATACGAGTTGATAAAGTGGCGGAATATTTCCTGAGGCTGTATACTGACTTCGAGTCTCGTTTCACAGAGATTAGCATAGACTGGACACTGGGCCAACGCCAATGGAATCTGTCAATTTGATCGGATGTTACGTGAACATGATCGGCTATACTGTGTATACTTATTTACAGAAGGCTTATAGCAAACCGCCAGGCGGTAAATCTCGCCCAGCACGATATGAATCTATCAGGTGTGACTTCGGGATTAGCACATGAGACGATATCTGTGGTTAAAGCGGCAGTTAATACGTTACGTGTGTAAGGTAAATTGGCCACGTAATATCCATGTTTTATTCGTATTTTAGAGATATTTGCCGAATATGTTCATGCTGTTAACTCGGCACATGCCATTTATTTGTTAGTCTATTTGTTTGTCATTGTTTTCCTGGGCAGTAATCCAGCTATACAATGGGGGTATATAAGGAGATTACTCATGATGGGATAAACCAGCAGGAACAATTACAGAATGCCACCATTCCATTTGTTTAGATAAACATATGGTCCAGTTTCTTTCCTTGGCCTCCGATCTTAAAAGTTCAATGTTCAGAGTGAATAAAAAGCAGAAGAACAGATTTTGTTTTAACCACCGATCATAAAAATCGTTTTGACAAAAGAAATATTCCAATCGATTTTTATGATTTAAGCAACAACGACAACCCCAAAATAAATAAATAAATAAATAAATAAATAAATAAATAAATAAATAAATAAATAAATAAATAAATAGCAAAAATAAACCCAAAACAAAATAAAACACAAACAAACAAACACACAAACAAAAACAAACAAACAAACAAACAAACAAAACACCTGTAAAGAAAACAAACACACACAGAAATCCCAAACAGCGAAAACGAACCAAAAAACAGAAACAAAACCAAGACATATCACCACAGAGGGAACAATCTCAATCAGTGGAACGTTTCCGGAATGGATGATGCAGTTTTGTCCTCACCCAAGTTTACAAAGATACATACCTTTGAATAAAATTTAAACATTTGATCGTAATAGCCACAAGCATGACAGTTCGACGCTTGATTTGCGACACGGGATCCTTCGGGTTCTAAATGACCCAGGAAACACCACACAGTCAAAGGTCAAAGCAAGGTTGCGTTTACACTAAATCAAAACTGTCATTGCACAGTTAGTCTAAAAATGAACAAAGGTCACTTATGCACTACGGACTGACGTATGACATTAGTCATAAATCAGTATGTAGAATTAGCACTACCAGAAACGCCTTGGATGTTTAAAGTAATGGCATTCGTCACCTAATGGCGAAAGCTAAGGATCATCATTTAGAGAGAGATTTATAAACTCGCGCTCATGATATAGCCGGCAGTTTACAATCCATGTTGCTGTTAGTAGAAATCTCTTATGGATGTCGCTTTTATTTATACGTGAGCTGTTGATGTGTTCGAAATGAAATGCACGGTAAATGTCCGTAGAAAACAAGGACATTTTAATATTACAGGTATTAACTTGGCGTGTACTTTCGTAGCAAGTATCTTTGGTTCTGGTTTAGAAACTTGTGTATGTCATATCAAAAGACTTCACGCGATGCATGCATATAACATGTCTATAAAAATCTCAAAAAGGCAGTTACAAATGTGTCCTTCCGTGTATGCATGTATCACTAAATACACAACCTTTCAAAGTATGTGCATGACGTCATCACGTCAAACTAGATAAACTCAGTTTTTTAAGGACTGTAAAACATTTAGAATACATCATTTTGACATGTGGATCGTTAAACACGTCAAACTGGAGCTCATCACACACTATTTTGACGTTAATGGAGACCAAAGTCCAACATCAACAGGTGTTTGCAAGCACTGCCCGACAAGAGAAATGTTTGGATATGATTTAACAACCTTTTCGTGACCTCCAAATGCCAGGACGAATCGTTTCAACAATAATACATTTATTGCATGTAAATGGACTGGATTTGTCGGCACTTCAGACTATAAATTCCATCGTCCCCAGGGCAATGACTTAAACTGTCTCTCAACAAAACGAGTATTGTTTGACTAAGTGGAGATGTCAAAAGATGGGTTTGGTAAAGCATGTATCGTTTTGTCTTGAATGTGTCGTAGGTAAGCTCAAAGGCTCTGCAATACTTGTAAAGTACATTAATGTGTGACTTGGATATGTCGTAAAATCTTAAAGGTTCTTAAACTCCTGTAAAGCTCAGGGAGCTCAGACGTGGCTTGTCCATTGAGCAAACAATTTTATAACCGGATATATATTTATAATTGGCATTGCCTTAAGGCATATTCTCGTTGTCTTCACTGCAGGAACCAGAATACAAGGACAAGAAATATTTTGCATATGTATATGGCCGTGTTCCTAGTTTCACACTGACTGAATTTATGACCACAGTAGCGATACCATTGGATGAGTGAGTGAATGAGTGGGTGAATTTTGTCAGTTCCCCAGCAATATCGATGTCTAGGTTGGAAAGGTTTATACTTAACCTTTTGGAGAATCGAGCCCAGTCCTCAACGACTTGGCTATCCTAAATCTCGTGACTATCCGCACTGTTGGCATTACACAGATACACTAATGCTAGTAATAAAGCTGGAACAGTACAAAGGTTCTGCTCATAGAAGACAGAATTTCTTTTCGGCAGCCCTTTCTCAAAACGTTGTATCCGCTCCTGTAGTAGTAGTAGTAGTAGTAGTAGTAGTAGTAGTAGTAACAACAGCAGCAGCAGCAGCAGTAGCCATATTCGAATGAAGCCGCCTTTCATTCAGACAGATCATTCAGTTCTGGCATTTGTATTCTCGACTTTCCAAATCTGTTGAGATTAATTGGTAACATTTCATCATCTGTCTGAGACCAGACAGGAAAGCTGTATGTAGTAGTAGTAGTAGCAGCAGCAGCAGAAGTAGTAGTAGTAGCAGCAGCAGTAGTAGTAGTAGTATTAGTAGCAGCAGCAGTAGTAGCAGCAGCAGCAGCAGTAGTAGCAGTAGCAGCAGTAGTAGTAGTAGCAGTAGTAATAGCAGCAGCAGCAGCAGCAGTAGTAGTAGTAGTAGTATTAGTAGCAGCAGTAGTAGTAGTAGTAGCAGCAGCAGTAGTAGTAGCAGTAGTAATAGTAGCAGCAGTAGTAGTAGTAGCAGCAGCAGTAGTAGCAGTAGTAATAGTAGCAGTAGTAGCAGCAGCAACAGTATTAGCAGTAGTAATAGTAGCAGTAGTAATAGCAGCAGCAGCAGCAGTAGTAGTAGTAGTATTAGTAGCAGCAGTAGTAGTAGTAGTAGCAGCAGCAGCAGTAGTAGTAGTAGCAGCAGCAGTAGTAGTAGCAGTAGCAGCAGCAGCAGTAGTAATAGCAGCAGCAGTAGTAGTAGTAGCAGTAGTAGCAGCAGCAGGAGCAGTAGTAGCAGTAGTAATAGTAGCAGCAGCAGTAGTAGCAGTAGTAATAGTAGCAGTAGTAGCAGTAGTAGCAGTAGCAGCAGTAGTAGCAGTAGTAATAGTAGCAGTAGTAGCAGCAGCAGCAGCAGTAGTAGTAGCAGCAGCAGCAGTAGTAATAGTAGTAGTAGTAGCAGCAGCAGTAGTAGTAGCAGCAGTAGCAGTAGTAGTAGCAGCAGCAGCAGTAGTAGTAGTAGTAGCAGCAGCAGCAGTGGTAGTTTATGTTCATGTTTATCTAACTTCACAAAACTCTAAATCTGGCGCGTAAGGTGTCATTTTACCCATTAGTTCGTGTATCAACATCCACACCGAACTTCTTAAAAATCTCGACATCCAGCACGAATGTTTCCCTGATACTATCTCCTACTATGTGTTACTATGTAATTGATTTCAGTGAACGATACCATCAACACTACAAATCTCCGGCCTTGCATCTCTCATCATAATTTATAAACGTATCAGACAAATTGCGCAACATGTCGTGTACTAAACGCCTGAGGGAAAGACCACTCCGTCACTTCAAAGCGCATCTTGCTCATCAATTGACACAGGATGGCTTCAGGCGCAAATTCTAACAGTCACGTGATAAAAGCAGCAGACGATAGCCGTCAAAATTCACTTACAATCCCAGAAGGCTTTGCGATAGAGATCTCGGTGTTAACATGACCCTGTTGGAGGTAATCATGATGACAGGGCCCCGTGGGAGCGAAAGTGGGTCTCTCATTGCTGTGCACGGTCTACTGAAACGATATCACAGTACAGATGTCAGTAGACAAGAACCCAGTTCAGATGCGACAGCTTCAGGTAGATGTCCTGTGGCATGACGGGACATCCCTGAATGGCATTAGAGATAATCAAGTCCGACCAGGGTATTACCTCTAGATAAGTGAAATTGAAAAGTAAATTGGGGATTATTATTATCTTTGATAGTTTAGAAAAGATCTTTGCCTCCTCAACGGTGTGTTGTACCATTATTGAAGAGATTTGGATGAAAAGTTGACCCGTCTTTGATCAGAAGGAATCGGAGGAATGTTAAATACGGACTCTGAACATCTGAAATTAAATCCGAAACACGATGCTCTTGCAGTTAAATTTGTACGAATACTGGCAACAAGTGTATAGCTAACTTTAATAGCTTTTGGAACCCGAAACTCAATTAACTTGAGTGTAGCGCCCCTGCATATAAACAGCGTTCTACCAACTATTCACCTGGTGAAGGAGCAAGCATATGCTCTGAATGAAACGTCGTGCTATTCACAATAAAGAAGCTGACATCTATAAATGAGCCTTTTCTTTTACTTTCCACTTCTGTATGCCCTTCAAAGATTTAATTAACTTGGGTTCTGTTTAAATGAAACATGCTGGCACAAGTGCTGTTGTCAAAGGTCACGTGTGACCGGTCGCCACAAAGCGCGTGCTACTACAGAATTTAATGAGACGACCACAAATCGCTCCTATGACTGAAAAGACACCTGTAAACTTGTCTCATTGTTTGACCACTGTTTTTATTTGGCCATTAATCTAATTATCATACTCAAAAACGAGATACGGCCCCCTTTGACCATCTGAAAATATCAGATTTTGAAGATGCAAGATACATTTGAGCAACAATTATCAGAATATTCAGAAGGTTTACCACTGGCACTTTTATTACAGTTGCAAGATTTGGATTTCTGAGAAGATCAAATTCTAAACATGGCTAAACGGGATTCTTGTTTGTTGACTCCAGGTTAGGAGCAAGTCCTCGGCCTAAGGGATTTTTCCCCCATATGAATGCGTTGTTTTAAAAAATAATCCCCAAGCAAAACCTCTTCCCACGTTCATATCAGAAACCTATGGCTGCTAGTTCGAATCCCTTTTGTGTTTGTGGAACGGTGTGGTAGCCTAACGTGACTATTATATTTAGGAACGGAATCAAGATATGTTGGAGAAACAGTTAGGAAACAATCACTTAAGTAGATGAAACTAGGGCATTTGAGCCTTTATGGTGTTTCCAGTTTGATGTCTTAACAAGGGACATGTGGAAGATTACATGTATAGAACATGTTGATTTCTTTTCACTGCATCATAGGACGATGGGATAGCCTTGTGGTTTATGTGTTTGCTCGTCAAACTGAAGACCCGAGGTCGATTCCCCACATAGTTACAATATGTGATGCCCATTTCTCGTGTCTCTCGCTGTGGCATTGCTGCTAAAACGACGTAAAACTAAACTCTTTCACTGTTACGTTTCTAGGTTTGGCAGCATTTTTCTCCATGCTCTTAAGTTTCCATAATGTTTGTAAATGATGTAGACATCGCTTCCGGCAGCATCACTTCCGGCAGCGTCACTTCCGACTTTCCTCCCACATTCGACTGAGACAGGATGATATGCAGCTTGAATATTGTTCAAAACTGCAGTAAATGCGAATCACTCCCGAGAATAAGTCAAATTCTTACTCGAATTTAATATATACAACAGTTACCGGGAAATTTCTCAAATTACCTTAGTCGACACATTTTTTTACAATTACAGGGAGAGTTAGTGTTGTATTGAGTGTTGACAAGGGATAAACACTAATATGATCACTTCATAGTGATTACTACTATTACTACTAATTAATTATTAATGAATTATTACTATTATTACTATTAATTACTACTATTTTGCTTTGATTAAATTGATTTGAAAAAATGCCCTGTATATTTGGAAAAAAACAGAACTAAATTAAAGTTATCGAAATCCCTTCTGAAAATAAAATGTCCAAAATAGTGCCAAAGGTTTTAACCTCGTATAATATGTCACAATAAACTGGATAGGCATGACAGAGAATATACCCTGGGCCGTATACCGGTCTACCTATATACTCACAAACAGCCATAATAGTCACTTTACAGTTCATCTCACTACTATAACAGATTAAATGTGAGAATCATTGACAATGAATGTACCTTCAATTTAGCCGTGACCTTGCTGAAGTCGACTCAAATCGCCCCGCAGGTGCTGAACTGTGGGTAACAAAACACCAAGGAATGTGATGTTCGGGTTACAAAATATCATGTGGTCTTGCTATGATCTTGACATGGACGTTACTTACAGCGGACGTGCTTTTGTATAAAACATGCTCAAGGAAATCTACTATGTTCTTTCTTGTACGGTTATTTCAAGAAACGACACGGGCGGTAGGGTAGCCTAGCGGTTACAGCATTTGGTCGTCACATAGAATACCCGGGTTCTATTCCCGATATATGTACTACATGTGAAGCCCATTTCTGGTGTTCCCCGCAGCGGTATTGCAGGAATATGGTAAAAGCGGTGTAAAACATACTTAAAGAGCGTCACAAGACTAAATAAACGAAGTTTGTTTGTAATTTGGATCTTGTTTGTGTGCTTGTTTTTTAATCAGTAACATTCCGCTATATGGTGGCAATTTTCACCATACATTCAGACTAATGAGTGTTTTCAAGCAATAAAACACATAAGATACAATTAAAGTTTTGTGTATTCTCAGGAAGGAGCAGGGCTGGTTCCAGGATATTCGCTGCAAAGGCGTGACACGGTAGGATCCGGTGATAATCAATCCGGGTGTATTGTTACCGTACACAGCATATTTCAGTGATCAACATCATGAGCATCAGTCCACGCAATGGGGTTACGACAATAGCTATCAACCAAGTCAGCGTGTCTGACCACCCAATGCCGTTCGACCATTCCTACGACAGGAATGGTTGGTGAAAACCAACTCTAACCCGGATCTTCACTGTTGCGTGTTGGCGCATTTTCACCTTGTCAATGTGTAGAAAAATGGAAGAATTATGTTCTTATAGCCGAAGGTTATGTGTAGGTATTCCAAAGTTCTCTTTTTGTATTTTCAAGTTAGACGAGCACTACACATATAAAACAGGAGGGACCAGTCACACTGTGGAGTAGGTGAGGTGAGGTGAGGTGAGGTGAGGTGAGGTGAGGTGAGGTGAGGTGAGGTGAGGTGAGGTGAGGTGAGGTGAGGTGACACACATTATACTGGCTTCGAACCGGCCATACCTCGTGGAACCCATTAATGCCGAGCGATAGACAGGGACGTTTCCTTTTTTTTTGGTAGGACGCGGCCGGGGATCGAACCCGCGACCTTCCGCTCTCCGGGTGGACGCTCTAATCACTACACCACGGGGGCGGTCCCTATAGAATATGTATTCACAACAGAATTAACCATGCCAATTTGAGACAAGACAAAATCCCCCAAAGTGGGCAATGACTGACACCACCGCAACAGTGACCGCGAAAAACAGAATCTCGTTTTGTTATGTTTGGAGCCATTAAGCTACACTATTGATGTATGAAAAACATGATTGAATTGGAAGCATTTGCGATATGCCACAATTAACAGAGGTTGTGATAAAACACGTGTGATCAAAGTTAGAAAGGAAAAGATAAGTGCTATTGAGCTTGACCATTGATATCACAAACACACGACAAATCTCCGTAAACATTCCAGGTCTCCGCGCACCTGACGATGCCATTGAAGCGTATATCTTGTTATTTCCCGACCACTGGTTTTGATTAGTCAGTGAAAATATTGTCAACATTTCCTCACCGTCTCGTACATGCCCTTTTATTACCTGTATCAAAATAGCATGTGAGTAGATGAGTGGTTTGATCTCGAGTAGCTGGGTTATGACCATACTTGAAAGGCAGATTAGGCTAATTCCCCTTGCTCACGGCCGGGGTGGTGGCCAGACTGGCCAGGGGTGGTGACCGTAGTCATATGAGACAGATCAATCGTACGCCGACCTGTACTGCTTTCACAGATATAAGAGTATATCATGGCGTTCCCTTGGTGTAGAATGGGTCTGTTCCTGTTTTGTTGTGATAAAATGCAATTAAAGGAAGACATCAATCGACACTTTAGGCTGAAATGAGCTGAACACGTGACATTTATAAACTGTTGGCTAAAAAATAGTTTCTAGCAGTGAAGTGTGTATACTATAGATCGATTGAGGCCCGTGACGATCCTAGATAGAACTGATCTTCAACGATCCATGCTTGTAGTAAGAGGCGACTAACGGGATCGGGTGGTCAGACTCGCTGACTTGGTTGACACATGTCATCGGTTCCCAATTGCGTATGTCGATGCTCATGCTGTTGACCACTGGGTTGTCTGGTCCGGACTTGATTATTTACAGACCACCGCAATAGAGCCTGAATATTGCTGAGTGCGGTGTAAAACTAAACTCACTAACTCACTCTTTTACACTCTTTTAGGGTCTCGATACGGATAAAATACCGATCTGTTGTAAGGCATATAGTACTTTAATATCGGAAACACAGGATGGGTTCGAAATGCTGTAAGGTCAAACATTCACTCGTCAAACAGACATTATCAAATTCAAACCATTGGTGATATGTCCCCAAAATTACACGATAGAACATACGTGGTAAAAGCATGCAAAGACAGGACATGTGTTACTGAGCTTGATCATGGATTCCACATGACAAATCCCAGTAAACATTTCTGGTGTCAACGCCACCTGGCGAAACCACTGAAACGTGTACACTTTTATTTCTTGACCACTGGTTTTCATACCCCTGCGAAAATATTTTTAGCATTTCCTCCCCATCAGGTACATTCCCCTTTTATTACCTGTATCAAAATAGCATGTGTGTAGATGACAGGGTTGATCTCGGGTAGCTGAGGTTATAGCCCACTTGAAACGCAGATTAGGCTAATACCCCCAGCTCACGGCCGGGGTGGTGACCAGGCGACCAGAAAGAGTCGGACAACCGGGGAGCGTTGGTGGCCATGGTAGTTCAGGAATGTTACCCAGTCTTACCAAATCAGTTCCACTGCATGAATATCAGAATTGAAATTAATTGGTCTTCAGCAATCCATGTATATATATCGACAGAGACGGGTAGTAAGGCTATCTACTTGTTTGGCACACTTCATAACATTCCAGCTGCATAAAAAAACCCCAAAACAAACAAACAAAAAAACCCAAACAAACAAAAAACCCAAACCCAAACAAACAAACAAACAATACAAAAAATAATAATAAAATAATAATAAAAATCCAAAAACTAAATAACACACGCACGTACGCACGCACGCACACACATACCACTGTTAAAATAAGGATTGCAGTTGGTTTCTTATTGAAGGCCGCACACAGCAGTATTCAAGACATACAAGATGGGAGATTGTTCTTTAGATGATGGAGACCTGTCACCATATGGTTTTGCCCTTGTCACGGGTATTGTCAACAAAACAGTTGCTAGCCTCCTTTTGCGTCAAGCGTTGGTTGGTGAATATCAACTCTAACCCAGATCTTCGCTGGCTCCTAAGACACGGAAGCGTCGCCAAAACGCCCTCCTTGACGTTTGTAGATGCAATGCACGACCATCAGACTCCTCCGTGGAGGACTGGCCCGAGGCAAGTTACATATATTGCCCTGTTGTAAGTAACATCTCCGAACAGTTCGGCAGTGTTTCCATGGACATCACAATGTCTGTCAACGTGATATGTCTATTTGCAATACTCCAAAGAAGAGTTTGATTTTCAGCACGCCATGACGTTTAAGTTGACTCTGGTATGAGCATATGGCATATTCAGTACACGTGCTTGCAACTGACATCGAAAACAACATAATACTCCCAAAGAACATGCATCCGAACTGTTTGTCGTTCATTAACAAACTTATGAATCACGACCTTAGTTGAGGACATTTATTTATGAAAATGACTCTGATTAATTTATATAAATTTTAAATAAATGTACTTTGACTGAATCCATGAAGATCCGGGCTAGAATTTACCTTCAGTAACCCATGTTTGTGGTGAGTGACAACATTACCGGGTGGTCAAGCACGAGGACGTGGTTGACACATATCATCGTATCCCAGTTGTGTAGATCGCTGTTCATGTTGTTGATAACTGGAGTGTCTGGTCAAGGCTCGAATATTTACAGACCACCGTCATACAGCTGCAATATTGCTGGGCGCGGTGCTAAACAACAAATCAACCATCCAACCATCTTTTATACTACAGTCAAAGGGAGAGGGCACGTCTAACGGAAAGTGATAACTTGCATTTGAGTCCTGCATCATTCGGGGCCAGTGTTTTGTAGGACAAAAGCACTCCGAGGCCTGCCATTCACAACCACCTACATAGAAATACGGATTCCAAAGAGTGAAATACTTCGTGTCATTTTATGAGTGCTTCTGAATTTTTCTTGTCTCAGCATCACTAACACGGATCATCTGGACTTGCACATCAATATCGGCTACCTATTGGTCATGAAGGGTACTCTCCAGAAACCCACGACATCACTAAGCATGAGTTGCAATCTCTCCATTCTCGTTTGATATTTAACTCGGTCACATGATAAACCTCTATATCCAGCTTACGAACACACGGTAACTTGTATTATATATAACTTTATTCAGTAGGAAGGCCACAGGTCCATGTACAATGTACGATACAATATAAGACGACTGATGTGCACAATACTAGTAACAAAAAGAATTTTGTATACACTTACAAAAATAGCGTGTTGCGTCGCATCAAAGCTTCCTTAATACATTTGGCATACATACATAAATAGTTGCTGTTTTCACATTGCAGAAGACAGGTTAGAGAGTTGGAATCTTTACAGACAATATCTAACATATATATTGTTTGTAAATCATTGTATTGTGGGCAAATAAGCATGAAATGAACCTCGTCTTCTAAAGTATTTTTACAAGATGGACAAAATCTGAATTCTCTTGGGATATTATTCCTTCTGCTTGTATTCTTTGTAATGTTCAATTCACCTAATCTTAAAAGTGATAAAAATCTTCTTAAATCTCTATTATATAAAGTTGACAAATATGATTTCATGTTGAACACACTTTTTACGCATGAGTAGAACTCAAAATTTGAATGTTCATTTAACATAGAAAATATACACTGGATGATAAAATCTTTGACTCGCTGAGAAAACTGTTTAACAAATAAGTCAGTGTTAACAGTATTCTGAAAATTCCACCCATAGCTAAAACCATAAATATACATCAATTTCATTTCATCAACCCATGTCTTGTGGTTATTATCATCCATGCTTTTAAACATAATATAGGTTTGTTTGGGATATCTAACTTGTATTGACTGACAAACAAAACCTAAAACCGTATGTATTTCATGGTGTTAAACCAATGTTGTGTTTGCTTGTACTATCACTGACTATTTCCTGTATGATAGGGCCAAACCACTGAAATCACATGCCACAGCTTAACATGGACACCACACTGACACTGTGTTTGGACTCTAAAGTGACCTATGGAAGGATGACAATATATGGATGAACACATATGAAACTGTCTTTGCATTTATTCTCTAACGCTGAGTGCCAGGCAAGGTAACAACAAATACATCACATAATGTCTTTTGGGATTGCACCCCTGACCTTTCACTCTCCTGGCAGAGGTGCTCTATCCATTGGACTGTATAGGTGTTCTAACTTCCAGTGTTTTTGAGTTCCAGTGGAGTAGCCTAGTGGTTTAAAACGTTTTTCACATTGAGGACCCATGCGTAGAGCCCATTTCTGGTGTTGGAATATTGCTACAAGTAGCGTAAATGTAACTCACTCACTCTGATTTCATTTTGTCTGAACCAGACAAAACAGTGGAATGCAAATATCAATGTATAAAACTGGAGATAAACACCAGTTAATGAAAACAACAAAACCTTCCACTTTTACATTATTTAATGTGTGATTCACAATTGATGGTGGACAAGCTTTTCTATACAGTTGTATAAATACACACTTGATATTATTTACAATGGTAAGACAAATATGAATGTACAATAAATACTTTTCAGTATAAAACATCTCATTTTGACATGAGACAATCGCTCACTAAAAGAGTAGCCAGCCTCACATCTGGCCTCATCTACCCAGTATTGAGAAACAAGTCCTTTGATGGTGTGACAAAAAGCATTGGGTGATATTTCAGAAAAAGAAGACAATTAACAAAAGGGAAACAAGTGAAAGCTTAAAAGAAACAGATTCTAGGTGATCAACTTTTGTACTTGAAAATACAAGTAATTCAATATGCTCCCTGAAAGAAGTAAACTTCAGTTTTCTCCACAGGAGGATAAACATACTTAAATTCTAATTATCAATTCTGAGAACTTTTGAATCCTCCTATTACATAGATAATAAATTAAAAACAGAATAAATTGGAATGTTCTTTTAATGGAATTAACTTCAGTACAAGTTCTATATTAAAAGATTTTCTGAAAGACATATCACAGATGGGTGGAGGGAATGTAGTTGGTCAGTTACTTGGGGCCAGTGACACTGGTACGACTGCGGTCGCTGCGCACACTGGCGATGGAGCTGCCGCTGCGGGCACTGCCGGGAGATCCAGGACCTGGGCAGGAGGATAACATCATGATAACCATGGAACAACATAGCAACATTGTAACCATGTAACAACATAGTAATTATAGGACCTAATTAGAACTTCATGATTTCCACATATATAGCAATGTAACTGCACATAATATCTACACGACGTGTGACGATCAGTTTAAATGGCACCTTCAGCAACCCACACGCTTGTTATAGGACACAAATAATGGGACTGGGCAACCATTGTATTCCAATTGTGTAGATCAGTGCATATGCTGTTGATCACTTTACTCTCTAGTGTAGACTGTTATTTACAGACCATCATCATACAACAGGAATATTGGTGAGTGTGTCATTAAACAAACATAAGAAAGAAAAAGAAAATTATGTGGACAAGATAACCTTATGCACTGTGTCATTTTGGAGCAGGGTACATACATATACCAACTATAGGCTCTCCAGTTTTCTGCATACTAAGAGTCAAAAGTAAAGGTTTGAAATTACAACAGTGTGTCCAGAGAAACACACTTTCATACATGTCACAGAAGACCCAGAAACTGTGGACACTGACCTTCAAAGTCCGCCCCGATCTGTATGGAGGCAGGTCGGCTGCGGGACGACTGGATACTCTTGATGCTGGACACAGAGCTGCGGGCTGAGGACAGGCTGCTGCGAGAACTGCCTGGACGATGGCCACTTGGTGTAGGGGGTGGCAGGTTAGCCTGGACACACAGTTACAGGTGTTACATGTTGGTCTATCTGATGGACTAGTGAAAATGTTTCATCACACTCTGATGGGCTGCTGAAAGTGTTTTATCACTCTCTGATGGGCTACTGAAAGTGTATTATCACTCGGTGATGGCTACTGAAAGTGTTTTATTACTCCCATGGGCTACTGAAAGTGCCTTATCACACTGACTGGAAGTGTTTCAACACTTTCTGATTGGCTACTAATCTGAAAGTGTTTTGTAACTTGTAATTGTAATTTGAACTGTTTTCTAACTCTATGATGGGCTACTAATATGGAAGAAGTGTATTACTCTCTGGATGGCTACTGAAAGTGTTTTGTAACTGATAAGGTAATAATTTGAACCTTCTGTAACTGTAGGATGGGCTACTAATTTGGAAGTAGTTTACTCTCTGATGGGCTACCAATTTGAAAGCATTGTAACTCTTGGATGTGCTACTTATCCGGTAGTAGTTTATCACTGTCTGATGGGCTACTGACCTGTATGCTTTATAGGTCTCTGATGGTTAATGATTGGAAAGCACAGAAAAAAGTTTCAGATGGCCGGAAGCTACAGGTGAAAATGTCTTAAAGGGCTACTGACCTAAGGACATTGTTTGACAACTTCAAAGACTGGCTACTGACCTGAGAGAAGTACATGTTGACAGCTTCATTCAGTTCAGAGTGGACCTGTACAACATCTGAGATACCCTTCATTATATTCTTGTTGAACTCACGCATCTCACGGACTTCAAAGTCACGCTGGAACAACAACACAAGAACTAGCTAGACATGATACTACAACATTCAAACATTTAATACTTCATCAGGGAAATGATGGGTGAAAGATCATCACGAGTGAAGAGAGAGCATATTTGTGAGAGAACTTGAATAGTCCCAAAGTTCAAGCTTACCTCTTCTGGTGTCTCACCCTTGCTCTTTTTGGCAGAACGGACCTCTCTTGCATATTTGGCATTCTGGAATATGGAGAATAGATTGATAACCATCATTATATCCACTGTAACATAATGTTTAAGAAACCTTAAAAAGGGGCCTTTCACACATTATATATCTAAATGACAAACAAAACGTGAACTTCCAATTGACACTTTACTAATGAAATTCAAATAGATACATATAAAGATAATATACTAAAAACAAGATTGTAAAGTGTGAAAGAGTGAGTGAGTGAGTTTAGTTTTATGTCGCTTTTAGCAATATTTAAGCAATGTCATGATGGGGAACACCAGAAATCGACTTCACACAATGTACCCATGTTGGGAATCGATCCTGGGTTTTTGGTGCGATGAACGAATGCTTTAACCACTAGGGTACCCTACTGCCCCAAAGTGTGAAAGCAGACAACCAGTCATGCTGTGCTGAACAGTTGCTGACATGCTGTGTTTCATAATGTATTGCTAGTGGTAAAGGTTTTTCCATTGGATGCAACATGATTAGGTGAGGGAGTGAGTTCAGTCTTATGCCACACTCAACAATATTCCAGCCTTATGGCTTCAGTCTGTAAATAATAAAGTCTGGACTAGACAATCTAGTGATCAATGGTAAGAGCATTGAACTGTGGAAATGGGATATGAAAATATGTGTCAACCAAATCAGAGGGCCTCATAACCCGATTCTGTTACTCACCTCTTACGACAAGCATGGTTTACTGAACATCAATTGTAACTTGGATCTTCATGTGTAGAAATATGTTTAGAACTAAACACTTCCATACAGCTCGATTTCTCATATATCTAATCTGTAATATACAGTCATTTGAAGATATACATGCCTGTTTTGAAACTCTCTCCAGTTTTGTTCTCTGGACTTCAAGGTCTTTGGTCAGTTGAAGAATTCTGTTCTGAAAACAAACACAATTGCATTTGTTAACAAAGTAATGACTTACGCATTATATACACTGACAATGTTCAGACACTTATAACATCAATGAAAGTGAATGGTGGATCAAAGGATCCCAACAAACAATGTGGGGTTGGGTGTTCGGTATTTGGGGTTTGGGGGGTTACAGTTTGAGATGTGTGGTTTTGGTTATTATTTCAAGTTGTTGGTTGTTGTGGGTGTGGGTGTTGTGGTTGTCATGAGTTCAAAACAAGAATTCAATACAGAAAGCAAGTAGTACCTTCTTGTCCTCAATCATATCAACATATGCATCTTCATCTCGTGCAAGATTGTCCAGAGTGTTGCTCATTGTCTGAAAATCAACAGAATCATCAGTCATTTTGACGTATACCTGCACATATCAATGTGTCAGATATTACCTGAAACATCTGAAACCTGAGAATATATTCATTTTGACGACTGAAAACATGAAGTAAATGAACAGTGGCTACATAGTAAATACACCAGAGTTGCCTCCCCTACCTGCAGGTCATCCTGGAGCTCCCTGATCTGCCTCCTCTTGTACTTGTACTTGTCCATCACGGCCCTCATCTGCTCCTCCAGCTGTTGTTTCTCCTCCATCTCATCACCTGCAGCACATTCACGTCATTACAACATCACCTACACACATGCACATCATTACAACATCACCTGCAGCACATTCACGTCATTACATCACCTGCAGCACATTCACGTCATTACAAACTGACCTGCAGCACATTCACGCCATTACAACATCACCTGCAGCACATTCACGTCATTACAACATCACCTACACTCATCTACATCAACTATAGCATCGACTACAACAAATACACTTTACAATATCATCGCCTGCAGCACATTCACGTCATTACAACATCACCTGCAGCACATTCACGTCATTACAACATCACCTACACACATCTACATCAACTATAGCATCGACTACAACAAATACACTTTACAATATCATCGCCTGCAGGGGAGGTGGGGTAGCCTAATGGTTAAGGTGTTTGTGCTGAGGAACTGGATTCTATTCCCCACATGGGCAGTGGGGTAGCCTGGTGGTTAAGGTGTTCATTCGTCATGCTGAAGATCTGTATGAATGTATGCACAATGTATGAAGCCCATTTCTAGTGTGCCCACTGTGATGTTGCTAGAATATTGCTAAAAGAAGTGTAAAATATGCTTGCTTGCTCATGATTCCCGACATGGGCACAATGTATGAAACCCATTTCTGGTATCCCCTGTTATAATATTGTTGGAATACCATACCTGTAAAACCATCACTCATCTACACCACTGATATATCATTACAACATCAACAACAAGCACACATACTTCATTGCAGCATCAGCTATGCCACACATGCTGTATTACACCATCTCCTGCAGCACACACATTAGGAAATATTACTCCTTCATACATTTGTGGCTGTACTAAAGCACTCACTTGTCTCTGTGATCTTGTTGAAGCTCTTCCTGTATGTTTCGTTCCGGCTGTTCATCAGTTTGAGTGTGTTCTCTAGAGCTCGGATCTCTTTCTCAGCCTTCCTGATTTGTGCGTCAAGTTCATCCCCTTCTCGCTGCAGTTCTTCCTTGTCCTGGGCAGCCTGGGGACAAACACTGACATTAGAATTGTTGTGTTTATTGTTTAATGCCAGATTCAACAATATCCCAGCAATATGATGATTCAAATACTCATGTATGGAACAGACAAACTAGTGATTGATGTCATAAGCAATGGTCCACTTTGTCTGCATGAGGATGAAGACATCCAGTCAACAAACTCAGAGCTTGACCACTGATCCAACATGTCAGCATCTTATGATAAGTACAAGTTTCATAGAACTGGTTAAATACCAGACACTACAAAGGGCTTAGGCAGGATCAGGATTTAATACAGAATTTGATTCAGGTGACAGTCTTCAGGACAGAAGAAATTCATGAGTCTGCTGAGGGTTTGACATAGTTGCTGGTTGCTGTCTTGTCTGCACAACTGGCACACATGCAAGCTTCAAGTGAATATTTTAAGTGAATTTCAAGAGTAGTAAGTAATTAAAAGTAGTTAGTTTTACCTTGATAACATAGTAGGCTTGAGATCTCTCTTCCTCCCCCTCCGGTGGAGCCATGGACACCATCAGGATCTCATACCTGAGACAGACAGCACACCGATTACGTCATGGCCAATACTGGAGACTATATAGTACTACTATATTGAGTGACAGGTCCAGGGACAGGTTCACTGGTATGAGTAGGCAAGTGAGTTTAGCTTTACGATTCTTTTCACAATATTCAAGCAATATCACTGAGGAGGACACCAGGAATCGGTCATCTGTATGAACAGCCTCTCTTGGACATCAAATAACCACTCATCCATCCCCTCAATAACATCTAAGAACTGAACCTCAGATTACTTCATCAGTATCACTTGCCACTGCTATCTGAATTCAAAGCCAAGGGCAATATCATGGCAGGCAACACCAGAAATGGGCTTCACACATTTTACCCACGTGGGGAACTGAATCAGGGTCTTGAGCATGAGGAGGGAACACTTTGACCACTGGGCTACACCATCACCCCCACCCCAACACTGCTTTGACCAGTACTGCTGATATCCATAGCCTGTGAGAATGATGTGTGAAGACCATGGTACTGAGAATCATGATGACTCATGGACTGAATTGATAATGGACGTGATAAGGACATGCAACTCTGTACAACAAAAAGCACAATCCAAATGGACCCTCCAGATTAAATACCAAAACCTTTATTGCATGAGTAAAAAGCAATCTTGTCTCATGCAACTATATTTCATATCATCATTTCTCAATCAGACAATTGGATAAATGCATGACAATCGGTGCTGTGAGGGTAAAATGACAGTCGGCCATGTTGCACATTCTTATCATTTTGGGGCTTCTTCCACAAAGCTGGCCTGCCTATACTATGACTAACCTTAACTCCCATTCTTTCATACTGCACTAACGTGACTAAGGTTGCCTTAGTGACTTATGATTGCCTTAGTGCTTGGTGAAAGAAGGCCCTGGATCCCAATATGACCTTAAAACTGCTTCTGAGAAGAGTACAATGATTTGGTGACTTGTTCTTTCAGTGGTAACTCACCTTTTTCTGAGTTTGTCAATCTTTGAGATTCTCTCATGGAGCTCAGCACTGATCTGCTGCCTCTCGTCGTTGGCAACTCGGAACTGAGCTGTTAACATGTCCTTGTGGATGTTGATTTCCTGGCGTCTCTCCTTCATGGCCTATAGACACATGATGAGTAGGCTACAAATACTGGTTCACACCCTACATTGCTGACAAAACATTGTAGAATAGAGAGAAACATGGAGACATAAAAAGCTGGTTTCTCAGCAGGGCCACCTGATATTGCCAGTGGGTTATATGATTATTGATTGGTCGGTTGCTGTTGTTGTTTAATGCCACACTCAGCAGTATTCCAGCTATATGGCAGCAGTCTGTACACAATCGAGTCTGGACCAGTGATCAATATCATGAACATCAATCCATGCAATTGGTATACAATGACATGTGTCAACCAAGTCAGCGAGCCTGACCACTCGATCCAGTTAGTTGCAAAGAGCATGGGTTATTGAAGACCAATTCTAACCCGGTTCTTCATGGGCCATTATGATTAAAGAAGAACACTCCAATGACTTTTGACAAAGCAAAATATGATGGGTGGCAGTGCTGAGATGTGTGATGAGAATATGAAATATGTATTTGAGTTCTGAAAATTTTCTGTGACAATTCAAAAAGTCATTTCTGTCCAGCCCAGAATGTCAAATAACGGACACTACTGCTGTCATACCCAACACAGCCATGATGTCGACAATACTCACTGTCTCCAGTTGTAGTTTCCTCTTCTCCAGACTGAGCACACTGTCGGCCTTGTTGCTAAGCATGTCCCTCAAACGTTTCGTCTCCAGTTTCATCAGGTTCTCGTCCACCATCAGATCCTGCATCACAGATCAGCAGTGACTAGCTCGCACATATAGTCAACTGTTGCTATGCTCTATACTCTAATGTATTTGAAACTGTTTTAGAGAAAAATGTTTGAAATGTACACGCTCATGACTTTTGAGTGAGATTTATGATTGCAACTAGTTTATGCTCTTGGTGTAGTGACCAGTCTGAGACCTCATAGGCACCACACGGAAGCTAGATTCTCATAAAATGATGTTCAGACGAGTAAGTTTACCTACTGACATACAGGATAGGACAAAATTATATGATATTTTATCAAATGATGATAGGGGCTATGCTTAAATTGATAGCATCAAATGCTGTTTGCACAGACAGTTATATAAATGTTCAAGGTGTCATGCAACAAAAAAAACATGTGTCAAAAAAAACCACAGATGATTTGTAGCAACCTTCTTGAACTGTTATCTTATTTATTTAATTCACTGCATTAATATTTTCAGTTTCTGGCCATAATCTTGTGCTTCATCATCTAAAGCATTCCTTCAAATTAAGTCTTCTGTAACTGCCACAATTTTCCTTTTAGCACCAGATTCAGCTGGACTGTCGTAGCTATGGCTTCACAGAATAAAAGAATTCATAGTATGTAGAATCTTCACGAACATCAGACTGAATACATAAGCAATTTTCTTCAATCAGTGCATGGTCTATGAGTGTCAATAGTTTCAAACAACATACCTGTTTGGCAGAGATGATCTTCCTCAGCTCTCTCTCTGAGCTGTCATTGTAGAGATTGAGCTCCTCGATCTTGCTCGTAAGATCCGACTTCTCAGCCCCACTTTCCCCAAGCTCCCTCGTCACACGCCGGATGTCATCCTGCAATCAGTACATGTCATACATTTGTTCACTAACAGAAAAAAACATACAATGGTACTTCCTGCACCATTGCAATCAAACCCACATTGTTTATAATTATCCTGACTAAAACGGTATAGCAATTAGTATGAGTCAGGGTAAGGTAAAGTAACTGCTTATTAATTTCATCCGCTTTAAGCAGAAATATGATGCCATTTGACTGGATAGACTAACTTTATTTCTCCTGAAAATATAATGTGCAGTAAAGGACAACAGGTGTCTCACTTCTGTGATGCTTCTTTGTCCATGGTGAAGTGGACAAACTGATAGCTATGGTACCTGGAGTCTCTTGAGCTGACTTGTCAGCAGCACATGGGTAGCGTTCTTGTTGTCTAGCTCGTTGGTGAGTTCTGCGATCCGTGCTTCCAGCTGAATCTTCTCCTCATTGCTTCTCTCTCCACTCATCCTGTTGATCCGCCGCTCCAGTTGTTGGATAGAAAAGTCCTGGCAAGACATGCAGGAATCAGTAACAGAGGTATCTTCATAAAGTTAAACACTTACCAGATGTTTGATATATGATAAATTGGCTGCTGTTTCTTGTTGCTGTTCAACACCCTAATCAAAGCCTGATGGAGGGGGCCCCGAAGTTGTTGAGTCTGAACAAATTAAACCAGTCCCCAAGTCTGACACCCTGAACGATTTAGCTGCTTTACATAATCATCAAAGCTTGCTCTTCAGCTATCCATTCTTGTCGCCAAAGGCAATTATTGGCTTGCTGGGCTTTTTGATGTATCTCATCTTTTCTCTAGTGCCTAACTTGATGCTAATGGAATGGCAGTGACCACAGGACAGTCTGGTCTAGACTTGATTGTTTAAAGACTGCCATCACGTAGCTTCAATATTGCCAAGTGTGGCATGAAACAAACAAAACTTGCTCATGGCCAGTTCTAACATACAACAATACTGTACCTTGCACAGTCTTTCAACAAGAATACTAAACCATGAAAAATTTATCATGACAGTACCCACCTGGTTGTAGATGATTTCTTGCTGTTTGAGAGAATCATGATCCAGTTTGTTCACTTTGCTGTTCAAGTTCCTCATGGCTGCATAACTTCCCTGAAAACAGAACAGACGTCATGTAATGAACAATATGACCTAAGGGAGGTAAATCTCATTTCACAACACACTCTCTGGCTATAGACTACAAATTCATGAGAAACAACTTATAATACAGCATGCACACAAAACATACATTGCCCTGATTCCCTTGTAAATGTTTGGAAGGTTATGAATTATGAAAATGTCCAAGATGTTAGTCAGGTCAGACAGTAAACTGCATTACCAGTCAATACATGCATATCCTCTTCTATAACATTAAAATGATGGACTAATTACAAATTATTCACACTGTTCATCATTATGTTGATTGAAAAAGCTGTTACTTGAAAATGAGTCAAATGAGATGGACTTCTAGAAAAGTGCCATGTTTCAGGGTGCCATAACAAAATTTCACTCAAGTAACTACCATGTACCTATCGACTTGTACCATGACAAGATATGTTCTAGATTCATATTATACTGTTAATTGAGTCATGATTCAGTATTAACTAAGTAATGACACTAAGCTGATCGTACGTCACTAAGGTATCTTTAAAGCAATGTTAAAGAATGGGAGTTTAGGTTAACCTCAGAAAGAAAAAGGGTGATTAAGTGAGTTAAAATTTAGTCACGTCGGTAATATTTCAGCCGTACCATGACTAAAACAAGTGGTAAATTCACCATAAATACAGGCAAAGTATAAAAACCTGTCAACAAAAGACAGTAACACAAACTAGATTATCACAGTATTTGAGAAGTAAACTAGTGTCTATCTCTAAAATTGGATTGCAAACTCAGGCAAGACAGTATAAAAATGGGCTATAAACTGCCAACAACTGAAGGTAGATCACCATACTAAGGACCATGGGGACTCACAGTACATTCGCTTCCTGCATGGTCCCCAGTTGGGTTTACATCATCCCTCCAGCCGTTAGCAATTGAGACATATCTAGCCATAAATAAATATACACATATTCTATGATTAAAAAGGTGGAAAGTCTAAATGTACTTGAAAATGTTCTGGGACTTACGTACCCTCAAAGGAGAACCTTCGTGAAAGGAGGCCCTGAGATATATATCTCACCTGTATCTCAGCTTCTGTATTCTTCTCCTCTCGTTTACTTGCGTACATCTCCTCAGCTTTACGGAACTGCATGTCTCTCAGCTGTTTCAACTCCTGCTCGATTTCCGCTTGACGAGCCTCCTCATCACTCAGGAGATTGCCCATCATAGTAGCCCTCTCTTCAGCAGTCAGCGTCGACTCTGTCGCAACCTTCAACTTCTTCACCAAGGTCTCGCGGAGGAGTTTAGCCTCCTCTAATCTGTACGTACAGTCATGGATAGGTAAATATGGATGCAGAAAGGATGGAAAAATGTATCTGGTTCTATTTGACCAAAGCTAAAGTGACTGTATGTACTCTACTCTAACATCAGCTTAAGACAGTCGTTGGCCTAAGTTCTCTGTGCTCAAGTTGATCCTGGATTGTATAGATGCAAAACTGAGCCAGATTTAGTACAAATGTTTCAGGGAAGGGTGAAAGTATGTGAGAGATACCAAAAGATTTGATCAACATCCAGTCATTACACTCCTGTTTCAGTTATTTGTACCTGTCTGCTTTTTCGATTACATCCTTTCTGAGCTGTTTGACTTGTGATCTTGTCACTTCCAGATCAGTGTTGGTGCGATCAACTGTACGCTTCAAGGCATCGAGCTACAACACAAAATGTACTGATACAATGACAATGGCGATCAAAAATGGACATCTGCCAAAGTCCATTCTTAGGATCAATGGATTTCCTTTCTGTGCCACACTGGCTGCCTGTACTAGAAAGTTATTAGTTACCATATCACCTTCTAATGACCGTTTTCACTGCCGAGTGACCCAAAGCATGTTCAGAACTGCAAGTGCTCGTGAACCCTAGCAAGCACTTGATCCTGAATGCCTGTACCTGTTCGAGAGCCTGCATGAGTCCAAGGACTATCCCCATGCAACCTCGCTTTGTGAACCCAGATGGTGACCATATATAATGTCATTTGAAACAAAAATAAACAAAGAAAAGTAAACATTATGGATGTCAACTTGTTTATTGTGAATAACTTGTCATTTCGGAGGGTATACTTGCTCCTTCATAAGGTGCTATAATGTCATTCATCACCACTCGCCCCTTTCTGTGATTTCCTACAAGAATACAAGACGCTATTCAATTTTTTCCCGGAATAACCTAAGTTGGTCACAAATAATGGTTTAATGTAACCACTCGTGTCCATCCAGGGCCGATGTGAGCGCTCGTGGGAGGCAATAGCCCGTACACTCATGGTTCTGAACATGCCTCCGATTAACATGTCTAAGGCAAAATAAAGAGCATTACAAGACCTTGAATAAGATGGGCCAGAGCCAAAGCCAATGAAATTCTCTGGAGCACTGCCAAAAACAGACATCCAACTCACTAGTCTCCCCAACGAAAGATGCCTACGATTCCCTCATGTGTGACACAAGCTGTGAACAGCAGAATATGCCTCAACAGGAAAATATGGGAGTCACTATTTTAAGGTTTCTTGAAACAACGATGTATTTTACAGATGCACACACTCACACCTGGATTTACACAAGAGATGTAAACCTCTTACCAAATACATGAAAACCAAATAGATTATTGAAATCCTACCTCATCTTGAAACTGTACTCGCTGTGTTTCAGCTTCCTGTAGGTCAAGACGTTGTTTCGCAGACTGCCGCTCAGCGCTGGAGATCTTCACTTCTTGGTCCTTGTTATTCTCGATCTCGTACTCGAGGAACTGTTGCTTTTCCTTGATGGACTCCTCACGTTTCCGCACTTCTATCTTCACACGTGCCAGTTGCTGGGAGGGTAATCAGGCAGTGATGTTTTATATAGAGGATTAATAAATTCAATATGTAAAGATGAAAATCTGGTGCACTGTTGTTAGTCATACAGACGATTTCAGAATTAAAGTACTTCTTTTAAACTCCCCCTCAATTGTCTGAGCACATTATGCTAGAGGAAGCACAAAGACGATAAAAATTTTAATACATTTTATTTCATAATGAAGGATTTTCACCCACTTTAAGAACTTGCTTTAGTTTTTATAGCACCTTATTTTGCTCCTGTTTACCTGTTTACCATCTCACTACGAAATATTCCAGCTATGCAATCAAAGCCTGTGAATCACATCGGGTGATTGAAATCACAGGCATTTATCTGTGAAACTAGCATATGATGACATGCATAAATCAATACAGCAAGCATAAAACACCAGATTCCATTAGCTGCCAGTTAAGAGTGAGAGAATGAGAGAGTGTGTGAGAGAGAGTGAGAGTACACCTACAGCAGCCAGCAGATCCATCTCCTTATCTCTTCGCTGCATCTGGTCTATGGTGTACTCCCACTGTTGGATCAGCTCCTGACGTTCAGCATGGGCCTTCCGGAAATCTTCAGCAGTCTTGTCCAGCTCAATCTAAACAATACAATACAGACTGATAGAACCACTCACTACACTGTACCAGCAGGATAGACCAGTTTCTAGGTGGAACAGACAAAAGTAGTGGGGACTAGCTGCCATCTAAAAAATCTACAAATGTTTCTTAAAACAACTCACATAATGTCCAGTGTGGACGGCTGGTGCTTCAAGTTAAGTTCTTCTGGATATTTAGACGAGCGATAATAAAACACAAAAAGGTTTGAATCCAATGTGATGGATTTATGCACAAAAACAGATATTTTCTAATTTCAAGCTAATAATGCATTTTCATGGAGTCTCAGTATCTGTATACCATCAAGCATTGAGACAGTCCTTTAGAATGCTCTCTTACCTGGGCAGTCAGAGTTTCTGTCATCTCATGATCCAACTGATGACGCTTCTTAGCAGCCTCATCTGTCAGCTTCTCCATACGTAGAGACAACTCCTGGAAAGGAAGATTAATGTATTGACACACTTAACCTCACAACCAAGCTAAGCGTATGTAATAATTTATACATATTTTGTGTTCTAAGATTAGACTATAATCTTATGAACTAATATTCAACTTACATGAGGTACACTGTTTTAGAGTATTTCAGTTGTCATAGTTTATACCCTGGAGGAGGAAAACCAAACATCATCTATGATCCTCTATGAGAGTTTTTGTCAGTAGTAGAGTGCCCAATGATTGAATCCAGTAAACTAATGTATTAAAGAAGTTGACATTCATATTTATCTTACCTCACACATGAATGTTGCTTTCTGATTGGCTAAGCGCCCTTGTATTTTTTTCAATGTACCCCACTTACAGACCATGTATTTGTTTCAATGTACAGCGCTAGGAATGCCGAACTGATTTGGTTCTTCATGGTAATACTTCTTTATCTTGAATAACATTGAATCACACGTCATGCATGGAAATTACCGATGTTTTGCGATTGAAAGTGAATGGAAGGGAGATATCTCTCAATTTGTTTTCCTTGTGTCGTCTGCACAACAGCGATGAAACGATTCGCTATACTACAAGGCTGTGCCAGTGCTTCAAACAGCTCAAAATTAAAATTCAGGTGTTCGGTAAGAAAAATAAATTGTTCGCTGGTCCCTCGGCATCCATGGGCTCATGTACCTCGAAGTTTGTTTATGTTCCCCACGTCATGCGGGTACATGAGCCCATGGACCAATCATGACCAGTGAACAACTTATAATGTCCCTCCTTAGTGAGCCCATACCTTGATCTTGCTCTCATCCTGGCGTGTGTACTTCTGGAGCGTCATGGCATCCTCATCCTTCCTGGCCGACTCCTCCAGCCAAGCCTCCAGAGCCTGCTGGTCCCAGTTCATCTGGGACTTCATCTCCTCCAACTTCTGGGTCTGCCTGAAGATGTTGTTCTGGGGAGAAAATGATGACAGTTAGCAATGAGATATGGTGTCACTTGTTCGAACTTAATGTGGGATATTTAAATCTGCACCTAGCAAATTCCAGCTATGTGGTGGCTGATCGCAAATAATGAGTGAGTGAGTTAATATTTAGTTAATATTGCAGCCATATTGTGAAGAGAATGATTAATTATGAAAATGCAAATGAACTAATAGCACATAGATTGTGAAAATGATAGCAAATAATGAATTAAATCTGGGCTAAACAATTCAGTGACTGAGCAATGATGCTACTTTCTTCTTGTCTGAAGACATCACCCTCTTCCTCTTGAATACACAAGTACTGCCTTTCCTCTTGTACTCCCCTAAACAATTTCCACTTTTTTCTTATCAAGAAAACACTCTTCCTCTTGTCTTACCTCATATATGTTTTTCTTCTCCTTGAGTTCCTCCAGCTCCTTGTCCAGCTTTTTGATTTCTTGTTGTAGTCGACCATCTTCCCTCTGGGCAATCTTCAACAGGTGACTTTCAGTCTCAGTCTCATGCTTTCGGGCATTCACTAGACTCTGTGTGTGCTGCAGTTCTTGACGAACATTCTTCAGATGCTCTGTCATAGCATGGACACGATCTTCTGTTTCTTCTAATTCCTCTTTGTGAGTAACTATCACTCTTTGTTTTGATTGTACCTTTGGAATATAGCAGAGTATGGGTATTTATCCATTTTATGTGATTTGTACCACTGACCAATACATTACTATAAACAGAAATTAATATATCTTGAAAGCTTATGTTGGGTTGAACCAAAATTTACATACACTGAAGGGTACACAGAGATTACAAAACAAGGGGGTGTTGAATATGGAATATTTTACATGTTCAACATCTATAAGGTTTGTCATTCATTACACACAGGATGGGCAAACAGTGTGATCAATATGACAAATCAAGCAGATGATAATGGATGTAAACAAATGAAATTGAGGTAACCATGTCACAACTGCTTCAGAGATGAAAATAAAAAAGTGAAAATATTCGAATGAAAAATAATACTAAATCCAAGGACACCAGAACCGAATTTCAATTATCCACAAGCCAGTTGTTTTGTTTGGTTGACAGTTTGAGTAAAAAACTGCTTGAATGGATTATAATGTTAATTCAGGATATCAAAGTGGCAACAGAAAATTCGGCATTATGATGTCACAATTTGTTGAATACCATAGTTTGATTACACAGCACTTGTAGGACAACTTTCAACTGGTTACAGTAATTTACACAACACCTGTATCAAATAACAAAGTTATCTCACAAAGATATTCTGAATGTGTATAATAAATGCTGGCTTGCATTTCAAAGATATTGGTTCTAAAATCTAGGAAAATCTTATTTATTATGTTAAAAGTGGGGTTGGGCGCATTAGCCAACCCTGAATCAAATGAAAGCGGTGTCGTGCCTTGCCAAAAGCAATTCTTGAGACCTAAAGGTATGAGTTGTAGGTGAGTGTGAGAGGGGGATCAGGACCCTTTTGACCGTGGGTGTCTACAAAAATAGATTTAATTGGTTAGAAATATGCTGGGGATACTTAACAAGATAATACCTAACTCAAATGAACATATTCAAGCAGCCATTTACTAAAAGTCTTTTAAACATTCGAAATTTGTGAACATATTTGTATTTTCTAAAAAAGTTTGGGTTTACAGACAAATCGGAGAGTAGATTTTGTGTTTGAAAATCAGAGTAACTTCCCCTAATTCAGAGTGGTTGGCACCTCTGCATTAGGGACTGTTCATTATGTATGGCTGGAGGGCATTGATATTGATTTCTGTGGAAAAGCTTATTCACTGTGAATGGATATCCAGCTCTCCCCACACCCTTCCTCTGCATGTCATGTACAAATTTGTGACCTCACCCCTACTACATGTGTACAATACCTTAAGACCTGTACCTCCCCAGAAAAAAAATGGGTGAACCCTCCCACATCTCCATGAAAACACTATCACGTAATGAATATTTCAAGGCATTTTTGTTAGATTTAACTTCATGTTAAGAATAAACATTAATTTCCGTTACGTTTTATTTGTGAAATATTGTATAGGAGTCATAGTGTTTCTTTTGTTATTACTGTAGCCCTGCCGTGCATAAACCATGCTCCAAATGAGAACGAACATTGATAAAACAATTTTTTTTTATTAAGTTTCTGTTTTCATTTTGCACTAAACAGAATACATTTATTTCCTCATAGAGTCTAACACTTATGTATTGATAAATGTACGATCTGTAGGTCCGACTGACTGGCTTTCTAATTCTATGCATGGTCACTGCTGATCGAAAATAGGACAGTTGCCACCTGGCCTATGTGTCCTCGGCATATTTTCTGCGTCATCCTGTTATCATCCTGCATCCCTACAAATTTTCACATGTATTCCAACGATCATTGTGATTTCACTGCTGTGTTTCTGTCAATCGGTACTTTTGTATGTGTAATTTGAAAACAAATGGATGCACCAATCTGAATCAGACATATTTAACATTTTTGACTGATTTCGTTGATGACAACCAAATAAACATTGCCTCATAAACTAACCTGGTCTTCCAACACCTTGTTTGAGGCGTTGGCGACGGGCATACTTAATCCTTCGTCCCATTCTATTTCGCTTAGGATGCTATTCGCCCCTCTGTTGCTCATCTTGACGGTTTTTGAGACGGCGACCTACGACTTCGCGTTTATGACAACAAAGATGGCCGCCTGGATTGTTTCTCCATTGCTTTGGATACTCGATGCCCGGATGTAAACATTGGCAAGGGACGTAACTCTATTGCTGATACCAGTTGTCTCTGGGGATGACTCATTTCTAAGAGCAGTTAGCGCTTGCTCCACGATGACTGTAATGTCTCCAAACGGAAAATAAAAAAATGTAGATTTATATCTTACAACGTTGAATACAAAACAGTAACATACATTATTCAGATATAGTTTTAACAAGTTGGAGAGGATATTTCTCTAGATACATCATCATTCTACCATGACTTTAGTATACATACATGATTTTGATTGGTTAATTAAAGTCACTCAGAGGCATATTATCACGTTATATAACTGATGCTTTAGCACAGTATGTATAAAAAATTAAACAACAGAATGGAGATAAACGTACTATGTTGGAAACTCAGAGCTATATAGCAAAATTATGACAGCTGCAGATACTTTAATACCTCACGCTACGCGTTCGGGTTGAAATCAAATACACAGCTATAATATTTTCGTTTTATAACCTACCTCTGATTTTATAACATATTATGTCTATATCCTAATTCTTACTTCATATCCCACTTACAGATTTGAAAAAAAAGACGCAGCTATTTGACCGTAAGCTCTTTATCTTCTCTATTCGGTGTAAAGAACATAAAGGTTCATGTAGGTAAATCAGCAACATCCGTTTTAAGCTTAAGAGGAGGATTGTTGACTTGATCCCATCATAACTTTCTTCTTATTGCATGCTGAATTTACTCATGTACTGGTTATTAAAAATAATAAGAAATACAATAGAATAAAGTATGATAACTGAGTAGAATATTTGAAATATAGGCACTGCAATACATACACCGGTATCGATCTTCAGTTGTTCCCCAAATGCACAATTTGAAGTGAATTACAATCAAAAGCATCAATACATCGTGTTCTAGCATCTCCCGTAAACGCCAGTTCCTCACCCGTGATAAACATACAAGTTGGTTATATTCACGTACTGTGAATGTACAGATATAACACTGAGGTCTGCATGATTCATGAACCTTTTCATACAAATATAAATACATTTTCATTGAGTTCAATAAAATTCTGGCAATCTGATTGGTTAACTGGGAACATTTCGTTTGATTTCATTTCCCACTGAATCTAAAAAGCTATGCCACGCCCACCGAACCGGACTACTTTCGGACTACGGGATCAGGTTCGCTGACTTGGTTAACACATGCCATCGGTTCCCAATTGCGCAGATCGATGCTCATGTTGTTGGTCACTGGATTGTCTGGTCCAGACTCGATTATTCACAGACCACCGCCATATAGCTGGAATATTACTGAGTACGGCGTAAAACTAAACTCACTCACTCACTACTTTCGGACCTGAGGAATGTCGGGGAATACCTTTACACGGCGAGGGAATTCCCTTGCACTCAGGTACCCTAATGAACTTTGGATAAACATTGAAATGATACATTGTGGTTAACATAAACAAACAACTCAAAATTATCCGTGAACGTTAATAACGTTGTAACGCCTCAACAAGAGCATGTGCACGTTGGAACATCAGTTCATGGCATCGCAATCCCAGTCACATCACAGCCTCCTTCCACTTGCGCAAATGCTGCTGCCACTAACAATCTCAGTTCCACTAACTTCATGTCATCGGGCTTCATTTCCAATTCTCACTTTTGAAACTGGGTCTTTCAGTTCGCTGGTAATAATTCGAATATTTGAACTTGAAACTTTGCTGTTACCGGAACGCGTCACGCTGTGTTGTTCCATTCTGATTCACCACCCGATGTTAGCTTGGTTGATTGACAGCAGTTTGGGGGTGCTCTGTGCTGATTGGCTAATGGTTTGGTAGGCGTGTCATTTTATGTAAATGAGTCACCGGAGTCATGTCACGCCATTACCGAATTCTTACACCGAAATTGTTAATCGGAGGTAACAAAGATACCTGTTTCCATGAATTTGATTATGTTTAAAGAAATATTGTTGAAAGCCTATAGTATTTGTTGTTGAATTTAATTATAAGAACTGACTGTGTATTTCTTTCGTTGCATTGAGGTATGAAACTAAAAACCAATGTGCAAACCTTTGTAAGAATCCGCTACGCGGATTGGTTTTTAGTTTCATACCTCAATGCAACGAAAGAAATACACAGTCAATCCTTAATTGTAAACCAAAAGTCACTGTGTTCTGTAATCTGATTGGTTGAAAAACATGATCAAATGGTATTAGATTCCCGGAAACTGCAAGACTATTCACTGCACATTTACACGTAAACAATTGTTTTGTTGTGTCATCAACAGTGGTGACGTCATTCAAATCATATTGTGACGTAAAGTTAGAATGACGTCACAAATGAGCAACTCCAGATGCTACCATGGGAACCAGCTGAAACGGCCAGCTGATGACACTTTACTGCTGTACTCATACTCGATGTAAACGAGTCCAGACAGTAAAACCCCTTGGTTTACCTTTTTGTTGACGCCGTCGGTTCCAAATGCATTCCCTTGCTTCAAATACTCAATAACACCCGGAAATTGGCCAACACATGATGTTTATCTCCTAATTGCATTTATGAATGTTGACAATGGTTACGCCAAACAAAAGTATGACGTCATACGCTTCCGTGATGACGTCACCACCTTAACAACAGGGACAAAGCATAAGACTTAGTCTGATATGCTGTTACAAACAACAAAAATTATAGTATCCGTTTAGGTGGACTGAATTTGCTATGGTCCACGACCATGTATTCTTGTGTGCCAGGGCACACAATTTGTAAACTAAAGTTTGCCCACGTGTCTCTCGTAAACAGACAAAAATTGTGGGGTTTCATCTGAGATTAACAGAAACGATGACATAGGTACACCCATGCGTATTATGTTCACGGACACACTTCCCAGTTTTGAATTTACTTAATAGGATACTCCAGCTTTACAAACTCAGACAATCCAGAACCACTGCTGTCAGGATAGTGACTAGAACGCCAAAATCATCGCACATAACGCCCATTGTAAAGGATTTGCACTGGTGGGTTGAAGCGATAATCAACTTACAGTTCTATGTATGGTGTACAAATGTTAAAATGACATGGCACCAGCACATCTCTCTAACATGCTGGTAGACTGCATTCCTTTATAGACTATTCGGTCCCCAAATCTGAACGTCTGAACACACCAAATATAATCTTACCAGCCATGGAAAGAAATCCTTTCATGTAGCTCCTCGACAATGGAACACACTTTCTCCGGACATCAAACTTTAATCGTAATTAATTGCATTCAAATCAAAACTCAAAACGCACTTATTTTCAAGCCATTATTCTTAGACTTTAATTCATTGGCAATATCCGATGATACTATCCACAAGCCTTATTTCTGGCTAATATTTATAGGTTTTATTTCATACAAATTCTGCAGGATATTTCCTTTTTCTGATCATTCGGATTACATTCATTATAACCCGAGGCTAACAGCAGAAATGAATGTATTTTTTCTAATTTTTGTTCACAAAAACTCGAATAAAATGGACACTTGGAATAATGGCAATCGGGATCGGTCCGAGGAAAAGGTCATTAGGAATGTGGAGTTACGTCCCTTTTACCTTGTGGACTAGACGTCTCCGGTGTTCTGACGGTAGAGCAGAACATTGGATTTCGTCACTAAAAGAAAGTTTTCGAATGTTTCGCTTGATGCACAGTAATACAATTATCTATATACATTGTTAAGATATAAGAGTGTCACAGTTAACACTAAACTGTCAAGGAATTCTCTTCATCGCGCGTACAATGTCGGTGTACAAAATAGTCCACATTTGAACATATTTTCCAATAACCGAACATCGTGCGGTAGAAATGTCAAACCCTTGCTTTCTGTTGAACAGCAAATCACAGCTAAGTCTGTTTGATGTTTAACATCCCACTCAGCAATATTCCATCTACAGGCTCGTGTCAGTTATATTCGCTATTTATACGACGCTTGACCTCATTTCCACAGACTTACATGTTATTTCAGTGTAGCATAAATAATTTTCATGAAGTGAGTTTAGGGTGGGTCGTTGTAAAATTTGACAGGCAAATGTGAAATCATGTCTGCTCTTCATACATAATTTCAGTTCAGTTTTCCGACCACTATTTCACTAATGACATCACATTTATCAACCTACTTATGGTTCCACAATACACATTGTTATAGGCTGCCATGTTAAATGAGTTCTCGGCACTGTGCATATGCTGATCAGCTCGCTGCCATTCGATAAATAAGCAACGGAATATTAAAGAGAAATTATGTGATTGTAGGTAAGATAATTCCTCACAATTGTGCAAAATTCGACTTGGATCTCTTGAAACTTACATTTATGAAACATATTTGTTTTATGCTCCGCTAAATTAACACGTAAGTCTAGGGAAAGTACGTCAAGTATGCGAATATAGGTGGCACGGGTCTGGATTTGACGGCGATTTGTAAACAATCGAGTTTGGACCGGATAACCAAGTGATCAACATCATGAACATCGATCTACGCAGTTGGGATACGACAACAAGTGTCAAGTCAGCGATCCTATCCAGCCGATTTATTTAGGCACCATTTATCATGCATGATTTGCTGAAGGTCAGCTCTTGCCCGGTTCTTCCCATAGTACTGCGCAGTACCTTCGCACGTGCATGCAAACCTCCATGACATTGTTTGAATCCCGAATACTATACCTCACTTCGTGCAACTAGTACTCAGTTGACTCAGTACTAGTACTAAAGCGAAGTGGACCAGCTAGATAACGCTGTTGTGTAAACCATAGATTTGATTTATTCGCCGTCCATTCCGCCAATCGGAATGTTGTTTTTTCATATACTGAACCACAAAAGAAACGACACCTTCAAAACCAAGTGCCAAAGTGTGTTGCTACATGGCGGTGTTTTTATTATGACTGTACCGTTTTGTTAACATGTTTTTTCAACCCAAATCGACAGTTATTACGAACGTCGGTGTTTCCAGATGAAAAAGCATATCGAGAAAACGCACCGAAAATGGCAGACGTGGTAAACGGTTCGGTATGACATTAGTGAAATGAAAATGACAACCCTACCAACGAAAGCGAGTCTCAAACTCGCCTAAAATAATTTTTTGTTTTGACACAATCACCTCGCGACTTACGAGACGTCAGAGGTACCAAGTCTTGGGACGATTGCAAGTTGTCCAGACTGTACGAAGGGTATCCACCATGAAACAAAATTAAACTTGGTTAGTCACAATATTGATATGATAATACAATGACGGTCAGTGAAGATAAAGACACTTGTCCTATCAAAATAAAAAGCTGCACTATTTGTTTACAACACGATACTTCACTCACGTATATAATAGACAGTATCAACGGAACGTCCCCAAGAACTTCAAAACGACATTAACACCATAGAACGAAGACAAATTTAGGCTACAATACAGTATGGTTCAAAATTATTGAGAATAGCTAAAGCATTTCATATTATTAAACGAGAACAAATCAGATAAAATTGAATGTATTGTGAAAGTGAACTGACCTTTTCATGTTGTGTAGGTAACAATTTAATATTTTATCAAGTCTCCTTGAGCTTCATGGCACAGTCTAAGACGGGTAGGCATACTTCCTATCAGAGAGGTTAGTGTCTCGTGAGTTATGCTGTCCCAGTATCGGACCACTTCTCTCTTCATGTCTTCAATTTTTGTCAACCCCTTTTGATTCACACATTTCTTCATCATCCCCCAAATGTTCTCAATGGGATTTAAGTCGGGACTATATGCAGGAAGTGGTAATGCAGTCACATTTTTCTCCTGAAACCACTGCTTGGCATGTTTTGCGGTGTGTTTAGGATCATTATCTTGCTGCAAAATCCAGTCATTTCCATAAAACACATGTGCACTTGGAAGGAGAAAATTATCTAATATGTTAGTGTAGCGTTGACTTGTCAGATTTCCCTCAAACACACACAGCGGGGTCGTTCCTAATAAGGATATCCCTCCCCATACATGAAACTTTGGGCTGTATTTAGGTCGTCGATACAACGGTTCTGAGCAGACTTTGTCCATATTTTCGCATTATTGGGATATACCCATATTGAGCTTTCATCAGTAAAAATCACATTTTCCCAGTCAAAGTTTTCATGTGCCAAACACCACTCAACACGCCTGTCTTTATGTTCTTGTTTCATGAGAGGAGAAGGAATTCCAGTCTTTTTCTCCCATCCAAGATCAATCAAATTTCTTCTAACTGTAGATTTTGATACAACTTTTGATCCCCTTTCTATCATTTCATACCTGTTGTTGGAGATGCTTGCCCTTTGCTTTTTAGACGCTAAAATTCCCATCCGGACGCGATCTGAGAAGTCCAATTTTCTGGGTCTCCCTGCTCCTTTCTGGTGCCCAAAATCCTTTCCCTCTTTAAAATTCCTCCTAATCCTATACACAGTAGAAAGAGCAGTTCCTGTTCTCTCTGCCAATGTATTTACATCATCAATTCCTTGATTACACAACTCAAAAATCAACCTTCTTTTATCTTCAGCAGACATTGCTGACAGAGCTGAGGAAAATGACGTCTGCTACAAATTCAGGGGAGGTAACTCTAATTGTACTATACTCAGTAGGCCAAGATGAGTTACCTCCCTTATACCATTACTTAGTTTTAAGTATCAGTGAATCAGTTGAGGTGTTAGGATAGCTCAAAGTAAGAAGAAAAATTCTCAATAATTATGAACCAGACTATATATTTCTAAAAATATCTAAACAACATATGCATGCTAAAAATATTAGGAACATATTCTGATCACAATTCATTCCCTGTTTAACATCCTACAGTATATCTTATCTCCCTTTGCACACCGAATGTTCACTGATAGCCTTTCCGCGGGAAAAGAGTGAAGCAAGACAATTATTGACAGTGCTTTAGGAATAAGTTCCTTTCTCTGAATACTAGTATAAGTTTGAAAAGCGGCATGCTCCACTGCCAGGTGAATTCAGGCCTGTCCTAGTACACTTTGTATCGAACCTTATACAGTGTAAGCTGTCAAGACCGGCATCTGTCCAATCCGACATGTTGTTATCACTGGCATAACATCTCAGTCCCATTCATGACTTGTACATTTATCATCACCTGTACAATCCGACATCTTGTCTAAACCGGATTATTTCTTCAGACCTAATGAGTGCCGGTTTAGACTGCTTCCACTGTAAATAAAATTTAAACGACACCTCAAGAGTATTTGCGTCAATTCGCAAAGCAGTCTTGTCGCGATCTTTCATGATGAATGTCTTTTTTCTCATTGTCTTCCCCATATACTTTTAGACTAAAAATCATCAGTGTTAATACCATTTGATTACACATTCTATCATTTCTAAATCAAATGCGATCTGATACACACGCAGCAAAGGCGACGGTGTCATACATGCATGCAGAACATATAACTTGCAAGGGTGTGTGAATGAGTATAAAAATATCATTCTGTGATGATACTCTTTCAACAGTAGATATTTCCAGTGCTTCGCATTTTCTGTCTCTGTACCAAGTACCTGCTCCAGGCACAGTGTAGCTGTATTAAATGTATATATTCGACTTGAAGGATGGACACAGATATCTCGATGGCCCGAAAACAACTGTTCGGCATAGACAGGTCCGGTATAGACAGGTTCGGTATAGAGTCTGTCAGTCACCTGCTATGTTGGCAGACTGAAAATATCTATATGAAAAAACGGTATTTTTCCTCAAGGACAGGTCAGCCCTTGTCACCCACATTCCCGTGTAAGTTTTAATGAACCCAGCAGTTAGGAGGCACGTTTTACTGCCTTGAAGTTTCCACAAAAGAACAAGCTACAACTTGTTGGAATTTCAGGATCGCCAATACAGTGTCAATTCAGCCTCAAGCAATTGAATTGTGATTTCTTTTCTATTAAACTAACACGAAAGCGCAACCTCAAACTTTGTCACTTTCGAGTGAGTGAGTTGATATTTAACGTCACATCGGCAATATTGCAGCCATATCATGACGGGAACAAACGTGACATAAAAAAGAAATATATATGCATATTATGACGAACCTGTCGACGAAGGACAGTAAGAACACTAGACTATCACAGTTAGTATTAAAACTAGCGTGAAAAATTAAAAAAATGATAGCATCACTATTTGCACAATACAGTATAAAAACAGGCTATAGATCGCCAACAACAGAGGGTAGATCACCATACTAGGGACCATGGGGACTTACATTGCCTCTGCTACCTGCATGGTCCCTTGCTGGATTTACACCATCCCCTCAGCTGTTGACGACTGTATGCAAGATTACCCACAAATTAAAATGACACATATTTTACAGCTAAAAAAAGTGGAAGATTAAATCTGACTTCAACCGTTTTTGGACTTAAGTACCGTCTCAGGAGGACAATAAGTTTACGGTACTTCAATCCCCTTCGAGGATACTGCCATTAACAATCTCAGTTGCTAACTCAACTTGAAATCATAAAATATTTTAAAATTATCTATTTACAAGTCATGTAACAAATCTAATTCTTTTAAAACGCGTGATTAAATGATAACTAATATTACAAAAAATATCCTTCGTAGTTCGTGATTTGTCACTTTTGAATTCATTAAACAGACATCATAGCTGAATCATCTGGTTATTTTTTTTTTATTGGGTTATTTATCTTGAAAGGATGACGTTATAAAATGATGAGTACAGTGAAGATTTTAACAGCTTTGTCCTAAGCATATTTGGAGAACTAGTTTTTTCTTACGATAAAATTCAGTCAGATTTAACACTTAAATATCAAAGAATAAATAATGAATTCAAAATCAACAATGAGCAAAAATAGAAAAAATCAAATGTATTTAGTTTGAGCAATAATTTAATCAATCAATTCACACACGCAAAGTCACAATGCAGCACCAAAGAGGACTATGTGCTAGGACTATATATGAATGAACTGTAACAATCACGCGCACTTTGTCAGTTTACAAACCAGACGCTCCCAAGACTGCTACGTTTCGGAATCCAAATTGAGTGAGTGAGTTGGGTTATACACAATGTTCCAGTAATATCACGTCAGCTGACTCCAGAAATGGGTTTCACATTGTACTCATGTGGGGAATCGAACCCGGGTCTTTAGCGTGAAGAGCGAACGGTTTAACCACCAGACGACCCTACCGCCCCTGAATGTAAAATGAACTTGTTTGATACATAGATAGTGATGCTTTTGAAATCCATTTAGATTTTCAACGCTTTCAGGGTAAAGCGAAAATAATTCATAACATGTTACGAAATCGTGTTAAACCCCAAACAAGGCTGAAGAACTTTGAAACATTAAGGAGAGCTGTTGACTTGCATTCTCCGAGTGGATTCTGAACGCATCGAAATCGATTTCCAACTGGCCACAAATCAACCTAAACTTGATTTACTCCACCTTCTGGCGAGACGAGAGAAAACACTAGTTAATAACGTACAACCTTTATTGAATAATAAAACCCCTACAGACTTAAAACAGCAAGAGTGTTTGTATCGTCTGTGGAGATACTGTTACCGTATCTACAAAGACATCGTCCGTATGCTTTGAAATCAACACCCGCAACTGTCGGATATTGTGACTGAAATCTTAAAGGTTTAAAACCAGTCGTTATGAAGATGTATGAAATTGGATAAAGGTTGGGATAGCTGTTGGAAGGAAATGAGTCTTGTTTTTAGTAGTTTTGAGTAAGTGAGCGACGTGTTAGCGGTCGGTTTGTGGTGTGATCGTGTGTGTTGATGAGCGTGTGAGTGAGTGAGCGATGAGCTGGTGACTGAGGTGGGTGATCGTGCGTGTTGGCGACTGTGTGAGTGATCGTGTGAGTGAGTGAGTGGAAGAGTATGTAACGGTTATTTTGTTTGTGAGCACGCACCTGTCAAGATACAATGACTCACAGTCGATGACCAGTCGATGCGAGGGTATCCGTAAAGGGTCCACATTAAATTATATAGATGTGACATGTATTACAAATGTATTACAACATGTTGCAGGCTGTGTGATAACTCGCTGCACTTGACAGGCAGCGCGAGTCGAATACTCTCCAGCTAGTTAACTAGATTAAAAGAATGGTAGAAAAGCCATTCCAGCTCCTTGAGCATGTACTAGTTGCGTAGATATGTGGACTATATAAACATCCTATGAAAAAGAATAATTACAGATCGACTCTTGAATTTGCTGTGAAAGGTAATTTCTTGGAACATGATGCGACATCTCCTAGAGGAACGTCTCCTATTGCAGTCTGATAGGTTGAAAGCGTCAGTATGTTTTTCACGCCTTTTACATAACAGACTGTGCAAAACAATGACAATTGATGCGTGTATATAACATTCAGTCCAGAGTGAGTGAGAGCAGTTTTAGATCGCAATTTGGGCTGTCACCGCTGAACGATGACACACACAAGCCATGTATTTTTTTCTCTCTTGTTGTTTAGCGACGTTCCAAGCAACGCTCCAGCCTTATTACAGCCGACAGCCTAGTGATCAACAGCATGAACATCGATTTACTCAACTGGGATACGATGACATATATCAACCAAGTTGGCAAGCCTTACCAACCGATCCTGGTAGTCAACTCATACAACGAGCATGTGTTACTGAAGACAACCTCTGGTCTAAGGCAACTAACACTAAAAGTGCCAATAGTGGGTGAGTGAGTTAATATTTAACGTCACATCGGCAATATCTCAGCCATATCGTTACGAGAACATTTAATACTGAAAAGAAATATATGTCTACTATAAAAAAATCTGTCAACGAAGGACAGTAAAACAACTAGAATATCACCAATTAGAATTAAAATTAGCGGGGAAAGTTAAAACTTATATCACTATTCGGACAATACAATATAAAAACAGGCTACAGATTGCCAACAACTGAAGGTAGATCACCATACTAGAGACCATGGGGACTTACAGTACCCTAAAAGTACCAGTAGACTCTAGTGGAATTTGAACATGAAATTTAGATACATAGAAAAGTGATTTGCTTGACGTCGTCAGGGGGTCGTCAGTATAATCTGTGTTAATATATTCACTATAACTTAAAGAATATGTCCAGTCCAACTGGAGGTATTCAGTCCAACAACTACAGCAAGGCTACAGTTAAAAAACAAACAAAAAATAATCACAATGGAATAATTGGTTTGAAGGATCATTGTGAAAGGTGTTTAAATTTTGAAGATATTTCAATTTGCATAAAAATTGTAACTTTTTAAAAGTGTACTGTTTTACCAATATGTCTAAGGCTTCCAGGATTGAGGGTCTAGTTGACGTCCTCTGGTACTGAGGATTTGGTTTAAAACATCAAAACATCAAGTCATACATGCACACGACAAGAGGAATTTCTATTGCATAACTTTGAAAAACGCCATTGAATATTGCTGTCACATCAAGTAATACAAATACAGTATACACTGAAGCTAATGTACATCATGAACACAATTTCCCTGGTGTATTCGCGCTGTCTCGCCTTTACCAAGTATTCCTGTTGAGATAATGACTGTCTGCCTTTCGCAAATTTAAAACCATGACACGTATTTCAGGGAAAGAAAAACGAAGATAAATTGTAAAGCGGAATTTCTATTTGATCCTTTCAAAAGCAATCGAATACTGCTTCTAAAAGAGCAACCACGATGACCTCATGCAAAAGTCGTGGAGATATTTATTTCTGTCTTAGTTTCAAACGTAGATATTGTCAATTCTTCTTATTATTGCTTTCCTTAAAAGATATCTAATACGACATTACTGAAATAGGCATTTATGCACAAACAGAAAAGTAACACGCATTTTTCCACCGGAAAATTCAATGAACTTCCTTGATGTGTGCTTACAAGAACACAGTCACCTAAATGAAATATCACTACCGTCGCCATGTGGCGCTGCCTTACTTACATATATACAAAACGTCACCAACAGAACATTCAAATCAAAATGAAAGAGCTAGTGCAAGCGGAAAAACATTCGGTATCGATGACTATAAAAGGCCAACGTTCTGTTTCATTGCGTCATTCGTTTTGGCCTGGAAAAGGGAATTCATGCCGCAACAGCACTAGTGCGCCACCAATCGAAACATCGCCAAAGGCCGACTTGAAGCTGGGAAGTCACAGTCTGTGGTTGCCCTGCGTTCCAACGCTCATCTTCTCGCATTTAAGATCGTTTCCTGCAGACCAGTTCCGCCCGCGAAGAGGTGATCCAAGTGTTACTACTCAAGCCCAGGGCCGCTACATTCGGGTTGCTCACTTGCGCCATCGTCTGGCAACAACCGTGGAGACTGCACAACGCATCCTTAGTTTGAGGAAAACTCCAGACCAGTCGGTTCATTGATGAATCACGATTTCTTTTTCACCTGCGAGAAGGAAGACAGGGTAGCTCCCGTCGGAGAAATGAACGTTTTGCCCCTAACTGCATTCGACATATGCAACAGATTCGTGGTGAAAGTGTCATGGTGTAGGGTGAGATATCCAGCTCTCAAAGATAAGATATAGTTGTGGTTTAGGAGAATTTGACAGCAAATCAGTCCCTGCACGTCACATATACTTCCGCTTATGGATCGACAGGGGAAGCTGCTCCAGCATGACAACACTACTTCCACGGTCCGCTACCTTGCCAATTCTAACATAAATGTCTTGCCGTGGCATTCCCGATCACCAGACCTTAAACACTTGTGGGATGAACTCGATCGACGTGTACGTCGGCGTCAAAATCTGCCTCAAACACTTCCACAACAAGTCAGAAAAAATCCATAAGAGTGATTTCGTCGACCTGTCCACTCTGTGCCGAGCAGTAACATTGCTGCCTATGGTGACCACACAGTACGAAAGTTGACGCCATCTTGTGGACTTTCATAAACAAAAACACATAGGCTGTTCTGGTGTTGGCGAACTCTTTGTCTACAGACGTTTATTTACATTCTTATCATACCAGTGAAACTGCATTTAATACTTTCTCTGAAAGGAAGACAATAAATTCGTCAAAAATGACGTATGCGTTTCTTTTTTTTGTTGAAGAGTGTATGTCTCAAATATATTGAAGTGTGAATCTCTCATAAAATAATCATTCTAGAGCAGCTCCAAACGCAGGCAGCGATTATATATATTTTCTGTCATCATTCTTCCGTCTTTTTAACTTAATAACTTTTACAAGAAAAACGATAGTATTCAAACTGTATGAGTGAAATAGCCATAATACCAAGCCCTGGGGTATGCGAGAGAAATAATATGCATCAACTGACAATAAAACCAAAAAACTTTGAACTGCGAAAATGCATTTAAATGTCTTTTTTCCTCAGTAGTGGTCAGAATTAGTTAAGGGCAACATTTGGAAACGTGGGTACTAATGTGGATTACTTTTATGGTACGAAGGAAGAAACATATTCAAATCTGGTGTATCACATGTGTTTGAAGGACATCATAAGCTGCCGTGACCAGGTTTCGCGCATTCCGAGCTGAGCGTGGGATTGAACAATAATTCAATGTTGTGAAATAGATACTTTTTTTGCCACGCTACCATATTTAAGGAAATTCATTTTCATGCTGAATATAGGTCTCCATAAATGTTCATGTCTAAAGAGGAAGCGTACACGAAAAAGACACATTTATTCCATTGTGAAATAAAGTGAAACGTTTTAAGTAGACAATATGAATGCTTGAAAATATTCAGTCATTGTTCTTACAATGAAAGCATAACCCTAAAAATAAGTGATGGAATGCTATACCATCATGTGGTCTTTGGTCGCCGAGCTGAAAAGGCCTGAATTACCACCCTTTGATTATGACGTATTTGGTGCCACTTGATCTCCCGTGTAGTCCCAAATAAATAAATAAATAAATAAATAAATAAATAAATAAATAAATAAATAAACCGGTGCTAGGGGTTTTCGATGATGTAAGACGAAAACGAAATTTTTATATTTAATATCATTTAAAGTTTTGATTTTACTAACAATGAGTGATGGACATATATTCATCTGTTTCACAAAAAAATACCATGCGTTTCATACAAAAAACTGACGGCGTATCGGTGAAACTGTAGGCTTGCCACATCCGGGGATTTTGTATATGCCATACTTTCCCCTCCGAACTGCGAGAGAGTGTTTAGATAACGTGGCTTCCATGTAGTTTTATACACAATCCATAACTAACAGACGACTGCTCTTGCTGAATTTCGCTCGCTATGTTTTGCTTTACAGGCAAATGACTTTGCATCTGAAGTGATATTAACGGATCTCAAGTAAATAGAACTGATGTTTATTTGCTCTTTACATAACTTAACTTCCGGATACTGAAATGTGAAAAGGGTTTGTGAAAATACGAAAGAAGCATTAGAACGGAAAACGTAAGCATCAGGACAGTTTGATAGTGCGATCCATTCACAACATGACTTCAAGGACAATACCAGATATGTTTAACAATGTTGACGTACGTATGACATCACTTCCGTGAAGCTGCTTGCTCAAAATGGCTTAATTGTTCCCTGACACTAGTACATCGGAAATTTCGAAGGAATCGTTCGTTGTTTCAAGCAATGTATATGCATAAAGGTGGCATGCTAGCAGTCCGAAACATCCTGATGATCTGCAGGACTTTATTTTCGTTTTGTCTTCATTGTGACGAAGGGAAACAGTCAGAAATGAGGACAAATACCATCGTCGGTGTGCGCGAGCTTGCGTCAGTCATGGCGTCACACTTTCAGAAACGTATAAGGTGATGTCACGTGATGACTAAGAAATCACTGGAATACACCTATTGTATTTTACCATTACTGGCTGCGTTACCTTTCCAATGCATGGTCTAAAACTAATAAGCACGAGGATGCAGCAAAAGTAAGCGAACGGTTACATAGTGTTAAATCTGAGATTGGCTTTGTTTACATTTCAAACAAGTGGTCCTTCCCAACGCGGCATCTGATATATTTCGCTAGATTTCACCAAGGCACTTGGTATTGATGACAAGGACCATTTGACATTTTATTTTGAACTATCTGAGGGATTGAGGAAATATGATGTTGACTTATACAAATGATTTTTTGGGGCGAAAAATAATCGACATACGTGTGACGTTATTTTACAAACATTCTGCAATATGGCTGAAAATTCACTTTGACGTTAACTGTGCGTATGTTCCAAAACGTTCCCCGCGATTCTCTGTATATGGACAATGTGTTATGAACGAACATTAGTGACTCGATCAAACAACATAAATACCGCGAATCTCAACGATACGCATGTTACTCATCAACTCAACTAAGACATACTGTAAGTTACGCAAAACGTAGTGAAAGATGATTTAGCAATGTGTGAAAATTGGCGACATTTACGATGCAAGTAACTTTCAGCTAATGTGCAATGAGTGTATCCAAAAATGAGTGTGTGATATCATGTGAAAACGAATTTCGAACACAATTCAAAACTGCAAATTGCATGCATTCTCCTTGGTGTATTTGGATACTGGGTCGACGTCAATGTGAAGGTGGGAGAGTGTGTGTGTGTGTGTGTGTGTGTGTGTGTGTGTGTGTGTGTGTGTGTGAGAGAGAGAGAGAGAGGGAGGGGGGGGGGGTATATATCGTACGATCTATGCAGGAAGTAAGTCGCAAACATTCACCTTTGGCAAGCTGAATGTAATAACGCTTGCCATCGGTGAGGTTTGGTGGAAGATATTGTTGGAATGGCGACCGCCGACTCCGGTTGAATGTTTGTACAATGTACGTTTTCTTGAAACCGCAACGTCGACCACATAGGGAACTGACGGCCAGGCAACAGCTGGATTAAACAGTAGCCTGCACATCAAGACAAGAACCACAAATATACCTGCACCACGTGAAATGGGTTCAGTAACGTCTAACAACGTCATTCGTATATTCATTTCCAAGGGACGTAAGCCATGGTGTGTTTATCTCGGTTAATGTGGAAAATTTGAATCGATATAACGCAAAAATACACTATAGCTATATCTATTTCTATACCGTTTTGGCTATATAATTACTTAAGGAACACTTTTTTTTATCTTGAAATAGTGCAAGACAAAAAAGGTTATCGTTTGTGCAACCTTGCAATTGCCCTTTAACATGTAAACATTCGCTGTTGAATTAGATATCTCTGCATTGAAACTAACGGGCAGAAGTTGCTACAACCGGAGCACGAGCGGTATTTCATCATTCGATATATGTATTTAAGGTGATGTTGGTCAGTTGTTAAATACACCTCGTGGAAAAGGATACACTAAGACATTGAAATTTTGACAAGTGAATGTCTTTAATAAGAAAATACCTGTTTTTTTATGCGTGGTCCAACCAACTTAAATTTCAGTTTGACAACGTCTGGAACTACTTCCAAGCATAGTAACCTGTGTGTGGAAATTTCCTACTGAGTGTAAATTCTACTTCTGGTCATACAGGTAGTACTTCACAAATGACACTACAACTGACCAGAAGTAGAATATGAAGAAAACGCAAACAAAACGAATACTCCTTTATTGCCGATTTGGCTCCGCATTTTTCGTTGAACAATTAGGCGGCTACGTGCAGTTTCATGATAACCAGGTCACGTGAAGGTCACGTGACGCCTAATTCCAGCTGGACAAATCGAGGTCCTCCGGGATCCATCGCCGCACATTTTGGCGTTCCTGTGGATGGCGAAGTCGCAGAATTTTTAACTGTACACTTGTGGGAACCCCGCACAATCATGCTTACGCTGTTCTTCTGCACTTGCCCTCTTGTATGACCTGATGCCGAAACGGACTGTGGAACTCCTCAGTGGTAGAAGCAGGTAGCGCACATCGCACGCAGTGAGTGGTTCGTGTAAAACCTACAAAGCAAACAGATTTTCGGAACTATTTTAGTGACTGCTACTAACATCCTTTCCCCGACCTAAACCTAACTCTAGACCTAACCTTACCCCAAATTTTAATTTTGGACATTAAGTCATGTTTGTGAGTTGTCTAGTAATTGTTGTAGGTTTTGTTAATAATTTAGTACATAATGATTGAGCAATATTATTTGGGGGTGGGGAAACGTGATATAAGCAGATATTCCCATGACACGTTTGATTTTATAATCAATTATGGCATCACGATAAAGATAAGGTATATACTCAGTTTGAATTTGTCCTCAAACAGCTTTCCCTACGATAATAAAACGACTATATGACAATTATGGACAACCTCTCCACCACGCTTATGCAGGTCACGTTACTTTTCAAGTTTGGATTGAATCTACACCACTTCCCCCACTTCTCTTCAACCCCGTCCTTCTTTCCCTCTCTCCAACCCAACAGCAAACATGCAGATGAAATGCACGTTTTCATACATCAAGTTGCTCAAAGGCGTGTACAAATGTAGTGCATGTCAAGAGCAGCGCTGTGGTGTGGAGTTTTGTTTAGAATTCTCCAAATTTCACCTTGTTTAATCATTTATTGAACTCATGGCAATAATGTTTTTAAACTTTGGATTTGTTTTACAAGCCATCAGTTCATGTGTGAACAGTACCTTTAAACGGTATGGCATATTTTGCAAAATCTACTTTAGAACACTTAAGTAATTGGCTTCAGTTACACAAGTGAGTATAAACTTTTGAAGGGTAGTATACGTATATAACAACACATGTTGAAAATTTCACATTTTTTAAAGGTTTTGAAATTTCACTATTTAAACATTGCAGTGTATTCACCTGCAAATCCAGACGGGGCACAGAAATCCTCTATTTTCATAGACTGAGTCTGTGAACAGGCAATGGCTTCGTCCGAACTGTTCACATTGTTTCCAATTGTCTTCCCCGACTGATCATAATTTTATTATGCTCTTGAGCTACGCATGTCTTCCGTGTCGACGACATACTGCACGTGCAGCACGTGATTCCCAATGCGCATGACATTTGCGAGCCTCATTGCTCTTCTGCACAAAGAGACTGATGTATGTGTGCTCTGTCGCAATATATATAGTTCGTGCGAAAATCACGGACTATCAATAATAAGGACTCAACTTACTCAATCACAGCTGTTCTGAATTGCTGAGTCACCTTCGTTAACAACGCTATACGTCGCTGTCTGGCGCTTGCAGTTTATCACCAAACCTCAACTGCAAAAATCAGTTTAATGCTTTCAAATTTGGCACAAAGATAATTCGATACTTACTCTAAATGTTGGTGTATTTTAGTTTGGGTTTATACAACAATGATACTCTAACATAAAACCTTATGCATCTTTACGGGAACAAAGGCGAAGCTAGACAATGTTCCACAAGCTCGTGGGTTTGAATACTGACGGAATGGAAAGATATTTAGTGGGAATACACACATGTATCTTCTTTTTCACAGAATGAATTTTGGGAACAATGTGACCAATAGAAATTCAGATATCCACAATTTTCCTACACTTAAAAATAAAACGTGCTCATCTCTAGCATGATAAGTCGTTCACTTCCTGCGATGAACTATTTCCTGCCGTTCACCGATCCTACGATGTGAAACTAGCCTCCTAACTTGGTTTGTATGGTTTGTTACGCTATAAGCTGCCTCGTGCACAGCAGAACGTGCTCTTAACGTGTGTATCGTGCATACCGTGTTACCCAGATGTAGGACGCCAATATTGCTCTTGCTGTGTTCGGGTACAGAGGTTACGAAACTAGGCCGCCAATATGTATGATTTTAGGTTTGAGCGCAATAAAGTCCTACTCGCGGGGCTGGGTGGGTCTGAGGAGTTTATTCCTTACAAAACATGATATAACTTCCTACAAAATGAATTCCATTCCATTCCAACTAACATTTTTCTCTAAACGTTTATACAAAATGTCTTCATAACGAATTTTCAATCTCAAGAACTGACATTATCATTGATCTCAGTGCCGAGAAAACGAAAAAATTGAATACCTTCTCAGAATGGTAACTCGATGGAGAGCTGATCTCAAATATACCCACTGATGATACGATAACGGCCACAGCACGTGCCCTTCTTAAAGGTTTAGCTCTCTATTTTATCGGGTTAATTCTGTAAGGGTTTTGGCGTTCAATAAACGGTGTGCGATATTGTTTTTTCTCATCTCCCCACAAAGTGTAGTAAATGTAGTTTAGGTTGATTTGAGACTAATGTTGAAAGTCAATTTGGATGCGTTTATAATCCTGTCAGCGGAAGCACTCCTTAAAGAGCAAGTGGGTGAGTTTAGTTTTACGCCGCACTCAGCAATATTCCAGCTATATGGCGGAGGTCGGTAAATAATCGTGTCTGGACCAGACAATCCAGTAATCAACAACATGACCATTGGTCCGATTGAGAACCGATGACATGTGTCAACCAAGTCAGCAAGTCTGACCACCCGATCCCGTTAGTCGCCTTTTACGGCAAGCATGGGTTGCTGAAGGCCTATTCTACCCCAGGACCTTCACGGGTCACTCCTTAAAGAAGGAACAAACACATTGTTTGTGCTCTCTTAAACATTAGATATGAAATACACGTGGTTAGTCTTAAGAGAAGCGTTATTTTATTTCTAAAAAACCCGAGTGGTTAATTAATACCCAGCGATTTAAAGCTGCCAAAAAGTCGTCTGCTCCACTCTCGCCAACAAAACCACAGACAGAATATGTAACAGAGCACTGTGCACAGTGAGCCGCAGTGACGTCACGTTAGTTGTATAAAAATGTGTAACAAGCTCGTCAGTTTGCCGATTTCTTGTCGTCAACAAAAACATGCCCTATCGTTAGGTTGCCGTCAATAGCTCCAAGATGTCGGGTGATGGTGTCACCATGCACAGATTTCCACCAGAACCCTCAGTTCGTGCTAAATAGGTTGTTTGTGAGTGCGAAGCGAGCGTTGTGGAAGCCTGTCCGCATTAAATCGGGTAGTTGGATACCTACCTCGCTTCCAAGATAAAAGATGCTGTTTAGATTTGTTTTCACCGAGTTAAAAAATATACATACTAGTTGTAAATGATTGATAACCAACTTGTAACGTTTTCTTCCTCGGAAGCTATCGAGGTTGTAATCGAAGTGTCAATAACATAGTAAGTAACCCACCTTGCTTTCAAGAGTGAAATTGTTATGTTATAGCAGTGTCATGTAAAACTCCAATCAAATACATATTTTACTACCAGTAGAAAGTAATTTAGATTTTGCAACTCGGTGAAAACAATCCTAAATAGCATTTATTCTCAGACTAGGGGATGTTCACGACATAGCGCATAGCGCCGACGTTTTTTTTTTAAACCGTGGCGTCACAGTCTATAATCAGTTTGAGAATAAATAAGATTACGGTTTGTTTTCATCAAGTTAAAATATCAACACTACTTCCTAATCGTAGTTAAATATTTGTTTGAATCATCACCAAAAAGACATTGCGTGACGTTTGTAACAGAACGATTTATGGCCATTATGACAGCAAGCGATTGTGACATAATCGTCTACGAAAACAAGTTGTATCTCGGAAAACAAGAAAAGCAGGTGACAAAATTACATGACAGTAGATTGTAAACACATAAATCTCTCATTTTCCAAAACAATTGTCAAGACTGCAGGCTTAGAGAAACCTATAAACAAGATAATCTAACCCCGGAAATGTACATGAATACTACAACCACCCACATACCTCACATTACATCACGGAGGCGTGCCCCTCTGATTGGCTGAAATTTCTTTCGCGGGAGAGAATGGTACAGTGTTATCAAACAGGTTGTTTAAGGTAAGTAAATGTTGAAATGAGTAGGTTTAATGACGGAGTTTCATTTAAGACGATGTCAATAAATGATTTAAGCAGTTGTACCCCGTAGAGTATATGTGATCTTTAATGATTCAGAGTTCTCCAGCTTTGTTCAAGGTTTGGGCAGGATATTAATATTACAATTTTGCATCACCACCAACGATTTCTAAAACATAATCATTTTTAAAATTTTGATTTTGCGACAAAGGAAACACATTACCTTTTAAGTACCGATTGTCAAACGAACCAAATGTCAAGTATTCTCATTTGTACATCTAAAATCTCGACATTATCGCATTCAGTTTTAAAAAGAAGACATCAGCAGCTGACGTATATCCGGATTTTCTTTTTTAACATCGATGACAACATGAGATCACTACAGTTGCTATTACAATTTCTAAAGTGAGTTAGTGCGTGAGTTTAGTTTTACGCCGCACCCAGCAATATTACAGCTATATGTCGGCGGTCTGTAAATAATCGAGTCTGGACCAGACAATCCAGTGATCAACAACATGACCATCAATCTGCGCAATTTGGAACCGATGACATGTGTCAACCAAGTCAGCGAGCCTGATCACCCGATCCCGTTAGTCGCCTCTTACGACAAGCATAGTCGCCTTTTATGGCAAGCATGGGTTGCTGAAGGCCTATTCTACCCCGGGACCTTCACGGGTCACAGTTTCTATAGACTTTATTAGCTTCGCCTTACATTTCGTACACTAACTAACTGGATAGTTTTTCTAGTCCATAATTCTCTCAAATTAAACGCTTCAACATGAATGAGTCAGTTGATATACACGAAGTCATAATGCCGCACCACTAGATAGCAATGTTTTACGAAAATATAAATATACTCAGTCTGTATACAATGTAGCAATGACATGCCCTTGTCAGACTCGACCTATTCACAGGCTCCCAAGAATGTAAAGTTTCCAACATTTGAGACATACGTATACAATACACAGGTATTGTAAATTGTAACCCAGTTCCTGTGCAGTGAAAGGAAATCAGTATGTTTAATTCATGGTCTTAGTGAGTGTTAAGACCTCAAGCCTGAATCAGGATGAAGGTTCAACTGCCCTTCAACTTTTTATCGATTGTTTCCAAACTGCTTCTACAACATATCGTGATTACGTTACTAAATAAAGTAGTCACGCACTGCCTTGTAATCGTAGCCAACTGTCAATAAAAATACCATTCTCCAAATTTCTCAAAGGGAGCGTTTGATGGCACCTGACGCGATTTTCGCATAAAAGGAATATATTTCTATTGTCTTAGGTATTAAAATGAAACAGCTGCGAGTTAAATGCCTTTGGAATCCAATTAGATTTTCAACGTTTTCAGGGTAACGCGAAAATAATTCATAACATGTTACGAAATCGTGTTAAACCTCAAACAAGGCTGCAGAACTTTGAAACATTAAGGAGAGCTGTTGACTTGCATTCTCCGAGTGGATTCTGAACGCATTGAAATCGATTTCCAACTGGCCACAAATCAACCTAAATTGATTTACTCCACCTTCTGGGGAGACGAGAGAAAACACTAGTTAATAACGCACATCCTTTATTGAATAATAAAACCCCTGCAGACTTAAACCAGTAAGAGAGCTGTATCGCCTGTGAAAGTACTGTTACCGTAGCTGCAAAGACATCATCCGACTTGGGTGCGCTCTGAGATGAACACCCCCATAACGGAATGTTGAAGTTTTCGCTTGCTTGGCTTTGACATCATTGATAATTGTGCAATCTCAGATTGAAATGGTACAGGTTTAAAAATAATCATTGTGTTCGATAAACGTTTGCAGGAAGTTCGGGTTTTAGTGAAAAAATTATATTAGTGGGTGTGTGAGGGTGTGAGAGTTTGAGTGGGTGTGTGGGTGACTGAGTGTCTGAGTGGAAATGTCAGTGGGCGAGTACGTAAGGATTATTTTGTGAGCATACGTCTGACACAACGACAAACATGATCAGTGATCAGTCCGATACCCGAAAAGGGGTTACAAGTAGTTATAAATAAAGCAAATAGTATTAATCTTCAAGATTAGAAAAAGAAAAAGAAATGTTTTCTGACTGGTTAAAAATACGGTTTCAAAACAAACAGTTTTTCAGAACCGAGTTGACAAGGAGCCGAGGCCAACTATATCTGATTATTAATTTTATCACAACTTTGTTCTGTTTGGACTTTTGATGTGAGAAATCATTTCTTGGAACTCGATGCGACATAACATCTCCTATTCCAATTTAGTGAGTGAGTGAGTTTAGTTTTACGTCGCACTTAGCAATATTCAAGCTATATGGCGACGGTCTGTAAATAATCGAGTCTGGACCAGACAACCCAGTGATCAACAACATGAGCATCGATCTGCGCAATTGGGAACCGATGACATGTGTCAACCAAGTCAGCTAGTCTGACCACCCGATCCCGTTAGTCGCCTCTTACGACAAGCATAGTCACCTTTCATGGCAAGCATGGGTTGCTGAAGGCCTATTCTACCCCGGGACCTTCACGGGTCCCTATTGCAATTTAGCATCAGTATGATCAGTCAACCAAGTCAGCGTGTTTGACCACCCGATCCTGTTAATCCCCTCTTACGACAAGAGATCTATTCTAACTCTCCTTTGATTTTTTCTCAGGAACCTTTTCACAACAGCTTCCAAGTCGGTTTCATTGTGGCTGTCAGTGTTTAGGCTGATCATAAGATGCTTGTTACAGTTGCTGACTTTCAGTCTGTTCCTGTGCTCCGTCAAACTAGCAAGTACCGTGCAGGGCGAAGTAAAAAGGGGCAGGGCGCCAGAAAAAATGAATGGGTGCAGCGCCCTTCTAAAACGCTCTGGAGGAAACATTATTAGTGTAATACTGTGTAAAACTGAAAAAAACATAATTTCCTAGAAAACCGTCCATAATCCATGTGTGGATATATTGCAGACTCTCTTAAAATGGATATGTTGGTTTTACATCTTAAAGGTTTGATAAACCAATGTAACACTGCCAAACTGGTTTGAAACAAGCTCAAGTTATAGATATTTATCAGACACACCAGCTAGCCTCCGACACCTCTTCATTCTATCGCCAAAGTTCCAAATTATAAGTGACATGTGCGTTCCTAAGTGAATTGCTGTCCACTCCAAACATGATCGTTTGATGTCCTGCTATAAGGCATGTCAGACCAAACCCTCTCAACAAACACCGGCATAGACATAAGGTTAAACAGATCCTCTATCAGCCATATTGCACCACTGGCTGTCCATGCTTTGAGTGTTTTTGACACGGTCCCCAAGGAGATCCGGTCGGGGCAGATCAAAGGCATCTTAAACCACCGTGTCAATATACTGCACATTATTCTGACGTGAAAATCAAATTTAAGGGAAAGTGATATATTGACCCTCTATAGTTTGCCACGGGCCGTCAGAATAATTTTAGTAAGATCGCAATCACATAAAGAGTATTCAATTCAATAACCACACCAAAGGTACAGATGGAAATCAAAATTGGTTTGAAGGGTCTTCATGGCTGGCGTTCGAGTCTGTGACTCATATGGATAGAAGGTAATGTTCGAAGTGTATAACACAGCCCTGACGGTTCTAATGCTTATGAGGTCGGGATAACAAAGTTGAGGGTTTTTGATCTTAGTTTGGAGGTCGACGAGTTCCTGCCGTGATATAATAGAAGAGCACATCGAGTATAAATTCCACTTTCGGTGTAGAAATGTTTACAACGAGTTCTTGGGTTAGGAGGTATACTAAGCACGTAAAGAAACTGCATAAAAAAAAATTAAAATCTAAATTTATCGAACCTGTGTAGATACATTAGAATTTAAACTCAGAGATTAGTGACATGTATCCAAAATGCATGCAAGTGCCACATTCCGTGACGTCAGTGGTTTCGTCCTCGAGACGTGCAATACGTTGTTGCACGTGCATTCTGGGAAAGAGAAACAGAGCAAACGAATGCCACACAATACTGTCACTTTGGAAGGCTCTACCTCTGCCCTTGCGATCGTTCGGCTCAAACGGCTGTTGAAACGCATAGCTTGCAAAGGCTAACGTCTGCAAGGCGTTATGAGGCATTGGGATGGTCCGTGGGGTAACGTCTGTCTCAACAACAAGTGGCAGCACATTTCCACTGCCACCGGGACACCATTTCTGCACTGATAAGACCAGAACACAAATGACGTCATCGATCGGCCACGTTCTGGACGTCCACGTGTAACAACGCCCAGACAGGACAGATGGATAAGGGTGACCCATCTTCGCCACAGGTTTCAGACTGACAGTGATGACTGCCCAGACCATCCCAGGGCTTCGCCGTATTCATCAGAACACAGTTCGACAACGTTTAAGTCATCATGGGATCAGACCACGGCATCATACGACTTATCCTGATACAACGTCATCGACATGCTCGCCGAATGTGGTGCCGAAATCATGTCCGCAGACCCTTGTTTTGGTGGGAAAATGTTGTTTTTACAGATGAGTCCAGGTTTAACATGCACGTCAACCTGCCTATAGACGCCTATAACCGGTCTATATGAACAGGCCTGTCTCTTGGAGAGGAATCGTTTTGCAGGTGGTTCCGTGATGATTTGGGGTGGAGTAGCAGCACCCCAAGAACTCCTTTGTTGATTGTTCAGGGCAACTTAACTTGTGTGGGCTACAGGGATCAGATTCTTCGACCTGTGACAATTCCCTTTCTCCAACGTTATGGCCATGGGTTACCATTCCAACAGGACATTTCCCGCCCTCATACGGCAAGGGTTGCTATGGATTTCTTGCAACACCACAACGTTGACTTACTGCCATTGCGTGTAAATTTACCGGATCTCTCCCCGATAGAGAATGTTTGTGACAAGATGGATCGACGTCTACGCCGTCTTCCTCTTCCGCCAGATAACGTCCTTGACCTTGCAACAGAACATGAGAGAATCTGGCGTGACATCCCACAAGCCTTCCTTGCACGTTTGATAGGCTCAATGCGTCGTCGATGGATTGCTGTGCTCAATGCCAATGGTGGACATACCCATTATTGAGCTTGTGACATGGTTTGACCCCTGTCCCGCTTGTGGACTCGAGGCGTCATTGTGATTGACTTTTCAATTGAACTTCTCCCGACTTGTTATGGTCTCATGATCTCTCCATTACAGTTTGTATGTATCTTTGACATTGGTATCGTATTTAACAACTGGGATGATATTTGGACAATGCAGTGTCCTTATATGGCTAGTATATATGAATATTGAGAGGCTTTTGGTCAGGCATTTAAACAGCTGAAAAACATTAAGTCATGCCGTGTTTCGTTTAGAACAGTCTTCACACGATGAGAAACTCTGACTGACCTGTATTTCTGTATCCCTGAATACAAGTCTTCACAGTGTTACACAGTTCCTCACATTAAGGCTTCACAGTGTTACACAGTTCCTCACATGAAGTCTTCACAGTGTTGTACAGTTCGTCACATCAAATCTTCACAGTGTTGCATATCGTTGTTTCGCAGATCGATGCTCATAGTGTTGATCACACGTTTGCTGCGTGCAGCGTTAAACAACTAACCGACCGACCAACCAGCCAATCACTTAACAGCATTCATGAACGAAAAACGAAACCGAAAATTTGAAGTACTGCGATAGCGAGTAAGAACACTTCATTACCGTGTTTTGCTGGGGAATATTAAAAAGCGCACCGTCCGCCCGTCCTTCCATAAGTACGTACGTACGTATGTACGGGCACATTGGTCTTTTCCTGACCAGAACTTAAGAACCGTTCACTATTTCGTCGCCAAACGTGACACATAGATAGAACTGGTGGTGTAATGGTGCAGTTTGGTAGTTTTGGAGGTCTGAATATATTATTTGGCGTTTTTCCATGGCAACAAGTTCGACTTATGCTGAATTTGATGGTTGTGGTCTTTGTTGGAGCATAACTTGAAAACAGTTCACTGTTTTTAAACCAAACGTGGCACCTGGATAGGTCTGATGGTGTACTTGTGCCTTTTGGTAGTTTTTGGGATTCTGAATACAATATATTTCAGCGTTTCCATGGCAACAAGTTTGACTTTGACTGAATTTGGTGGTAGTGTTCTTTTCCGAACTGGAACAGTAAAACCTTTGAATATTTCTTCATCAAACTTAGCACTTTTGGTATTTGTAACACAGCTATGTGGTGAAAAACTGTAACGAGGGTCAAGCTACCCGAAGACAGTCACGTATGCTTGGACGAGTTACGAAGCTAATAAGTGTGTGTGTGTGTGTGTGTGTGTGTGTGTGTGTGTGTGTGTGTGTGTGTGTGTGTGTGTGTTTGCTGACGACGGACAGTCTTGAGCAGTAGGTGAAGGATCACGACCAGATAGTTCAGCCTGGGGCTATGGGCCAAGTGTCGAGAAACAGGTGTGACAAACAACTTGAAGATGTCGATAAGGCATCCCACACCGGTGCCTGACAGAAAACGTGACGATAGGGTCACGGACTGGGTCAGTGGGCTCAAAGTAGGACGCAAACTTCTGCCCATAAAAACGAAAGTTTTTCTGAGCAGAGACAAGAGCCGGCCGACGGCGGCAGGACAGACGACCGAGGCACAACCAACAACCTCTCCAGCAGCCCGCAGCAGAAAAGGTCCCGAGCGAGACTAAGGGTCAGAGCCAGAGCCAGAACCATCGCCTGTTTATCCTGTAAAAGTAGCCTGGATTGACGAAGTGTGTTGTGTTACATATTTTGGATTTCTGAATATTTTTATTTTCATTTAGGTGGCAACAAGCTCCACTATGACTTAATTTGGTAAGTGCGCTCTTTCCTGGGCCAGAACTTTAAAGCTGTTCACTGTTTCTAAATCACACTTGGCACTTAGATTTGTCTGGTGGTGAACTGGTGCCTTTTGGTAGTTTTGGACTTCTGAATAAATGTATTTCTGCATTCCCATCGCTACACGTTGGACTTTGACTAAATTTGGTGAGGTAGCTCTTTTTCGGGGCAGAGCTTTAAAACTGTTTGCTATTTCTTCGCCAAACTTGGCATATGGATAGGTCTGGTGGTGTAACGGTGCCTTTGGGTAGTTTTTGAATTATGAATAAAATGTTTTTGTTGTGCTTCCATACCATGTTCTGAAGCAGAACTTAAAAGCTTTCAATGCTCTCCTTCCACTTTGCCAGATACACACCAAAACAGTTGGCGTCATCATAACTAGCAGACATACCCAGGAAGAGTATGTTGCCATTATGGGGGACATTGATGACTTTGTCTTGATGCTGTTTTGGAGACAGCGAGCAGTGGATTACACTACTACAACAATGGTTAGAAATGACTAAATCCAAACCCAGTTATAGTTCACAAGCGAGGGGTTGTAATTATACTTGGGGGAACCGTCTGATGACCTTAATCAGATCGTGTCTGACCCATCTTACGAACAGGCTGTTGTTGGCCATCCGACATAATTAGACTAACACCTTCACATCATTCAAATGCCTTGTCTCGGGAACAAGACTGACTGAGCTCTCGCTGACATTACTGGATGTTTCTTCATGATTCTAAAGCCACAAAAGACTTTTCTATGACTTCCGATCACAATGATACGTCCTTGATTGTTGAGTCTGCCTTTGCTTGCTCTGTAAGATTGCTTCCAGCTTAATCTGAAATTACACAACCGGTTTGTCTCAAATCGGTGTGTCCCGGGTTAGGGAGAGATACAGATATATTTGCTTGGTCAGTGCAGATGACATGTATGTGTGTATGTATGTGTGTATGTGCGTGCGTGCGTGCGTGCGTACGTGCGTGCGTGCGTGCGATATATTGCATCAAAATAAAAGCTTCTTTGGCCTGTTCTAAAGTATCACAGTGACACTCATGATCTCAGTCGTCAGTTTGTACACGGTTATTTCTCATGAAAACATACCTGTTGGTTTCAGTTACGTTTTGGGAAAAACAGTTTAGTTAAAACTTTAGTTAAGGTTAGCTTTTAGAGAGTAACAGGTTAAAGACTAGCATAAATCAACTGCACTTTCTGTCCTGTGGCAAGGAAACAGGTTTCCTTCCGTTAATCTTGAATCAGTCAATGACAAGGCCATAAATGAAAAGTACTTTCGTTGACTTTATAATCAGGCTTATCTTTGAATGCCAAAGAGAGCACGGTCTGTCTGCTGTTAGGAAATGGATTCCCTGTGTTTAAAGCGATGGCTATTACACCGAGAAAAGAATGACCTTGTCTGGCGTTTAGTTTGATACGATCGACGTTTTATTTCTTTTCTAGTCTCAATCAGAAGTAGTTGTCACCTTAAGGAAGATTGGTGTTGGAAGGAATGATCTATCACAAGAGTGATGAATGTGGAGTGTACAAAAATATATTTGTCAAATGTGTGTGGGGTGACCCATGTCTGCCACTAGACAACCAAGTTCTTTGTGTATTGAATACTATCGGTAAACAGTGAAAATTAGTTAATGGCAGATGTTTAGAAAATAGTTAGATAGTTAAGCTCACTCACTCTTAAATTACAGTCGCCAAATCGCAATAGACGAAAAAGTATCTAACGCATCACCACACCAGGTACAAAACTAAGACCAAAGATATGATCACTACAAACACATCTTCCCCGAAGGAACCCAAGCTTTGCAATCACAACAAACATGAAGTCCTGACCCCCATCCTTCCCCAAGGCTTCAACAGCTCCAAATCACCACTGTGGACATCAGCATTTAACATTACTTTCTTCATAGCCCCAATGCAAAGTCATGTTTTGAATATAGGTATTCGTGTACTTTTACCAGAACCTGCGTATTCCTAACATCATGGCAGGAGAAACAGACCATTTTGATGTATTTTCCGAACTCATTTTCTTTCACGAACAATTTACTCAGTTAAGTGCTTTCCATTAAATTGTGTAGCAGTCAATATTTCTGCCACGATCGCTTAAGTTTAGATTTATCTTTCCCTTCTCGTGGGAACCCTCTCTAACAGACCCACAGTATTCAAAATGTCAATGCACCAATGTAATTTTACCTACACTTCCATTGGCAGCTAGAGAATAAGTGCTTCATTCAACTTACCGCAGCCCGTGAACTAAACAGTGGTGGGGACACCAATCATGGCAGTATCTTCTTGGTGTGATCTCTCTCTCCCTCACACACACTCACGCACACAGACACACGCGTGCGCACACACACATTCACGCGCTTGCATACAAACACATACGCGTGCACGCACGCACATATTCACGCGCTCGCACACACACAACACACACACCGCAGTGAAACTCTTACATAACATAATTTTGATGGAGATTGGCTATTATATGTTGTATGTTGTACAGATATACGTTACCAGTGAGTTTGTTGGGAACATTTTAGCAGACCATTTATTTGAAGTTTAATGTAACTCACACCTAATAGTACCATTGTGGTTCTAGGGGGCGTTCAAACAGAGATGCGGGACCACAGACATGAGCATATCTTACATACTTTGCAGGTACCAGCGGAAAGGGATTCCAGTCAAAGCAGGACTGTTATGTTACTTCCACTCTCTTTTCCCAAAGCAAAGGAACAAGTGCCCTCTATTACACTGGAAGCAATCTCACGAAGACAGACTTACTAGTCAAGAGGGTATCGTGGTCATCAGATTTCGTAGAAACTAATGTCTTCCTTTCGGGCATCAATACACATCTTAGAATACCTGCGTCTAGTGCTGAGACCATCCATCTTTGGACGTGAAGATATGATCACACTATTAAGCTAGCACAGGCTGGTCTTGATCCATGTTAGATGCACGTACCACATGTGCTTAGTCTCCTTTAGACATGATATCTCCTCTCTCGTGAGGGATGAATGGGGTTGTTGCAGTTATTCTCCCGTTTTAGCTCTTAAATCCTGTTAGAAAGGGATACCGCATTACCCGGGGGCATTTAGACTCTCTGGTTGTCGTGCAATATTAAATTCAATGTTTACGTTTAGCTAACAGTCAACAGGATTTATTCACAGATTATGTTTGGTTTTTGGTTTTTGTTGTTGTTTTTCTTGGGATGTGGGAGGTTGAGGAGCAGGTGAACACAGCCAGTAATAGTCAGTTGGATTTCGCGAAAACGTGCATATTGTTGTAATCTTTGAAAATACATACGTTTCAGACTGTTGACAAAAATATATAACGCCTGCCACACCCATTTGAGCTCTCTACCGCACCTAGAATATAGAATGGTCGGTTCGTAGATGAGTTCCCTGTGCCCATGAAGTAGTCTCACACACACATCTGTCTCGCCCCCCTCTCTCTCTGTGTGAGTGAGTGAGTGAGTGAGTGAGTGAGTGAGTGAGTGTGTGTGTGTGTGTGTGTGTGTGTGTGTGTGTGTGTGTGTGTGTGTGTGTGTGTGTGTGTGTGTGTGTGTAAAACTAGTAATTGAATCTAAAACAGACACAATGTAAAAACGAGTTATAGATCACCAACAACCATGGGCCCTAGTTTACGTCATCCCTTCTGCCCCTGGCGATCAATGTAGGGAAACTTATCCATAATGAAACTGACCTTGAATATCTTGGGACTTACGTACCCTCTCAGGAGGATAATACTTTTACAATACCTCAACCCCCTTTGAGGATGCACTTACAATCTCAGGTCCTAATCTAAACAAAGATAAAATATTCATCTATTTGTAAATACAAACCGTTTATCAAAATGAATGGAGTAATTCTGTAAAATTTCAATAACAAAATGATAATTAAGTTCACCATAAACAACCTTTACAGTCTTGACATTGAAATACTTATACCTTGTGATGGCAAAATCAATACAGTCAAGGAAATATTTGATTAAATCGCCACTATATTCAAAACAGATACTTGTTTTTCCACATTGTGTTAAAAGGACATTCACACGGTACAGCCAGTAGTTGACGCAACATCAGTGCTAAGAACACGTGTGCACGATTTTCTGCTTTGCTGACGAATCATCTTTACAATGAACCTCTTTTCGTCATACACTGATATATCTACCGTGTGATGAAATGATTAACATTTGACAATTTTGTGTACTCTGCAAAGTGAACAAAAATCCAGTCTTATGACTGAAAACTTTGTAAGATCTATGTTAGACTGGTGTAATGTAATGTATAACGTGACAAATTCGATACTAAATCTGTTTTTATTTGATAAAACACGACAGAAATGACACTATACGCACCAAAGTGAAAGGGGCATAACTTCACATTTTCTTCAACAAAAACAAATGCTAAACATACATTTTAAATAATTCATCAAATACGTGCTCTTGCTCCATTTTTTTCATTGGTTGATTGTAATTACATGTAATTTATTTTGAAAGAGAAAAGATTTAATTTCATTACTATTATTAAATCTTGATGGAATATTGTTCGGCATCACAGCCAAATAAGCAGTCCTTGTCCAAGAAAATAAATCGATGTGATAGCATGAGTATCTACGAAAGCGCATTAGGACCACGGTGAATATTTGTAGACTCATTATCTCAGGAGATACTAAGTTCTACGTGGAACATACTAAGTGCTAAGTAAGAGATACTATGAGTGAGTTTGGTTTTACGCCGCCTTTAGCAATATTCCAGCAATATCACGGCGGGGGACATCAGAAAATGGGTCTCACACATTGTGTCCATGTGGGGAATAGAACCCGGGTCTTCGGCGTGACGAGCGAACGCTTTAACTACTAGGCTACCCCACCGCCCCGTAAGAGATACTAAGTCATACGTAGAGAATACTAAGTCACACCTAGGACACCCGCCTCCCCCTTTCCCCCACCTCCAACTTTTTTACGGTGGCCCTACTACGCTTCTGTAAGTATCTGTGTTGATTTTTGTGAATACGTTTACGTGTGAAAGATTCAATGCTAAAAACGAATTCTGATCCATAGCAAATAAGGTATTTTGTGTTTGGTGATTTAAGAACAGTTCACAGACATTTTTATAACCATTGCGTGTGCTGCAGATAAATAAATAAAGTCCGAGTATGCTGATGTTTCTGCAGTATAACATTGGACACTTCCGTCATCTTCTGTGACATAGTTCACCATATAAAGTTTAACATTTGAAACATTTATAAATACAAATGCTACATTAGACCAAGCCGGAGATGAGTGTTAAGATGCATCATCGCGCGCGATCGGTATTAACCAAATGATCGGATACATTATTTTCTAGGCGGTTGCTTTCTTCTGAACATGCATTTGTAGCGGTACGCGTCAGCTGCACTATGCCCTGTGTCGTTACAACATGAAAGATTCTGCTTCTTGTTACTGCGGCAATGCTAGTGGAAATGTGCATCAGTCGCTATTAGACTGCAAAGTCTATATCATCAAGAGAGATACAATAGACAATTGTAAAACGTGACTCTCCAATCACACAGGCATTAATGTTATTTCGCCAACATATTTGACTATATTTTCAAATGTGTACAAACATATGCTGTATCGCTTCCTCGCTTCAACTTTCTTATCCTTTCTTTAAATATCAGAGAGTGAATACTTAAGCTGGATAATTTTTCTCCAATCCCTTTTACAGCTGTGAATAAAACGTGTTTGAAATGAGATCAACATGCCTATGACCATAGCACTTCCTGGTATGTTCCGCGTTTATTTCATTTCATTTATGACTGAACCCCCCAATCTAAGAAACTTTTGGTTTTCAGTATATTTGTTACATGTACATAATAGAGCCTACCAAATGCAATCATATATCAGACGTTCTGGATACCAGCTGGTAAAGAATATAATGGTTACCAATTTTGTGCAATACAGTATATTTACTTGTGGTAATCCAAGATACACACAATACTATTCCCGATAATGCACTCAGAGGTAGAGGCGAGAATGTCTACTCTGTCGATTCTGGTGTAATATGATTATCCGTGACTGGTTAATTGATGGGACAGGACAATCTGATTAGGGAAGCGATACTCTCAATGTTCCGTTCACAGCAGTGTGAAAATTGTTCACGGGGAAATAAAACAATTAAGATCTATTATTTTCTCGGCAACAATTCCAAAGTAGTTTACTTCTGAGCATATTGATTTTGTGTGGTATGAAATACTTTTACGGCCTTTTGTGTCTCTCATCTCAAAATGGTTGTCTGAAAGGGGACTTTTCAACAATAACATACGAAATGTGAAAGTGCCCATGTTTTGTAGATGAGAATATGAAAAATCCTCGTTGGAGGGATGACTGGACACCTATCTATATAGGAAGTTATTCTTCTCAAGGCTGGCTGAATTCGTTTCCTTTGTTATTGCAATTTCTACTTTGTTCAAGACAATCCTTTCTTTATTTTGCCTCCACATCCTCGAATGCTCATATCCTCCTCTAAATGGGTTCAAGAATCAGTCTGCTTACAATACAGAAACAGAAGACTGAACCTGTTTTGTCGTGGTGATACAAGCAAGGGTTCAGTGAGGTAATCTGCTAGTGAAACCTTAGATTCGCAATGACGACGATCGCAGATCAATTCAAAACATTGTGTGCTGGCTGTTCTTGACGAACATACGAGGATATGACTGAATATTTCAAAGCTGACGAAAAAACCCACAAAGAAATCCTCAAACATTAAGGCGTCTTAAAAACGTGAAATATATTTCTCGAAGTGTATTTGTTGGTACTCGAAGTTCTCCTGCATATGTCAGGGAACCCTCAATCCCGATCCAGGGCTCAGAGTCATTTGACAAGTCAGAACAGCAGTGTGAGTTATCTTTTTATGAAATAAATCGAACATACGAACGCCTTTCATGACGATCCTATTAGGAATTTAGTTCATTATCCTTTCAAACTGAACCTTTCGTGTAAGTATTTGAAAGGGCATCTTACTTGAGAGATCTAATGTTACCGTGAAACGTATCTCACACATTATTGTGACGGTCTTATGTCAGACTGTAGACAGCGAACACATCACTTTTCTATTTAATTTGATTTTCACATCACATTAAGCTGGAGTATATTGAAATCGCCGTAGATGATTTGATAAGTCTCAACCGGATCTTAAAGGGACCATGTCAAAATATTCAGTCCACAGTTAAGAGCTGTGTGGTTGAAAGGGTATGAGTTTAACCTTGTGTTAATTCTGGGTGGTGTGATATCCTTTACCGGCGGACATGTGAATACAGTACCATAAATGAACAACAATTCCCAATTTGAACGCACTTAAACACTTAGGATGTGGGACGTCTGCAATCTGGAGAGAATTGATATTACAGCCATATCGTGACTAAAGTTGGTTCAAAATTCATAATACATACAAAAAATGATACAAAATTACATCGTCTCTGGTTTATGTTGCACTGTAACTGTTGCACCGATGTTAAAAACATTTAACATTACTCTTGTGTCCAAGAGTGAGTGAGTGGCTGAGTGAGTTAATATTTTGTAACAGTTAATAATGACATTGTATATCAAGAATATTAGAAACCAAAACCTTGTTCACACAGAACAGTAAAACCACCGATATATCGCAGATATCCATTCAAAGTTAGTAATTAAATCTAAAACAGTTTAAGAATAGATGACAATACAATATAAAAACGGGCTGTAGATTTCCCACAACTGAAGGTAGATCACTTCACTAGGGACCATGGGGACTTACCTGTGTCGACGAAACATGTGCAGTTGTTAATATCTTGAATCAGTCAGTGGGCAAGCCACAAATCAAAACTGCCCGCGTTGGCTTTCTAACCAGCTTAATGTTTGAATGCCAAAGGGGGCATAATCTGTCTGTGGTTAGGAAATGGAATCTTTCTATTTAAAGGCGATGACTATTTCATTAACTGAGAAAATAATGGCCTTGTCTGACGTTACAGTTTGATACGATCAACATTTAGAGGCAAGGTTTGTTTCGTTTCTCCTCTCAATCATTTGTAGCTGTCTCCATTCGGACATATAATGGTAAATGGAACAAAAAATCAGAAGTGATGAATTTGATGAATGGCCTTGTGTAGCGTTCAGTTTTATACGATTAACATTGAGTGCTGAGGTAGACATCTCCATCGGATAGCCTCATGGTTCAAGGAATGCACTTTCGCTAAGGTGATGAATGTAAAGTGAACGACAAATATATGTGTGGTATATGTGTGCTGGCGCATGTGTGCCACATGTGAAACATGTGCATGTTTTATTACATAAGGTAATATGTATCTCAAAATCCTTCTGTCCAATCACATGGTGATGACTGACGTTGAAGGCGGCGGGGCGGGGTCACTAAATGGTCAATAAATATGTAAACAAGTTACTGCATAAAACTCAACATCACTTCCAGTCACCAAATCGGGTGTTCATCGCAACAGATAGCCAACAAAGATATAATCAGGATACATACTAAAGTCAAGCATAATATATACAGTGACATGATGACATGTATCAGGTAACACACAATACAGCACCATGACATATACCAAACGCGTATAGTGTAGCGTACTGATGAGGTTATGTGGTTATGTGGTTAGGTTATGTTATATGTTGGACTGAGATGTGAGTTACGTCCTCTTTTATCACTCTTGCGAAGTAAGACAAAAAAGCATTCAGGACATGTGTTGACAGACGGCATTTTGTTCGGTCCTGCCAAGGTTAAGGACACACTATATGGTACACCTTCCGTTACCTCTGTCATAGCATGCAACAATAAATGTCTTTGCTTCACTTTAGAAATGGCAGATCCGCTGCATCTAAGAAAAGCCTTCCTTTCAAAGAAAATTAGTTTTTAGGTAACTTAACCGTGGACCTTTCATTCAGTGTGTGCTAAGTCAATATTTCTGTCATGATCAGTCAAGTGTACATTATCTCTCCCTCAGTACGAGAGCCCCCTCCAACAGGTTCCCTATATTCCAAATGTCAAATCGGTATTGCACCCGTACTTCTAGGTGCCTCATTCTAACTGCATTCAACTCATGGAGTGAAATGGGATGGGCACACCAACATAGCGAGCATCGTTTTGATACGGTTTGGAAGAGAAAACAACAAACTTTGCAATCCTGACCTCTCGACTGGCTGGGCAGTATACTTTCAATATTTGGTATCCTTATGTGAAGATGTTGACATACTGACTTTGCAAACGTGGCTTTGCAGTGTAGCAACATACGTGGATAATGATACATTTTTACACATACTGATCTGAGTATATTCATTTATGTCCCTGTGATTGACGTCTTTTCCAATCGCTCAAATTCATATAATATCAAACAGACCTTTCACCGCAAACATGACATTTGTTTGTTGGGAAGTGTGTTTCGTCCTTCAGGAAGACTTCCAGATTAAAGTTTACAGAAATCTGATGTATTAATAGAATCAAGAATGACCAATCTCTAAATACCATGTTCAACCTTCTGATATGGAACCTGCACGTTAAGTTTATAAACTGACAGTTCCTCTACAACCATACACAAATTCTCAAAAGTAATTCAATTCATGACGGCTACATGACTTTTACTGACCGCTGTGCAAATTCCTCTGACCCAGGTACCTTGAGGGCGTTTCAAGGAAACCCATGCATCATTTTGTCCTGCCGTATTAAGGAATGAAAAGATACACCGCAGATATTTCATCAAAATGCCAAGAAAAACATTTTTTTCTCCTAGGCCATCAGTCTTTTCTTGATTGCTGTATACTGATTCAAATGAATGAAGTCAGTATAAACACGTGGAATGGTTTCTAGATCAGCAATGAATAGAAAAGACTGATTGTTTGCATAGTACATTTTCTGACAGAGGTCCAAGCTGAAAATGTATTCATAAAACTTTGCTCAGACCGAGACTGTGTGAATGTGCTTCTGTCGATATCAGTGTAAGATGTTAATCCGTGTCTTTATTTGTTACACGTAACAGGACAATCAGACCACAGAAAACAATACCCTCAACGCATATCGTAAATCCATGTTGTGATATCTACCCAAATGTAAAATGAAAATATGGATAAACACTTTTAAATGTGTTCAGAGATCGTATTCATATATATATTTCGGGGACCCGTGAAGGTCCCGGGGTAGAATAGGCCTTCAGCAACCCGTGCTTGCCAAAAAGGCAACTATGATTGTCGTAAGAGGCGACTAAAGGGATCGGGTGGTCAGACTCTCTGACTTGGTTGACACATGTCATCGGTTCCCAGTTGCGCAGATCGATGTTCATGATATTGATCACTGGTTGATCACTGGATTGTCTGTTCGAGACTCGATTATTTATAGACCGCCGCCATATAGCTGGAATATTGCTGGGTGTGGCGTAAAACTAAACTCACTCACTCACGGAATCTGTATTTCGGGATTCAAGAATACTTCACACAAAGACAATATCTCTCCAGCAGTTTGTCGTGTATACGAATTATTGTAATGTTGAATCATTGCAGGTACCGTCCATTAAAGAAATAATTTATATCATAATGATTTTGTATGGAATAATATATCACACATTGTTGGCCATCATTTATTTCTTACGGTTTACTGTTAAAGGATGTAGAAAAATGCAAACAATCTCAGTGGAAAAGAGATGAATTTTAAGACGGAGCAGTGAAAACATCCTTCTCGCTTTTTATGCATGAGCAACGAATCGGTGAATGAATTATCCCTCTAAAATAAGCTCGACACTGAAACTTTGAAACCACAAAATACAATTCCATTTGGGTAATCAGAAAATTTGACTGATCGATTTTAGCTGTTCGGAAAAAAGCAGAAAGGAATGAGAGATGTGAGCAGCATGATGTGATGAAGCGGTTGAAAAGCAAAAGCTATCAGCTCCGTTTTCCTTATTTCTGTTTCATTTTCCCCCAAAGGCACTGAATCCTAGTTAGAATAACGATGAAAGTAGTCTGTGACACAAACTCGCTGTGAAAGAAAACTGACATTAGTTGTAAATTATTGTTACTTCATTTTGTTTACGTCTTATCCAAACAAGAGTTTAGAGAAATTGACCGCTTCTTAATCCAAGATCTGGATTTGATTTCCAACAATGCACGAAGTCTAGATCTCTTGTTGGTGCATCTACTATAAGATAATTCACTTTGTTCTAGAACTGGTGCAAAACACATTGAAGTCATATTTTTTTATAATCTGTGCACAGTGTAGTATAAAACACACAAATTCGAAAATGAGCTAAGCGTCAGTAGCCAAAGGGCTGGTTCCCGACTGCTTTATCATTTCACAACCATTTCCGTGCTTCATTTCCCCAACTAGGCACATGAACAGTTAGAGACATTCTTTTTTGACTCGACCTTCCAGTTTTGTGTTAAGGCTGACACATACATTTATGTTGAGATAGTATTACTTCGTTGTTACGTTTTGGTGCATGTTGTTATGTTTGGTGATCCAAACATTGGATCAGTCGGTTAGTTGTGTGGCTGAGGCTTTGTTTCTAACCTGAGCTTAAACTCCTATAAAGTAAAAGGTTGGTTCTTGACAGCCCCACAAAGTCTTAATACTCACAAGAGTAGAAATATAGTAGGACACAATAAAATAATTTCAAAACTAAACGGGATTACAACACGATAAATGCTCAACTGACCCTCTACTTAGGATTTGAGCGAGTTTAGTTTTACGCCACATTTAGCAATATTCCAGAAATATCACCGCTGAGAATACTAAACTTGGGGTTCACAAACTGTGCGGATGTGGGGAATCGAACTGATTTCCCAGAATCATTTGAACTGTCGAACAGACGTGTATAACGTGCATGTGTTTATCGTAATAGTTCATACGTACGATTGCAGTGATATTTAGGAAAATGAAAAACAACACATATTGTACGATTTAGAAAGTTGGTAGAGCAAAACTGACTTTAAAAGTGTTGGTACTTACGTATCTATATATCTACTTGAGCAGTATAAAGTTATTATACATAGAATTTCACTGGTCAACATATCTCCATCAGTTTACAAATATATCATTAGAGCGATATATTCGTGTCGAAATGGTTCGTGCTGCTAACGCCTTTCATAACAACGCTTGCAAAATAATAGAAACTCTCGGTGTCTGGCTTTTGTTGTATAGATCTGCATGTATCACTACACACACAGTGTGTTCTTGTTCCTGCTCTTATCTATCTTCAGTTAAACAAGAACGTTCACAGCCTTCTACGCCTCCTAAAATTCAGTCTCTGTGTGTGTGTGTGTCTGTGTGTGAGTGTCTGTGTGTGTGTCTGTCTGTGTGTCTGTCTGGGTGTGTGTGCGTGTGGTAGCCTAGTGCTTAAAGCGTTCGCTCGTCAGGCCGATGACTCGGGTTCGATTCCCCACATGGGTACACTGTTTGGAGCACATTTCTGTTGTCCACGCCGTGATATTGCTGAAATATTGCTGAAAGTGGCGTAAAACCCAACTCCCTCACTCACTCCTAGAGTCAGTCAGCTGTATTATTCTTACATCCAAAACGACTTCCGATGTGAGTGTTGAGTGCCAATCCAATGCCAATACAATAAACGGTATTACCACATACGGCACGGACCATCTTCCTGGTTTAAGCCTGCAGGGGTTTTATTATTCAATAAAGGATGTGCGTTATTAACTAGTGTTTTCTCTCGTCTCCCCAGAAGGTGGAGTAAATCAAGTTAAGGTTGATTTGTGGCCACTTGGAAATCGATTTCGATGCGTTCAGAATCCACTCGGAGAATGCAAGTCAACAGCTCTCCTTAATGTTTCAAAGTTCTTCAGCCTTGTTTGGGGTTTAACACGATTTCGTAACATGTTATGAATTATTTTCGCGTTACCCTGAAAGCGTTGAAAAACTAATTGGATTCCAAAGGCATTTAACTCGCAGCTGTTTCATTTTAATACCTAAGACAATAGAAAGATATCTCCATTTCTACGGAAATCGCGTCAGATGCCATTAAACGCTCCCTTTGAGAAATTCGGAGAAAGGCGTTTTTCTTGACAGGTGTCTAACATTACCAGGCTGCAGTGCGTGACTACTGTATTTAGTAACGTAATCACGATATGTTGTAGAAGCAGTTTGGAAACAATCGATAAAAAGTTGAAAGGCAGTTGAGCCTTATACTGAAAAACATGAACAGAACCTGTTGACTTCCTTTCACTGAACAAGAACGGGCGTACAATCTCATCGTGGATAGATTTAGTCCCTACTGCAGTTTACTTGTGTATTATATAGGACGGTGTGTCTTGAATTTCTTGGAGACGTCTTGTTTACAGGTAGGTCTGCCCTTAAAGAGTACATGTGAATAAACAAATAAATAAACAAATACATATATGGACGAAGTGAGTGAGTTTAGTTTTACGCCGCCCTTAGCAATATTCCAAATTTATGGCTGCTTTCAGGAGATAATCGAGTCTGGACCAGTGATCAACAGCATGAGCGTCGAACTGCGCAATTGGGAACCGATGGTATGTGTCAACCAAATCTGACCACCCGATCCCGTTAGTCGTCTCTTACGATAAGAATAATCGCCTTTTGTGGCAAGCATGGGTTGCTGAAGACTTATTCTACCCCGGATCTTCACGGTAAAATTGGACGAAATATTCCTCAGACATTGTAATAATGCAGTGATCACACCGTGTCATTGGGGCAAAACGGATAACCCAATAAAAGACTAGATGGCGCCTGCCGCGATATTTAATGCATTTGCAGATTGACATTCAAAGTGATAGAGTCCAGATTTGTGATATATCGCTTGAAAAAGAATATTGGTAAATATACCACCATGTAAAAACATATTTCACAATGTTAAATTATCGTGTTATTTCTCACACGGTTAACGGCACATCCAATTCCACGCTCACGTCCACTCCTACAACCACGCCCACATGACATGTGTATCTTGAATCTTAGAAACACGTGTGTATCGAACATTCGAGTATAAAACATATATTCGCACATAAGGATTGATGACCTTTCCCGGAGGAAACTTTTTCAAATACAGCAAAATGTATACAATCTCATAACTAAATTTAATCAATTCAAATCCGACATGTCTACATAATGATTTATTTTTAACCTTACATATGGAGTTCTGTTTCTAGTTTACTCCATACACGTATATTACACATATCCCACCTTACAATCATGTGTCAGGCGTTCACGATAGCAGCTCAGGTACAAGAATAGAATTTGTACAATTGTACCAACAGAATATATTTTCTAGTGCAAGTCCAAGATACACACGATGTTATATTTTCTTATAAAACACTCTGTCATCGGCACTCTGTCTTCCGACATGATTATCCATGTCTGTAGTTAATAGATGTGATAGGACAATCAGATTAGAGTAGCGATACCTTCAACTCCTCACTCACAATCCTGTTATGATACTCACCACAAGAAATAACCCAGTGTTAATGTATCAGGGTGCGGATGGGTATCGTAGTGGCTGAAGCGTTCGCTCGTCACGCCGAAGACCCGGGTTCGATTCCTCAGATGAGTGTTCAGTGTGTCAATCCTATTTCCGCTGCTATCATAATGCTGGAATGTTGCTATAAGCGGCGTAAAACTAAACTCACTCACTCACTGTTGTATCTCATTCCAAGAATTTTTACCCATAGTAATTCACACCAACACAATAGCTCTGTCACGCGCAGTCATATATTCCATTATATTAGTCAATGAATCCCAACTGACATAAATGAAATAACGTATGAGAGTACATGTAATAATTTTGTGGGAAGTATTATTCGAGACATTTGAAATTTGAAAATCTTATGTTCGGCAAATCTGAGAAACGTTTACTATTTCAGGAAGGACCAAGGAAAGACACAAAATATCCGTGATTGGTATCTTCAGTTTTCAGTTCAGCAATTTGACATATTTGGAGATTATGCTTTCATTGAACGATGTTTATGTCTGGTAATCTCCATACAATGAGGCACAATAGCAGTAGACATTGCACAGAAATCATAATATACTTCCATATCTACGACAAAAGTAGGTAAGAAAAGACTTAAGACTTAGTTTAAAACTGACGGAAAATTACATGAAGAAATTTTCAATAGACATGAGTGAGTAAGTCTAGTTTTACGCAGCAGCTGCATGGTGGCGGTTTGTAAATAAAGAAGTCCGGACCAGGCAATCCAGTGGTCAACATCATGAACGTCTACGCAACTGGGATACAACTTCTTGAAAACAACTGGTGAACGTAAAAGAGATTACAGTAATGAAGTGCTCCTCTATAATATTGCCACATGAGTGAGTGAGTTAATATTTAACGTCACATCGGCAATATATCAGCCATATCGTGACGGGAACAAAACACTTAAATGCAATACATGTATATTATAAAAAATCTGTCAACAAAGGACAGTAAAACAACTAGAATATCAAAGAGTAGAATGTCAAACTAGTAACTATACCTAACACAATTTATCTATAGAGGAGAATACAATATAAGAATGGGCTATAGATTGCTAACAACTGAAGGTAGATCACCATACTTGGGACCATGGGGACTTACTTTCGCTACCTGCATGGACTCTAGCTGGATTTACTTCATCCCCTCAGCCGTCAGCAATTTGGGAAATCTAGCCATACACTAAAAAGACACTTATTCTACGATTAAAACCTGGAAATTAAGAATTTACTTTGAATGTTTGTGGACTTACGTACCCTCTCAAGAGGACAATAGTTTTACAGTACTTCAACCCCCTTGAGAATACAGCCACTAACAAGCACAGTTATGAATTTAAACTTCCCCTAATAAAATAATTATCTATTAACAATTCAGTTAATAAATCTAATTCTTCTAGAAATGCAATGACTAAATGAGAACTTGTGTTATTAAAAAGATCCTTCATAGTTCGTGAATTAAAATACTGATACCTTGTGATGGTATTGCCACATGAACACGACCAGACCAGATTATACTCGGATTTTCACATCAAAATCAATATACGCAACCCAAGGGCAGATAAATGTAAAAATGTAGCATTATAATGAGATTAACAGCAGAGGTTCAGTTAACTTAAGTAAAGGTATAGCGTTCACATGGAGCTGGGTGATGTGACCAGAAGCCAGCAACTACCAGAGACATCTACCGATTCAGCGTGTACTCCACTGTGCTATTATCGCATCATCTACCAAAATACACTTGTTGATTGCAAACTGTTTCAAAGTTTAAGATAAATGTACATACTTCACAGATTAGGTAAATTACAATAGATACTGAATCTATTTATGGATAGCTTGTAACCCAGTTCCTGGGTTGAGAGACGAAATTACCATCGCCCATCCATGTTCCTCCACACTCTCCTTGTTGAGGTCTCAAGTCGGTAACGCAATGAATGCTCTACTGCTCATAAACCTTTCATCGATTGTTTCCAGACTGCTCCTGCACCATATCCCGATTATGTCCCGAAGTATAAAAGTCACGCACTGTCTTGTAATGTCCGACAACTGTCAACAGAAATGCCATTATCCTGATTTCTCAAAGGCACCGCATCTGACGCAAATGGCACATAAAAGGGAATACTTGTCCATGTTTTATATATTAAAATAAAACAGCTCCAAATTAAATGTCTTTGAAATCCATTTTGTTTTCCAACCCTTTCATGGCAATGCCCGGAAACACCATAACATGTTGCAGAATTGTGTTAAATCCTCAACAAGGTTGGAGAACTTTTAGGAGAGATATTTACGAGAGCTGTTGACGTGCTTCCTCTGAGTGGATTACGAATGCATTCGAATCGATTTCCAACTGGATACAAATGAACCTGTAATGAATTTATTGTACTTTGTGGAGACATGACAGAAAACAGTAGTTAATAACGCACATCATGTATTGAATGCCAAAGCCCAAGAGGCGGGCTATACCATCCGTGCTATCACCGTTCTTGTATTTGCATCATCGCACATGAGTATTGCGCATCGGAATTTGTTCAGTGTTCTGGGGTGGAACAGCATGTTCCCCTATTTTGGCATTGAGATCAGTGACAACTGTCATATTATGTCTGAAATATTAAACACAAAATCAATATTTCAACGTACTGCAGGAAGTTTGTGAGATAAAGATGAGTAGAGTGACTTCACTAGGTGTTTGATGTTAGATGTGGCCATGAATTGGAATATGCGGTAGAAATGTGTAGTGACATCTGCAGTCGTTTGAAGGCCCGCAACAACACCTAGGCAGTGACGGTTGATCATACAGAGCTGTTGCGACTGTTGGGGGACTAGTGGACAGCTGGGTCCTCAGTTTCCACTTTCACAGTTTCCGGTATTTCACATCTGCATTCTTTTAATTATCTCATTATTCAGTGTCCAGGAGACGAGAGAAAGCAGTAGTCAATAACGCACATCAGGGCTGTCTTTGTGTGTGTTTGTTTGTTTTGGGAGGGGGTGATCTACTTATGCGTTGGTATTGTTTAAGGCCAGCATCCGCATTGTATTTCGCTTAGCGTTTTGAAGCGGAATTTCATTTCTTCTTCATTGGGATCAGTGATAATTATTTTCCCTCACGGATGAATGTGGCTTTCTGATTGGCTAAGCGCTATTCTATTATTTTCAATTGTTACAGTTAAGAATTTACCGTGACAACAATGTAAGAAATCCCCTTGTGAACCAGCAAAACAGAACAAAGACAAGTTTAAAATATTCAGATATTATTATTATACAACGAGAGCAAGGTATACAAAGTCACAAGTCAATATAACAATGCTGATTACAAACACAATCCAAGAGAGACAAAATCTAAGTCAATGGGTCACAAAATACAATAGAGCAAACTCACCAAAGTCTTGGTGTGAGAGAGAATCAAATATGGCAGAATGTCAACACACCGATCGGTGCGACAGCAGATAATGTAGGTCAGGCGTTGACGGGTTTTGATGATCAAGCGTGGCAGTAACTCCAGCAAATATGAATGAGTGTGAGTGTCGCCCTCAACACGGTAACCAGCCTTTATATAGATATTTAGGCATTTCCCGAAAGTTCGTCAACACTGTAGAATGCCCTCGAATAAGTCTCCCGGAAGTAGACACATAGAAAACTAGGAGCAGATAAATTCCGGAAAACCAAAATGCTAAAAGTGTTGACCAGCTATTAAAACGAAATGTGACCCATCATATTTAATATTCAAAACACTAAATGTTGTGACCCAATAATAATTATTACTTAATTAATAACAAAATATACAGAAAATACATACTCGTAACACATGATGTATTATTTTCAATGTACACTGCTTAAAATTCCGAACTCTTCTGGTGCTTCATGGTGGTACTTCTTTGCCTCGAATAAAAAAGAATCACGCATGAAGCACGGAAATTAGCGATGTTTTGCGATTGGAAATCGATGGAAGGGAGATAATCTGTTTACCTTGTGTCGTCTGCAAAATGGCGATTCGCTTCGCATTCAACAAAAGTGCTTCAAACAGCTAAATTATAATTCAGGTGTTCGGTAAGATAAATGTTGTTCACTGGTCCATGCGGGCTGGAGGAACATAAACAAATCTCGAGGGTACATGAGCCCATGGCCCCCTCGTAACCAGTGAACAACTTATATTGTCATTTCTGGAAAATGAAATCTAAAAGAAGAATCGTCATTAAGACGTACTGGAGGAAAGTTGGGAGAAAGATCTGAAGAGAGTGTTCAGGAGGTGCTGTAATTCTCATATGTCTAATGGCAGATATTACCCTGTGAACAATACACACAACATGCGCAAGTGATGTCTGCAGACAGGATGTGGTGCTACACTGCGACATCCAGACTGTGACAATTTGTTTTGTCTTGTTTTAACAGTTTTCAAAATCTAATTGTTCCATTATTTAGCGTCTACATTTCTTGTTGTACTACAAGATGCCAAACAAACTAAATTACAATACATCCATTTATCTTGGTAGGATATATCTAATTTGTTTGAAGGTCCACCTCCACTGCAGTGAGGAGATTGTGATGCATTATCGCAATTCTTTCCAAAAATAACACAGGGTAGACATTTGGACGAGCGCTAATTAGACTGCACGCTGATTCCCACCACGAGTTTAGGAACTGCCAGCTAAACAATGCAGACACGGAGTCTGTTAATTGTGGAGTTTGGGCAGAAACATGCCGCCATTGACTAAGGTAGAGTGTCAACGTGTTTTTAAAGAGTACTGTGTTATTGTGCTTTTAAAGAGTATTGTGTTCCGTTGACAACGAAAGACAGTCGGGCCTCCCACGCATGGAAACAATGATATGGCTCCAGTGCTTTAAGCACTAAACCTACAACATCATCACACTGGTTTATGTAACATCAACTTTTTCAGACTGTGTCTTATGTGGTTTGTGGTCTTATGTATATGTATCTTTTGTTGTATTGAATGTGTTTGCAATGTTAAAGCACATTTGCAAATTTGCATGGGGATAGTGACGCACCATCTTATTTAAACATATTTCTGTTTGAAATGCAGGAAAACCTATTCCATGATAGTCGTATCCCCTTGTGCAGGTTTTTGTCCCTTTGATCCACTAATCTTTCCATGTGGGTTCCGTGTACATCAAGATGTAAGAATTGTAATATTCTCTTCAGATCCACGTCAAAATCTTTCAACTCTTTGACTCTATGAGAGGTTCATTGACGGACTGGCTTTTATTGCTGTGCCTCACCCTTACCCTCGAACATACTCCAAAATGAAAAGGAGTCCAGAAACAATTCTCAGTTTTAGAGCTGAGTCAGTCCAGTTCAAGATGAATATCATGTAGTTGGAGTCCACGTCGATAGCTGTCTGCGGTGGGTGCAGTGTGCAGACATTTGCGTCCCCTGATATTTTTGTTGTCTCAGCACCTTGTCCTTGCCCATGATTGTAGCCAGATTTATTTTGGACTTTTATTAAATAATGCGAAAAGACATGTGTTTCAATTCTATTCAAAGCAGAGTTAACGTTTATTCCAACTCACAGACGAGGCTCACTCATTGACTCACTGTTTTACTCATCAATTTTCTTTTCATTGATGAAGTTTGATTTTCCACTTGGGTACGATGGTGACGGATATTGCTGAAGGTTCCTAAAAGCTTATTCACCACTTACCTATATACAGATGTAGTAATGGTATCACACATTGAGAATGAGAAACACTTGGGCAATTAGCAGGTATTTACATTGTTTAATCTGGAGTGACTGAGAAGATGTTGCTTCAGATTGCAGTAAGTAAGGACCCCACCGAATAATGACAATAATCAGTCACGAAATAGAACCCATGTCATATGGTAAGTGTACAGTACATAAATATACTACATTAAAGGGTATTATGTTGAATATTCCACAGACGTACATATGCCGACTAAATTACTTAAATGGATACACCGCCGAGTACATGAGGTTATAGTAAATGTAGTCAGTACATCATAAATAGACTCATCTGACATGCTTCCTAATGGTACCCAGGTATGCTACATATTGCACATACTGAATAAACTTCATTCCTGATCAATGTGAACATACCAAGAGTCCAAAACTCGCAATATATGAATACCCTCATAAAGCGAGACTGCTACTAACACATATTTATTAACCAGGAAGTTTTATCTATTCAAGCCCCAGTATTTTCACTGTATATTGAATATATCACTCCGCGCACCTAGCTATCGTACGTACATTACCGATTTAAGCCAACTGGTATAGTGTAACGTATGTGAACCTCTTCTGGTCAATGCCATATCATCCAGACAATCTGTCACGTGTCTGTATCGATCTCTTTATACATTGGACTAAAGTCGAAAATTCTAAGTGATAGATGCGTTTCTTGGCGAATTGTTTTCCATTTTGGGAACAGCCTTTGAATGTTTGCTGATAAAGCATCTGACACTAACCCCACTCAACCAAGATCGGAACATAAATAGGGTTAAAGAGGTGTTCTATCGACCTCAGAGCACCAACGGCTTTCTCTTCAACACCGTGTGTATTGACACCTTTCCTCGGTAAAAGACAAGTAGTATGAATGACAACTGCTTGTATGTCACAACGTCTTTCGGCTATTCCTTGCCCTGACACGCTGACACAAGACACAAGAAATAGTCATCAATATTATTTGTCTTTAACTTCAACACCAACTCCTAAGCGCCTCTCAAGAATCTCACCTTTTCACAGGTATCCAGTCGAAGTGATCAAAGGTATCAAACGACGATGTCAATACATTGTTCAATATACCTAGGGAGAAAATCAAATCAATTGAAATGTACATAAAAGTGGTACTTTTTCTCGCACTTTTCACGAGATCTTTGTATTGGCAAATACATTATAATGCAATAAATTCGGATTCAGATAACCGTATTGTGATACATATTGCGATATATTGGGAACGTAAGTATTTGACAGCAAGTGCCTCTCATTGTACATGTCGATCCTAGATTATGAAATTGGCTTGTATAGTCATGGAGTCATTTTAGATTCTCTTTAGAATTGAGAACATCTGGCTGTATGACTACTCTAAGTAATTCGTTAATGCCCTGGGACCACTATCATAAAAACGTACCATTCTATATGTATCTATATTGTATGTGGCAGCACCAACAGTTCTAATGCTTCTGAGTCGACTGAAGCTTGAAAGTCCCGTCGAGTACCTGCAGTGATATAATAGAGGGGCACACCAAGTTCTATTTTTGATCAGTGATACACGATTGATAATGAAAGCCACTTTCCCATTCAGAATCAATACACTTCCTGCGACATAATTCACTTCCCTGCACTACATGCTCTGTTTTGTATACAAGCAATGCCTTCAGAAGGACTCCATCACTTGTTCTTAAATCTCTTTACACAGTCGTCGCTGTGGAGTCCAGGGTTCTTAATAATATTGCATGCAGACTTTTATTTTCCAGTGTACATCTTAACGCGGCCGTGAACGAAACGTTGAAGTTAACGCCTGTCTAATTAGAGTGTAGTATCAGATCGAATTACTGCAGACATGGATTATCACGCCAATGTCAGAGAATACATTCACACTTCTTTGGGAAAGACAAATGCCGGAGTCTGATTATAGTTTCAAAAATATTACATTGTGTGTATCTTGGATTTCTGCCAGAAAACATACAACAGTAATATTCATATTTTGCTTGTTTGATCCAGTTAACCGGACGTCTCGCTATCCGGACGATTTTCGAATGAACCAAAAATGTCCGGATAAACGGGATTCGACTGTATAGAAATGTCCTGTAAACGCCATCTTTCTAATGATTCCAATTGGCATTTACATTTCAAAGACTTCAAACTTTCAATTTCAAATTCTGCAGGTTATTTTCATTCTTTGATAGTGCGGAATTGACAATTTGATTGATGAATTTCCTTACAAACACATCAAACTACTTCGCTCTGTATTTTTCACATCTCCTCATACTGTTACGTTGTCTCATAAACAGCTACTTTTCAGAATATCTGTTTTTTTCAGTAGAAGAGTCTCTATTAGTATATGAGTTAGAGATGTGTGAACATTTCCTACTAACCTTACATGGTAAACTGCTGCTTGTGCTTCTACCTTCACAACATGTGACGTCGCTCTTTGATTATCAACAGACATCCGTGATGTAGCTGGAATATTGTAGTGTTAAAAAGGTAATCAACAAGTAAGTCACTCAAAAATATTGTTTCTGTAAACACTTGAATAATCATTTTAGATGTGATTTGCGATGAGAATATACAGGCCTAACCACCGTTCCCGTGTTAGGAGATGTTAATGCAGACAGGAATGAATTTGTCTGAGAGTTGGCATCTAACCTTGATTCGGCAACAGTCTGTTCTTGCTCAGTCAATGTAATAGTTTCACACATTCACATTCAAATGCTGCGTGTCCTGACTGTAGACTCACAGAGCACTGGCATTCTGAGAGTTTATCTATGACTGTAAGGTCCAGGAGGATTCTGTTTTCTGCGAAATCTGGGGGTACTCCCACTTTACCAGTGTCATTATCCGATATTCCTTAACTATGGTTAACTAACAGCAAAGTAGGAGTAACTGGAAATCTGATCACAACGATGCGCTCTTGTTTGGAGATCCGGAAATGGGCAGTTTAGCATGGATGAGATGTCCAGAAAACAGAAACTCGGCGTGGGTCCACGGTACATTTGAACCATCAGTGCAGCTTCATAAATAAAGAACGTTAAATTTTAACCAGAATGGTTCATTGTACGATCACCATCGATAAGGACTTTTCAGCCTGTCGTTTCATTTTGCTTTCAAACTGTAGTCTTGGTGTAGTCACAAGAGTGAAAACATCTTACTTGAACGATCTCGAGATATTACCGAATTTCAAAATTATTGTACCAGACTAAAAACGTCTATTGAAAGATTATTGCAATTTTCACGTCCGAATAAGCTTGAGTATCTTGACATGGCTATTTTAGATGTCTTTGGTCAGCCCCGGGGGAACCGTACCGAAACACACAAACGAGGGAGAGCCATTGGTGTTGTGTGGTTGCCAGTGGATCAGCCTTTAAATTTAAAAGTACATTTTTCTTGAAAGATCTGAAGTTATAATAGAATTTCAAAAAAAATATTGTGACGGCCCTGTGCACGACTGCAAAAGATCAACATATCACTTTTCTTTGCATTTTGACTGAATAGAACATTTTCATGTCAAAATTAACTGCAGTACATCGACATTACTGTTTTAGATGCCTTTGATCAGCTCCTGGTGGACAGTGTCAAAACACAAACAACAGGCAAAGCCATTGGCGCTCTGTAGTCGCTGGAGGATCTTTTCAACCTTAATTCAAGCTAATTCTTTTCTTGTTTGATGAGGTCTGATGTGAGATGCCTTATGAGAAGACGACTAAAAGCAAAGACCAGCATGAACAATTCCCAAAAGAAGCCAACTGTCACTTAGAATTTAAAACTTTTGCGCATCGAGCAATGAGATTGACACAAACATGTGGTCGGTTGGATGGGTACAAATTCAGCATGCATTACAAAGAGGCAGTCGGCTTTTTCCGGATGGGAAGTGTACAAATACACCGAAAAGACGTGGTCAGTATACTGTGTGGGGATGTGATCATGAGTTCCCAAACTACTTCACATCGATACATACTTCTCTTACAATCACTTCATGTGCCGGATAATTATATAGTACATGATTTGGGTTTGAAACCATTTGTAGCAGATTTAGTTTGCCTAGGAATCATATAGTGCATTAAAGTTCATCCGGTATATCTAGGCATGAAGTGTAGCTATAAACTTACGTGGTATGTTCAGTGCCACCATTTATGTAATGCATTCAGTATACAAATTATGCGTGAGGAGCGCTTTGAAATGTCAAAGTGGTAACTTAATTTGACCTACATTTACTCTCCCCATATCAAGGGAACACGTGTCCTGATTCTAACCAAAATCATTCTGCTTGGAGTATACCCAGATCGTCTGATCTCTTAAACCCATTCCTACCCACAAACCGATTCCTGCTGTGTGTCTGTGATTACTGACGCATAGCACTCTCCCTAAGTAGTCCATGTTGAATACAGGTGACCAGATCCAGAGCAGAGTCATGAATCAGCTCCCCTCAGCTCCCTCATATTGTGTCTTTAGGAGTAAGTTTTTTTTTATCTTGGAAGAATCGTATCAATGTGGATGAACTATTCAACCTTAGACCACATGCTATGGAGTTCCTGGGACCATCTTTCGACAGCATCAAGCAAAAATCCCCTTATATGACGCTCATATCCAGGCACATTGCCCTACAGCGCTATGTACATTACTATCCCTTGTCACACAACACCGTGGGACTTTTCCATACTTTTGCAACTAACTGGTGAGTATACAGTCATCCGGCCTGTTAGGCGGAATTAACTTAACACTCACATTGCCATCACATCCTCGTGGGTACCCATTGTACAACTGGGTGAACTGAGACAATGTGGAAGTATCCTGTCCAAGGATGCTATGCAAATGAGCCCAGCTCGTGACCCGAACCTAAGTGCCTCCATGAGAATCGACCCCGGACCTTCGGCGTGATAGGCAGACGCCTCGCCACTCCAGTATTGTGCTCTACGTATGTACAAACACGAAGACAATGTTGGAACAGCAAAATGGACATTAGCATGAAGGAACAAGGAAGAAAGAGTACATCGCCACTGACTCACACCTAAGAAGGACAAAAGACTGACTGATTGCTGCTACCATCTCAATCATGGCCTATGTTGATCTGGCTGCTCGCAACCTTGGTAAATGGAACTAATTGATGTGCATTTGGAAATGGCATTGGTGGGTCAGAGGAATCTGTAAATGACACTGATCATTCATCACTGATTAACCTTATAATTGCAAGGGGACCAAAATACCTGATTTGCTTAAATATTGGAATCATGCTTCAGACTACTTGGAATAAAATACCTGATATGTATTGTCTTGTCATTGTCAATGTCTTCATTCTGTAAAATTTCCTAATTGTAAAACTCATCCAAACATGATATACCCACATCACCTAATGGTACTTTGGTACTTTTTAGAAGAGGTGGGCGCTTGTCAGCTAAAGAAAAATGGTATTATAAGGACTCCGTTATTGATGTTGTGAATTCATATAGATATCTTGGTATTATATTTTCATCCACATTTAAAATGAATAAATGTACAAACGATCTAGCACTGAGAGGAAAAAGGGCATTATTGCAAATTTTATACAACTTAAGAAAGATTGATGTGGTTGATCCGAAGGTATTCTTTAAAATATTTGACTCACAAATTCAACCAATATTACTTTATGGAGCGGAGTTATGGGGGGTTAGCCGCATTGAAAACATAGAAAAAATTCATGTCCTCGCATGTAAGAGATATTTAAATGTAGGATTACAAACGCCTAACGTTATAATATATGGCGAATGCGGACGATATCCTTTATACATAAATGCCTTATGTCGAGTTATTAAATATTGGTTAAAACTTACAGAAATGCACCCTGGTAGAATACCCAAAAAGTCATATGATATGTTATTGTATTTAGATAACATTGGGCAAAACAATTATGCTTCTCATATTCGTAATATACTTCTTTCACATGGATTTGGCTTTGTATGGTTAGCACAAGGTGTAGGTAATAAAGTCGATTTCCTTAGATGTTTTAAAGATGTATGTATAAATATGTTTTACCAATCCTGGCATTGTACTCTTCACAGCAGTTCACGCTACGATTTGTACAGAGAGTGTAAAAGTCTGCTGGTTACTGAGAAATATCTAAGCGTTATACATGAATTTAAATATCGCAATGTTCTTATCAAATTCCGAGCAGGCTTACTACGATTGAAACAAAATGAAGGAAGATGGCTAAATATTGATGTATCTTTACGCACATGTCCTCTTTGTAAATTCGGTATAGAGGATGAATTCCATTTCCTTTTAGTATGCAAGTATTATTCTGAAGAAAGACTACGTTATTTTCCACATGTCTATAACCGAATTCCAAATATATTTATATTCAAAAGCTTGTTATCTTCAGCGTCCAGGATATCATTGCTAAATGTATGTAAATATATATATGCTGCTTACAAAAAGAGGCAGACTTTGTTAAACGCCTAATTGCTCTACGTCATGTTCCAATATATTCTGATTGTATATGTGTTATATGTATATGGGCCGGTGGCCTTCATGCATAATAAAGATCTATCTATCTATGGTACCTTGTGGGGAGACATTAGGTGATCTGGGAGCACACCACCTGTGTAACATACAATGGCATAGAGACCAAACACTAGCGAATGCTCTTTATTTGATACTGGAGAAGAAAAAATGCTTTAATAACTTCGCAATCCACACACAGCATTCAAGAAGCGGGAACAGTTGACATACTATCAGAATATTATATTTTTGAATGTGAAGTTTTTTTCATATTTCATAGATGTGTGCCATCAGGTTAAACTATTTTGGGTATTAAACACTAGTTTTCTCTTCCATACACAATTTGAATGCGTCTGCCAAGAAGACAGATAGATTTGTATCTATGTATTACTCTGAAAGAACAATTCACTTTTCGCCTCAATAATAATATGACCTAAGGAACAGACTTGCTTCACACGAATGCTAAATGTGGGTATGGCTTGAGAATATATTACTGAGCAGTTGTAATCACTGCAATAATTTCAAACCTTTGCTTCCATCGTGTAGAAAAAGGGGCAAGAATTCACTTTGGCAAGATGAAAGCACGAGAGTTTTCCGGTGTTGTCTACTTACTCTAACATCTTCGACATCACGACTTGACACTTGTAACCCGGGCATTCGATGTCTTCTCAATGTTGGAGAAAAGGTTGTTCTGTCCATAACATCAGTGAAAGGCTATTCTCTTAACGCGATCAATGACGTACTAATTGATGGCTAGATTGTCCAAAAATGCTGACGCCTGATGGGATGGTGTAAACCCAGTTAGGATCCATGCACTAAACAAATGTACTGAAGGTCCCCATGATTCATAGAATGGTGATCTACCCTCAGTTGATGGCGATCTATAGACTGTTTGTATATTGTTCTGCCATTTATAGTTAAAACATTTTAGATGTAATTACCGGTTTTAAATTTATATCTATGATAATCTAGTTGTTTGGCAGTACTTTATTCATAGGATTTTAATATTTACGTTCATTTACTATGGATCTGTGATTTGGTTTAATCACGATATGGCTGAGCTATTGTCGATGTGACTTACTGACTCACTCACTCACCCATACACTCACTCACAATATCAATGAAAAGCTAAGCTCTTTGAGTCAGTGAAAGGCCTCTCTCTTAAAGCCATCATACACTTTAAAGGCTATTCTCGCGGATAAACTGAACACAAAAATACATTGTGTCCCAGTTTTGAAACATACCAGACACTTACATGTACTCATACCAAAGCCTGTCATTATCTCTGAGGTTCTTCAGATCGTGTCAGATAACCTGGATTATTGTGTTATGCAGCACGCACGTGGACTGATGTGACCACACTCATTTATTCAATATATGTTTCCCTACCCTGGGACATAACGATTTCAGATAAAGCATTTGCGTACATTCAACTCAACTCTCTGTTCGTGCATCGAGGGAACACATGACCCCGATCAAGCTAGACGCAATCCCACAGAGAAAGCGCAGACAGACTCAACACTCAAGAGCGTGTCAGTGTGATCGGATTACGCAGAAAAGACAGTCTTCTGTGGCCCTTTTAAGATCTTTAGACTTATCCCGTAGTACATTTACAAAACCTTTCTCGTGAAGGATGAACGAGTTTGGATTCATTCAACTCTAATTTGTTCAGATGACTCAAACAAGCTCGTATAGATATATGTTTTTGGTGGAAATTCAAGATACTGACTACTATAGCCATGATAATTCACTCAGACTCGATAAAATGTGCTATGTTGATAATCCATGTCTGTAGTTATTACATTTTCTATTCAGTAAAAATCTATTCTCTTGAAAAAGAAAGTTAATACACATCAGTTTCTCTCTTACAATCTTCACTGAGCTACATCAAGCTGTTTACATGTACAAACGGCCGCCCTCACTGCGTATGGGTATGACCGAGGTTCTTTAGATCATGTAAAAACTTTCTCTTTTATTGCCTTATGCAGCGCGCATGTGCCCAAACGTGATAACACTAATTTCTCTCCCTATCCAGGGACACACAAAGCGGTTGCATAATTCCACTTCAAATCTCTTTTCCTTGCACCAGGGGAACACCTGATCAAGCTGGTGGTAATCCCACGCAGCAAGCGAAGGCAGACTCAACAATGAAGAGCGTATCATTGTGATCGGATTTCATAGAACTGAGTTTTTTGTGGCTCTTAGAATCATGAATAAACATTCTATAATCGCAGCGAGAGGTCAGTCAGTTTTGGCGCTTAGACAAGAGATCTTTGAATGATGAGAAGATGTTGGACCGTGACATCAACTGACCAGGAACAGTCGAGCCTTCAGCTTGTCAAATAAAATGAGGTCTTCGAGCGTATCCCCTTGTACAATAATGAACGCACTTTTGTGAAGGATGAATGCTAAATTTGCATTTGTACAATTAACTCAAAAGGTTTTCATTAAATGTGTGTATGCACCATGTTTTAGTATATACTAATATTATGTTGGGCGGTGCAGTCGTATGATATCCACATGTGCGTCTGCGGGTAGGGACAATACATACTTCACCAAACATTTAAGGCTTGATTCAGGACTCCTTTTCATGCATTGTCTAAGAGCGGAATTACACAAAGTGGATGCAGTGGTGAAGCCGTCTGAAGGGAGCTGCAGAGTTGTGTCCCCCGATCGTACCAGGCAACGCTGCTTTGTCAACTCCTTGCCCTTGTTCATGCGTGCATTGAGTTAAACACGTAAGGTCTGCAAATTGAGAAATCTGTAATTTCGTGAAATTGTGGTATGCCTTGATGTGCCTGAAATATATATATACATTGAACTATATTCCAACTCACTGTCAAAACTGTATTCACGTTTCCTTGTCAAAATACCTTTTAGGTATCTTTGTAGATAATTTCAAACCTGTCATACTATCATTCAACATGGACTTATTGTGTATGATAAAAAATGTTTCAAACTTGACAAGACAGAGTAATATAGACTTTTCTTGATACTTACTTGGAATTCACCTCTACCTTTTCCTGTGCAGAACATAATCTGTTTCTGGACATTCTCCATTACTAGATATATTGGATATACGTGCTGAAAGTAGATCAATACACTTTATAAGCTGTGTTTATTCCTTGACAAACATAACTTACTACGGAATGTTTTAACCAAAGCCCACACAATATAATTATCAGACTCAACAAAGTGATCGCATGTATTTATCCACCAGGAAGTGGCCAAGGAAGTCTCACCTATCACACTCTATATTAAATATATTTCCTCTGTGCAGCCAAATAGCAACTGCCATCTTGTAACGAATGCTGAATATAATTCCTACAGAATGTTGAAAACCCTACCCCAACCCGAAAAGCACCTATCACACCTAATGTATAAAAAGTTGAGAAATTCATTGATACGATTTAGATTACTACTATCGAAACCCGGTGATTGATGAAGAAAGACGTGTGTCCAACGATAGAAGGGTTTGCCCACTGTGAAATTATCTATTGAAAACGGAATTCCTTTTTAATTTGTCTGTCCATCTTGCATAGATTTACGTAAACAACCTCCCCAAGTCACTTCCTGTAGCATTTAAACAAAGGTCGTCTACCTACGACGGCTGTATTAACGTAAAGCTATCACAATACATCTACAATGCAACATCTAAGCGTGATATTCTGTTAACGTCATCTCGGCATTAAACAGTATGTGAATGTATTATGCATGCTACTTTAATGTATATGGACTGGGGTCTGAAATACAGTGAACATCTTTGACTTGAATTGACTGCTGAATGTTGCCAGTACCAAGGTATCCAGCCAACGTGTCTGTATCGATCTCTTTACTCTATGTGCTAAAGTTCCAAATTGTAAGTGACAGGTTAGTCTCTAAGGGAAGAATTGTTGTTCATGCTGGGGATTGCTTTTGGATGTCAACCGATAAGGCGTCTCACACCAAACTTCCTCAACCAAAATCGGCACTAACTTAAGTTGAAACAGATCCTTTATCGAACCAAAATCAAAGTTGACTCTGCCTGCCTCGTTCGCTTTGACACGGTCCCACTGTAGACTGATCAGAGGTTTCTTAACCAATAATGTCAATGTACTCCAGCTGATTCTGACGTGAACATTTGAGTTCAATTGAAATGGAAAGAAAAGTGATATGTTGACATTTACAGTCTGGCACAGGGCCGTCACAATAATTTAAATCCTTTAGCAACGTTAGTTCTTTCAAGTAACATGTGCTTTATAATCAAAAGTAGTGTGCAGAGTCATGTGCCTACACAAAGGCTACAATGTGAGAGCATACTCAAACGACGAGTTCAAAGAGTCTTTATCAATGGCCACCATGGCCACGAACCTTTTAGGTAATAATGTAACATTCTGAATTCATGTGGCTGCATTGATGGTTGAAAAGATTCTTACCTGGTCTTGAAGACCTGGGGATCCGCGGTTAGGATCATGTCAAGGGCATGCTCTGATACAACAGAAAAGCACACCGAGTACACGATAGACAACTCTCTGTGTCGAAATGTATTTCATGCTGTCAAAAAGTTTTGTTGACCTTCATGATTATTGTGAAGAAGGTGTTTTCTGGCAATAGCTTTAAGACACCCAGTCATATTGTGGTAGATCCGTCAGAAAAAAAGCAAAACGAAAAAACCCCAACCCCCAAAACAAACGAAAAAACCCACACAAACAAACAAAAGAACCAACAAAAAACCACAAACAAACAAACAAACAAAAAACACCCAACAAAACAAAACAAAAACCAAAAGAAAATAAAACAAAACACGAACAAAACAATATCCAAACCAAACCAAAAAACAACAAACAGGAAAGCCTAACCTCTAAAAAAGCCAAAGACATAAAAAAAGAAAAAGAAAAAAGGAGTATGATAGAGTATAGATGGTGATTACATGTAGATGTATCTTAAAATAACTTTTCCCATTTGTTTTGTCAACAATAACATGAGCAATTTCGTAGCGAAAAATATCCAGTCAGTTGGTTACCACCAGTATTTTGCTCATCTGCAAAACGATGTGGTCATTTGCGTGTTTTGTTTCTAACTGTCGCTTCTATCAAATTCTGGCCTATAAGCATTCAACCATATTGAGATGTAAGACACCATAGATTGTGACAGAATATATTTTCCCCAAACAGAATCAATATACTCTGACATAATTGGCTTGTCTGCCGTACATGCTATTACGTCCCTTAACATGAAAAATATATTGGAATAATCACTGAGCAAATCATATTACTTAATGGTATGACATCCAGACCTTCAAAGAGATTCCATCAACTGCGGTGATATAGTTTCAATTCAAATATATTTTCCCGCATCAAAGGGCCAAGTGCCCCCGATCAAACTGGAAGCAATCTAACTGAGCAAACAAAGACAGTCTCACCAATCAAGGGCACATCTTAGTGATAACATTTCGTTGAAACCGACGCCGTTTGTTGGCTTTACAATCAAAGATAAACACCACAGAATGCCAGTGAGTGCTCGGTCAATCTATAGCCAAGACATGGGATGTTAATGTGTGAGACTATTGCATTGAGTGAGCAAGAACAGACTGGTGAAGATCATGGTCAAATGCGATCGAAATAGAACGTCCAAGCAAATTTCTTTCCTGTGAACAATTACGTCTCATAACACGTGAAGGATGAATCGGTCTGTGTTCTTTTATCATAAATTAACTTCAATATGCTCATTTAGTTAAATTACTTAGGTTCAACTGAAGACACTATAACTTTCATTGACTACTTCTTTCCACATCTCTCAACAGTAGACGGATGAATGCTTTCAGCATAATTTACATTCGAGGTGCTTTTTCAGCTAAAGTGTTCAGGCTTGAATGAAGAAACTGTTGACTTGCCTGTTGGTTAGCTGGCGTAACGTTATGAGCCACAATATTTCAGCTACATCACGGTCGTCTGTTGATAATTAATCAGCTGTACCTCACGTTATGCAGGTAGTACAACAAACAGGTTATGGCCATGTGAGATTAGTTGGAATCATGTTCACACATCTGTCCATAAACATTTGTCTGACAGTTATGTGAAAATACTACTGCGATTAAAATGTACTCTTACTCTTAAAAAAGTCCAAAACAAACGAAACAAAAACATAAACAAAAAAAAAAAAATAAAAAAAATAAATAATAAAAAAAACCCCGAAAAAATAATGAAAAAAACAAAACAAAACCCTACCTTCAATCCAAGTAATTTGAATTTCAGCAATGTATTTGACAAAAAAACCAATCCATACTGAATCCTATCATGTGGGGGAATGGTTGCTGACGACAAAAAGTTTTAAAATAGATACGTTGAACGAAACGTTACACTCATGTCTGCACTGAATCGCTAGAAAGCACCTTATAATGGAATGCAACTGCATCATGAAATTTGTATCACCCTGAACTTAAGGTTGTGAATGTAGGTTTAATCAGCCACATTAATGGTACTCCACATATATTGCTTTAAGCCACCATGGACGATAAGAAAAAAACTGACAGATGCCCAATAAGACAACGCCATAGTCGTTTACAAGGACGAACATCGCAGCAAGAGGTGGCAAAGCAGTTCAGCTTGCCTAAGAGACCATCTCAAACCCACTGACTACAACAATACTGGCAGTGTTAATCACAAACCCAAGTCAGGTCGACCTAGGGTTACCACCGTCGCCCAGGATCACTACACCCGGATGAGACATATGCGTTCAAACGCCACGACTGCATTATCCACAACAATCCAAATCTCTGACCGGACACGAAGCCAGACATTTTGCAAGAAGACCAGTTCAACGTCACGATGCACCCTTCATCAACGTCAGTGGTTGATCTTGGCAATATGACGCTGCACTTGTTTGACAGGACTTTCTCCAGCAAAACAATGTTGATGTGTTACCTTGGACTTCTCGATGACCTGATTTGTCCCCATCGAATATCTATGGGATACTCTTGCTCGACGCTAGCTGCCAAGCTGGTATCGATACTCATGGTCGTCACATCAGATACCGATACAGATACTTACTCTGACCAAATGGTTTTAATAGCAGTAGTTTTGCCAAACACTTTCTGGATAATGATGTTTTGGAAATGTGTAAAATGATGATTTTACTGTAATTGAGCAGTGATGTCATGTTTGAATCAGTTATATGCACTCAGTAAGTAAACTGCAAAACAGCATGTATAGTTTCTTTTTGCAATGCTTATATTATGTGACTTGTAAATATATACATCTTGAAATGAAACTTGAAATTCTAAGGCTACACTGCGTTATGTACGGACCGAAGTAGGTTTTAAGGAAAGTCATCAATTAAATTGTGCTTAAATGACTTCGTGAAGAGCATGTCAAAATTTGAACCTGAATGTTTGTAGTCGTTAAAATATAAACAGATTTCATTCATTGGAATGAAGGTGTGAACAGAACACATTTCTGTTTCGAACATGACCTTGACTTTCTCGTGAGTGTGTACATCTGACTCAGATAAATGAAATCAAAAGCAGCAATATATATAAGAAGGCCAGGTGTTCCAGATTTTAGCTGTGATGCGAATTATGGCTTATTGTATTATATATATTCAATGTATAGCTGGGGCCTGTTGAAAAAGTATATGTTGCAGGCTTGCTTTATGCGATATTTATGTACAGCATGCTTCGGACTCAATCGCTTATGGTATGTTCGGTGGCGATGCACCCTTTCTTCCTTCTTCCTCCATGCTAATGTTCATTTTGCTGTGCCAACTTCACCCCCCCCACAGACTGTTCAATTTCATTGTCTTCGTGTTTGTACATAAGTGGATCACACTAGTGCAGTGGCAAGGCGTCTGTCGAAGGTAGGGGTTCGATTCCCATGGAGGCACCCAGGATCGGGTCACGAGGTGGGCTCATTTGCATAGTATTCTTGGACAGGATACGTGTCTCAGTTCACCCTGTACAATGGGTACCCACGAGGATGTGATGGCAATGTGAGTGTTAAGTTAATTCCGCCTAACAGGCCGGATGACTGTATACTCACCAGTTAGTTGCAAAAGTATGGAAAAGTCCCAGGGTGTTGTGTGACAAGGGATAGTAATGTACATAGCGCTGTAAGCAAGCAGTGTGCCTGGATATGAGCGTCATATAAGGGGACTATTGCTTGATGCTGTCGAAAGATGGTCCCAGGAACTCCATAGCATGTGGTCTAAGGTTGAATAGTTCATCCACATTAATACGGTTCTTGCAAGATAAAACAAACTTGCTCCTAAAGACACAATATGAGGGAGATGAGGGGAGCTGATTCATGACTCTGCTCTGGATCTGGTCACCTGTATTCAACATGGACTACTTAGGGAGAGTGCTATGCGTCAGTAATCACAGACACACAGCAGGAATCGGTTTGTGGGTAGGAATGGGTTTCAGACATCAGACGATCTGGGTATACTCCAAGCAGAATGATTTTGGTGAGAATCAGGATACCGGGAGAGTAAATGTAGGTCAAATTAAGTTACCACTTTGACATTTCAAAGCGCTGCCATACCATTATCACTTACCCAGTCCTCAATTTCCTCACGCATAATTTGTATACTGAATGCATTACATAAATGGTGACACTGAACATACCACGTAAGCTTATAGATACACGTCATGCCTAGATGTACTGGATGAACTTTAATGTACTATATGATTCCTGGACAAACTAAATCTGCTGGAAATAGCTTCAAACCCAAGTCACGTGTATATAATTATCAGGCACATCAAGTGAATGTAAGAGAAGTATTTATCAGTGTTTTGGAAGTCACATCCCCACACAGTATACTGTGTTTATTTTCTGTGCAGCTGTACACTCTCCATCTGGAAATGAGCGAGGAAACCGACCACATGTTTGTGTCGATCTCATTACTCTATCTGCAAAAGTTCCAAATTCTAAGTGACTAGTGGCTTTCCTTTGGGAATTGTTTATGCTGGTCTTTGCTTTTAGTTTGCTTTTGATAAGGCACCTCACATCGAACCTCATCAACCAAGAAGAGAATTAACTTGAATTAATGTTCATCTTAATGTTAAGAGATCCTTCGGCGGCCACATTGCACCAATGGCTTTGCTGCTTTGTGTGTTTTGACACTGTCCACCAGGAGCTGATCGAAGGCATCTTAAACAGTAATGCCGATGTACTGCAGTTAATTTTGACATGAAGTTTTTCTATTCAATCAAAATGCAAAGAAAAGTGATACGTTGACCGTTTGCAGTCTTGCACAGGGCCGGCACAATAATTTTTCAAAAACTTCAGATCTTTCAAGAAACATGTACTTATAAATTCAAAGGATGATCCGCTGGTAACCACAGAGTACCAATGGCTTGGTTTGTGTTTCGGTACGGTTCCCCCGGGGCTGACCAAAGACATCTAAAACGGCCATGTCAATATACGCAAGTCTATTCTGACGTGAAAATTGCAATAATCTTTCAACAGAACTTTTTAAGTATGACACAACACTTTTTGAATGTGAAGGTGTGAAACTATTGCACTAAGTGAGCAAGGAGAGGCCGGTGTAAGTTTAGATGCAATCGAAACAGAAGGCTCAGACAAATTCTTTCCCGTCTACAATAACATCTTACATGGGAAGGGTGATTAGGCCTGTATATTCTCATCGTAAATCACATCTAAAATGATTATTCAAGTGTTTACAGAAACGATACTTTTACCTGTTGGTTACCTTCGTTAACACCACACTATTCCAGCTACGTCACGGAGATTTGTTGATAATCAAAGAGCGGCGGTCTGTAAATAATCGAGTCTGGACCAGACAATCCAGTGATCAACAGAATGAGCATCGACCTGCGCAGTTGGGAACCGATGACATGTTGTCAGCCAAATCAGCGAACCTGACCACCCGATCCCGTTAGTCGCCTATTACGACAAGCATAGTCGCCTTTTATGGCAGGCATGGGTTGCCTATTCTACCCCGCACCTTCACGGGTCGTTCTGAAGGTAGAAGTAAACGAAGCATGTCACCATGTAAGATTAGTAGGAAATGTTCACACATCTATAAATCATATACATATATTTTGAAAAGTAACTGTTTATGAGACAAGGTAACATTATGGAGAGATGTGAAAAATACACAGCAAAGTAGCTTGATGCCATTGTAAGGAAAGTCAATTATCAAATTGTCAATTCTATACCATCAAAGAATGAAAATAACCTACGGAATTTGAACTTAATAGTTTGATGCCATTTAAATGCCATAAATGCCAGTTGGAATCATTAGAAAGATAAAGTTTACAGGACATTTCTATACTCACAATGACATTGAATTTTGCATGGTTTCTGATTCCGATTAATGTAATTAGCAGAAGTGATATACAAACGCAAGTTGTTGCAGATCTAGGCTGTAATGTGTGTTATTGCTTATTGTATACAGTAGATACAGAGAATTCTCCATACGGTACGTATCGCGATTTCTTGGAACGATACACGGTATGCTATCCTCAGTTAATTTCTTTAGAAACGTATATTTTGACATCAAGTAACAGCGTAAATACTGACATAACCGTCAATTTCTATTTACAATTAACAATTTTGGGGTCAACCTTATATATCGTGATATCGCTGGAATATTGCTAAAAGCGGCGTAAAACCAAATACCCACTCACTCACTCGATACTGCGAGATATCATCACAGTTCTAGTATACAGTGAGTTTTCTGGCAGAAATCCAAGATACACACAATGTAATATTTTTGAAACTATAATCAGACTCCGGCATTTGTCTTTCCCCAAGAAGTGTGAATGTATTCTCTGACATTGGCGTAATGTGAAAATCCATGTCTGCAGTAATTCGATCTGATACTACAATCTAATTAGACAGGCGTTAACTTCAACGTTTCGATCACGGCCGTGTTAACATGTACACTGGAAAATAAAAGTCTGGATGCAATATTATTAAGAACCTTGGACTCCACAGCGACGACTATGTAAAGAGATTTAAGAACAAGTAATGGAGTCCTTCTGAAGGCATTGCTTGTATACAAAACAGTGCATGTAGTGCAGGAAAGTGAATTATGTCGCAGAAAGTATATTGATTCTGAATGGGAAAATGGCTTTCACGATCAATTGTGTCTCACGGATGAAACATAGAACCCAGTGTGACCCTCTATTATATCACTGCAGGTACTTGACGGGACCTTCAAGCCTGGAGCGACGTCTCAGGAGCATTAGAACTATGGGTGCAGCCACATGCAATGCACATATAGAACGGCACAGTTCTGTCATAATGGTCCCAGGGTATTATCATAAGTATAAGGTTTAACGACTTGAGTGATAAAGGTATATTCATCTATTTCACACGAAAGTATCATGTGTTTCCCACAAAAATAGCATTGATGACATCGTATCCCCGAAACTGTAGCCGGTTCTCACATCCGGCTATTTTGTATGTGTTTTTGACGATGAGCCATACTTTTCCCTCCGCACTGCGAGAGAGTGTTTTGATCACGTGGCTTCCTGTTTATATATAACCTGTCACTTGCAGACGACTGATCTTGCTTAATTTTGCTCGCTTTTTTTGTTATACAGGCAATTGATTTTGCATCTGAAGTGGCATTAACGATCGAGGGTAAATAATATTGATGTTTATTTGCTCTTCAAACAACTTAATTTCTTGATTTCAGTTGTCACAATAAGTCTTACGCCCTATCGATAAAACTGTTTGTGCACTCCGATCGCGCACGTACTTCCTCGATATAACGCTAGCAATGTAATCGTCGAAATCACCGGAACGTCAAATTCAGCTTGCTTTGGGATATGGCTAATTCTCTGCATAAATGGCAATGGCTGTGGGGATGGTGTAAATCCACCAAGGGTCCATGCAGGTAACCAAAGTAGTGCAAATCCCCATGGTCCCAAGTGTGGTGATTTACCTTCAGTTGTTGGCAGTCTGTAGCCCATTTTCACATTGTATTGGCCTCTATAGTTAAACTGTTATGGTTTTAATTACTAGTCTTAAATGGATACTTGTGATATACGAGTAGTTTTACTTTTCTTCGTCAACGGGGTTTTAATTTTAATTTTTAATCTACCCCGGGACCATCACGGGTCTGACCAGAAGAGGTTCACATACGTTACTCTATACCAGTTGGCATAAATCGCTACTTTCCGTACGGTAGCTAGGTGCACGGAAGTGATATATTCAATATACAGTGAGAAGACTGGGACTTGACTAGATAAGACTTCCGTGACAACTTCCTGGTGAATACATATTTGTAGCAGGCTCGCGTTAGGTTATTTATATATAGCGAGTTTTGGACTCAGTCGCTGTTGGTATGCTCTCATTGATCAGGAATGAAGTTTATTCAGTATGTACATCAGGTAGTATATCTGTGTACAATTAGGATTGGTCATGATGTACTGACTAAATTTACTATAACCTCATGTACTCGGCGGTGTATCCATTTAAGTAATTTAGTCGGCATATGCACGTCTGTGGAATATTCAACATAATACCCTTTAATGTAGTATATTTATGTACTGTACACTTACCATATGACATGGGTTCTATTTCGTGACTGATTATTGTCATTATTCTGTGGAATCTGTACTTATTGCAAAGTTGAAACAACATCTTCTCAGTCACTCCAGACTAAACAATGTAAATACCTGCTAAATGCCCACGTGTTTATCATTCTCAGTGTGTGATACCATTATTACATCTGTATTTAGTAAGTGAGTGAATAAGCTTGTAGGACCCTTCAGCATTATCCGTCACCAGAAATGGACATTGTACCCAAGTGGAAAATCAAACTTCATCGAAAACTGATGATTAAAAGAGTTAGTCAGTGAGTGAAACTAGTTTGTGAGATGGAATGAACTATTTTTTTAATAGTAATCCAATAAAAACACGTTTGTTTTCACATTATTTAACAAAACCCCCAAATACATCAGCGGCTACAGTCATGAGAAAGAACAAGGTGCTGAGACAACAAAAATATCAGAAGATGCAACTGTCTGAACACTGCATCCACTGAGGACCACCTTGTAGATGATACTCATAATAATTGGTCAAGTACTGATTGAACCAGCTCTAAAACTGAGAGTTGTTCTGGACTCCCTTTTTTATTGTTGGCGTATGTTCGAGTAAGGGTGAGGCACAGCAAAAAAAAAAAAAAAAAAAAAAAAAAAAAGTCACCCAGTCCATTAGTGAGTGGGTCATCGAGTCAAAGAGTCAAAGAGAATGATTTAACGTGGTTCTGAAAAGAATATTATGAATCTTATATAGTTGCATCTTGATTTACATGGGACCCACTTGGAAAGCTCAGTGCCTCAAGGAGACACTATCCTGCACAAGGGGCTACGACGCTTGAACTGAATTTTCTTGCATTTTATACAGAATAATGCTTCATATACCAATGAAGTGACGTGGTAAGTTTAGCGGTTAAAGCAGGTGACAAAATTAAATGGCAGTAGATTGTGAAAATAGTGAGCCTACATTTTTCAAAACAATTGTCGCGATTGCAGGTTTAGGTTTAGACAAACCTATACACAAGATAGTCAACCCTCCCAAAAATGTAGATGAATACTACAGCAACCCACATAGATATACCTCATATTGCTCCGGAGCAAATTCTGCACTAAAAGGTCGATTTAAGGTAATGAAATGTCGAAATGAGTAGTGTTAATGACGGGATTTCATTTATAAATTTGTACCGCGCTAGAGTATATATGATCTTAAAGTGGTTAAAGCACAGAATCGATAATAGGTTCCTGTGTCTTTCGTTGTTAACGGTGTAACACAATACACTTTTAAGACATGTTGACACTCTCTCTACCTTACTCATTGGCGGCATGTTTCTGCCCGAACTCCACAATTAACAGACTCCGTGTCTGCATTGTTTAGCTGGCAGTTCCTAAACTCGTGGCGGGAATCAGCGTGCGGTATAATTAGTGCTCGTCCAAATGTCTACCCTGTGTTATTTTTGGAGAGAATTGCGATAATGCATCACAACCTCCTCACTGCAGTGGGGGGTGGACCTTCAAACAAATTAAACATATCCTACCAAGATAAATGCATGTAACGTAATTTAGTTTGTTTGACATCTTGTAGTGTTACACAAAATCAGAAGAATACAGCAAGAAACGGAGACGCTAAATAATGGAAATAATTAGATGTTGAAAACTGTTAAAACAAGACAAGACAAATTGTCACAGTCTGGATGTCGCAGTGTATCACCAAATCCAGTCTGCAGACATCACTTGCGCATGTTGTGTGTATTGTTCACCAGGGTAATATCTGACATTAAACATAACAGAAAACACAGAACGTCTTGAACACTAAATTCACTCTATTCAGATCTTTCTCCCGACGACCCGTGAAGGTCCAGGGGTAGAACAGGCCTTCAGCAACCCATGATTGCCTTAAAAGGCGACTATGTTTGTCGTAAGAGGCGACTAACGGGATCGGGTGGTCAGGCTCGCCGGCTTGGCTGACACACGTCATCGGTTCCCAATTGTGCAGATCGTTGTTGATCACTGGATTGTCTGGTCCAGACTCGTTCATTTACAGACCGCCGCCATATATCTGAAATACTGCTGAGTGCGGTGTAAAACTAAACTCACTCACTCACTTTCTCCCAACACGTCTAATAAACGATTCTTCATGAACCTTGAAGATTTCATTTTCAGGAAGAGACAATTATCATTGATCCCAATGCAAATTTAAGTTACATTTCAGAAAGGTACAATGCGGTTGCTGGCCTTAAACATTACCCACATATAGGCGGATTCCCCATGTGGGATGATGCAAATACCAACACGGACGATGTAGCTCCTCTTACCGGTTTAACTCGCTTGGGGTTTGGTATTAAACAAAGGATGTGCGTTATATTAATTACAGGTTCATTTGTATCCAGTTGGAAATTGATTTGGATGCATTCGTAATCCACTCAGAGGAAGCACGTCAACATCTCTCGTAAATGTCTCTCCTAAAAGTTCTCTAACCTTGTTGAGGATCTAACACAATTCTGCAACATGTTATGGTGTTTCCGGGCATTGCCATGAAAGGGTTGGAAAACAAAATGGATTTCAAAGACATTTAATTTGGAGCTGTTTCATTTTAATATATAAAACACGGAAAAGTATTCCCTTTTATGTGCCATTTGCGTCAGATGCGGTGCCTTTGAGAAATCAGGATAATGGCATTTCTGTTGACAGTTGTCGGACATTACAAGACAGTGCGTGACTTTTATACTTCGGGACATAATCGGGATATGGTGCAGGAGCAGTCTGGAAACAATCGATGAAAGGTTTATGAGCAATAGAGCATTCATTGTGTTACCGACTTGAGACCTCAACAAGGAGAGTGTGGAGGAACATGGATGGGCGATGGTAACTTCGTCCCTCAACCCAGGAACTGGGTTACAAGCTATCCACAAATAGATCCAGTATCTACTGTAATTTACATAATCTGTGAAGTATGTACATTTATCTTAAACCTTGAAACAGTTTGCAAAAAAACAATGCATTGTAATTGTAGCACAGTGGAGTACACACTGGTTGTCTCTTGTTTGTGCCACATTATCCAGATCCAGATCCAGATTTATCAGTCAGCTCTATTCCTTCTAAAACACTAAATGATTAAACGATTATGATTAATGATAATGATATGCTTGACCGTGACTCTCTCATCACAAGGGATACAAAACGGAGGATCCTCACCCTTTAACAGGTATTCGGGAGTATATCGCGTATGGTCAGTGCAAAATGACCTCTTCAAATCTGGACTGACATGCCAAGTAGGTATAACCGATGTTGGGTTTTATTTCATGTAACTGATTGATTCCTATTTGGGTGTCCCACTTCTTTTGCAGTAGATCTCGGATATATGATCTAATTACAGCTTTACAGTCGAGTATGGAATAAGAAGTGGTGTCACAAATTTGCTGAGTTCTGTCTGGGCAGCAAGATCGGCCATTGTATTCCAAGATATGCCTAAGTGGCTGAGTAACCAACAAAAGACGATGTCGCACTGGTCAGTGGCAAGACCATTATACAATTCAATAATTTCTATTAAAGTGGATGTTTATTTTATGCGCTTTTAATCGCCCGAAGGCAAGAGAATCTGAATAGATTATATACTGTTTGTGTTTAGGGTGTTGTTAAATATATTTAAGAGCCGTTAACATGGCGTTTGCTTCGGCTGTGAAAATAGAGCTGCAATCCGGCAATCAAGAAGAAGATCTAATGACAGAGGCACAAGCCACTATATTCTCCAGCTCAATGCCGGCAGCAGAATGGCAGGAATGGTTTAATTCTATGCCAAAGGAGCGGAGCAAGATTTCTAAAGGACTCGAGACAAAGTCTAAGACCTTGGTATTGGACAGAATCTAATTCGCCATATTGCTGGAATATTACTGAGTGCAGCGTAAAACTAAACTCACTCACTCGCTCGGAAGCATGGATACACTCGATGTAGCTATAGGCAACGCTACATTTCCAGCATAAAGGTTCATGGACATGAACGACATTCGTGGAGGACAATTACACTCAAGTCGCGTTAGTCTGAGAGCTACATGTCTACCAGTGGTGCTCTGACGACCCTGCACCAGACTGTTAAAAGTCCACATATCAATTCTCCTTGCAATAGAATTGAAATTTTCATGTTAGAATTAGCGAGAGTACATTTACATTATCAGTTCAGATTCTTTGATCAGCTCCGGGGGACTGTGTCAAAACACACAATGCACAGAGAGCTAATATATCCTTAGGTCGTCGTAGAATCTGTTTAACTTTAAGTTCATTCTAGTCTTGATTGAGTTGTGTTTAGTGTGAAATGACTTATCGGAGGTCAACAAAAGGCAATTCCTTGAATGGTCAACAATTCTCAAAGAGACAAAACTGTCACTTTGATTTTAAAACATTGACACGTAAAGTAAAAAGATCAGTTCAAAGAATGTTGGCTGTTGAGCATGGCATTGACTAGAAAAGTTATATATACCTGCTTAGAAGATGGAACTATATTTAATTCAGAAAAGATGTATTCCATGTACATTGTGAAGGTTGGAACTTGAATAGATAAAACGTTCATGGTCAGTTCCTGGTGGAGGAATGCGTATTTCTTAGAACGACGCATTTGGGATCACAATGTTTCATATTATAGTGGTGTGGTCAGTGTGCCCATTTCAGTAATTCAATCAGTATATGCTCATGTATAGTATCCATTTGAAGTACTTGGTAGTTTATTGAAAATATTAATTATTCTGTCTATCTATATATGTTATATATTCAGCATAATCCTTTAAGCGTGCCACCCGTGGCGAGCCACCTCCTCGTGGTGGGTGCTGGGTCACGCTAAGAGCTCGCCGACACCCCCGTAGTGGACCCGGGGGGATATTTGGTCCATCAACCCGTTTGCCGTGGGTTGCGGCCCTGTGTCGGTGGAGGAGGGGATCCTGGTGGTTGAGGGCAAAACGGGCCTGCGACCGTGTTCCTGTTGCTCAATACACCACTTTGGCCATGAATTCACCTTCATAATAGACATATATTTCATCGTGTTCTCGTCACGATGTGGCTGAGATATTGCCGATGTGACGTTAAATATTAACTCGCTCACCCTTTAAGCGTGGTGTCCATTACTACAGTATTGCTGAAAGGAATGCAAAAATACTCACAACCCACATCAATGTAGATTATTGAATTTGAGTGAATAAACTTTCTCGGCTCGTTATACTTTACCATCAAACAGTTAACCCAATAATTGGACAATAGAACACACGTCTTTATTCTTGAAAATAAAACTGATACTGATACAGAGAAAGTGACTGAACAGTGACCGATCCAGTACCTCTGCAACTTTGAAAAGCATTTCAGTGAAAGCAAAACATGTGATAGTTTTAACCACAACTTAAAATACAGATCTCACGTGTTTAACTCGTTGGTTACATGCACGGTCAAGGGCACGTGCTGACGCACCAAAGAAATCAGGAGGCGCAGCACTGTAACAGCCGTGGTCGTTGACTTCAAACCGTTTGTATATTACTCTTTCTCCCAGATCCAAGACAATACATATAGAAAAGTCTTCAAGTCTGGAATGATTGGTGATGTGTAGACTGTAGCTCTGAAACCGAGAATTTTTGTGTGGATTTCCTTTGGGGATTTTAGTACAGTTGAATCCTGTAAGAAATGATGACGTTAAATAATGGAGCACTGAGATGAGGAAACCTGTTAAATCAAGACAACTTGTTACAAATTGTTGATATATCATTTAAGTGTCACCTCCCCCTAGCACATCATCAGCGGAAGATAAGTATCAATCCTTTAGTTCAGTTGCAGAGGTATGTGACAACTGCTGACAGTACCATTGGTGAAACACTCGTTTCTGAACATACGTCAGAGAATCAACATCATCAATTGGGGAAACACCGACGATTATGATGTGCTTGTAGTCAGTGATGATGGTTGGTCCGACAGTCAACATGGACAACTCAACACCGTGCATGGTCGTTTGCAGAAAGTAGTCCATGCAGAGCACAATGAGGAACTGGTTTGTTTCAACTGTACACACTTAAACATCATGATCACAGTTTACAAGTAAGGAAGGAAAGAGAGCAATGAAGGTAAAGGAAAAAGTGAAAGATGAGTGAGAAATATGGGTATGTGCTGTAACATGGAATGTCTGTTGTGTGAGCACTAATATCTCAATGTCGATTCAAGGATCTCATGACCTTACTGCATTTTGATAACAAAGAGACCAGAAGAAGTCAGAGGTGAGGAAAAGATAATGTTGCACATATCCTGGAAATCTAGGAGGAGTTTCAAGTATGAATGGGGCGATATCATGTACCTAGACACAACCTGACAGTGTATGAAGTCACAGTGTATCTCCTCCATTCAAAACTGTCCAGCCAAACCTGATAAATATGGACTATAGCTGTTTTAGCTTGACGATCCATATTAGTGTTGTGTCCTTCTATTTTCCCCTAGCTTGGAAAGGAAGACAGAACTGTCCAAGTTGGAATCACCAGAACGATTATATTGGAAATTTGCAGACACTTCCTTTAGCAAAATCATAACATCACTGCACATAACTTCACGGATCACACGTTTGGACTTGAACTTCTTTCCAATGGTCTGACTGGTTGGCACTCAGATAGAACAAACGGTTACTCCCTGTACCAAGACAGCCCGTTGAGTCCTTGAGTCAGTCGTTGGATTTCAAGACAAGACGACGATTGGAAGTTACCAATGCGTCAAAAGGTGTAACCTTGCTCGGCAAAATGCACGTGACAGATGACGTTGATGACTCCCAATAGAGGAAGTCAGATGTGGTGCTTTATTACAACAAAAACAAAAGGGGAAGTTGCTACAATGGGTGAGATGATCCATGGGTATTCCACAAATATTCCACAAATGTTCAAACACATGCTGGATGTTGCGTTGCATCCTATGGATCCTGGAGTGTCAAGTTCTTTCAGTGGAATCTATCCGCTAAGAGTCCAAAACCAGTTCCTTTAAGATAAGCAGAAGCCCTGACACGTCCTCTTGTCAACAAGAGAAGGAAATACCAGTATCGCGTCTGCTTCTAAGCAACATGCAGGCTGTTCTGCCTGTCAGAAAAAGACTGCATATGTTGCATCTGCAGTACAGTGAGTGAGTGAGTGAGTTAATATTTAACGTCACATCGGCAATATTTCAGCCATATCGTGACGGGAACGTAATCATTAAAATGGAACATATGAGTATTATAAAAATCTGTCGACAAAGGACAGTAAAACAACTAGGACATCACAGAAAAGAATGTAAAACTAGTAATAATGCCTAAAACAATTTATCTATAGAGGACAATACAATATGAAACTGGGCTATAGATTGCCAACAACTGAAGGTAGATCACCATACTAGGGACCATGGGGACTTACAGTACCTTTGCTACCTGCATGGGCCCTAACTGGAACACTCGCTATGACATATACCGATTTTAAAGAGAACGGTAACATTCATTTAATTTACTTTCCGTGGTTCTGGGCCTAGATTTTAGACGCTCTCATAGCGCTAAGGCAGTGGAAAGTTAATGTTAATGCATGACACTTACGACAATCTTAGCGAAGAAAGCTTCGAAAATCTAGGCCCAGAGGCACATATGCATCCGATGTAGCCTGAAGCAATCTCGCAGAGACAGACAGACACACAGACAGACAGACTCAACAACCAACAGCGCATCACTGTGATCGGAGTTCGAAGAACAGAGAGGCTTTTGTGACATTTGGAAACATGAATACACACTCTGTAATTCTAACCATAACTCAGCCAGTCTTGCTGTTAAGACCAGATATCTTTGAATAATGTAAAGGCGTGAGACTATCGCATTAACTCACAAGGAACAAGCTGGTTTTAGGCCAGGTCAAGTAAGATCGAAATAAGCATTTCAGACGTGTCCACAGGTGCAATTACAACCCGTCTATCGTGAAGGACGAATGGTTCTTGATTCATTCATTTCTAATCAGTTCCTTGCTGCAGATGCTGCGGAAGCAAGTCATTAATGTGTTTTAGATTAAAACTTCTTGTGTTTTTATTTGTTCACTTTCAGGAATTCATAAGTGACTTTTACGCCACACTCAGCAATATTCCAGGTATATGGTAACGGTCTGTAAATAATCGAGTCTGGACCAGACAATCAAGTGATCAAGAGCAGGATCATCGATCTGCGCAATTGGGACCGATGACATGTGTCAACCAAGTCAACGAACCTAACCACTCAATCCCGTTGGTCGCCTCTTAAGACAAGCAGAATCGCATTGTATGGCAAGCATGCGTTGCTGAAGGCATGTTCTAACCCGGACCTTCACGGGTCTCAAGTGATTCACGTCTCTAGTGATTGATGACGAGTTTTGATTTGCAGAAATATTCCATAAACGTTCCACAAATATTATCACAGCTCTCGATATGCTTGTGGTGATCAGCTAACACTACTGACAACTGTGGCAACTACATCACACTGACTTTTTTATCACCAATTGTTGATGATCTGTTGAATGTTGATGATCTGTTTCAACTCGATTTCAGTCAGATCGGTTTTACTGGATTAACATTTATTACACGTTTACCTTTGCACAAAGTTGGATAAGTGAGAACGACGATGAGTTAGTAACTAGATAGGCTCATATCTGTCTGTCTAATGGTTGATGGTTCGACGAAGGAACTGGTGGATGTGAACACTTGCTGAATTGAATTAAAGTGTGCCACTTGTATATAGTATTGAATTTGAGTTAAGCACTCAGACTACGAAACAGGAGGAATTTACAGTTATATATTTAAAACAACTTTGAAAACCCTTTCCCAACTTCCGGTTTTGAGTACATGTGATACGTATATCTGTCACGTATATCTGTCACGTATATCTGTCAGACGTTCTCGTTATCAGCTGCGGGACAATAACAGATAAGTTTCTGCTTTATACAATGCTATAAAACGTTCTGGCTGGGATCCAAGGTACACACAATACTATATTTTTATAATGTGCTCAGACTCTGTCATCGGCTGTCTTCCGACACAGAAGCACCAATGTATTCTCTGTCAGCACCGGAGCATTACGATAATTCATGCCTGTCGTTATTAGACGTGAACAGACAATCTGATTAGGAAGGCAATGCCTTCAACGTCCCACTCACATCAGTGTTAAGATGTACAACAGAAAATAACAGCCTTGATATATTACTACTAATAATCTCAGTATGTTCATGTGTCACATCTGAGAAATGTTTACAGTTTAACGAAGGACCAGAGATTGTCGGCAAAAGATACGACATTTTAGAGACTGTTATCCATAGTTTCCAGTTCAGAAATGTGCAACGTATCATGTTGCTTAAAACCTGACATTGCACAGAAATTGTTCCAACAATTTCTTTCTTCAGTCCATTTTGGTCCAAACGCGTTTCCTCACTTTTAGATGTATGTTTTGACTAAACTGTGTTGATGTTTTGTAGCTGAGAAATGTGTGTTATATCTCCGTGAAGCACAATAAGAGTTACAGGGAACACGAAATAGACTTCCAAACCTTTAATGTGAGTGTTTCCTAGAATATTATAAATAAATCGGAAAGTGCATGCTGTCATATGCATCATTCTTTGTCACGACTTCAGGGCCAAATCTATCACGTGAATCATAAAAGAACGCACAGAATCTCAGGAAAGCCCATGAATTCTCTCCACACATATCTTTCTCCCTAATTTCTCCCAACACGTCTTAATAAATATTCTTTCTGAATCTTTAAGATTCAGTCGGAAGATATCATTGCGAATACAATAACGGTGATATTACTTAATCACCTCATAACTCTGTGGTGGTTGGTAGACCATAAATTATATGCGTTACTTACTAAGTTTGTCTTCCGTCTCTCCAAGTACATTGAATTACTTCTAGGTTGATTTGTGGCCAGTCGGAAATCGATTTACAGGATGCAAGTCAACAGCTGTTCTTAATGTTTCTCCTTAAAATTCCCCAATCTTGTTTGTGGTTAAACACGGGTTGACAACATGTTGCGATTTATTTTCGCATTGCCACGAAAGCGTTGACAAACTAATTGGACTTCAAAGGCATTCAACTCGCAGCTGTTTGATTTTAATATGTGAAACAATGGAAAACATTCCCTTTTATATGCAATTCGCGTCAGATGCCGTTAAGAGATGCCTTTGAGAAAATTGGATAATGGCATTTCTGTTAGCAGGTGAGTAACAGTACAAGAGAGTGCGTGACTTCTATACTTCGGAACGTAATCAGGATATGTTGTAGAAGCAATTTGGAAAACATCGATAATCAGTTTATGAGAAGCAGAGCTTTCATTGTGTTACCGGTTTGTGTTCTTGACAAGGACCTTGCAGAGGAACATACATGTCAGATGCTAATTTTCTTTCAAACCCAAACAAGTGAGTTTACAAGCCAGTGTGAGATTCAATATCTTCTCCAGTTTACATAATCTGTGAATTATGTAGGTTTATCATAAACATGGAATTATAGCACAGTGATGTACACACTGGATAGGTCGATGCCATGGTCTCTGATAATGACTGTTTTTCTCTTTATGTCACAATACCCAGCTCCCCGTCATCACTGCATCTTAAAGGAAACCCTCCTGTTCTTCCGATTTTGTGTAAATCGATTCTAACGTGATAATCAGATTCAAAGAAAAATGATTTGTTGTCCTTCTACAGTCTGTTTCAACACCCTCACAATCTATGCAATTTCATTTCCAATAACTCTCGACCATTCAAGCAGCGTGGTCTTTCAAATCGAGTGCAGTGATCCCAATAGCTTCACCAAGACTACAGTCTGACAGCGAGATTAAGTTACTGCTTTAAAGGGTCTCTTTGGACGTTTGAACCGTTTTGATGGAATTCTATGGTCTGCATCGCCCCTGATAGTTCATAGGAACATGATGTGGAGATGCGAGATTTAGGATTCCCAATATATCCCAAACACGAGCACGAAAAAACAAATAAATCACTAACAATGCTGGAATCTTTTTCACGTTGGTCAGTTGTGTTGTATACGGTTACTCTTCATATGGTTTCATATCAGTTTAAACAATGACACAAGGACATCATAAACGGATCATACAGAGGGCAAGAAAGATTTAGGTACTAGGTTACCTAACCGGCATCTGATTTTGTTCAGCAATAGCGCATTACTTTAACTTTTAAAAGTTCGAGGTTGAGTCACAAACCAAATTAGAATACTATTTTGCAAGCAAAAACATCCATATCAAATTGCATTAGAATTGTATGATTATGTCGGTTTTTCTAGGAATACGTTGATAGATTGAGCTCTTAAATTATAGCTCATTAGCTCCTAATAAGTACCTTCTCTTATCCATCAAGAATATTTTTAATATAATATTTTAACTCACATTACGAATTTGGTAAAAGATGTTGAAGTCTGATGTGTCTTGGGGACACGTCCAAATTCTACTACTGTCGGGCCTTATTTTACTCAATGCTACACAGAATATGTACGAGTATATTATCGTTTGATGCTTTTGTTATAGTGTCTACTTCAGGACAGCCATGTCCAAATATTTCTACAGACCAAAAACTATGTGGCCAGGCTATATGATATTTTGTTATTATTATTCAATCTGCTAACTTGATCTTTATCACAACCGCAGAGTACATTGTTTTGTCAGCTACCTTGTTCCTCTTTGTCACTTCCATTAACTACTGTATATGACATTTATGGCCTTTATTGGTCATCCCCTTTGGCTGTGTCTGTCATCACATCAACTGTAGAAGGAAGTGCTATTAGTTTCTCTATCTGTACATTGTTGGATGTTTGCCTGTCTATTGTTGTTAAAAATATATATGTATGCTCACATCTATACTGGACGTGAGTGGTGAGATGTGAGTGTGGAGGCCGGCATTCCGACTGTCTTTGCGGGGACGACTGCGAGCAGGATTATGCCGCTCGCAGGAAAGGTCCTGGGGTTGAGCTTGAAGTCCGCTCACCTCATTCATGTATACTTGTTTGTCATGTCTTGTGAAACCAACTAAAGAAGTGCGAACTAAACTATGCCTTCGTCTACACCAACGTATTCATTTGTCTTCGTCAACGTAATGTTCATCTACTACCGGACTAATTCCCCGATGACTACAGGCACCGCGTTGACACTTTGATGACCCCTGAGAGGATCTTTCTCTGAGGGACCGAGTCGGGACAGACTGTGCAAGGTAAATAAGAAGACAGAGTCATGAACATCCCCCGTATGTAAGACACTAATACACGACCAGATGTATCTATGTGTCAAGTTTGGTGAAGAAATCTTGAATGGTATTAAAGATCTGCTCTGGAAAAGATAAATGTGCACGGAGGAACGGGTGCATTTTAATAAAACACACACACACATACACGCACGCACGCACACACACACACACACACGAAACAAAAACAAAACAAAAAAACAGAACCAGAAACAAAAAAAAAAACGCGTCGCGGGGAATACCAAAAAGTACACTGTGGTCGAGAGTGATAAGTTCACTCCGATCCTGTTGGGGGAGTTAAGTGTGAGATGTCTTACCGCGGCACACCCAAAGGCGGTCCCTGAAATGGACAACAACTCCCTCAGGAACACAGGTTACTTTGAATTTGGAATTTTAACACACAGAGCAAAGATATCGAAACAGACGTGTGAAAGGTTGGCTGGATAACATGGCACTGACCAGCAGAGTGTGACAAGTGACAGCACAAATGTGATATGTTCACTATAGAGTGTGAAATATTGGAATTGTGTGGACAAAACCTCCATGAATACTTCCCGACCTCTTACTCACTATGTCTGATTATTAGATATGTCTCTATTTGGTCTGACAGTCTCTTATAATACATTCACTTTGTCCAGGAAAGAAGACTATGTATTACGTACAGTACAGTATACGTACAGTATATTCTTGTACAGTTATGAAATATAAGTAATGTGTCTAGATATGAAGTAAAGTTTCTATAACCTAATGTAGAAAACCCATTCTGTCCATTTGTGCAGTTTAATTACCATGCATGTATCTCACATATTCAGTATATTTTCCATTGATGTAGTATATTCAGTTCATACTATAGATAGCGTATATGTTGCGCAGTGGAAATAAAAGTGCAGAGCTGTCTAATAAATAAAACTGAAAAACTAATGAACTAAATTTTGAACTTACCTTTGACCTACATAAGCAACTAAACGTGATATCTATTGCACGTGAGAAAAGTGGATGACTTACAAGGAACTAAATGTGATTTTATTAAAGTGATGAAAATTGAACTATGAAATGAAACCCGCACAATTTCCCTAACTGTTTAACGACTCACCGCTAATACAAGTTCCACAATCTAACAGCCAGTTGAACCTATAAAACTGACAAGGCTGTCGTTCCTAATGCCCACGCGCGAATCGGAGCGTATAGCCTCAACGGACGAATAACAACGAACGAATGAACGGGGCACGAATGACCGGTGAATCCTTGACCACCGCAAACTACCTCGCATTTCACGTGTACTCATACCCATCTCCGTGAGTATTCGTGCGATTACCACCAGTTTGTACCAGGTGCGTTTGGACGATCACTTTTAAGTGAAAAGTGTCTTCAGAACAGTAATACTATATAATACATCGATTATGCTAATACCTCTGTACTTATGTAGTATGTTCAGTATACTCACTCATGTAGTATACTCACTCATGTAGTATATTCACTAAATGTATTTAAGTACAGTAGCCCTGCAATACATTGTGATCGATCATGACATGGACACGAAGGCATTGCTGATTGTTTAGTGTTTAGAATAGACTGAGCACGGTGATGAAACACTGCAACTGTCTTCAGCCTTCAGCACTGCATCCACAGAGGAACACCCAAATTTTGTGATACTATTCCTTCTCCAAGATCCAAGAAAACAGATTAAAATGAGACGTTTTCAAGTCATGGTGAAGTCTAGATTGTCTCAACCCTGAAACTGAGATTTCTCCTGGGCTTTGTTTTGGATTTTAACAAAGCTGAGGCAAGGAATAAAGCCTGAGGTGAGTGATGTGTGAGTGGGTGAGTGATGTATGACTGTGTGACTGAGTGAGTGATGTGACTGAGTGAACAGTGGTTCAGGGGACAATACCATGCGCAAGGGGTTGGCGAATCAGACGGCTTCATCATCACGTCCAGCGTTATACTGTGCGGTGCCTCCGACAGTGAGGTCAACTTCTTTCGTGTTTTATGCGTACATGTAGAGATGCCGTAAGTTAGCCATTTGGTTAAAACATTCGCTAGACCCACGGCAGGTGAAATGCGTGAAAAGCACGACTGTGCCTCGGTAGTTAAATAATTCTAACAATAGTGTAACATTTTACACATTCACAAAATGGTAACACAACCTTACTCACTGGCATTCAAAACACCACAATTAACAGACCCTGCGTCCACGTTGTTTCAATTTAACTGACCGTCCTTTCACGTCCGAGCTATCAAAGGTTGACAGAAACCAGCAAGCAGTACAATTAACACTCATCCACTCGTCTACCTTATGTCATTCCTGAGGAGAATGGTGCAAATACATAACAACTTTCTCCCAGCATTTGATGGCTAAGTGAACATGGCTAAGCTACGTTCCTTCAAACACATAAATATCCCCTGCCAAGAAGAATAGCTGTTTCGTAAGTGTTGAGTGTTTGTTATAGACAAACTGATGTAAGACCTAGAGACGTGAAATTAATGAGAATCGTTTATCCATTTATCCATGTATGTGGTACATTCAGTACACGCTTTGGGTAGTGTATTTAATCCATCCATTATGCTGTACATCTAGTACATATTTATATACAAGTGTGGTATACATTCAGTATATTCACTCATGTAGTGTACTTTGTATGTGCAATATGTACAGTAGCCCTGTCATACATACCCTGTGTTATGCCTGAGGAGAATGGTGAAAATACGTAAAATATCCCCTGTCAAGAATAGCTGTTACGCAAGTGTATAGTGTCTGGAGCCCTGCCGTTCTCTGTATTATAGACAAACTAATATAAGGAATAGTGACGTGAAATATTGAGATAATGCAAACTGATGACTCACCCACCCACTTCGTCCTTGACTGACTCACTCTCTACTCACCACCTTCCCGTATGACTGATGTACTTCAACACGAGGCAAAATATACTGTCACTGTCTGCCGTTGCTGTGACATCATCAGACCCACGAAAGTGTTATCTATGCACGTGTAAATAACTTCATATTCTTATTCCTGGCCACACCTAACATCAGACAGGAAAGAACGCCTACAACAACCTCGAAAACTGAATACATTTCTATTCATATCCTTCTATCTCCCAACATTCGCCCAACACATCCTTACGATGAATTTTGTGAACCTTTCAGATTTCTATTTAAAAAAACTGACAGTTATCACTGATTTCAATGCCAAGCAAACGAAAACTTGAAATTCCATCTTAACGGTTTAACATTATCGGGGTTTGGTTTCCAATAAAAGATGTATGATATGACCTAATCTCCGAACATGAGATTGAATTTTGCATAGTTTCTGATTTCTGATTCAGATTAATGAAATCAGTAGAAAGGATGTATGAAATCCACGTGCTCCAAATCTTGAATCAATGGAATCAATGCTTATTGAAGATACACATAATGTTTGGAAACTATAGGCACACTCTGGCATTTGCCTTCCACCCAAGAATGGTTAATCTTTTCTCTGATATCGGTGTAATGTGATACTCCATGTCTGCAGTTATTCAGTCTGATACGACAATCTGATTAGGAAGGTGTTACCTTCAAAATGTTACCTTCACATCCGTGTAAAGCTGTTCACTGGAAAACATATGTCTGCTTGTAATGCCATTAAGGATCCTGGTTTCCTTTGCGACTACTGAAGTGTATTCCATGTAAAGTGATGTAAGAACTTCTATATATCGTTAAGAGGTTACTGTCAGTCTTTCTGGAGCCATACATACAAATATGGCACATATCAAAACATTGCATGAACTGCACATACGATAATTTTGTCACAAAGATATTGATTCTGTATGTAAAATGACTTTCATAGGCAACATTGACTTACGGCTTTAATTTAGTATTCTACATTATATAACGACAGAAACTCTATGGATTCTTCCATTTTGGATCCTTGACTCAGAAGCATCAGAACTAGCGATGCTGTATATACAGTTCTAGCATAGTGGCTCATGGACACGGACGACTTTCATAAAGACCATTTCAATAAATTGCTTCAGTAGAGAGAGATATGTGTGAGTCATTGGTGCTTGGCCCTGTAACAGTCTGTTAAAGGTCAGCCTATCACATTTCCTTTTCATTGAATTGAAATGTTCACGTCAGAATCAGCTAGAGTACATTGACATCGGTTCAGCTTCCTTTGGTGACACCCGGTGTCAAAACACACAGTGTACGGAAAGCTAATATGCCCATGGATAGTTTGAGAATCTGTTTAACTTTATGTTCATTCCAATCTTGGTTTAGGTGTGTCTAGTGTGAAATGCTTTATCGCTGGACAGCCAAAGGCAATTTTCTAGGTGACACACCTATCACTTTGGTTTTGAAACTTTGACACATAAAGTAAAAAGATCGATACAAACATGTGAAAGGTTGGCTGCTTAGCATGCCCGCTTGACAGGAGTTTGACATGCCCGGAGTTTGACATGCCCGCTTGACAGGAGTTTGACATGCCCGCCTGGCAGGTGGCAGTGAACATGCCTCGCTCATTTCCTGATATATTCAGTTACACAGACACGATATATTCCATGTACAGTGTGAAGGTTGGAACTTGAATAGATAAAACTTGCATTACCAGTTCAGCGTGGAGGAATGCTCATTGTTTAGTACAACTGGATTTCGGCTCATAATCTTTATAGCATTTTCAATGCACGCCTAAGGTAGTGTCTTAAATGTATGAATTAGTCTGTATATCTATAATATCCATTTTGTTGATAATACAGCATATTTGTTTACGTATAATGTGTACAGTACCCATACCATATACTTGCCATTGTGATCAGGTATGACACATGTTCTATGGCATTCTATGATTGCTCTTTAGGGCAGAACAACACACAACAGAACAGAAATTTTGTTCTAAAAAATCACATATAGCGACAAAGAGAATATACTGCATATTGATACAGATTAAAACACTGTGCAAAGTCTAAATTTGATAAATATGGTTTTGATTTAAGTGGTGTATTATCACATTTTAATAGATGAACAAGTTTTTCAATATACGATGTTTACAGAAACAGTGGTGAAGAAATTGATGTCTTAGAGTATTCAGTGCTGGACAGTATAATAAAAAGTGAAGTTTGTCATAGAGAAATGATGTACAAAGTTGCCAGATTATATTACATTGTTCATTGCCAGCGTCTCTTGTGTTAACCAGCGTCCACAGTGAGGTTCTAAACTTAGTGAACGCTTATACATTATGTAGTAATAACCCTTCGATGAGTCAACTGCTTAAACTGATCAATGAGAGGTTTTTAAAAAATAAATTGTACGTGGCCATATTAAAATGGTATTTGATTTGCCATTACAAAATAACATTTTAGCGCAAGTTGATATAATTCTAGCTTTGACGGATACCTACCTAGTCATAAGTAATAAAATCTGGAATAGATTGTTTCTCCTTCAAAATATATTTACGAAATTTAAGATGGACATTCACAACACTTCGACTGTTTATAGAAGGATTGGTTTGGCATGATCATCAAACAATTTCAGTTAGCAGTCTTTCGGAATATCAAGTTGACGAATACTTTTCGAGATAGCATCATTGCCTTATAATGTTGAACAGAAAGGCGTTTGATAGCTCTAACGACACTATCACTACCAGTGAAAAGTACACTAAGATACATTTGGGATTTCAATAGGTGTACGTACGTGGGTATTTCTTCATACAATGTTCTTTTGAAAATATAACATTTGGGGTTTTTTTTCTAGGGTCACGGAACTGGCTTTTGTGGCATAGGCAATTATCAGAGGCTAAAGCATCGACCCCAACGGTGTGTACAGCACTGTGCTATAGTGACATTATCGACCAAAATGCTCTCGAATCTGCCCATGATGAGCTTGTAACCATGTATGTTCTTGGGCTGAAAAAGGAAGTAAACATCGCCTGAAAATGTTCCCCCTCATGTTCTTAGCTCAGAACCCGAACCGGAAACACGATGAAGGTTCTCCCCGTCAACCTTTTATTGACTGTTTCCACCTTGCCATTACGCCATATCCCCATAACGTCCCAAAGTGTAGAAGTCACGCACTGTCTGGTAATACAGGACAACTATCAATAGAAATGCCATTATCCTAATTTCTCCCAGGCACAGCATATGACTCGCATCGCACTTGAATGGGACTATTTTACCATTGTTTTAGATATCAAAATAAAATAGCTAAATGCATTTGCGTCCAGTTAGTTTTACAACGCGTCCATGGTAATGCAAAAAAGGGTTCATAACACGTTGAGAAACACCGTAAACATCAAAGAAGCCTGGAGAACTGTCAAGAGAATCATTTAAGTGACTCTCATCGGATAACGGACACATCCTAATCGATTTACAGCTGGCCACAAATCAACCTAAAATTGATTTACTATGCTTTGTGGAGACACGAGAGAAAACAGTAGTTAATAACGCATATCATTTATTGAATACCAAAGCCCATGAGAGTTAAACCGGTAAGAAGGGCTATATCGTCCGTGCTATCATAGTTATTGTATTTGCAATGACATCGTCTGAATAGGGTGTTGTATAAGAACAGCATCACATTGGAATTCGCTATTCGTTCTGAGATTGAATTTCAATTTTTCGTATCCTCTCCATTGAAATCAATGGAAACTGTCAGTTCTTGAAATGGAAATCTTAAAGGTTCAGAAGAGTCATCATAAGGACGTATTCGTTGAAGGTTGGAAGAAAGATATTAGTTTAAGTACGTTTAGTCCTCACCAGGCTTCAGGCGTTCTTTTCTGTCTGTTGGCGGTGGGGTAACCTAGTTTTTAAAGCGTTCATTCGTCCCGGGTTCGATTCCCTACACGGGTACAATGTGTGAAGGGAATTTCTGGAGTTCCTTCGTCATATTGCTGGAATTGTGCTAAAAGCAGCGTAAAACCAAACTCACTCACTCTTTTGTGTTGGGGGGTGGTGAGGTAGCCCAGTGGTTAAAGCGTTCGTTCATCACGCCCCAGACGCAGGTTCGATTCTCTTCCCTACATGAGTGCAATGTATAGAGCCCATTTCAGGTGTCCACGCAGTGACATTGGTGGAATATTGCTAAAAGCGGCGTAAAACTGTTATATTAGGTATGGCCGGGAACATGAATATGAAGTGATATACACGTCAATATATATTTGCAGTGGGGGATTAGTCACCATTAAACTTGAATTGCCCTCTGTTAACAAAGGTACATCAGTTATTCTGAGAAGAGGTGAGTTAGTGAAGGTGTGAGTGAGTGAGTGAGAGAGTAAGTGAGTGAGTGAGGGAGGGTTGAGTTGGCCTTTCCCCTTTCTTCATTACCGCTGTGTTTCATCATTTCTCGTCCACATTTCTTACAGTAATTTCATAGTTGCGTGTAACACGACAGGACGCCGAACACGCTACACTTGCATAACATCCGTTTATCTTAGCAGGGAATAACAAATTTGAGCGAAACCGATATAGCCATCGTATGCAGACTGTGACCCATTTCAACAACTGTCTTTAGAAATAATGCAGGTGGTCATTTGGACGAGTGTTTTTACTGCAATCTGATTACTGATAACCTTTTATTGTTCACTCTTGAACGGCATGCTGGGTAACTGAAATAACGCAGACACGCGGTCTGTGAATTGTGGTGTTTGTTAAATAAAAAAAAGAAAAAAGAAAAAAAGAAACAAATCATGCTGACAATGAAAATGTCGACATTTTGTGAATGAGCATAGTGTCACACCGTTTTCATCAACCTCTAAGCACCAAAGGACACTTTGTTTTCATATTTTGCACCTATGATGGATTGAGAGAACGTTTAACAACAAAATTAAACGCTTCACTACATCAGTACATCACACACGAGAGGTCCAGTCCATGTCGACGGTGCCTTTAACACTGGATGCGTTTGGGCAGCCGTCTGATGCCCTGTAACTCCATGTGCTGGGTTGTGTGCTCTGATCCACTGATTGTGCCATGTCGGTCCCTTTTAAATCAAGATCTAACCGCACAGGATAAGACTGACTGACTGACTTGACTGAGACTTTCACTGTCGTGTCTCATCCTTACACTAAAGCAGTAAAATGAAGCAAGTCTTATCTGCAAAGCTTAAACAATCTAGACTTCACCAATCATTCAAGACTTGAGAAGGACACCGCTTTATTTATTGCCTTGGATCTAAGAATCAGGGACGACGACATCACAAAGACTTCCCTGGGCAGGCGCATGCTGCTCCCTCTGATCACATTTTCCTTGATCATAATTGTAACCTACGATATAATTTACTCCAGGCTGACTGGAAAATGTTGTTTCAGATGTAAGGAAAGACCCCCCACCCCACCCCAAATCAGCCACGCCACAGAATCCGTGTCAAAATTGACCATGATAGCAAGTATATGAAAGGCTAGATACTACATACATTAGCTACTTCGAACCTATACACGAATAGTAGTAAACTACATATGCATGCATGTACTAAGCAAATTTCATTCCTGGACAAAGCGAATATACCGTGAGCGATTGTAACTTTACATATACTAATCAGACAAAGTGAGCATGCGATAGATATTCATCACACGAAAGAGGTCATGGAAGTTTTATTTAACTTCAATTCGAGAAGCTGCATCATTTACACTGTATTCACTTTTGAGAAGTGGCATACCATCCGGAAATAAGCGCTGCATGATGGCTGTCACGTAAGTATGCATCGCGATCCCTGTTGGTCAATGCCATGTTATCCAGCTAAAGTTCTCAAATTTTAAGTGACGAGTGTGTTATTTGAGGAACGGTTGTCCATTCGAGGAATTGTCTTTGGATGTGCTGCGATAAGGCATCTCACACTAACCTCCCAACCAAACTCGGATTGAGCTCGAGGTTAACCACATTCTCTTTTGACCACAGAGCACCAGTAGCTTTTTCTAGCTTCGTGTGTTATGACACGGTCCCTCAGATATCTGGTCAGAGCTCATCGGAGGCATCAAATCTAAATAAAAAGTGATTACACAACACCGTCAAAACAACCATCGACATTCTATGTACAATACCTTTAGACTAAGGAAGATGAACATAAACATCAGGAGCATTCAGTAGAATGACTACAACAAGGCTTCGAGCTAGCGAAATGGGGTAACTGGTTGACTAGGTCTATATCATTGTTGCTCATGTTCACAAACCATTGTAAACAGAAATACAACACCCTAAATACATATGTCTGCTCCGTTAGTCCTGATGCTTTTGAATCCTACATCCAGGTTGAAGGTCCCATCGAGTTCCTGTCGTGTTATAAAGGTGAAGAACATCGAGTACGAATTTTAAGCCTTGACACACAATTGGTTGTAATTTTCTAACCAAAATCAAGATATTCTCTGTGACATAATTCGCTTACCTGCAGTCAAGCATTGCTTCTTTATAAATCTTACTGGTTTATTCCAGGAATGAAAGAAAGAATGCCTTCACATGTTCTTAAATCCCTTCACATAAAATACATTGGATGAGTCGGGGAAGAAACCGGGGTTCTTAATGATATTATATCCAATATTATATCCAGGCTTTTATTTTCCAGTGAACACCTTAACACGTCTGTTGAAGGTAACGCTTCACTAATCAGATTGTCCTATCAGACCGAAGAGCTTCAGTCATGGATTATTACATTACACCAACATCAGAGGATACGTTCACGCTTCTTGGCCGAAAGACAAATGAAAGAGTCTCAGTAAAGATTTATAAATACAACATTGTGAGTATCTCGAAATTCAACCAAAAATTGGAATGCTTACAATAAGCGATGTTTGGAAACATTGGTTACGTCTGGAACACTCCTACTTATTTCATTTATCTGAATCAGAAATTCAAAATCATTTACATCCCTTGAGAGTTTGGGAATGGTTGATGACTTTCCTTAAAGTACCTCCCCACCTCGAACTGTACAATCAGTTTATACATATGTTTGCATGATGTTATGTAGTTTCATAATCATATTTGCATTTTTAATAGATTTATTTCACTGTAGAGGGATTCATTTGAATGTTTCTATCTCCAAATCAGTTAACAGACGTTTGAACATGATTCCCATGAATCTTATATGATGACAAGCCGTTTGTACTGCTACCTCCATGATAGCAAGATCGTGATAGCAAGACTATTGCACCCAAAGCGTTAAATACGACAGCCGACGGGCAAGTTGGTGAAAAGGAAAGTTTCTTCGGTTACACCTAAATACTTTATCTGAATGGGCATCTTGAAGTTGATTTGTGATGAAAGAATACAGACCCACCATTCATTTCTTATGCATTACGGGATGTCATCGTAGAGGGGAAAGAAATATGTTTTATTTCGATTGTATCTAAGGTTGATCCAGACCAGCATGTCTCACAGTAGTTATCACCATCACATTCAAATATCTCCTGTCTTGGCCGTAGCTTGATTGAGTTCCCAGTGGCACCCTGAGGTGGTTTCCAAGAATTCTGATCTCAAAGATGCACTCTTGATTGGTGGTTCTGTCTCTGTCTGCTCTTTGAGACTGCTTCCAGGTTGATCGGGAGTTCTTGTCCCTTTGATGCAGGAAATAATGAAAGTTTATCACCATATTTGTGGAATCAGTTCGAAGACTTGGATATCATGCAATTAGATAGCGTGATTTCTCAACGGTTGTTCCAGTGGATTTTAAGTTAAGATACTTAATAACGTGTACTGCAGGCAAACCAGTTATGTCACAGTTTATTGCTTATGTTTTAGGAAAATAAAGTCTTTCACAATCTGTTGTGTCTTAAATATATATATTGCTTAAATCTCAGCGGTCAGAATTCTAAACACAAACACTTGTGTAAGAGAAATTCACTTTTTAAAAATATCTATTTCTCCACAAACGAGCTGTCACTTGAAAGTTTTATATATATAGACGCGTGGTCTTGATTCGCACTTATCTTACATGGTGATGTTTGTAACCCTACCTCCATAGTCTGTTACGTAGCTTCTTGATTATCGAAAGGCCGACGTGATATAACTTGAATAAACACGCTAGCCAACAGGCAAGTTAGTGAAAAGAATGGTAAACGTAAATATGTTGAGACTATATCACACAAAACACAGACAAAATATATTACCAGCCTCAAACAACATATATATAACTTTATTCAGTAGGAAGGCCACAGGCCCATGTGCAATGTACGATACAATATAAGACGACTGATGTGCACAATACTAGTAACAAAAACAATTTTTGTATACATTTACAATAATAGTGTGTTGTGTCGCATCAAAGCTTCCTTAATATATTTTGCATACATATATAAATTGGCCTCAAACAACATACAACCAAAACAAAAGCCAGATCATCACAATATGACCATACCAGACGTTAAGCCTTTAACGTCACCATTCCTTTAACGTCACCATTCCTTTAACGTCACCATTCCACACAGTCATCTTTGACAAAATCATCCACTGTTCCTTGAATTCTATCATAGCAGCCAAAGCAAGGGTGCTCTGTGGAGTCCACCTATTCCTGTCAATCATAAGAGAGGATGTGTAATGAATTAAACTATAGCCACACAAGACCCTTTTACATATTCAAGGACATGTCTCACCGGAGCGTTTCCAGAATAATTTACTTTGGTGCGTGATGTTTTGTCAAACTGTGTTTTAATCCATATTTACTGACGTGACGGGCAGATACAGAGATATCCCCTATTCCCAGTTGCAGCCTCTGTAACAGACTCTACCATTTGAAATGTCAAAATGGTAACTTAATTTCACCAATGTTCTTCCTCCCCGTATCAAGGGAATATGTATCCCATTCTAAACAAAAGCAAACCGTGTAACGTCCTATAGCCGAGAGATCAAACATGAGGAATCCATTTGATCAGATATTGGAGAGAAAAAGATGTTTTAATAGGTTTTCACAATAATGGAAAAGAGCAAACGGTCGATATACTGTCAGAATACTAGATCTTTGAATGTGAATAGTGTACTAGTATTTCATTGACTTGATTTAATTCGGTTGAGTATGCCGTGAAACAAATGGGTTTGCTTTCATTTATCACTAATGTCATGACAGGTTCCTAAAAACTCACTACTGGCCCATTCTCACAACGTCAGTGAAAGGTCATTTTCATAACGTCGGTGAAAGCCTTGTCTCTTAATGACCACTGACTTGGTGACTTCTTTTCACTACATCAGTGAAAGGCTTTTCTTTCCTGATACCGTCAGAGAATGGCTTCTCTCCTCACTGCATTAGTGAAAGGCTGTTCTCCCGATAGCTTCAGAGAAAGGCTTATCTCTTCACTATATCAGTGAATAGTGTTTCTCCTGATAACGTCACAGAAAGGCTTGTCTCTTCATTATATCAGTGAAAGGCTGTTCAACCGATATCTTCAGAGAAAGGCTTATCTCTTCACTACGTCAGTGAGAGGCTATTCTCCCGAAAACATGAAAAAGCTTTTCTCTTCAGTACATCAGTGAGAGACTTTGCCCCTGATAACATCAGAGAAAGGCTTCTCTCTTCACTACATCAGTACCCGATGACACCACCTTGCAACCGTCGCTGCTCAACACCGCCATTGAGGGGATTGAACATGTCGCAAGGGAGAGCATCCCATTGCTTGTCGTAAGAGGCGACTAAATTGGGCAACCTGTTGGCCGTGGGTTGCCTCCCGCGTCGGTGGAGGACGGGAACCTGGTGGTTGAAGGCATTTGGGCTTTTAACTGCTTTCCATTTGCCCAACACACCACTTTGGCCCTTACTTCACCAAGAAGGGTGGTTGAATTGGCCCGATGCAACCAATCGGCTGGTCATGCCAAGCCCTGTGCATGTATGTATGTATGTATGTATGTATGTATGTATGTATGTATGTATGTATGTATGTATGTATGTATGTATGTATGTATGTATGTATGTATGTATGTATGTATGTATGTATGTATGTATGTATGTATGTATGTATGTATGTATGTATGTATGTATGTATGTATGTATGTATGTATGTATGTATGTATGTATATGTCATTGCACAAATTTTATTTGGACTTTTAATTTCGGTCTTGGCTGAATTATTCATCGACTTTTCTGGTTTTGGAATGTATTTGAAGTTCTGATTTTTGCCTAGAGTCTTATGCCCAGAAGGCAATCTGGTGGATTAATTCTTTGTAATTCTTCTACTGGAGTATATCATCTGGGTATCCTTGATGCTGCAGGCTGGAGGCCCGCTTGCTTTAGCATTGTCCTTGTGATACTCCGTGGTGGGTGGGGAGCTCGGATGATGAACCATATTACACTAACTATAGCGTATGAAACCCCAACCAAAAAAAACCAAAACGTCCACTTGATATTGACCCTGTTGAAACTGACCATAGACCATCTGCATCGATTGAATATTGGCCGCGTTTCGTTGTTATTGAGACTCCTGACAAGACACCGTTAAAGTTGAACCCCTTTGCTGTATCCAAGGGTATTCAAGGTATTGCTGGGGAGGTGAAAAACATTAGACGCTTGCGTTCGGGTGCCCTGTTAGTCGAATGCGGGAAAAAGCAACAAGCAACGAACCTGAACCTGAACTCTTTCGTGGGCATTTCGGTCACGGTCTCTGCTCACAAGACCTTGAACACTAGTAAAGAAATCAGAAATGAAAGATCAAGGTGTGCTGTATGTGAAGCGCTTTTCCACCCGAAAAAACAATGAAACATTCCAAACTAATACCTATCTGTTTACTTTTTCATGTCCAAATGCTCCTAAATCAGTGAAGGCAGGCTGTGGTAACATACAAGTTGATACCTACATCCCCAACCTGCTCAGGTGTTTTAAATGCCAGAACTATGGACATGGCGTGAATACTTGCACATTGTCTGTTGTGTGTGCTCATTGTGGGTAGAAGACACACATAACAGAAGATTGTGACAGTGGTTATAAAAAATGCACCAACTGTTCAGGCGACCATTCATCTTCTTCGAAACAGTGCCCTATTTGGAAAGAGCAAATGGAAATAAACAGAATAAAGTTCACTCAAAATATCTCCTTTTCTGAGGCAAAAAACTGGTAAAGAGGTCTGATCTTCCAGAAAGTTATGCTACAGTAGCAAAAACATCATCGGAGTCTACCTCTAAAATATCCAAATCATCCACAGGCTGCCAAACTACCTTGACCTGGGTAAATTGCGATTCTCCACAGCTTTTGTACCCTGCTATATCATTTCAGACTGAGGAATCACTTCCTAGTACTTCAAAGTCGTCTTCTGATCACAAATCATCATCATCATCATCTCAGTCCCATTCAAAGTCTCAATCGACAGCTGATAGTCAACAAACTGTGAAAAGTAAACCGAAACCTAACCCTGATGCTTCAAAACAACAAAGTGGCAGAGCTCCTAAAGGGTCACAAAATAAAATTCAGTTGTTTAATGAATATGGGTCTCTTGAGGACATGAACGTTTCTGAAAACGTCCATTCTAGGGCACATAGCTTGTCGCCCTCCAAAAGAGTGCGAGGTAGATCCCCAATAAATCCCCCCAAAAGATAGTTTATCCTAATAATATTGTACAGTGGAACTGTAGAGGATTGAGGACTAATTTACATGAATTACAGCTATTAGTCCAGGATTTTACACCTTCAGCGATATGTCTCCAAGAGACATATTTAAAACAAACAGATACATTTGACCTTCGTCATTTTAATGCATATCATTCTTTTTCACCTCCGAGTGATAGAGTCACTGGCGGATCATCCGTTCTAGTCAGACAAAACGTTATTCAAAGCCCTGTTTCATTAAATACTAATATGCAGGCTGTTGCTGTGAGACTTACTTTACATGTAGCGTTTACGCTATGCTCACTCTATATTTTGCCGTCTTCGACATTTGCCAAAACTGATCTTCAAGCCCTGTATGACCAACTCCCGAAGCCCTGTATTATAATGGGAGATTTAAATGGGCATAACCCACTCTGGGGTAGTGTAACTACAAACACTAAAGGTAAATTGTTAGAGGACTTTTGTTCTGACAATGATTTATGTATTTATAATGATGGTTCCACACATATTTACACCCCGGTACAGGGACTTACTCTGCTCTCGACTTGACACTCACAAATTCAGAACTACTAAGTGAATTTGAAAGGTCAGTCCACGATGACCTCTGTGGAAGTGACCATTTTCCTACTGTATTAAAATCTGTAACTCCAACTGATGTTCCTCCGTCATCAAGGCGGAATTTTAAAAAGGCTAACTGGGCTTTATATGAAACACTATGTGCTGAAAAACTTAAACCCGAACGTTTTATTGATGTTCCTGATGCTATTAAATGCTTTTCTGATGAACTGAACTCCATAGCTGATGAGTGTATACCAAATTCCTCTGCAGTTCCACATATTCGAAAACCATGGTTCAACGATGACTGCAAACAAGCTAGGAAGGCAAGGAAAAAAGCAGAACATTATTTCCGTCGCCATCCTATGGTGCATAAATTAAATAAATTTAAAATTTTAAATGCTAAAGCACGGAGTACTTTTAAATAGAACAAAAGCCAATCTTGGCAAAATTATGTATCCAAAATAAATTCTCGGACACCCATGTCCAAGGTATGGAACATGGTCCAGAAAATTAAAGGTAAAGGTACTAAATCTACAGTCCATCATCTTAAACATGGGGATCAATTACTTACTGATAAATCAGATATTGCTAATAAACTGGGCGAAACTCTGGCTAAACATTCTTCCTCTTCTAATTATATACCTAAATTTCAGCAATATCAAAAACAAGAAGAAAAGAAAACTATTAATTTCAATTCTGATAATGGGGAAGATTATAATGAAACTTTTTCTATTCATGAACTCCATACTGCTCTTGATCAAGCTCATGACACTGCTACAGGAGCTGATAACATACATTATCAACTCCTGAAGCACTTACCAGAATCCTGTTTGGAGACGCTCTTGTATATATTTGATAATATTTGGACTTCCTGGAAATTTCCTTCTTCATGGCGTGATGCCATAGTGGTACCAATACCTAAACCTGGACGTGATCATACGGATCCGTCCAATTATCGTCCGATTTCATTGACAAGCTGTGTTTGCAAGACCATGGAACGCATGATAAATAATCGACTTGTTTGGTACTTGGAAACAAATAACCTTATCACAGATATGCAATGTGGTTTCCGGAAAAACAGAAGTACTGTCGATCACTTAGTGTGTTTAGTTTCATTTGTAAAAAACGCACTAATAAACAAACAACACGCTGTGTCTATCTTTTTTGATCTTGAAAAAGCATATGACACTACTTGGAAATATGGCATTTTACGAGATTTACATGACTTTGGCTTGCGAGGTCGTTTGCCTAAATTTATAGCCAACTTTTTAAATAACAGACAATTCCAGGTCCGTGTGGGTTCTACCCTGTCTGATCATTACAATCAGGATCAGGGTGTTCCACAAGGCAGTATTTTGTCTGTCACTCTTTTTAGCATCAAGATCAACAGTTTATCTAAAGTTTTCAACGATTCAATTGATGGATCGTTATTTGTGGATGATTTTAATATTTCTTGTCGTGGTAAAAATATGCATGCCATTGAACGGCAATTGCAGTTGTGTTTAAACAAGATTAATATATGGTGTCTTGAAAACGGCTTTAAATTTTCCAAATCGAAAACTAACTGCATACATTTGTGTCGAAAATACAAACCTCATAAAGACCCTGAACTATCTCTAGATGGGACGGCCATTTAGGAGATAAACATCATGTGTTGGCCAATTTCCGGGTGTTATTGAGTATTTGAAGCACGGGAATGCATTTGGAACCGACGGCGTCAGCTGGAGGTTTCAAATGAAATATTCCCGTGCTTCAAATACTCAATAACACCCGGAAATTGGCCAACACATGATGTTTATCGACATTGTAAACAAAAAAGTAAACCAAAGGGGTTTTACTGTCTGCACTCGTTTACATCGAGTAGGGGTACGGCAGTGAAGTGTCATCAGCTGGCCGTATCAGCTGGTTCCCATGGTAGCATCTGGAGTTGCTCATTTGTGACGTCATTCTAACTTTACGTCACAATATGATTTGAATGACGTCACCACCGTTGATGACACAACAAAACAATTGTTTGCGTGTCCATATGCGGTGAATAATCTTGCAGTTTCCGGGAATCTAATACCATTTAATCATGTTTTTCAACCAATCAGATTACAGAACACAGTAACTTTTGGTTTACAATAAAGTTGTGAAGGAAGCCAAGTTCTTGGGTCTTATCTTTGATTCACATTTAACATTTTTACCACATATTAAATCACTTAAAACTAAATTCCTGAAAGCACTTGACTTATTGAAAGTTGTTTCAAATTCGAAATGGGGAGGGGATCAAGCTACCCTTCTCCATCTCTATCGATCACTACTTCGTTCTAAACTTGATTATGGCTCAATCGTCTATGGTGGAGCCTGCAAAAGCAATCTTACACTTCTTGATTCTGTCCATCATCAAAGTCTGAGACTTTGTCTTGGATCTTTTAGAACTTCACCTATTGACAGTCTCTATGTTGAGGCTGATGAACCATCTCTTGAGCAGTGTCGTATAAAGTTAGCTTTACAGTACATTACTAAATTATACTCTAATCATTCTAACCCTGCATATAAATGTGTTTTCAATCCCCTTTATGAGGATTTATACAACAAAAAATCTTCTCTTGTCCCGCCTCTAGGACATAGAATTAAACCCTTTCTTTCTGCTGCTGGCATTCAGCTGGAAAACATAGCTCCCTCCCGTCTTCTTTCTTCTCCTCCTTGGCAGTTGGTCAGGCCTCAAGTAGACCTAACACTGACCACATTTAAAAAATCAGAAACTAATGAATTACAATATAAGCAGGAATATAATCAATTAAAACATAAGTATAGCAATTATAAATCCCTATTTACAGATGGGTCCAAGGGCGGTGGCGCTGTTGCTTGTGCCACTGGCATTGGATCCAGAACAATATCTTCTAGATTACCAGATAATAGTTCTATTTTCACAGCTGAAGCTAACGCCATATCAACAGCACTTAAATATATTCAAAGACACCCTAAATGTAAACAATATATAATCCTTTCAGACTCTCTTTCTTGTCTTCAGGCGATTAAAAATTTATCATGTAAACATCCACTTTTAATAGAAATTATTGAATTGTATAATAATCTTGCTACTGGCTAATACGACATCGTCTTTTGTTAGTTACCAAGCCACATAGGCATTTCTGGTAACACAACGGCCGATCTTGCTGCCAAAGCAGGACTCAACAAATCTGTGACTCCACTTCTTATCCCATACTCTGATTACAAAGCGAGCATTGGAACCTACATCCGTGATCTGATGCAGAAGAAGTGGGACACCCAAGTAGGTATAAATAAATTACATGAAATAAAACCGTATATTGGTTACACCTACTTGGTCAGTCAGATCAGTCCAGATTTGAAGAGGTTATTTTAAGACGATGTCGTTTTGGCCATACTAGATATACTCATTCATACCTATTGAAAGGTGAGGATCCTCCGTTTTGTATCCCTTGTGATGAGAGTCACGGTCAAGCATACCCTGCTTGACTGTGTTGAATTCTCCATCACAAGGGATAAGTATTATACAGTTAAAACAATTAAGGATCTTTTTACCAGTGTTAGATCTCATTCAATTATTGTTTTTTTTAAAAGACATTGATATTTTGGTTGAATTTTGAAAACTTGTTGTGTAAATAGATGTATTTTAATTATTGGAAGTTTGGATTAGTAACTTGAATTGTTGGTGGCTGTACCCTCAAAGGGGGTTGAAGTACCGTAAAATTATTGTCCTCCTGAGAGGGTACGTTAGTCCCAAAACATTTCCTGTACGTTTAGACTTCCACTGTTTTTAATCGTAGCATATGTGTATTTTTAATGTTTGGCTAGATGTGTCTAAATTGTTAACAGCTGAGGGGATGGTGTAAATCCCACTAGGGTCCATGCAGGTAGCAAAGGCACTGTAAGTCCCCATGGCCCCTAGTATGGTGATCAACCTTCGGTTGTTGGCAGTCTATAGCCTGATTTTATATTGTATTGTCCGAATAGTGATATTATTTTTAACTTTGCAAGCTAGTTTTAATTGAAATTGTGATCTTCTAGTCGTTTTACTGTCCTTCGTGTACTATACACATATTTCATTTCAGAATTAAATGTTCTCGTCACGATATGGCTGAGACATTGCCGATGTGACGTTAAACATTAACTCACTCACTCACCTACCTAATTCGTCTTAAGTAATACAATCTTTGTTTTGTTACTGCGGCTCCTTATAGAAGGATTGGTTTGGCATGATCATCAAACAATTTCAGTTAGCAGTCTTTCGGAATATCAAGTTGACGAATGCTTTTCAAGATAGCATCATTGCCTTATAAAGTTGAACAGAAAGGCGTTTGATAGCTCTAACGACCCTACCACTACCAGTGAAAAGTACACTAAGATACATTTGGGATTTCAACAGGTGTACGTAAGTGGGTATTTCTTCATACAATGTTCTTTTGAAAATATAACATTTGAGTTGTTTTTTCTAGGGTCACGGAACTGGCTTTTGTGGCATAAGCAATTATCAGAGGCTAAAGCATCGACCCCAACGGTGTGTACAGCACTGTGCTATAGTGACATTATCGACCAAAATGCTCTCGAACCTGCCCATGATGAGATTGTAACCATGTATGTTCTTGGGACGAAAAAGGAAGTAAACATCGCCTGAAAATGTTCCCCCTCATGTTCTTAGCTCAGAACCCGAACCGGAAACACGATGAAGGTTCTCCCCGTCAACCTTTTATTGACTGTTTCCACCTTGCCATTACGCCATATCCCCATAACGTCCCAAAGTGGAGAAGTCACGCACTGTCTGGTAATACAGGACAACTATCAATAGAAATGTCATTATCCTAAATCCTCACAGGCACAGTATATGACTCGAATCGCACTTAAAGTTATCTCCCCTTGTGGATCTTTACAAATTGTAAATGTCTTTTAAACATCATCTTTCCCAAATTGTAAATGTCTTGTAAGCATCATCTTTGTTTTAGATATCAAAATAAAATAGCTAAATGCATTTGCGTCCAGTTAGTTTTACAACGCGTCCATGGTAATGCAAAAAAAGGTTCATAACACGTTGAGAAACAACGTAAACATCAAAGAAGGCTGGAGAACTGTCAAGAGAACCATTTAAGTGACTCTCATCGGATAACGGACACATCCTAATCGATTTACAGTTGGCCAAAAATCAACCTAAAATGATTTACTATGCTTTGTGGAGACACGAGAGAAAACAGTAGTTAATAACACACATCATTTATTGAACACCAAAGCCCAAGAGAGTTAAACCAGTATGAAGGGCTATATCGTCCGTGCTATCATAGTTATGGTATTTGCAATGACATCGTCTGAATAGGGTGTTGTATAAGATCAGCATCACATTGGAATTCGCTATTCTTTCTGAGATTGAATTTCAATTTTTCGTATCCTCTCCATTTGGAATCAATGGAAACTGTCAGTTCTTGAAATGGAAATCTTAAAGGTTCAGAAGAGTCATCATAAAGACGTATTGGATGAAGGTTGGAAGAAAGATATTAGTTTAAGTACGTTTAGTTCTCTCGAGGCTGCAGGCGTTCTTTTCTGTCTGTTGGCGGTGTGGTAACCTAGTTTTTAAAGCGTTCACTCGTCCCGGGTTCGATTCCCTACACGGGTACAATGTGTGAAGGGCATTTCTGGTGTTCCTTCGTCATATTGCTGGAATAGTGCTAAAAGCAGCGTAAAACCAAACTCACTCACTCTTTTGTGTTGGGGGGTGTTGGGGTAGCCCAGTGGTTAAAGCGTTCGTTCGTCATGCCCCAGACCCAGGCTCGATTCTCTTCCCTACATGAGTGCAATGTATAGAGCCCATTTCAGGTGTCCACACAGTGACATTGGTGGAATATAGCTAAAAGCGGCGTAAAACTGTTATATTAGGTATGGCCGGGAACATGAATATGAAGTGATATACACGTCAATATATATTTGCAGTGGGGGATTAGTCACCATTAAACTGGAATTGCCCTCTGTTAACAAAGGTACATCAGTTATTCTGAGAAGAGGTGAGTGAGTGAAGGTGTGAGTGAGTGAGTGAGAGAGTAAGTGAGTGAGTGAGGGAGGGTTGAGTTGGCCTTTCCCCTTTCTTCATTACCGCTGTGTTTCATCATTTCTCGTCCACATTTCTTACAGTAATTTCATAGTTGCGTGTAACACGACAGGACGCCGAAACGCTACACTTGCATAACATCCGTTTATCTTAGCAGGGAATAACAAATTTGAGCGAAACCGATATAGCCATCGTATGCAGGCTGTGACCCATTTCAACAACTGTTTTTAGAAATAATGCAGGTGGTCATTTGGACGAGTGTTTTTACTGCAATCTGATTACTGATAACCTTTTATTGTTCACTCTTGAACGGCATGCTGGGTAACTGAAATAACGCAGACACGCGGTCTGTGAATTGTGGTGTTTGTTAAATAAAAAAAAGAAAAAAGAAAAAAAGAAACAAATCATGCTGACAATGAAAATGTCGACATTTTGTGAATGAGCATAGTGTCACACCGTTTTCATCAACCCCTAAGCAGCAAAGGACACTTTGTTTTCATATTTTGCACCTATGATGGATTGAGAGAACGTTTAACAACAAAATTAAACGCTTCACTACATCAGTACATCACACACGAGAGGTCCAGTCCATGTCGACGGTGCCTTTAACACTGGATGCGTTTGGGCAGCCGTCTGATGCCCTGTAACTCCATGTGCTGGGTTGTGTGCTCTGATCCACTGATTGTGCCATGTCGGTCCCTTTTAAATCAAGATCTAACCGCACAGGATAAGACTGACTGACTGACTTGACTGAGACTTTCACTGACGTGTCTCATCCTTACACTAAAGCAGTAAAATGAAGCAAGTCTTATCTGCAAAGCTTAGACAATCTAGACTTCACCAATCATTCAAGACTTGAGAAGGACACCGCTTTATTTATTGCCTTGGATCTAAGAATCAGGGACGACGACATCACAAAGACTTCCCTGGGCAGGCTGCTCCCTCTGATCACATTTTCCTTGATCATAATTGTAACCTACGATGTAATGTACTCCAGGCTGACTGGAAAATGTTGTTTCAGATGTAAGGAAAGACCCCCCACCCCACCCCAAATCAGCCACGCCACAGAATCCGTGTCAAAATTGACCATGATAGCAAGTATATGAAAGGCTAGATACTACATACATTAGCTACTTCGAACCTATACACGAATAGTAGTAAACTACATATGCATGCATGTACTAAGCAAATTTCATTCCTGGACAAAGCGAATATACCGTGAGCGATTGTAACTTTACATATACTAATCAGACAAAGTGAGCATGCAATAGATATTCATCACACGAAAGAGGTCATGGAAGTTTTATTTAACTTCAATTCGAGAAGCTGCATCATTTTCACTGTATTCACTTTTGAGAAGGGGCATACCATCCGGAAATAAACGCTGCATGATGGCTGTCACGTAAGTATGCATCGCGATCCCTGTTGGTCAATGCCATGTTATCCAGCTAAAGTTCTCAAATTCTAAGTGACGGGTGTGTTATTTGAGGAACGGTTGTCCATTCGAGGAATTGTCTTTGGATGTGCTGCGATAAGGCATCTCACACTAACCTCACAACCAAACTCGGATTGAGCTCGAGGTTAACCAGATTCCCTTTTGACCACAGATCACCAGTAGCTTTTTCTAGCTTCGTGTGTTATGTTATGTCCCTCAGATATCTGGTCAGAGCTCATCGAAGGCATCAAATCTAAATAAAAAGTGATTACACAACACCGTCAAAACAATCATCGAAATTCTATGTACAATAACTTTAGACTAAGGAAGATGAACATAAACATCAGGAGCATTCAGTAGAATGACTACAACAAGGCTTCGAGCTAGCGAAATGGGGTAACTGGTTGAATAGGTCTATATGATTGTTGTTCATGTTCACAAACCATTGTAAACAGAAATACAACACCCTAAATGCATATGTCTGCTCCGTTAGTCCTGATGCTTTTGAATCCTACATCCAGGTTGAAGGTCCCATCGAGTTCCTGTCGTGTTATAAAGGTGAAGAACATCGAGTATGAATTTTAAGCCTTGACACACAATTGGTTGTAATTTTCTAACCAAAATCAAGATATTCTCTGTGACATAATTCGCTTACCTGCAGTCAAGCATTGCTTCTTTATATAAATCATACTGGTTTATTCCAGGAATGAAAGAAAGAATGCCTTCACATGTTCTTAAATCCCTTCACATAAAATACATTGGATGAGTCGGGGAAGAAACCGGGGTTCTTAATAATATTATATCCAGGCTTTTATTTTCCAGTGAACACCTTAACACGTCTGTTGAAGGTAACGCTTCACTAATCAGATTGTCCTATCAGACCGAAGAGCTTCAGTCATGGATTATTAAATTACACCAACATCAGAGGATACGTTCACGCTTCTTGGGCGAAAGACAAATGAAAGAGTCTCAGTAAAGATTTATAAATACAACATTGTGAGTATCTCGAAATTCAACCAAAAATTGGAATGCTTACAATAAGCGATGTTTCGAAACATTGGTTAAGTCTGGAACACTTCTACAGATTTCATTTATCTGAATCAGAAATTCAAAATCATTTACATCCCTTGAGAGTTTGGGAATGGTTGATGACTTTCCTTAAAGTACCTCCCCACCTCGAACTGTACAGTCAGTTTATACATATGTTTGCATGATGTTATGTAGTTTCATAATCATATTTGCATTTTTAATAGATTTATTTCACTGTAGAGGGATTCATTTGAAGGTTTCTATCTCCAAATCAGTTAACAGACGTTTGAACATGATTCCCATGAATCTTATATGATGACAAGCCGTTTGTACTGCTACCTCCATAGCGTGTGGCCTAGCTCTTAGAATTATGGTCATCGTGATAGCAAGACTATTGCACCCAAAGCGTTAAACACGACAGCCGACGGGCAAGTTGGTGAAAAGGAAAGTTTCTTCGGTTACACCTAAATACTTTATCTGAATGGGTATCTTGAAGTTGATTTGTGATGAAAGAATACAGACCCACCATTCATTTCTTATGCATTACGGGATGTCATCGTAGAGGGGAAAGAAATATGTTTTATTTCGATTGTATCTAAGGTTGCTCCAGACCAGCATGTCTCACAGTAGTTATCACCATCACATTCAAATATCTCCTGTCTTGGCCGTAGCTTGATTGAGTTCCCAGTGGCACCCTGAGTTGGTTTCCAAGAATTCTGATCTCAAAGATGCACTCTTGATTGGTGGTTCTGTCTCTCTGTCTGCTCTTTGAGACTGCTTCCAGGCTGATCGGGAGTTCTTGTCCCTTTGATGCAGGAAATAATGAAAGTTTATCACCATATTTGTGGAATCAGTTCGAAGACTTGGATATCATGCAATTAGATAGCGTGATTTCTCAACGGTTGTTCCAGTGGATTTTAAGTTAAGATACTTAATAACGTGTACTGCAGGCAAACCAGTTATGTCACAGTTTATTGCTTATGTTTTAGGAAAATAAAGTCTTTCACAATCTGTTGTGTCTTAAAAATATATATTGCTTAAATCTCAGCGGTCAGAATTCTAAACACAAACACTTGTGTTAGAGAAATTCACTTTTTAAAGATATCTATTTCTCCACAAACGAGCTGTCACTTGAAAGTTTTATATATATAGACGCGTGATCTTGATTCGCACTTATCTTACATGGTGATGTTTTATATTGTACTGTCCATATAGTGATACTATTGTTTTATGTTTCCACCCTATTTTTAATACTAAATGTGATAGTCCAGAGGATTTACTGTCCTTCGTCAACAGGTTCTTCATGATATGCATAAATATGTCTTGTTTATGTCACGTATGTTCTCGTCACGAAATGGCTGCAATATTGCCGATGTGACGTTAAATATCTTACATGGTGATGCTTGTAACCCTACCTCCATAGTCTGTTACGTAGCTTCTTAATTATCGAAAGGCCGACGTGATATAACTTGAATAAACACGCTAGCCAACACGCAAGTTAGTGAAAAGAGTAGTAAACCTAAATATGTTGAGACTATATCACACAAAACACAGACAAAATATATTACCAACCTCAAACAACATATATATAACTTTATTCAGTAGGAAGGCCACAGGCCCATGTGCAATGTGCGATACAATATAAGACGACTGATGTGCACAATACTAGTAACAAAAACAATTTTTGTATACATTTACAATAATAGTGTGTTGTGTCGAATCAACGCTTCCTTAATATATTTTGCATACATATATAAATTGGCCTCAAACAACATACAACCAAAACAAAAGCCAGATCATCACAATATGACCATGCCAGACGTTAAGCCATAACCTTTAACGTCACCATTCCACACAGTCATCTTTGACAAAATCATCCACTATTCCTTGAATTCTATCATAGCAGCTAAAGCACGGGTGCTCTGTGGAGTCCACCTATTCCTGTCAATCATAAGAGAGGGTGTGTAATGAATTAAACTATAGCCACACAAGACCCTTTTACATATTCAAGGACATGTCTCACCGGAGCGTTTCCAGAATAATTTACTTTGGTGCGTGATGTTTTGTCAAACTGTGTTTTAATCCATATTTACTGACGTGACGGGCAGATACAGAGATATCTCCCATTCCCAGTGGCAGCCTCTGTAACAGACTCTATCATTTGAAATGTCAAAATGGTAACTTAATTTCACCAACGTTCTTCCTCCCCGTATCAAGGGAATATGTATCCCATTCTAAACAAAAGCAAACCGTGTAACGTCCTATAGCCGAGAGATCAAACATGAGGAATCCATTTGATCAGATATTGGAGAGAAAAAGATGTTTTAATAGGTTTTCACAATAATGGAAAAGAGCAAACGGTCGATATACTGTCAGAATACTAGATCTTTGAATGTGAATAGTGTACTAATATTTCATTGACTTGATTTAATTCGGTTGAGTATGCCGTGAAACAAATGGGTTTGCTTTCATTTATCACTAATGTCATGACAGGTTCCTAAAAACTCACTACTGGTCCATTCTCACAACGTCAGTGAAAGGTCATTTTCATAACGTCGGTGAAAGCCTTGTCTCTTAATGACCACTGACTTGGTGACTTCTTTTCACTACATCAGTGAAAGGCTTTTCTCTCCTGATACCGTCAGAGAATGGCTTCTTTCCTCACTGCATTAGTGAAAGGCTGTTCTCCCGATAGCTTCAGAGAAAAGCTTATCTCTTCACTATATCAGTGAATAGCGTTTCTCCTGATAACGTCACAGAAAGGCTTGTCTCTTCATTATATCAGTGAAAGGCTGTTCAACCGATATCTTCAGAGAAAGGCTTATCTCTTCACTACGTCAGTGAGAGGCTATTCTCCCGAAAACATAAAAAAGCTTTTCTCTTCAGTAAATCAGTGAGAGACTTTGCCCCTGATAACATCAGACAAAGGCTTCTCTCTTCACTACATCAGTACCCGATGACACCACCTTGCAACCGTCGCTGCTCAACACCGCCCTTGAGGGGATCGAACGTGTCGCAAGGGAGAACAAGGGGGACTTTTCGCATGTTCTGCAAGTGTTTGAGGATGATGATGACGTTCATGGTCGCATCTAGCGCGTTCGACTCCCAGATTCTCCATCGGGTTCAGATCAAACGATTTGGACGGCCCGTGAAGGACACTGACGTTTGAATAGGCGAGATGGGCACCTTTTACACGTGCTGTGTAGAGTCGAGTGTTGTGTTGACACAGCTTCCTCTGATGGTTAAAATGTGGGAGGAGGCGAGGTCGTAGGATTTGGTCGATGTAGCGATTAACTGTAAGTTTGCCTTAAAGACCACCACTAGCTCTGATCTACCCGTGTATGACATATCTCCCCACATCATAACGCCTTCCCACAGATTCTGTCCACCTTTGGAATGCTCGTGTTGACGTCGATAGACATGTTGCCTCTCATCCCATCGTTGCAGGAGCAACGCGATTCATTCCGCAACCACACCCGTTCCATGCGTTTCGCAGGTTCATCCTTGTTGGTGTGGTCGTGTCAGGACAGGTCCAACTTTTCCTCATTATACTTGAATTACTTCTACGACCAGGCACTTGTCCTGCAGTTTTCGTTGCTGTAACAAATCGATGACATATATGAAGCACCAGGATGAATCGGTCCGGAGCAGAAGTGGTCTCTCTTGGTTTTTCACTTTTGTGGCAATCTTGGGTCGAATTGAAGCGGCTATATCGATGTCATAATCGAGATATGGTGCTGTGTCCATTGTCGATTTCAGACCAATTAAGGATCTATTTAACCACCGTTAGTTCTCATTTAATTATTGTTTTTTTTAAAGGAAACTGTTTTTATGGTTCAATTTTGAATAATATGTTCTGTAAATAGAGGTATTTTAATGATTGGTAGTTTGGATTAGTAACGTGAATTGTTGGTGGCTGAACCCTCGAAGGGGGTTGTAGTATTGTAAAAAATTTTGTCCTCCTGAGAGGGTACGTAAGTCCAAAATCTTTCAGGTCTATGTGAACTTTCCATTTTTAAATGCAGAATGCTTGTTGTTTTAATTTTGGCTAACTCTTCGTACATTCGCCAGAAGCTGAAGGGATGGTGTAAATCCAACTGGGGTCCATGTAGGTAGCAAAGGTACTGTGTAAGTCCCCATGGTCCCTAGTGTGGTGATCTACCTTCTGTTGTTGGCGAGCTATAGCCTGTTTTTTATATTGTATTTTCTAAATAGTGATATTAGTTCCCTTGCTAGTTAATTTTAATTCCAATTGTGATATTTTAGTTGTTTTACTGTCCTTCGTTGACAGGTTTAATAATGTACATATGGTTTTTTTCATTGTTGAATGTTCTCGTCACGATATGGCTGAAATATCGCCGATGTGACGTTAAATATTAACTCACTCACTCACTCGATTTCAGACAAAACTGTTAGGTAAGTACAGTTCTACTCTATTTTCGTGCAACCAGGAAGCGTTTGATCCCTATCAAACTGGAAGAAGTCCCACAGGGCAAGACTCAACAATCAAGACCGTATCATCGTGATCGGATTTCACAGAAGGGAGAGTTTTTTGAGTCCTTTATAATCATGCATAAACATTCTATAACGTGAGCGAGAGCTCAGCCTGTCTTCCTGTGAAAAAAAAAAAGATCTTTGAATGACATGAAGGCGTGCGACCATTACACCGACAGACCTTGAACAGTCTGGTTTTGACCACGGTCAGATACGATCGAGATGAGGTACCTCAGACTCACTTGAAGTGTCAAGAAGAGAGCTATAACTGTGTTTGATCTATAATTCCTCACTGTATTCTTCAAATTCATTTCAAATCTTGTAGTAGAACGTTCGGTTTTGAGTATATTTGATACACATATGTGATAAATAGTACACTTATCAGCCATACCATTATGTGTCAGACGTCCTCGATACAGTGCAAGAACAGAAAGGTTGTTGAATTATTCAATACAATAAAACATTCTGGCGGAAGTCCAAGATTTACACAATGCTATATTTCTCACATTCAGACTCTGCTGTCATATGCTGTCTTCTCTGTCGATACTGGCGTAATATGATAATCCATGTCTGTAGTTATGAGGTATGATGGGACAATCTGATTAGATAGCGATACCTTTAACGCCTCGTTCACAGACGTGTTAAGATGTTCTACAGAAAATAATACCCTCGGTATAATGCTATGAAGAATCTTTGTTCGTATGTCAAACTCCACACATCTGACGTATGTTTACTGTTCCGCGAAGGATCAGTGATCGTCAGCAACTGTTATCCATAGTTTTCAGGTTTAGAAATGCTCTGTATTTCATGTTCTGTAAAACTACTTATTTATACCCTTAAATAAAACCTGATATCTTGAAATTCCATGAACGTTTTTCCTCAGTCCAGTTTATGTCTTTCTCTTAATAAATACATACATTGCCCGTAACGAAATTGAGTCCATTAAAATCAATGGCCGTATATATATTGCATCAATCCGTGAAACACGAAATTTACGTTCACAACTTAAAAAAATCGTAATGTAACTGTGTCTGGAAATATTATGAATAGATCAGAGAAACTTCCCAAAGGACCTATTTGATAAGTTGATTATATCAACTCTTTGTTAGAAACACAGACAAATATATTCATTTTATTTATACATGTTTTCTTTCAGCATGGCAATTCGCTTTGCCTCCATGTTGTATCATCAGAGTTAAAATATTCAATTTAGTTATATTAATCCTTTGCTGAGCAATGTCAGGGTAGTCTGGAGCCCAAATCTGCCTCTACTGGTATGAAACTAAATCAGGAAATTCTACGTACGCATTAACGTCTTCAAAACAAAGGGTGGGTGAGAGAGTTTAGTTTTACGCCGCTCTAAGCAACATCCCAACTATATGGCGGTCTGTACATAATCGAGTCTGGACGAGACAATCGAGTGATCAACACCATGAGCATCGACCTGCCCAAATGGGAACCAATCACATGTGTCAACCAAGTCAGCGAGCCTGACCGCCCGATCCCGTTAGTCGCCTCTCACGACAAGCATAGTCGACTTTTATGGCAAGCATGCGTTGCTGAAACCCTATTCTACCCCGGACCTTTACGGGTCAGACGAATACTGGACATTCCCACAAAACAAGGACGTGAAAAGGATTTGCAAGTGAGTTATGGTAATCGATGTACTCTGATCCTAGGCCACATTCATCTGCACAATAAGGGCAGCTATAAAATATGAAAACTATGCAAGTCAAAATATTTCATGCGAACAAAAACACCTTCTATGAAGACTGTTTAAACCAGTTACTGAATGTCGCTCTTAACCTGTAGCCTGGTTGGGTTTATTGTTATGACTGTACTTGATTTGGATAACATCCTATTTGAAATATGGAATATTATTGTAAACAGACCAAAGTTTGCCAATCGGTAGAAAGTAACAGAAATAAATTTCTTTGACTTAGATATTCACACCATACTGAAATTGTAGTGTTGACAAGAGTGAAGCCAGTCATATATGGAGACTATGTCATCCACAGATTCCGTGTGTACTGACTGCACTGTGGCATAGTCATACCACCACGCACTTGTTGATTGTAAAAGGTTTCAATTTCTAAGAAAACCCACATAATTCACAGATTGTGTAAATTGCAGGAGATACTGAACCTTCAAAGCATTAGCGTGTCATCCGGTTATCAGTTACCGCGGGTTGTAAAAGGAAGTTAACATCGATTGCACATGCGCCTTCGCATGTTACAGATGTCAAGAACTCAAACCGGAAACAACATGAAGGCCCAAATCCTTATAAACCTTTCATCGATTGCTTCCAAATCGATTGTTTCCAAATTGCTTCTGCACCATTTCCTGATAACGTCTGCAAGAATATAAGTCACGCACTGGCTTGTAATGTCAGACAACTGTCAATGGAAATGGCATTATCCTAATTCCTCAAAGGCATCGTTAAACACATGAGAGGGAATATTTTCCCTTGTTTTAGATATGCATGTAAAACAGCTACGTGTTAATGCCTTTGAAATCCAATTAGGTTTTCAACGCTTTCATGGTAATACGAAAGTAAATCACAATATGCAAAATCGTGTTAAACCTGGGAAATGTTTAGGAGCTGTTGACGAACGCATTCAAAGAGATTTTCAGCTGGACACAGATCAACCTAAAATGAAGTCATTGTACTTTCTGGAGACACCAGTTCATAACACACATCATCTACTTAATACCAAATCCCTGCAGTAATAAACCGTTTAAGATGGAATTTCAGCTTTTTGTTTGCTTGCCATTTAAATCAATGACAACTGTCCATTCTTGAAATAGAAATCTTAAAGGTTCACGAGATTCATTATAGAGACATGTTGGACGACGGCTGGGAGATAGAAAGATGAGAGCTAAAATGAATTTAGTTTTTACGATGCTGTAGGCGTTCTTCTGAGTTTGATGTTACATATTTCAAGGAACAAGAATATGAGGTCATTGTTTACATGTGTATAGATATGAGGTTTGTGGGTCTGATGACGAGACTACAACAGTTGACAGCGGCAATTTATCTTGCTTTGTCGATTCCCCTCATGTACAAAATGTTAAGCCCATTTCTCACATCCCCCGCCTTGATATTACTGGAAAATTGCTAAAAACGGCGCAAAACTACACTGAGTCACTCTGTTAATCTTACATTGTGTTTAAGCACATCCGTCATACGGGAACATGGTGAGTGAGTCAAGGACGAAGTGGGTGGGTGAGTCATCAGTTTGCATTATCTCAATATTTCACGTCACTATTCCTTATATTAGTTTGTCTATAATACAGAGAACGGCAGGGCTCCAGACAATATACACTTACGTAACAGCTATTCTTGACATGGGATATTTTACGTATTTTCACCATTCTCCTCAGGCATAACGCAGGGTATGTATGACAGGGCTACTGTACATATTGCACATACTAAGTACACTACATGAGTGAATATACTGAATGTACACCATACTTGTATATAAATATGTACTAGATGTACAGCATAATGGATGGATTAAATACACTACCCAAAGCGTGTACTGAATGTACCACATACATGGATAAATGGATAAACGCTTCTCATTAATTTCACGTCTCTAGGTCTTACATCAGTTTGTCTATAACAAACACTCTACACTTACGAAACAGCTATTCTTCTTGGCAGGGGATATTTATGTGTTTGAGGGAACGTAGCTTAGCCATGTTCACTTAGCCATCAAATGCTGGGAGAAAGTTGTTATGTATTTTCACCATTCTCCTCAGGAATGACATAAGGTAGACGAGTGGATGAGTGTTAATTGTACTGCTTGCTGGTTTCTGTCAACCTTTGATAGCTCGGACGTGAAAGGACGGTCAGTTAAATTGAAACAACGTGGACGCAGGGTCTGTTAATTGTGGTGTTTTGAATGCCAGTGAGTAGGGTTGTGTTACCATTTTGTGAATGTGTAAAATGTTTCACTATTGTTAGAATTATTTAACTACCGAGGCACAGTCGTGCCTTTCACGCATTTCACCTGCCGTGGGTCTAGCGAATATTTTAACCAAATGGCTAACTTACCGCATCTCTACATGTACGCATAAAACACGAAAGAAGTTGACCTCACTGTCGGAGGCACCGCACAGTATAACGCTGGACGTGATGATGAAGCCGTCTGATTCGCCAACCCCTTGCGCATGGTATTGTCCCCTGAACCACTGTTCACTCAGTCACATCACTCACTCAGTCACACAGTCATACATCACTCACCCACTCACACATCACTCACTTCAGACTTTATTCCTTGCCTCAGCTTTATTAAAATCCAAAAAAAAGCCCAGGAGAAATCTCAGTTTCAGGGTTGAGACAATCTAGACTTCACCATGACTTGAAAACGTCTCATTTTAATCTGTTTTCTTGGATCTTGGAGAAGGAATAGTATCACTATACACTATCTAAAGCATGAACTGAATATCCTACATCAATGGAAAATATACTGAATATGTAAGATACATGCATAGTAATTAAACTGCATAAATGGACAGAATGGGCTTTCTACATTAGGTTATAGAAACTTTACTTCATATCTATACATTACTTATATTTCATAACTGTACAAGAATATACTGTACGTGTACTGTACTGTACGTAATAAATAGTCTTCTTTCCTGGACAAAGTGAATGTATTATAAGAGACTGTCAGACCAAATAGAGATATATCTAATAATCAGACATAGATAGTGAGTAAGAGGTCGGGAAGTATTCATGGAGGTTTTGTCCACACAATTCCAATATTTCACACTCTATAGTGAACATATCACATTTGTGCTGTCACTTGTCACACTCTGCTGGTCAGTGCCATGTTATCCAGCCAACCTTTCACACGTCTGTTTCGATATCTTTGCTCTGTGTGTTAAAATTCCAAATTCAAAGTAACCTGTGTTCCTGAGGGAGTTGTTGTCCATTTCAGGGACCGCCTTTGGGTGTGCCGCGGTAAGACATCTCACACTTAACTCCCCCAACAGGATCGGAGTGAACTTATAACTATCGACCACAGTGTACTTTTTGGTATTCCCCGCGACGCGTTTTTTTTGTTTCTGGTTCTGTTTTTTGTTTTGTTTTTGTTTCGTATGTGTGTGTGTATGCGTGCGTGCGTGCGTGCGTGCGTGCGTGCGTGCGTGTGTGTTTTATTAAAATGCACCCGTTCCTCCGTGCACATTTATCTTTTCCAGAGCAGATCTTTAATACCATTCAAGATTTCTTCACCAAACTTGACACATAGATACATCTGGTCGTGTATTAGTGTCTTTTGGTAGTTTGGATATTCTTAATAAAATATTTTTCGCGTTTCCGTGGCAACAAGTGTGACTTAGGCTGAAACTGGAGGTAGTACGGGGGATGTTCATGACTCTGTCTTCTTATTTACCTTGCACTGTCTGTCCCGACTCGGTCCCTCAGAGAAAGATCCTCTCAGGGGTCATCAAAGTGTCAACGCGGTGCCTGTAGTCATCGGGGAATTAGTCCGGTAGTAGATGAACATTACGTTGACGAAGACAAATGAATACGCTGGTGTAGACGAAGGCATAGTTTAGTTCGCACTTCTTTAGTTGGTTTCACAAGACATGACAAACAAGTATACATGAATGAGGTGAGCGGACTTCCAGCTCAGCCTTTCCTGCGAGCGGCATAATCCTGCTCGCAGTCGTCCCCACAAAGACAGTCGGAATGCCGGCCTCCACACTCACTTCTCACCTCTCACGTCCAGTACAGATGTGAGCATACATATATATAGTTTTTAACAACAATAGACAGGCAAAGATTCAACAATGGACAGATAGAGAAACTAATAGCACTTCCTTCTACAGTTGATGTGATGACAGACACAGCCAAGGGCGATGACCAATAAAGGCCATAAATGTCATATATAGTAATTAATGGAAGTGACAAAGAGGAACAAGGTAGCTGACAAAACAATGTACTCTGCGGTTGTGATAAAGATCAAGATTGCAGATTGAATAATAATAACAAAATATCATATAGCCTGGCCACATAGTTTTTGGTCTGTAGAAATATTTGGACATGGCTGTCCTGAAGTAGACACTACAACAAAAACATCAAACGATAATATACTCGTACATATTCTGTGTAGCATTGAGTAAAATAAGGCCCGACAGTAGTAGAATTTGGACATGTCCCCAATGCACATCAGACTTCAACATCTTTTACCAAATTCGTACTGTGAGTTAAAATAATATATTAAAAATATTCCGGATGGATAAGAGATGGTACTTATTAGGAGCTAATGAGCTATAATTTAAGAGCTCAATCTATCAACGTATTCCTAGAAAAACCGACATAATCATACAATTCTAATGCAATTTGATATGGATGTTTTTGCTTGCAAAATAGTATTCTAATTTGGTTTGTGACTCAACCTCGAAGTTTTAAAAGTTAAAGTAATGCGCTATTGCTGAACAAAATCAGATGCCGGTCAGGTAACCTAGTACCTAAATCTTTCTTGCCCTCTGCATGATCCATTTATGATGTCCTTGTGTCATTGTTTAAACTGATATGAAACCATATGAAGAATAACCGTATACAACACAACTGACCAACGTGAAAAAGATTCCAGCATTGTTAGTGATTTATTTGTTTTTTCGTGCTCGTGTTTGGGATATATTGGGAATCCTAAATTTCGCATCTCCACATCATGTTCCTATGAACTATCAGGGGCGATGCAAACCATAGAATTCCATCAAAATGGTTCAAACGTCCAAAGAGACCCTTTAAGCAGTAACTTAATCTCGCTGTCAGCCTGTAGTCTTGGTGAAGCTATTGGGATCATTGCACTCGATTTGAAAGACCACGCTGCTTGAATGGTCGAGAGTTATTGGAAATGAAATTGCATAGATTGTGAGGGTGTTGAAACAGACTGTAGAAGGACAACAAATCATTTTTCTTTTAATCTGATTATCACGTTAGAATCGATTTACACAAAATCGGCAGAACAGGAGGGTTTCCTTTAAGATGCAGTGATGACGGGGAGCTGGGTATTGTGACATAAAGAGAAAACCAGTCATTATCAGAGACCATGGCATCGACCTATCCAGTGTGTACATCACTGTGCTATAATTCCATGTTTATGATAAACCTATATAATTCACAGATTATGTAAACTGGAGAAGATATTGAATCTCACACTGGCTTGTAAACTCACTTGTTTGGGTTTGAAAGAAAATTAGCATCTGACATGTATGTTCCTCTGCAAGGTCCTTGTCAAGAACACAAACCGGTAACACAATGAAAGCTCTGCTTCTCATAAACTGATTATCGATGTTTTCTAAATTGCTTCTACAACGTATCCTGATTACGTTCCGAAGTATAGAAGTCACGCACTCTCTTGTACTGTTACTCACCTGCTAACAGAAATGCCATTATCCAATTTTCTCAAAGGCATCTCTTAACGGCATCTGACGCGAATTGCATATAAAAGGGAATGTTTTCCATTGTTTCACATATTAAAATCAAACAGCTGCGAGTTGAATGCCTTTGAAGTCCAATTAGTTTGTCAACGCTTTCATGGCAGTGCGAAGATAAATCGCAACATGTTGTCAACCCGTGTTTAACCACAAACAAGATTGGGGAATTTTAAGGAGAAACATTAAGAACGGCTGTTGACTTGCATCCTGTAAGTTGATTACGAACGCATCCAAATCGATTTCCGACTGGCCACAAATCAACCTACAAGTAATTCAATGTACTTGGGGAGACGGAAGACAAACTTAGTAAGTAACGCATAAAATTTATGGTCTACCAACCCCCATAGAGTTATACGTAATATCACCGTTCTTGTATTCGCAATGATATCTTCCGACTGAATCTTAAAAATTCAGAAAGAATATTTATTAAGACGTGTTGGGAGAAATTATGGAGAAAGATATGTGTGGAGAGAATTCATGGGCTTTATTGAGATTCTGTGCGTTCTTTTATGATTCACGTGATAGATTTGGCCCTGAAGTCGTGACAAAGAATGAGGACAGCATGCACTTTCCGATTTATTTATAATATTCTAGGAAACACTCACATTAAAGGTTTGGAAGTCTATTTCGTGTTCCCTGTAACTCTTATTGTGCTTCACGGAGATATAACACAGCTACAAAACATCAACACAGTTTAGTCAAAACATACATCTAAAAGTGAGGAAACGCTTTTGGACCAAAATGGACTGAAGAAAGAAATTGTTGGAACAATTTCTGTACAATGTCAGGTTTTAAGCAACATGATACGTTGCACATTTCTGAACTGGAAACTATGGATAACAGTCTCTAAAATGTCGTATCTTTTGCCGACAACCTCTTATCCTTCGTTAAACAGTAAACATTTCTCAGATGTGACACATGAACATACTGAGATTATTAGTAGTAATATATCAAGGCTGTTATTTTCTGTTGTACATCTTAACACTGGTGTGAGTGGGACGTTGAAGGCATTGCCTTCCTAATCAGATTAACTTTTCACGTCTAATAACGACAGGCATGAATTATCGTAATACTCCGGTGCTGACAGAGAATACATTGGTGCTTCTGTGTCGGAAGACAGCCGATGACAGAGTCTGAGCACATTATACAAATATAGTATTGTGTGTACCTTGGATCCCAGCCAGAACGTTTTATAGCATTGTATAAAGCAGAAACTTATCTGTTATTGTCCCGCAGCTGATAACGAGAACGTCTGACAGATATACGTGACAGATATACGTGACAGATATACGTGACAGATATACGTATCAAATGTACTCAAAACCGGAAGTTGGGAAAGGGTTTTCAAAGTTGTTTTAAATATATAACTGTAAATTCCTCCTGTTTCGTATCCTGAGTGCTTAACTCAAATTCAGTACTATATACAAGTGGCACACTTTAATTCAATTCAGCAAGTGTTCACATCCATCAATTCCTTCGTCGAACCATCAACCATTAGACAGACAGATATGAGCCTATCTAGTTACTGACTCATCGTCTTTCTCACTTATCCAACTTTGTGCAAAGGTAAACGTGTTCTAAATGTTAATCCAGTAAAAACGATCTGACTGAAATCGAGTTGAAACCGATCATCAACATTCAACAGATCATCAACAATTGGTGATAAAAAAGTCAGTGTGATGTAGTTGCCACAGTTGTCAGTAGTGTTAGCTGATCACCACAAGCATATCGAGAGCTGTGATAATATTTGTGGAACGTTTATGGAATATTTCTGCAAGTCAAAACTCGTCATCAATCACTAGAGACGTGAATCACTAGAGACCCGTGAAGGTCCGGGTTAGAACATGCCTTCAGCAACGCATGCTTGCCATAAAATGCGATTCTGGAAAGAGCCGACTAACGGGATTGAGTGGTTAGGTTCGTTGACTTGGTTGACACATGTCATCGGTCCCGATTGCGCAGATCGATGATCCTGCTCTTGATCACTTGATTGTCTGGTTCAGACTCGATTATGTACAGACCGTTGACATGTAGCTGGAATATTTCTGAGTGTAAAAGTCACTCATGAATTCCTGAAAGTGAACAAATAAAAACACAAGAAGGTTTAATTTAAAACACATTGATGACTTGCTTCCCGCAGCATCTGCAGCAAGGAACTGATTAGAAATGAATGAGTAAAGAACCATTCATCCTTCACGGTAGATGGGTTGTAATTGTACCCGTGGACACGTCTGAAGACCTTATTTCGATCTTGACCTGGCCTAAAACCAGCCTGTTCCTTGTCAGTTAAAGATATCTGGTCTTAGCAGCAAGACTGGCTGAGTTATGGTTAGGATTACAGAGTGTGTATTCATGTTTCCAAATGTCACAAAACCCTCTCTGTTCTGCGAAATCCGATCACAGTGATGCGCTGTTGGTTGTTGAGTCTGTCTGTCTGTCTGTCACTGCGAGATTGCTTCAGGCTACATCGGATGCATATGTGCCCCTGGGCCTAGATTTTCGAAGCTTTCTTAGCGCTAAGATTGTCGTAAGTGTCATGCATTAACATCAACTTCCGACTGCCTTAGCGCTATGAGAGCGTCTAAAATCTAGGCCCAGAACCACGGAAAGTAAATTAAATGAATGTTACCGTTCTCTTTAAAATCGGTATATGTCATAGCGAGTGTTCCAGTTAGGGCCCATGCAGGTAGCAGAGGTACTGTAAGTCCCCATGGTCCTTAGTATGGTGATCTACCTTCCGTTGTTAGCGATCTATAGTCTGTTTTTATATTGTATTGTCTAAATAGTGCTATTAGTTTTAACTTTCCATGCTAGTTTTAATTGAAATCGTGATATTCTAGTTATTTTACTGCCCTTCGTTGACGGGTTTTTACAATGTTTATGTGCTCTTTTTCATTGTTGAATGTTCTCGTCACGATATGGCTGAAATATTGCCGATGTGACGTTAAATATTAACTCACTCACTCACTCACTTACTCACCCAACGGTTGTTCCAGTGGATTTTAAGTTAAGATACTTAATAACGTGTACTGCAGGCAAACCAGTTATGTCACAGTTTATTGCTTATGTTTTAGGAAAATAAAGTCTTTCACAGTCTGTTGTGTCGTAAAAATATATATTGCTTAAATCTCAGCGGTCAGAATTCTAAACACAAACACTTGTGTTAGAGAAATTCACTTTTTAAAAATATCTATTTCTCCACAAACGAGCTGTCACTTGAAAGTTTTATATATATAGACGGGTGATCTTGATTCGCACTTATCTTACATGGTGATGTTTTATATTGTACTGTCCATATAGTGATACTATTGTTTTATGTTTCCACCCTATTTTTAATACTAAATGTGATAGTCCAGAGGATTTACTGTCCTTCGTCAACAGGTTCTTCAAGATATGCATAAATATGTCTTGTTTATGTCACGTATGTTCTCGTCACGAAATGGCTGCAATATTGCCGATGTGACGTTAAATATCAACTCACTCACTCACTCACTCATAGCGAGTAAGTGAGTGAGTTTAGGTTTACGCAATATTCAGGCAATATCACGGTGGGGGACACCAGAAAATGGGCTTCAAACATTGTACCCATGTGGGGAATCAGCGTGACGAGCGAACGCTTTAACCACTAGGCTACCCCACCGCCCATATGTCCAAGCGAAGGGAGAAATGAAGATATATACTATAAACCCAGAGACGCATAGACGAGATGTCTGTTGCCAAAATGTTGTATTTCCAAACATGTATAGCTCGTCCACAAATAAACTTTAGTGCATTAAAGTTTACAGCAGTTTAGAAGAAGGTAATCTATGTACAACCAAGTGGATATTTTTATGTAATGGAGACGCTGAGCGCGATGGTAACGACGTAGCACAACTCCGACGTCGGGTTTCCTAGATCTGAGACCAATCTCATTCAACCTGTTCTGTACAGTTTGACAGGATATCCTCTGAAGTCCAGGCACCTTGGCTGTTGTGGTCTCACCCATGGCAGTACGATCAGCATTTAATCGGTCGGTATTAATTAACCACATTTTTTAAAGAATGGATTTGGTGTTCCGCTTAAGATCAACCATAAGTCTTTCGTGTGCAATGGTTAAAAGAGTGAAAAAAATGTGAGTTTAGTTGTTCTTTTAGTTCGACATCCTCTTTAATACGACAATTCATTGTGCAGCAATGTCGGATTAACGAGACTTGACTACATACTAACTTGACATATAGACAGTAGGCAGTAGTTTAGATTTTGTAAATCGGTGAAAACAATCCTAAACAGCATTTATTCTCAGATCGGCTGATGTTCACGACAGGGCGACGCCATTTTTTAAAGTCCATTTGAGAATCAGTTAGATTATGATTTGTTTTCAAGGAAGAGAGAAGCCTTTCAGTGATGTGAAGAGAATATGCTTTCATTGATCCTGTGAAAAGAGAACTCTTTCACTGACTTTAGTAAGAGTCTGTTCCAGACTCGATTATTTACAGACGGCCGCTAGGTAGTAGAATATTTGCGCAAAATTAAACTCACTCACTCACTCACTCCGATGCTATCAAGAGGATATGCTGTTTTCAAGATGTTTTTGACTTTCAGTTCACCGAACGAATAAAGGAAAGGTGTTATTACAGTTATTTACAGTTCCATTTATTGCAGTCACCGCTTTTGTACTTACGAGATTAGATCCTTACAATTTGGATAGCCACTGTGTCATTTGCACACGTGTCAGTTTGTACATATGAACAACGGTTATGTTTACCACAGCTCCCTCGCACGCACGCACGCACGCACGCACGCACGCACGCACGCACGCACGCACATGTTGGCGAGAAAAGACAACGACAGTACAGCACAAGTTAATAAATGAATTTGTCGGCACTCGTACACGTGCTTCTGAAACGCCTGACTGTCTCTTTCTCTACACTCCTCCCTCGTAACAAATAGTGAACTGTTTCAATATTTTAATGATAGTTTGTTAAACAACTCTTTTATATTTAGGGCAAATATTCTGCAAAATGCTCAAGGAGTTGGCGAGATGTTTTTGTGATGATAAGCCTTTGATTGAGTATTTCATGTTTGTCAGCTTGCAATTTATCGGTCCGCTTTTGAACTAAACTGACTATGGAAGAGAAAAAATAGTGTTTTGTGAACCACGCAGATGGTAACCCTAAAGTTAATGCACAGGTTAATAAAATATGCTTATAATTTTGCTTTCAACGATCTAATTTTCAGACAGTATACCGACTGTTCGCTCACTGGCATTCTGAGATATGCTTTGTCGATCGTGATGATAATAAAGCATCTTTTTCTATCCAATATCGGATGAAGAAAATTCGGAAGTGAGTGGTCTTCCTGGTATGGTATGTTATACGGACAGCTTTTGTTAGAGTGGGGACACGCGCTCCCTCGATACCGGTAGAGAAAATGTAGGTGAAATTAAATTACCTCTTTGACATTTGAAATGATGGCGTCTCTTACGGAGGCTCCCATTGGGAATGGGGGATATATCTATATCTGCCAGTCACGTCAGGTAATATTGACTGGAACACAATTCAATAAAACACAATACACGTAAGTAAATTATTCTGGAAAAGCTTCAGTAAGACATTTTCTTAAAACACTTTAAGGGTGTCTTGTGTATCCATAGTTTAATTCATTATACTGTCGCTTATGATTAACAGGGAAATGCGGGCTCCAAAGAGCAACCGTGCGCTGCAGCTGTGAAGGAATTCAAGGAACACTGGCCGGTTGGTGGTTGTGATAAGAGTCGTTCAGGATGATTTTGTCAAAGACGGTTGGAGTGATGAAGTTAAACAAGTTATAACTGAATGTACTTTGGAGAACGTTGTTAAAGATTTTGATTTTGAGGTTAATATATGCGTCGTTGGGTTATATTATGTTTTTACATGTTTCGTGGGTTGTGTTATGGGGCACATCGTCCAAAGTCGTTGTGTAAGCCTTGTTGATCAAATCCTCCCACAGAGAAGACGTGAGAGACAGCTTCCTCAAAAAACTTAAACCTGTCCCACATAATTTTGCCCCTGTCCAGCAATGACTGAATTGTCTTTGAGTATGTTGGATGAAGAGATTCAACTGAAACTTTGGAGCCTGTGACTGAGCACAGGTCTAATAATTTTTTTGAAGAAAATAGAACATTTTTCATCGTTTTCATTTTTAACATGTCTTTAACACTTATCATTTCCCAACCACAAATTAAATTTATGTTTTAGTTATCAGACACTATCTGATTACCTGTGTCTCATTTTCAGTCACAAGAGGTTCACTTTCGTTATGTTCAGTTAGAGAACAGTCTTGTACTGTGTCACCTTGTCAGCACTCGCTTGGTTTAGCATGTTGCTCTTTTAGCTCACCATGATGTCTGTATAGTAATACAGTCGGTTTTCTGACAGGTCCAGTCTTCCCGGGCAACATTAGAAATATATCTGGCTTCTTCATTTCTAACAAGCTGAATCCATCTACCTCGTTTTCTGTGAAAGCCTTTCATAACTAGTCATTTTGTCACTTCACACTTCATACAGATATCACACTACACTTGCAGAAGTGTGGGTTACAGTGAACAAACCTTGAAAGTTTATAAACTCCATGCGACATTGTGGAGGAGAACCAGTAGTTTACCTTCTATGTTGTACAATGACCGTGGTCACTTGTACTTTAAGTCCACAATATCCAAACATATCTTCGTTGTAGTTTGAAGACATTCAAATGCGTGGAGGTGTGAACTGAATGCAGTTATTTCCAATGGTGTACTCTCAATAAACTTTAGGTGATGTATATATATATATATATATACACACACACACACACACACACACACACACACACATATATATATATATATATGTGTGTGTGTGTGTGTGTGTGTGTGTGTATATATATATTGGTGTTATAACCAACCATGCTATCTGCAGCAGAATGAAAAAACAATCATCCAGTAAACATTATCTTCTGGCACTCTGTGGCCTATGAGAAATGGAAGAGTCATCATAAAGTTTCCATTGCTGTCATTGGGAATACGTGTTTTCGGTCCAGTGGCTGAGGTTTATCTTGCATACGATAAGGTGTTCCTAACAGACTGACAGATTTTACCACATGCATATATTTCATTTAAATGTTAAATGTTCTCGTCACGATATGGCTGAGATATTGCCGATGTGACGTTAAATATTAACTCATTCACCCACTCACTCACTCATAGGCTCTAATACATAATAGTGAGGTTGTTTTTTCTTGTGAGATCCAATTGAGTGAGTGAGTTAATATTTAACGTCACATCGGCAATATTGCAGCCATATCGTGACGAGAACATACGTGACATATATGCATATTATGAAGAACCTGTCGACGAAGGACAGTAAAAACACTAGACTATCACGATTAGTATTAAAACTAGCGTGGCAACTTAAAAAATAATAATGTTACTATTTGGATAGTACTATATAAAAACATGCCATGATTGATCGCCAACAACAGATGAGATCCAATTGGAAACGCAACCTCAAAATCATCACAGTAAAGCAAAACCGCAGTGTCTCTGGATGGGAGATGAAGAAATCTCTTTCATGTAGGTACCATCTGGGAAGCTTCTTTGAACTTCTGGCATGGAAAGTAATTTTGACAGCTGAACAAATAAGAGCTTTTATTTCACACGAAATGTATCAGTGCGGTGTCATGGGTGGGGGTGGGTAGCCCTGGTCTATACTCCTCTATTTCATTTATAATTTATCCTTTAATTTGTCTAGGCACCATATACCCCAAAATCAAGACATGACCCTACAGGACTGCACTACGGCTCTCAGCTAAATGTACCCCATTGTATGCCCTAGTTTCGTGACAGAAAAAAAGTCGTTTCATATAAGGCCGCCATGATACTTTTGAGAGCATCAAATATCGGACAAGGCGGAATTTGTTTCATGCAACATATAGTGGAATAATATCTTTCAGTAATCTAGTCAAGTAAATTCTTTAAATATTCTACACAATAAGAGAATTATGTCCAATAGTACTGCAACAAAATATTTTTTCATAGATGTACATGTATTTTCAACACTATCTATGTATATATAGTATTCCCAGAAATTATTGAGAATCATGTTGTGTCATGTAACTCATTACGTTTATTAACTTCTGGCGTTTTACTTACATAAACACGTTAAAACATCATCCTTTTACAGCCTCAGTCTTGTTTTAGTACTTTGTTAGACCTCCTCGCTCAGCAATGCATGCCTGAATACGCCTAGGCACACTACCCATCAAAGTTTGTAGGTAATCGTGTGACAGGGTATCCCAATATTGGACCACCTCGGCCTTCATATCTTCAATATTTCTCAGTCCCTTTTGGTTTATTCTGTCCTTCATGACTCCCCACACATTCTCAATTGGGTTTAGGTCTGGGCTGTAACTGGGCCAGTCTAAAACTTGAACATTTTCGCCCGACAACCACTGTTTTGTGCAGCGCGCAGTGTGTTTTGGGTCATTATCATTCTGGAAAATCCAATCATCTTCATACAATGTTTGTGCTGTCGGAAGAAGGTGACCATTTAGAATGTCAACGTATCTTTCTTTTGTCAAGTTTCCCGTGAAAACACACAATGGCGTCACTCCGCGAGCCGATATGCCATCCCACATGTGAAACTTCGGGCTATGTTTTGGTCGCTGGTAGATAGGTTTGACAGTATCTTTGGTCCAAATTTTCACACAATTAGGGAAAAGCCAAACAGAACTTTCATCCGAAAAGAAAACATTATCCCAATCTTGATTTTCATGAGCCCGACACCAGTTTAAACGTTTTTCCTTTTGTGTATCTTTCATCAACGGCGAGGGAATTCCACGTTTTTTCACCCAATTAAGTCTCTGTAATTCCTGCCTAACTGTTTCATTGCATACCTGAGGACTTCCTCTGCTAATCATTTCATTTCTGATGTTCTCAACACTTTTCAATTTGCCCCTACTCACAATCTGCCCAAGTCTTCGGCGATCCACAACACGGAATTTCCTAGGCCGACCTGCCCCTGCTTTGTGCTCTATCCCGGTTCCTGTTTGAATATTCTTCAAAGTTCTGTATACTGTAGACAGAGGAATACCATGTTTACAAGCTAACACTTTAGCATCAGCCTCACCCCTTTCAAAATCATCTAGAATGAGCTTTCTTTTCTCTCTTGCTGTAAATTCTGCCATGTCAACACTGGAAGCCGTCTGCTCAGACAAGGGAGATAACTCTTGACGTAATGAGCTGCCTTCTAAGCTTTCAAGAGTTGTCTCCCTTATTTAGTATGCTTAGTGCATAGTGAAAGCCCTTTTTCCAATCTTAGCATCATTAGAAAAAAACAAAGATTTTCTCAATAATTTCTGGGAACACTGTATATTTACCCCTAAATACAGAAACAGATTTAATGACAAATATAATTTCATATATGGCAAAAGTGTTAATATAATTAATAAATTATAATTCGTTAATAACATGGACAAGTATCATCCCCAAAATTGCACCTCCAATATTGTCAGCATTACACAAAATTAACCCTTGTTCATTAGATTTTCGACAGTATCTCTAAACTGTGCTTCAGATTATAGCAATGTTTACAGGTAAAATGATTTTCACAGATCACAATACTGTACTAAAGAAACAGTAAATCAACGAGCTAAAAATATTTATGGTATACTGCAAAAACACGAAAGAACTCTACGGGAAAATCATTTTGACTCTAATACTAATACACTCATAGTAATATTTTCCTCTACAGGTACATCGTCTCTTTGTCAAAGAAAAATCATATAACCCCATTATCATCTAAACATCAAATGTGTTCAAAATCTACACGCGTTTCGAATATCAACACATTTCTAAACATGTTTAGACCTAAACACATAAGTGATGTGTTCAAAATCTACACGCCGTTTGTTTTCACAGTGTGTGTATATGTTTTGTGGGTACGACCTATGAGGGTGGTATGTGTTTTGTGGGTAAGATCGTTTGAGGGTGTCGCGTTTTGTGATATGATGTTTGACGTTTGTATGCGTTTTGTGGACATGAAGTTTTAGGTTGGTATGTGTCTTGATGATATCCGACTGTGTCCACGTTATGATGTGATGTAGATTTGGTGTGCTAACACACTTACCACATAACAGACCCGTGAAGGTCCCTGGGTAGAATAGGCCTACAGCAACCCATGCTTGCCGTAAAAGACGACTATGCTTGTCGTAAGAGGCGACTAACGGGATCGGGTGGTCAGACTCGCTGACTTGGTTAACATATGTCATCGGTTCCCAATTGCGCAGATCGATGCTCATGTTGTTGATCACTGGATTGTCTAGTCCAGACTCGATTATTTACAGACCGCCGCCATACAGCTGGAATATTGCTGAGTGCGGCGTAAAACTAAACACACTCACTACAATATAACATTCTTAGCAAAACAACAACTCATCATGGCTTTTTACTTTCTTTTAATATTATTCCCAAATTGAAACCATTTAAATTAAAAACGATTCACAGAGGATATACATGGGTACAATATGTGAAACCCATTTCTGATGTCCCGGCCTACAGTTGCTGGAATATTGCTGTAAGCAGCGTAAAACTAATCTTACTCACCCATCTTTGTAGCATGGGCAGTCTAAACAATGACATATTTAATATATCTCGCGCAGTATAAGGTCTGTGCTCCTCTGACACATAATGGATGGGCAACGTCTATTGTCTGTGTAAGTCTGACGGCCGTAGGCAGCGACACAGTCGAATCAGACACTCTGTCCGATCAGACATCATTCGTTACCGGGGGTAACCGTGAAGATCCGGGTTAGAATTGGTCTAAAGCAATCCGTGCTTGTTTTAACAGGCGAGTAACGGGATCGGGTGGTCAGACTGGCTGACATGGTTGACATCGTATCCAAATTGCGTAGATTGAGACTTATACTGGGTGGCCTGGTCCAGACTCGATTTTGGTGGCGTTAAAGAACAATCAAGCCAAATCAAACAGGGGGCTTTCGAAGGCAATGAAAGTTGAATGTTACAATTGTTGACAATGTTAAACAGTGTATCTGTCCATCCGTTCGTCGTACGTTCGTCACTGAAGCGTCATATACACAGGTGCACTTTGGAAGAGCGGCTTGGTGATGATTTGAAATGCTTGTTTTTCAACTCAGAACTCCACAACTGTCAACTGACAGCTGGTTTTTATGATCGCATCTGGACCATTCAGTCTTGAACATCGAGACCCATGACGTTGATCCCCGGTGTTTGGACCAGACTCGTATATACAGACCGCCACCGACTGGAATATTGCTGAATATGTCATTAAACAATTCACGACAAACAAACAAACAAATGTGTATGAGATGTAACTACATAAAATGCCTTGGGTTTGCGTTTGCACTTATTGCATTGTTTTATTTGTCATCCTCTACTGATATGAAAACTATCATAGCTGTTTACTAATTGGACCCGTAAACATTATTTTATTTGATCTATCAAAATGACACCATTTAACACGTCCACGCACAGGAATCACTAGTTTTGACTTTCAATAGATAGAGGCACCATTTGCTGAAACAGCAAATTAGCGGACCACATGCACGTAAAACAGTTATGGCGCAAGGGTTGAAAAAGCATATTTTTTCTACTAATGCTTCTGGCAAGGTGAGGCACCCGTGGCGAGCCACCTCCTCGTGGTGGGTGCTGGGAAACGCCAAGAGCTCGCCGACACCCCCGTAGTGGACCCGAGGGGATATTTGGTCCACCAACCCGTTTGCCGTGCTTTGAGGCCCTGTGTCGGTGGAGGACGGGAGTCTGGGGGTTGAGGGCACTGGGAGCCAGTAACCGTGTTTCCGTGCTCAACACACCCCTTCGACCCCCACTTCACCTAGACGGGTGGTTGAATGGGCCCGGTTCAACCAATCGGCTGGTCATGCTAAGCCCTGTACGTGTAAATTTGGCTGCACAAATTTGAGACATTATTTACAAATTTTGTTCTGGCTTCATGATGATATAATTTTATTTTGATTGTGGATATCCAATTTTGTAACTTGCCTAGAGTCCTATGTCCAGAAGGCAGTGGCTCATGGGCCAATCTGGTGGAATTATTGATTAATCTTTTTTAATTTTTCTGCTGGAGTATATCATCCGGGTATCCTTGGTGCTGCAAGTCGGAGATCCGCTTGTGTTTAGCATTGTCCTTGTGATACTCCGTGGTGAGTGGGGAGCTCGGATGATGAACGACTATACACTTACCATGGACTACGAAACACCCTCTAAGAAAACAAAACGTCCCCATGACGCTGATGACGAACAACGACCCTCCACATTAGTTGATTACTGGCCACGTTTCCTGATTATGGAGACTTTGGATAAGACTCCCTTGAAACTAAATCCTTTCGCGATTTCAAAAGGAGTTTATGGCATAGCAGGAGAAGTCAAGAATGTTCAGAGGTTGCGTTCAGGATCCCTGTTAATCGAATGCAACAGGAAACAGCAAGCAATGAACCTGCTATCAACAGATATGTTTGTTGGTGTTCCCGTTAAGATTTCTGCTCATAAAACTTTGAATACTAGCAAAGAGATTATAAGAGACAGAGATCGCCTCTTTGCTGACATGACAGAGATTGACATCGCGTCTGAGATGAAAGACCAAGGAGTGGTATTTGTCAGGAGTTTTACAACCCGCAAAAATAATGAAACAGTTCCAACAAACACTTATCTCTTTTTAGCGCCAAACCCTCCTAAATCAATCAAGGCTGGTTACTGTAATGTGAACGTTGATGTGTACATCCCTAGTCCTCTGCGTTGCTTTAAATGTCAAAAGTACGGACATGGAGTGAATAATTGTACATTGTCTGTTACTTGCGCTCACTGTGACTAGAATACACATGTAACAGAAGATTGTGATAATAGTTATAAAAAACGCACCAACTGCCATGGAAGTCACTCATCCTTTTCTAAAGACTGTCCTGTTTGGAAAAAAAACAGATGGAAATAAATCGGGTTAAATATACCAGGAATGTCAGCTTTGCTGAAGCAAAAAAGCTTGTTCAGTCTAGAGAACACAGTGAAACCTATGCCTCTATCACAGCACATCAACCGAAACAACCCACAAGGAAAGTCCTTCAGCCACGATTAAAATTACCTCCTCGCACTCATGCCAAACAGACTTGACATGGGTAAACTCTGACACACCTACTCTCCTGATCAGTTCACTCAGACAGCAAAATCACTTTCACCTCAGAATCTCTTGCAGGAACAATCTTCTCTTCCACAAACTTGTTCTCAACCTGACAGAAATGAGAACCAACCTGGAAAGACCAAAATCAAATCACGGATAGACACTTCAAAAACAAATCGAGCATCTAAAGGGCCAGACAAGATAAAAATATCTAACAAATTTGGATCACTAGAGGATATGGATGTTTCTGATAGCATCCATCAAAGGGCACACAGTTTATCGCTCTCAAAGAAAGTGCGGGACAGATCCCCAATCAACCCTCCTAAAAGATAGTTCATTCTAAAAAACTAGTACAGTGGAATTGTAGAGGCTTACTGTCCAATTTTAATGAGTTACAGCTTTTGGTCCAAGATTTTTCACCATCGGCTTTCTGTCTGCAGGAACTCTATTTGAAGCAGGCAGATACTTTTGATTTACGGCATTTTGATGCATATCATTATTTTTCACCTCCGGCTGACAGAGCCAATGGGGGATCTTCAATCCTTGTTAAACAGGATGTTATACATAGTCCTGTACCACTCGCATCTAACCTACAAGCCGTTGCAGTCAGACTTACTCTTCATGTTACCTTTGCACTATGCTCTTTGTATATTCCGCCTTCTTCAACACTCCAACTGTCAGATCTGCAAGCTCTCTATGACCAACTTCCTAAACCTTGTATTATAATGGGTGATCTCAATGGCCATAACCCAATATAGGGTGGTTCAAACAGGTGAAAAGGTCAAATACGGGAAGATTTTATCTCCAATAATGATTTGTGTATTTACAATGATGATTCTAGCACTTACCTGCACCCTGCAACTGGCACCTACTCTTCTCTAGATTTGTCTCTTTCAGATTCTAGGCTACTTAATGAATTTGAATGGTCGGTCGACAATGACCTCGGTGGAAGTCACCATTTTCCAACTATCTTATCAGGAATTAATCCGTCTGACTCTCCATCATATTCGAGATGGAATTTTTCCAAAGCAGACTCGTCATTATTTCTAGCTTTATGCACATCTAAAATACGACCCGAAGTTTTTAGTGATATAGCTGATCCCATTCAGTGTTTTTCTGACGTTTTAAATGAAATTGCTGATTAGTGTATACAAAAGTCCTCTACAAATCCACATGTACGGAAACCATGGTTTAATACAGATTGTAGACAAGCCAGGAAAGCGAGGAAAAAAGCAGAAAAATATTTCCGCCATCAGCCAACTGTCCACAATTTAAATAAATTTAAAATACTCAACGCGAAAGCACGTCGTACCTTGAAACAAAACAAACGGCAATCCTGGAGGAACTATGTCTCCAAAATTAATTCACGTACGCCAATGTCCAAAGTATGGAACATGGTTCAAAGAATTAAAGGTAAAGGTTCAAAAGCTGCTGTTCACCATATTAAAGATGGGGTTAATTTAATTACTGACACATCTGAAATTGCAAATAAAATTGGCGAAACTCTTGCCAAGAATTCATCGTCGGCGAATTATGTCCTCGAGTTTCAGAGATATCAGAAACAACAGGAAAAGACAAAACGTAATTTCGATTGAAATAACGGGGAAGATTACAATGAAGTATTTTCTTTACATGAGCTCCATACGGCTCTTGAGCAAGCTCATGACACTGTAACAGGTGATGATAATATACATTACCAGCTACTGAAACACTTACCTGAATCACGTTTGATGACACTTTTGAATATATTTGACCAAATATGGACGTCTGGGAAATTTCCTTCTTCATGGCGAAATGCCATTGTAGTTCCAGTACCAAAACCTGGTAAGGATCATACAGATCCGTCGAATTATAGACCAATATCGTTAACTAGCAAGTTGTGTCTGCAAAACCATGGAGGGTATGGTGAATAGTAGATTAGTCTGGTATCTTGAAACCAATAACCTTATCACAAATATTCAATGTTGGTGCAGGAAAAATCATAGTACCATTGATCATTTGGTACGTTTAGAATCCTTTGTGAAAAATGCTATAGTCAATAAACAACATGCTGTATCAATTTTCTTTGATCTTGAAAAGGCTTACGATACCAACTGGAAGCATGGCATTTTGAAAGAATACATGGTTTTGGTTTGAGAGGCCTTGTGCCTCCTTTTATAGCACAATTGTTAAAAGACAGGCAAATTCAAGTCGGTGTGGGTTCAATCCTGTCTGATCATTATAAACAGGATCAGGGTGTTCCCAGGGCAGTATTTTGTCGGTGACCTTATTTAGCATTAAGATCAATAGTTTATCCAAGGTTTTAAACGATTCAGTTGATGGATAACTTTTTGTGGATGGTTTTAATATATCCTGTCGTGGTAAAAATATGCATACCATCAAACGGCAACTGCAGTTATGTTTAAATAAAATAAATAAATGGTGTCTTGAAAATGATTTCAAGTTCTCAAAGTCGAAAACTAACTGTCTACACTTTTGTAGGAAATATAAACCACATAAAGACCCTGAACTATAATTAGATAGCACTCCCATTAATGTTGTAAAGGAGGCCAAGTTTCTGGGGCTAGTTTTCGACTCCCATTTAACTTTTTTGCCGCATATTAAATCCCTCAAAGTCAAATGCCTGAAAGCACTCGATCTGTTGAAAGTTGTGTCCAACGCAAAGTGGGGAGGGGATCAAACTACCCTCCTACACCTATATCGATCACTGATCCGTTCAAAACTCGACTATGGCTCCATCATATATGGTGGAACCTGCAAAAGCAACCTTAAACTTTTAGATTCTGTCCACCACCAAGGTCTAAGACTTTGTCTTGGCTCTTTCCGAACTTCACTTATTGACAGTCTTTACGCTGAGGCCGATGAACCATCTCTTACACAACGTCGTATTAAATTATCCGTACAATACATTACTAAATTATACTCTAATGAATCTAACCCTTATTTCACCTCTTGGGCTCAGAATAAAGCCGTTTATTGCTGCTGCTGGCACTGAGCTGGACAATATGGCTCCTTTCCATCTTCTTTCCTCTCCCCTTTGGCAGTTGGTTAGGCCACAGGTTGACCTAACATTAACTACATTTAAAAAAACAGAAACGAATGAATTGCAGTATAAACAAGAATATAATCAATTGAAACATACATATAACAATTACAAATCCTCCTTTACAGATGGGTCCAAGGATGGTGGCGCAGTTGCTTGTGCTACTGTCATTGGATCCAGAACAATATCTTCTAGATTACCAGATAATAGTTCTATTTTTACAGCAGAAGCTAACGCCATATTAACTGCAGCTTTTAAATATATTCGAAGACACCCTAAACGTAAACAATATATAATCTATTCCGACTCTTTTTCTTGCCTTCAGGCTATTAAAAATCTTTCTTGCAAACATCCACTTTTAATAGAAATTATTGAATTGTATAATGATCTTGCCACTGGCCAATACGACATCGTTTTTTGTTAGTTACCCAGCCACGTGGGCATTTCTGGGAATACACTGGCTGACCTTGCTGCTATAGCAGCACTCAAACAATCTGTGACACCACTTCTTATTCCCTACACTGATTATAAAGCTACCATTAGGTCTTACATCCGTGATCTGATGCAGAAGAGGTGGGACACTCAAGTTGTCATCAACAAATTACATGAAATAAAACCCTACATTGGTTACACTTACTTGGGTTGTCAGTCAAGATTTGAAGAGGTCAAGATGCGACGATGTCGTATTGGCCAAACACGATATACACATGAATATTTGTTTAAATGTGAAGATCCTCCGTTTTGTATCCCTTGTGATGAGAGAGTCACAATATAATTTAAGCCTACCAGGTTTTTAATCGTAGTATTCATGTTATTTTAATGTTGGATAACTTTTCGTAAATCGTCAGCAGCTGAAGGGATGGTGTAAGTCCAACTGGGGTCCATGTAGGTAGCAAAGGTACTGCAAGTTCCCATGGTCCCTAGTGTGGTGATCTATTTTCTGTTGTTGGCGATCTATAGTCTGTTTTTATATTGTATTGTTTCAATAGTGATATTAGTTTTAACTTCCCATGCTAGTTTTAATTCAAATTGTGATATTCTAGTTGTTTTACTTGTCCTTTGTCGACAGGTTTTCACAATACTCAGAATTTCATATATTCCATTTCAATCTTATGTTCCCGTCACGATAGGGCTGAAATATTGCCAATGTGACGTTAAATGTTAACTCACTCATCACTCCATTATTCAGAGACCACCGTCACTTAGCTGGAGTGTAGCTAATAAATAAATAAACAAACCCATAGATATTAATTCACCGGACTGGGTATAATGATGGCGATTTAAGGGGTGTCACAGTCAGTTTGTGAAACAGCTTCAAACGAAGAGTAAGCAACACGGTACAAAGTCCCTTTTAGGTGTACACAGAACATAATCTAGCCATAAACCGCTAGCAGATGTGCCACTGGAACAAATCGTATTTTCACGCTTGCAGCCTAACAACAATCCTTCAACAATTATTTTCTTTAGAGTTTGATTCCAAAGTCATACAAGAATGCAATTTTCAAACACTCACGTTTAATTGCGGGCGAAGCATGAGGCTGATATGTTTTTAGTGCTAACGATAACATTGGAGATAAATTATTTGTACGCTTATAGACACATTATACTTCTCATACATTCACACATTATGCTTCTCATACATTCACACATTATGCTTCTCATACATTCACACATTATTCTTCTCATACATTCACACATTATACTTCTCATACATTCACACATTATGCATCTCATACATTCACACATTATACTTCTCATACATTCACACATTATGCTTCTCATACATTCACACATTATGCTTCTGATACATTCACACATTATACTTCCCATACATTCACACATTATGCTTCTCATACATTCGCACATTATGCTTCTCATACATTCACACATTATTCTTCTCATACATATTCCTGTTAATAGGTATAGTTTGCAAAACGTGGAAATTGCCAACTCTGACATTTACCTTCGTCATGAGGTCAAAGGAAGCAGTGAAATGTGCACACTGAAGCATGAAGACTTATTTTGCACTCGGTGGACTAATATGTTTGATTTCATGTATATGGTCTGCACTGAAGTTTGATACTCTTAACGTCTAGTGTGCAGTTTTGAATTAGTCTAAATGTCAAAACGTGCTAGTATGTTTATCTGACACGGTCAGATGTAGAAAGTTGTGCGAAAAGTATACTTCAAGCTGGATACGAAACTCGCGTTTTGCTAATCAAACCTATTTGTCACTTAAGATATTCCTTCAAATAACGTGGATAAAGCCCTGTACAGATGCAAGTATGACGAGCTATTTCGCCTTCGGGAGTCCTTTTGGCTACCGTGCTTTGGAATGCAGATAATGTTTCGTGAATAAATGTAACCAGAGGCCACAGACACAGACTAATGGTGTGCTAGAATCAACAAAGATGGTTCTCTCTTTGGTGGAAGGTCAACGACAATGCCTGAGTCTAAGACCAAGAATGGTTCTTAGTATGGTGATCTACCTTCAGTTGTTGGCAACTTATAGCTCATTTTTATATTGCACTGTCCTCTATAGATACATTGTTTTAGGTCTAATTACTAGTTTTATAATCTATTCTGTTGACTGGTTTTTACAATGTATGTGTTATTAATTCATTTGTATTTCTATGATTAATCGTTCTCGTTACGATATGGCTGCAATATTGCCGATGTGACGTTAAATACTAACTCACTCACTCACCAAGAAACACTACGTTACCATGATGTTAATGTCGCCTCTACTTACATGCTTTCACTTTGCAGGCACACGGGTATATATGAGTAGGTATTTCGGGCAAAATATTATAAACAGCAGCATCGACCTTGCGCAGTCAACACACTCTAGCACAGACACGTGAAGGGTTACATTATGTCGGCAACCCAAACCTGTCTGACAAGATTGGATGGTCAGAATCACGGACTTGGAGGGTTCATGTCATGGTGACCAGTGGTCATGATGATGTCATCGTATCCCAAATACATAGGTCGATTCTCGACTCTCGTGATGCTGACCACTGGAGTGTCTGGTACAGATGCGATCATTTACAGACCCCCGCCATGTAGTTTGACTACTGCTAAGAGCGCCGTTAAACAAGAAACCAAAACAAAATCGAAGTAATATTTCAGAACATTTTGTGTAATGCACAAATGACATCAGTTTCTGAAGAATGAGGAGCACAACGGCCAGTTCTTATTTCTGTCTACATAATCCTGCATATTATTTCAGATCACAACTTCAACGGAAGCCATTATGTCGCTGATTATTGCCATGCGATATTTATAAGGTTAAAGGCGACTTAGCTCTATAAGACACGATTCAAACAGATGACAAGCTCTGAAGAAAAGGTCGTTAATACACCATCTTGGCTTTGGAACTGACTGCAAGGCTATCAGGTGATAAGATTGTAAGAACTGATCTGGATTTTCTGTCTTATCATAGTTGAAGGGGGATCCATCATATACTAACCAGCAAAGGAGACGCAACTCTGTTAGTTTTTGGTCAAGTGTTTAAATCAGTCTATTCGTTACACTCCTGCAGTGGATCTAACAAAACCTAGTAGGAGGTCGCGTCAGGTAACCTTTGAGCGACATATGACTGTCCAATCAAATGCAAGAAGTCAATCAGACAACGGCCACTGTTTAGGGTTTGGTGGGACTTACAAAATACATCGGTCACTGACAATAATCTCTCAACAAACTAAACTCCGCACATAACTCTGGTATTTGCAGTATATGCGCTTTTTGATTTTTGTTGATATGGTTACCATTAGCTAATATTTCCTCAAGCTGACATCCTTGAATATTGACAAAAACACTATTTTCATCGAATGTTTATTCACTGTTGTGTTGTGCTCCATGTGCATCGCCCGGAAGCGGTCGTTGGGAAAATAGCATTCGGAATCGTTCGGATACAAACCTTTGCGTCGGTAAAAGTTCAAAAAGTATGTGCAAAAGTCCATTGTGCTCTGATTGGTTAATCTCAGAGGTTACCTGACACGACCTACAGGGTTTTGTTAGACCCGGTTTAGGAGTGTAACGAATAACACTGGGGTTAGGTTTACTGAGACTGGTGTTCAAATAGGAGATATAAACATGAAAGCTTACTTTTTTCTTTTGTTCAGTATATTTCGTGAAGTAGTTTTGCTGCGTTTGTTGTCCATTCATGATACTGAGGGAGGAGTTCGTTTATTTCTTGTTTCCTGGATGCGCGAAATAACGTTAGATCTCCGACATTTGAACTCAAAGGACTGGCGTACATTAGATAAAAAGAAGTACACTATGGGTATAGATATTGGGAATATGGATTTGTTCGCAAATAAATGAAGGGAAAAATGAGCTCCTGATCAACGTAAGTATGGCACTCCTTGAAATGCATTAAGGTGATAATAACTGATCATATTTCAGTTCAGTACAGCACGTCAAACAAAAGATGAAAGAGGATCTGTATTTTTGAGAATCCTCTTTCATAGCGACTTACGAAGGCCGTGCTTGAGGATGATAACTGTTGGCTTAGTCATAGCAGGCGTCAGGACTGTTCTCTGTGTGTGAAGATGTAAGGTTTACAATCGGATCTGGCAGGATTAATCGAGATTATCATTTTGTGGTGACACTAAGTCCCTTGAACATGCGTCAGTTGCGAATGATTGCTGGATGAGGGACGATGCCCGGTGTGCCTCACAGCCTCGTCTTCATCGGGTAAGATTGCACGGGAAGTATGGAAATATTAGCGTTGCTGTGATAAAATGTGGCACAACATAAGAGAAATGTGAGTCTGGATCAGAGAATGTAGTGATCAACAGCTTGAGTATCGATCTACACAACTGGGAGATGATGACGTGTCAACCAAGTCAGCGAGCCTGATCTCCCAATCCCGTTAGTTGTCTCTTACGACAAACGTGTGTTTCTAATGACTAAATGTAAGCCTAGTGTTCACGGGTTTACTTAACCTGACACCAGTGTGGGGTTGTCATATGATGCTACATGGCATGGAATCATCACCATAAATAGGAACATGTAACCATTACACTGTTATCGACACCAGAGCCTGGTGCATCTGAAAGTATTAAAACTGTCCTTCAGCTAGAATTGCAAATGTCATACCCACACTAATATGAAATTCTGTTCACATATTTTCAGTGAAAGAATATAGCTAGACTATCAGATAGTGTGGTGGGACATCAAAGTAAACAGTACTGTAGAATGTGTCCACAGCACCCCATTGCTGGTCGTAAGAGGCGACCAAATTGGGCAAAATGTTTGCAGTGGGTTGCGTCCCGTGTCGGTGGAGGACGGTAGTCTGGTGGTTGAGGGCAGTAGGAGACTGAACCATTTTGCTCCTATTGCTCAACACACCACTTCGGCCATTACTTCACCTAGACGGGTGGTAGGATCGGCCCGATTCTGTCATTCGGCTGGTCACGCCAAGCCCTTATTTATTTATCATCACACAGATTTGATTTGAAAATGTTAACCTTCGGTCTTGGCAAAATTGTTCCCATAAGATTTTTACAATTTTAAACTATGATGTTTTGCACTTTGCCTAGAGTCTTATGCCAGAAGGCCGTGGCTCATGGGCCAATCTGGTGGATTTGTTAACTCTTCTGCTGGAGCATATCATCCGAGTATCCTTGGTGCTGCAAGTTGGAGACCCACTAGCATTTAGCATTTAGTCTTTGTGATACTCCGTGGTGGGTTGGGAGCTCGGATGATGAAATCTAAAACACAAACCACGGGTTATGAAACCCCAAACAAAAAAACTGAACGTCCTCTTTAAAAAAATGACCTTGTTCACAACGACCTCAGACTGTCCAAACCAACTGATTACTAGCCACGATTTGCTGTCATGGAGACAAATGATTTGACACCATAAAAACTAAACCCTTTTGCTGTGTCTAAAGGTATCTGAAGACAACAGTCAGCTAACCTTTTGAACACCAAAACTTGTGTTGGCATTTCTGTCTCCGTCTCGGCTCACAAGACCCTTAATACGAGCAAGGGGATTGTTAAGGATCGTGAGCGATTGCTGGCCGACATGTCGGAACCAGATATCGTCTCCTAGATGAAGGATCAAGGTGTACTTTATGTTAAGCGTTTCTCAACCCGTAAAAATGGCACAACCATTCAAACTAACACTTATCTGTTTTCTTTTTTCGCTACCTAATGCACCAAAATCACTGAAGGCGGGTTGTTGTAACCTCAATGTTGAGACATACATTCCTAACCCTCTCAGGTGTTTCAAATGTCAACAGTTTGGGCACGGTGTGATTACTTGTACATTGTCTGTTGTGTGTGCTCGCTGCAGTGAAAAGACACACACAACAGAAGTTTGCGACAGTAATGTCAAAAAATGTACTAACTGCAAAGGGGAACACCCATCATTCTTAAAAGTCTATCCCGTTTGGAAAGAGCAAATGGCTATCTATAGAATAAAATTTACACAGAATGTTAGTTTTCCAGACGCAAAGAAACTGATACAAAGCTCAGAACAAGCACAAAGCTATGCTTCCATTGCCAGAACGTCAACAGTCACCAAATTATCTGTAAGTTGTCAGACCAACCTAAAATGGATGACAACAGAAACTCCTCAACTTATCTCTCCTGCCATATCTACTCAAACAGCAGAATCACTTCCAGTGAGTGAGTTAGTATTTAACGTCACATCGGCAATATTGTAGCCATATCGTGACGAGAACATACGTGACAAAAAAGAATATATATGCATATTATGAAGAACAGTAAAAACGAAGGACAGTAAAACCACTAGACTATCAGTTAGTATTAAAACTAGCGTGGAAAAGAATCACTTCCAAGTACATCCCAAATCCAGCCACAGGCATCCTCTGATCATGATCTTCTCAGCTAACAGTGAAGTCTCAACAAATTGCTAACACCAAAGGTAAAAAGCCAGATTCTTCGAAAAAGCTCAGTGACAGAACACCTAAAGGATCTGAAAACAAAATTCAGTTGTTCAACAAATATACATCTCTTGAGGATATGGACGTGTCTGAAAACGTCCGCACTCGGACACACAATTTGTCACCCACCAAAAAGGTGCGGGGTAGATTCCCGATAAATCCCCCCAAACGATAGTTTATCAGAATAATATTATTCATTGGAACTGCAGAGGACTAAGGATTAATTTTAATGAATTGCACCTTTTAATCCAGGTTTTTGCACCGTCAGCAATCTATCTACAGGAAACATTTTTAAAACAGACAGATACTCTTGACCTCCGTCATTTCAACGCGTATCATCATTTTTCACCTCTGGGTGTCAGGGCAAGTGGAGGATCATCAATCTTGGTACGGCAGTACATTATACATAGCTCAATAGCGCTTAAAACAAAATCTCCAAGCCGTAGCTGTGCGACTTACATTACAAGTTGCATTTACACTTTGCTCATTCTCTGTATTTACAATGACGGGTTGCATACATATTTACATCCTGGTACAGGAACATATTCAGCTCTTGATTTATCAACTACTGACTGTAATCTTTTAAATGAATGGGAATGGCTGGTCCACGATGTTCCATTCTTTGGACATAGGCTCCCACTGTTTGGGAGCGACCATTTACATACAATACTAAAACCCGTGAGCCCATCTGATGTACTCCATCATCACGATGGAACTTTAAAAAGCCCAACTGGACTCTATATGAATCTCTTTCTATTGGCAAAGTTCATCCCGAGCATTTTATCACTGTTCCTGATGCTGTTAAATGTTTTTCAGATGCACTCAATATTATTGCTGACGAGCGTATCCCAAAGTCTTCTGCAGTTCCACACATACAAAACCCATGGTTCACTGATGAATGCAAACAGCCTAGGAAGGCACGTAAGAAAGCTGAGCATTATTTCCGTCGGCATCCTATGGTGCATAATTTAAATAAATTTAAAATTTGAAATGCTAAAGCGCGGCGTACATTTAAACTGAATAAACACCAATCTTGGAAAAATTATGTATCCAAGATAAATTCGCGAACGCCTATGTCCAGAGTATGGAACATGGTCCGGAAAATCAAAGGTAAAGGTTCTAAATCTAGTGTCCATCATCTGAAACATGGAGATCAATTGCTTACTTATAAATAAGTATATTGCGAATAAACTGGATGAAACTCTTGCCAAACACTCTTCCTCTTCTAATTATGTACCTAAATTCCAACAATACCAAAAATAACAAGAAAAGATATTATTATCAGTTCTGATAATGGAGAAGACTATAATGAACTATTTTCTATTCATGAGTTCTATACCGCTCTTGAACAAGCCCACGATACTGCTACAGGAACTGATAATATACATTATCAACTCCTGAAGGATTTACCAGAATCCTATCTTCAAAATCTGTTGAATATATTTGATGAAATTTGGACATCGGGTTAACTTTCCTCCCTCATGGAGTGATGCTATAGTAGTACCAATACCTAAACCTGGATGTGATCATACGGATCCATCCAATTATCGACCAATTTCATTAACTAGCTGTGCTTTCAAGACCATAGAACGCATGATAAATAATCGACTTGTTTGGTAAAATAACCTTATAATGGATATACAATGTGGTTTCCGTAAAAACAGAAGTACTGTCGATCACTTAGTGCGTTTGGAATCATTTGTGAAAAACGCGCTGATTAAAAAACAACACGCTGTGTCTATCTTTGTTTATCTTGAGGAGACATATGACACAACCTGGAAATATGGCATTTTGAGAGATTTACATGATTTCAGTTTGCAAGGTCGTTTGCCTGAATTCATAGCCAAATCTTTAAAGAACAGACAATTTCAAGTCCGCGTGGGTTCTACCCTGTCTGATCATTACAATCAGCATCAGAGTGTTCCACAAGGCAGTAATATGTCTGTCACACTTTTTAGCATAAAGATAAATAGATTATCAAAAGTTTTAAACGATTCAAATTGATGGATCGCTGTTTCAGGATGATTTTAATATTTCTTGTCGTGGTAAAACTATGCGTACAATTGAACGGCAACTGCAGTTGTGTTTAAACAAAATAGATAAATGGTGTCTTGAAAACGGCTTTAAGTTTGTACCAATTGTGTACATTTTTGCAGAAAATATAAGCCACATAAGGACCCAGAACCATCTCTAGATGGCGCTCCCAAAGCTGTAAAGGAGGCGAAGTTCTTGGGCCTAATCTTTGGACTCACACTTAACGTTTCCGCCTCATATTAAAACTAAATGCCTGAAGGCTCTTCACTTATTCAAAGTTGTTTCCAACTTAAAGTTGGGAGGGGATCAAGCGACCCTCTGAACCATCTCTTGAGCAGCAAATTAGCTTTACAGTACATTACTAAATTATGCTCTAACGAAATTAACCCTGCCTATAACTGTGTTTTCAATCCCCTTTATGAGGATTTATAAAACAAAAATATAGCTGGAAAATATAGCTCCTGCCTTCTTTCTTCTCCTTCTTGGCAGTTGGTTAGGCCATGCGCTGATCTAACATTAACTACATTTAAAAAAATTGAGTGAGTGAGTTTACTTTTACGCCGCACTCAGCAATATTCCAGCTATATGGCGGCGGTCTGTAAATAATCGAGTCTGGACCAGACAATCCAGTGATCAACAACATGAGCATCGATCTGCGCAATTGGGAACCGATGACATGTGTCAACCAAGTCAGCGAGTCTGACCACCCGATCCCGTTAGTCGCCTCTTACGACAAGCATAGTCGCCTTTTATGGCAAGCCTGGGTTGCTGAAGGCCTATTCTACCCCGGGACCTTCATGGGTCACATTTAAAAAAAAAAAAAAAAAAAAAAAATCAGAAACTAATGAATTATAATATAAACAAGAATATCACCAATTAAAAAACTAAATATAGAAACTATAAATCTATATACACAAATAGGTCCAAGGACAGTGGAGCAGTGGCTTGTGCCACTGTCACTGGACCCAAAACAATATCTTCTAGATTACCGGATAATAGCTCTATTTTCATTGCTGAAGCTGACGCCATATTAACGACTCTTAAATATATTCGGAAACATCCTAAACATAAACAATACATAATGTATTCGGACTCTCTTTGTTGTCTTCAGGCTATTAAAAACTTGTCAGCTCCACTTTTAATAGAAATAATTGAATTGTATAATGATCTTGCTTCTGAGCAATACGAGATCGTCTTCTGTTGGTTACCCAACCACGTGGGCATTTCTGGGAACACACTGGCTGACCTTGCTGCTGAGGCACTCAACAAATCTGTGACACCACTTCTTATTCCCTGCACGGGTTCTAAAGCTACCATTACCATTGATCTGATGCAAAAGAGGTGGGACACTCAAGTAGGTATCAATAAATTACATGAAGTAAAACCCTACGTTGGTTACACTTACTTGGGTTGTCAGTCCAGGTGTGAAGAGGCCATTATGCGACGATGTCGTATTGGCCACACAAGATATACACATGAATATTTGCTTAAAGGTGAAGATCCTTTTTAATAACACAGGTTCTCATTTAATCATTATATTTTAAAAAGAATTTAGATTTATTAACTGAAATGTAAATAGATAAATATTTTATTATCGGAAGATTAAATTCGTAACTGTTTGTTAGTGGCTGTATCATCAAAGGGTGTTGAAGTACTATTGTCCTCCTGAGAGGGTACGTAAGTCCACAAGCATTCAAAGTAAATTCAAACTTTAATCGTAGAATAAGTGTCTTAGTACTGTATGGCTAGATTTCCCAAATTGCTAACGGCTGAAGGGATGATGTAAATCCAGAGAGGGTTCATGCAGGTAGCAAAAGTACTGTAAGTCCTCATGGTCCCTAGTATGGTGATCTACCTTCAGTTGTTAGCAATATATAGCAGATTTTTATATTGTATTGTCCTCTATAGATAAATTGATTTAGTAGTTGTACTGTCCTTTGTCTACAGGTTTGTATAATACACATATATTCCATTTCAGTGTTATGTCCTCGTCATGATATGGCTGAAATATTGCCGATGTGACGTTAAATATTAACTCACTCAGTTGCTCAGGTCAATGCTAAGATGTTGATCACTGGATTGTCCAGACTATTTACAGACTGCCGGCATATGGCTGGAATATTGCTGGTTGGTGGTAGCCGATCTCACCGCATCCCTCGACCATACCAGCCACCAACTACCACTGCGGTACGTCTCCCTTACTGATTTTAGCACTTCCAAATGTCAGGGCAGTAATGTAATTACACTTCCACTCTCTCCGGAAGTATCGAGGGAACACGTTCCAAGTGAAATCACTTGCGTGGAGCAAACAATGACAGACCCTCCAATCACGAGTATATCACTTATATTTTGGTCAAACGAAAACATGGTGAATGACACTATGGTCTGTATTATCAGGCAGATGGAGTGAGTGAGTGAGTGAGTGAGTGAGTGTGTGTGTGTGTGTGTGTGTGTGTGTGTGTGTGTGTGTGTGTGTGTGTGTTTAACTGACAGGACATCCATCCATTCACACACAGAACACTTTCACATGACGCCTCACTTGCCAGTACTGCCGTGACAACATCCTGGAGGCACACATGGTGCCATGGACGCCCCGAGTGAACGTCATTTTGTGTTCCATTGCCATCATGCATGGGCACTGTTACTGGACCTCTAACGTGACAACATCCTGGAGGCACACATGGTGCCATGGACGCCCCGAGTGAACGTCATTTTGTGTTCCATTGCCATCATGCATGGGCACTGTTACTGGACCTCTAACGTGACAACATCCTGGAGGCACACATGGGGCCATGGACGCCCCGAGTGAACGTCATTTTGTGTTCCATTGCCATCATGCATGGGCACTGTTACTGGACCTCTAACGTGACAACATCCTGGAGGCACACATGGTGCCATGGACGCCCCGAGTGAACGTCATTTTGTGTTCCATTGCCATCATGCATGGGCACTGTTACTGGACCTCTAACGTGACAACATCCTGGAGGCACACATGGTGCCATGGACGCCCCGAGTGAACGTCATTTTGTGTTCCATTGCCATCATGCATGGGCACTGTTACTGGACCTCTAACGTGACAACATCCTGGAGGCACACATGGTGCCATGGACGCCCCGAGTGAACGTCATTTTGTGTTCCATTGCCATCATGCATGGGCACTGTTACTGGACCTCTAACGTGACAACATCCTGGAGGCACACATGGTGCCATGGACGCCCCGAGTGAACGTCATTTTGTGTTCCATTGCCATCATGCATGGGCACTGTTACTGGACCTCTAACGTGACAACATCCTGGAGGCACACATGGTGCCATGGACGCCCCGAGTGAACGTCATTTTGTGTTCCATTGCCATCATGCATGGGCACTGTTACTGGACCTCTAACGTGACAACATCCTGGAGGCACACATGGTGCCATGGACGCCCCGAGTGAACGTCATTTTGTGTTCCATTGCCATCATGCATGGGCACTGTTACTGGACCTCTAACGTGACAACATCCTGGAGGCACACATGGTGCCATGGACGCCCCGAGTGAACGTCATTTTGTGTTCCATTGCCATCATGCATGGGCACTGTTACTGGACCTCTAACGTGACAACAGAACAACCTTGTCATGACCAGGACTCGGTCCTGCCTTGTCACCATTAAACTTCTACATGACATCCCTGGACGCACGCGCACGTCGACGTTAACTACCTACGACCACTCTCCACGAAATTTGGAAGAATGGGATGACTTTTCCTGGAAAATAACGTGATGGACAGTAATCATCTAACAAACGCTATCTAAACGCATCTAATGTAACGGTTGTTCCATTACTCGGATGGTCCTTTTGCACCGATAAACTATTTATATCATTACAGATTTTAAATGTCAGCACCTGTTTATTGAAGATGCCCTTCTGATTACATGCACTCAACCAAGTCGGAAACCTTAAGGATAACAATGTCTTTGATTTAGTGAGTGGGACCTCTCACTACAGATGTTTCGATTTGAACTGTTGTCATTTCCTGCTTGACAACGGTTCAAGAATCTTGATAGAAGCGTCTCTTTCAGAAGACCGAAGTTGTTATCCTTAAAGGTTGTCAATACCGATTCCTGTAGTCTCCTCTCGCGACAAACATAGGTTGCGGAACATATATTCTTGAACGGAATCCCTATGTTCAGGTGTCCCTAGAATGGTGATCTACCTTCAGTTGTTGGCGATCTATAGCCTAGTTTCATACTGTGTTGTCCCTTATAGCTAAAATGTTTAAAATTTGATTACTAGTTTTACATGTATATCTGTGATATTCTAGTTATTTTACTGTCCTTCGTTGACAGGATTGTATAATTTTTTTTATTGTTCTTAATGTATTTATTGTTTTAGCCACGATATTGCTGCAATATTGTCAAGGTGACTTTACATTTTATCTCCTCTCACCTAGCAAAGTACCCCTTAACATTCGTTTTTAATAAAATCAAACCTAACAAGGGAAAATGACTAAACAAAATGGTGCAATGGAATGAGGTTAATCTCTAGTACAGCTGCTACTGCAAAGCTCCCTCTTGTCTGATTTGTCTTCAATGTCTTAGACACCATCAAGTGGACGAAATTACATACCTGACATTTGAAATTGATACTCTGCATTTTTAACACAGTATAAAATGCGAATAACATATCAACTGACAACTCGTCAAAAAGCTAATAGTCAAAGAGTTTTTAAATCTCTGGCGGTGTAAGGTAATGTTAAATGTAATATTCTTCCTTAGAAGTAGCGTTTGTTTTAATATCCGATCTGCATCATATGGTTCATATTTAAAATGAAATGGATTTCGATTACTAATGTGTTTACCTTCTGTGTGAAGCAACGTGATTGATACATATATAGAAACATAACAAAAAGTGTTTGGTAAAAAAACATGAAGCGTCAAGGTATCATAAACCTAAAATGCTAATGTCTGTGTTTTGTGCATTTATTGTTGACTGAAATTCTGAACACTTCTTTACGGCACTATCCCCACACCTATACACAACGTATCTGAGTGATAGAGTGAGTTCAGTTTGGACTATATTCCAGCTGTGTGGAGAAGGTCTGCAGATAATCGAGTTTTGACCAGACAATAGAGTGATCAACAGCGTGAGCATCGATGTACAAAAACGTGACGTGTGTCAAGGAAGTTGGCGAGCCTGACAGCCCGCTCCCGTTACTTGCCTCTTACAACAAGCACTGGTTGCCGAAGGCACATCGGGCTGTACAGCTAGCACCAGCCATTTAATTAAATTGCTTAAAAGTGAAAGGATATTTTGTTTTGAATGACGCCGCAGTATCCCTGCCATGCAGCGGCGACTAGTAATGAAACCAGACAATCCATGATCTATGGACCACATCAGTACAAGTACTGCGATTCCTATGGTTATATGAGCAACGGATAACGTCAGGGAAATAGATTTGTTGAGGACTAGACATTTCTGTTTATCGTAGTTGACTCATAACACTTAAACATGCTACTTAGATTATGATGAATATCGAGGACTTCAATCTACCAGCAGAAAGGTCGACTCATTTGTATATAATATACAATGTCAGCGTGAATGAATACCACATATTGATTTTCAGAAACGAATTACTTTTGTAGTAAAGGAAGAAAAGAGCTGCGAAAATTATATGAAAGGGTCACTGAAATTCAGTGAATACTTGGTGTTCGCGAAAAGGGAAAACATGTTCCGTATTACCAGAAGGTCCTGCTTTTCACAAAGAACAAGGGCGACAAGGCATTCATAGATACCTACAGAAAATGTTTCACACTGATCGGTTGTTTCATCACAGGGTAGTTTTGGTAAAATCATTCCAATATAAAAAGAAGTATGAGACAGAAATCATCGTGCTAATCACAGAGGTTTGAAACTGTTGGGTTTGTGTATGCGTACGATATGTGTTTTGATTTGTTTTAAGCCATAGATTGTCTACCTGGACAACGAGAATGAGCACAATATATCTTGGGGGAAAGTTGGACTTGTATGAGGAAAGTACACAAGGACAATATATTCGCGCTAAAATACCGTTACCCACAAATATTTATCTAACCAAAAGGGAGATTTTATGAAGTCTTCACTGATAGAAACACTTTCGATTCAGTCGACAGATAACGTCTCGTCCTACTAAGCAAATTGATCGTACTGTTAGAACACTTCGTCTTTTAATCAATGATGTAAAATGCAATGATGTAAAGTTGAAATTGTTTATCATTTATTTGTTTGTAATTACAATTAGTTTTGACTTTCGACAGGACTGAAGCACCAGTATTTTGTTATTTTCCTCATTATCAATCAATTAACAAACGAAATGAATATAAAAAAAAAGCTGACGGGAAACACAATTGTACCCAGATCTCATGGAGTAAATAGCGTTATTATTTGCAGATGCCTTCTGCAGATCGTTTATATTTAAGTTGTACATTATGTGGCAGGTATTTCCGATTGACCTGACGCACTGTCGATGTGAAACAAATATGAAACAGCCTATGAACGAGGGCCCTGTGTATTCACGACGCATATTTAAGTTCGGGAAGTTTTTCTAATCATTTGGGCACTTTAATGTTTACATGCACTGGAAAAAAACGTTAACTTGTTTTTCACAGTGCTATGAGTCGGCCATTTAGGCATAACGTGTTTGACGTCGATGTCTGACAAGGTGCTGAAATTATGACTCATTAAAGGGTAAGGAAATATACAACCTGTTCCTTGTATATTCGATGGTTATTTCTAAAGGACCTTTCGAAATTTGTGTTTTGTGCCTGTCATAACGCTGATAAGTTCTCGGCTGTTCGTGTACTGTGTCATTATACTTTCCCACTTGGCTACACCATGCCCAAAATGCCGTTGTTAATAGACCTGGAATTTAGGTGCAAAACCTAAACTGTATTTCTTTGCACACAAATTCATGTAAACGTCATGCTGATCTAGGTGTTCTTTCGAGAGGCAACACGAGAGTTTCATCAACCTAATCTGTCTCATTTGCCAAGACAGTTTTCATGTTGGCACATTTGGTACCATATGTTCTAGTGTAAGTTTTTCAAGTGGAGACATTTTACATTCGTTATCTCAGGTCTTCAAAGACACTTCGCCATGCTAGAAACATTTCCCATTGTATTTGAAATTTAAATCACTGATGACCAGTAACTGGATAATGTTACGGGAAATGCTTTCATCTGGATGGATTATTCTTTAAAGGAATTTAAGTATCTTTTACTGTCAATTATTTTAAAGGTTGTAGACGATTCGGCATTTGGAAGGATCGTTAGTTGGTTTGTAGATCATGTTGAAACTATCTCGACATACATATTCCAGGAGTGCGTGGTATGCCCAAAATTGTTATTTAAGGATATTTCTCATGGAGATTCATGTAATTCCACTGCGATGACATCTGTTGATTTTAGTGTTAGACAGTCATTCGATATCCTTGCGGAAAGTTTTCAGTGGAATAAACATGTGGAGATGTTTACATTATTATGGGGATAATGATATATTGCAATTTTGAAACTGTATATTCATATAAAAGAAATTTGATACGCAAACACATTTCTCAATCCCGTGATGTACAGTTCTGCAGTTAAAGCACCAATTTGGATATGTATCCTTATAAGCATTCAGTTCATGTGCAGGCTCATACTGATGTTGACGGCCTCTAGTATGGTGATCTACCTTTAGTTGTTGGTGATCTATAGCCTGTTTTTATTTTGTATTGTCCGAACAGTGATATTAGTTTTCACGTTTCACGCTAGTTTTAATTCTTATTGTGATACTCTAGTTGTTTTACTGTCCTTCGTTTACCATATACGTAAATTCTTTTTTCAAGAATGGTCTCGTCGCGATATGGCTGCAATATTGCCGATGTGACGTTAAATATTAACTCACTCACTCACTGATGTTGACGATGTTTACACATTGATGTTGTGATGGTTGTTTACTCAATGTGGATCATACTTACACATGTCCTGTGGAACAGTGTCAACGTACACCCCAGTAACAAGACCCGCCATTCACATCAAGGAACTCCAAACGACCATAAACCGAGAGCAATACATATGCTTACCATCAACTGACAACTAAGCAGTCTTAATCGAATTATTCTCATTATCCATCACACAACTGGTTTCCTCTTTGATCTATTCCTTGTGAGGTCTGCAGGTGTAGAGTGTACATATAGTGTGTCAACCTTGTCTGTTTTCATCCTGTACGCTACTGTAGGAACATGACTTTACTCATGTATATCAGTGCGTCATCTGAGTGTGCACTCTACTAACTGTGCTACCCGCATTGTTGACAGTAAGTCACTGACACTCCGGTCTAGTCGGAGACAGCAAAACAGTGTTCCTCTATCAGCAATCTCTTTACAGGAAAATAACTATATAGACATCCATATACCTTTCAAAGATGACCATGTCAAAAACAGAACTCGCCTGACTTCAGCCCAGTCACATTAGGATTTGTTTGGTCTTTAACACCGCACTCAGCGATATCCTTTGGCGGTGGTTTGTAATAATCAACCGTGGTGCAGACAATCCATCGATCTGGACATTTACGATACGATGACAATGTGTCGATCAGGTGTAACCACCCGATCCTTAATGTCGCCTTTCACAAGAAGCATTTGTTAGTAAAGATCACTTCTGAACCCTCATGATTCGGTGTCTCCTAAAGCCGAGATGAAATCATGACTTCGTCTGATGCCAGCAGACGTTTTTATTCCAGTAAGGATATACACATACATGTGTTAATCATTACAGAGAAAGGTCCAGATCGGTGTGTTCTTTGTTCCCTTCAAGTTCATGTTTAAGGTCCAGATCGGTGTGTTCTTTGTTCCGTTCAAGTTTAAGTTCACGTGTAAGGTCCAGATCGGTGTGTGATCGGTGAAGTCTGACATCTTCATTTCTTGAAGACCTTGTTAATGCACAATCTCTCTCTAAATAATTCCACTGGAATTTGTTCCGGAGGATAACTGAAACAGGCTATGCTCTGACGCTGACCTGGTAAATACTGATGCAAGCTGCTAAGCAAATTTTAAGAAACAGTGAGACGTATCTCTCTGAACAATGACGGTTTTCTCACGAAAAGGTGGTCGAAGGAAGGACCTATAGGCCTCGCAGTCATCTCCATGTTCAAATGATTTGACAAATACAGTAAAATACCTTTATAACGAACTACAAGGGACCACCGAAATTAGTTCGTTATATCCGTAGATCGCTATTCACGAAAATCCATTGAAAGAACAATAAAACCCACTATACAGTACAATGCATTCCTACTCAGTTTATTTATGCATTCATTCATTCATTCATTCATTCATTGATATTACGTTGTTTTCATTGCTAAGTTTATGCAATAAAATAAGCATAATTTTAAGCCAATGTAATACAGTTAGATACCTTAACACACAATTCCTGTCATCTTTGAGGAAACAATATTAGTTTAGCTATTGGTTTCAACATCTAGGAATGCCAGAAGTAATAAAAACCGAACTATTTTAGATACAGAGAAAAGGCATGAAAGGTCTGAAAGGTCTAATCAGAAAACTGATCATCTTTCTTTTTTTCGCTCGCCTGACAGAAAATGTTAGAGAAACGCAACCTGTGCCCAGCGTACCTGAATCTTTTGCAACATATAAAAACCGAAACTTGTTTGTGCAGCTGCATTGTTTTCATATCAAGTCTGGCGCTTAATACAACATTCATGCTCTCACGCCTTCATAAGGAATTTTCGAAATGAGAAGTCTTTTTCATGGTCCTTTGAGGGTGTTTTCTTACTCGTGTCGATCATGACGTCGAAATTCATTTGCTCTTGCGTCTGGTCGATGGCGGAAATGTCTTGGTTACTTACGCCAGGTCTTTGGCACCTTACTGGGAGCGTCCACTTCAAACGATGAGATGTTTCTCAAGTTGCAAGTGTCAGGTCATGGCAAATGTGTAGATATGGCTGCAAACGTAAGATTATATTGTTACCATATATGCAGGTTTCGCCATGCCTATTATATATTTATGAAATATGTATTCCTGTGTCTGTGCTTAGTTTGCACATAGGTTTTTGTTTTATAACTCTTCTTTTGGAATAAGAAAACTGTCATGTTTAGGGAAAATAGAATGTGCTTTGTCTAACCTGTTGTCCTAGTAATAAATCAAATATATTATCACTCGTACTCTCATTCTCACCTTCATCCATCACACATTCTCACGCAACATTGGATCAATCTGACATAGTACCGCCCATCAACTGTTTAGGCTCATTAATTTACCTCAGTAACATGTTCTAAACACGATTTTGCAATATATTCCTTACTGTTTAAATTCATCTACATTCACAGTTGGTCATATTTGGTGTAAACATGTATATATACATAGCAGGTGCTTTAAGTGAATCTACACGTTGTAAGTAATACCTACCATTCACTCGTACTTGGCGAAATAGTGAGTGAGTGAGTTAATATTTAACGGCACATCGGCAATATTTCAGCCATATCGTGACGGGAACAAAACACTGAAATGGAATACGTGTGTATTATAAAAACCTGTCAACAAAGGACAGTAAAACAACTAGAATATCACAGAAAAGGATGTAAAACTAGTAACTATAGCTAAACAATTTATCTATTGAGCACAATACAATATAAAAATGGACTACAGATTGCTAACACCTGAAGGTAGATCACCATGCTAGGGACCATGGGGACTTATAGTACTTTTGCACTTACCGAAATAACCTGAATACTACAACACAATCACTCACTCACTTGCGCGCAGGCACGCACAGACGCACGCACACACGCACACACAATTCATTGATTGAATGTCTTGCTCCTGGATAAGTTTGTTTCAAAACCTCTAAGAATGTTTTAAATCCATGTCCAATGCAGCTAGCTATAATCTCCTCATCCTTCTGGACACAAGTGTGGGTTTCCCACGAAACCTTGACATGCATAAAAGCGAATACCATCTTCAAACATTTGAAAAAAGAATCAAATCAACTCTTTTCGAATTGTCACCCATTGCCGTCATTAATTTTACCGTCATTAATATCAGTTTGATAGAAACACTTCATTACTGTGTACGCCTTCGTATATAAGTACACTTTAATTTCGTAATGAAAAACGTAATCCTGTTTGCATCATGCTGTTCGGGGTGTCTGATATATGAACCTAAAAACGTAATTCCTTCACTGCAAGTTTTACGGCATTTGGAGCGGACAACCGCCTCAGCTTCCGATAAGCATTTAGACTTCCGGTTCATTTGACCGACACAGTCTTTTTTGTCACGCATGATGAGAAGTTAGCCTAATGAACCTCGATCTGGCATCAGTCACTTCCTGCTGGAGCTAATATCATGTCTTGTTTAGTGTCGTATCCGAGGATTAGGGATGGATGCGAATGGGTCGGCTGTGCCTCTGATCACAGGATATTATAGTCTACAGTGATCCCTTTGCTTTGGTTAATTATTCACAGATCCTAAAACCGGATACTTTAAATGCGCTCCCTTTCGAATGGGGGTGATTGTTCTCCTCCTAGGTCTACGAAGAGTGTATTATGTGTGTAGATTTCCCAGATAATAGACCTTCTTGAGTACCAGACCTTGGTTGTGAAGGGGCAGAGATGTACAGTGTCTGGATACCGGATGCAACAGGAAAACAGATTCCGATGCCAACTGGCTCTAATATGTCTGTACACAGTTTCAGTAAAGTTCGAGGATATTTTTGATTTCACTATTAAATCAATATATGATGCATCTAACTATCAAAAATGTTCCCAATTTTAACACTCTCCTCTCCTCTTATGGATGTGATTTAGACTTATATATATTTGCGTCGGATGGCAGAATAATGATAATATACATTGGAAGCTGTCTAAACCGGCACTCATCGGGACTGAAGAAATAATCCACTTTAGACAACGTGCCGGGTTGGAGAGCTGGCGATAAACGTAAAAGCCGCAAATGGGACTGAGGTTTTATGCCAGTGTTGACAGCCTTCCGGAATCGGATGTCGGTTGAGACAGATTCCACTGTACTTGCAACCTACTACTAAAGAGGAGCAGCTACAAACAAACAACCAAACCAACCAGCCAAACAAACATTAAGACAAACCAAAGTATTAACAAAAAAAGACTGGCAGTAAAAACACATAAATAATAATAAAAAAAAAATAAAATAAAAGATAAATCCGACAGCTGTCGCACCATACCCTTAATGGAAGTTGAGAATTCTCAGTGTATCCCAAATTATGCGAGTTATATCGCATCTGTTGAGCCATACTGGACAGAAACAATAAAGTCAAAATGTCACATTTTCCACCCAATGCTTTTAATCTTCAGGGTCACACACAGGGCAGCCCCACATGCAAGCCACCTCTGACACCTTGGGCACCATAACATCCGCTTCACTTCCCTTGCCAAATTTTCATAATCCTACCCTGAATCAATAATTCATTCACAGAGCGCTTGCCACAACAGCATCAGGCTCTCTGGGACGGCCTCAGCTTGCTGCCGTACTCGGAGGTGCTATACGGGAGAGCAGATCACACGCTAATCTAATTTTGGCTAGTTTCGAACAGCCGAGTTAATTTCTACTTCATTTGTTTTTCACATTTCGACAGCTGTCTACTTTACTTTGTATTTAGGTTCAGATCGTCGTGTAACTCTAGAAAAGACAAAAGTAGAATGAAAAATGCTTAAAAAATGTTTTGCTTTGTGAAGATGACGTCGTGACATTTTGAACAGACCAAAGAAGATATGTTTTAAGCATGAACGTGTTTGTAAATGGACCAGGGTATACCGATTTTTTTTGTAACCGTTTTACTTTATTCATGATGTCGTTTCTAATATACCATAACAGCTCCTCGTTGGAAAATGGAGTTTAAATGTGTGATCATCTAAGATTGGGTACAGATAATTACAATCTATAAAACATGTATGGTCTTTCCATTACTTACCACTAAAACAAGCGTCATATTTCATGGAAGTGAACACATACACGACCGGAGTACACTGTAATAATCAGGGATAACCACACTAGTATAACAAGTAATAATTGCGGATAGCTATACTGGTGCTACAATGAACCACTGCAGACAGGTATACTGGTGCTACAATGAACCATTGTGTACAGGTTCGTGGGTACTACAATGAATTACCGTTGACAGTAATACAATAAATAACAATGGGCAGGCATACTGGTATTGCTATGAGTGAGTGAATTTAGTTTTACGCCGCACCGAGCAATATTCCAGCCATATGGCGGTGGTCTGTAAATAATCGAGTATGTACCAACAATTCAGTGATCAACAGCGTGAGCATCGATCTGCGCAATTGGGAACCGATGACATGTGTCAACCAAGTCAGCGAGCTTGACTACCCGATCCCGTTTGTCGCCTCTTACGACAAGCGTATTCGCCGTTTTGAGTGAATGGGTCAATATGTAAAGGGGCACTGATGCGGAGCAATTTCCGTGGACCGGTTGTTTCTTTTGTTATTGTTTTTCTCCTGTGAGTGCTCGGATGATATTCCAGAATTCGTGTCTGGTTCGCGACCTCTGCTGCACCACCCATATGCGCAATTGATAGTTTAAGTATAGACTGACCAAAAATGATGAAGTCATTATTATGAAAACAAAAGAAACACTTTGAAGTTAATCATCTGTCAGTGGTAAAAAAATGGTTAGGACTGAAAAATAGCGAAGTCAGTGTACGTATTAATAGTTTGTCTCGTAACCATAATTAGTTTCTTGATACATTTGTATGTATTTTGAAAGTTTGTGAAAAAAAACACACGCGGTCTGCTCATACTTATAGTGAATTTATAACGTGACTGTAATATCTAAACCTTGTACAAATTGCCAAAGTGAATCATATTTCACATACCTGCTATTCACGACCTAGTGCATGTTTTCTGTAATACAGATCTGCTGAATGCTACAACGAATAAATTAAAACAAAATGCAGATATTAACTTTAAAAGAGACTAAAGTTATAGCAACAATGTCAGGCTATTACCTCGTTCAGGAATGTATCTATCAATATCCGCATAAAAGAGCGATATTCCATTCGTCTGCAGCTGGTAAATAATTCTGCTCTATGTCGTGTGTCTTACAACAGTTACATCGTTTCTGGTCTTTCACATTGGTTAAAACCTGATAAGCCTCTCATTGGTCACCCATGATAGCACACCTGGCAACTAATTGTATGACGTCCGCCATTCTAAGTAATTTAGTTAATCAATAATGAGCAATCAATCAATGAACGCAATGGTGGTTAATTCTTAGAAAGGAGGATGTTTTTACGACAGGGTGTAGTCACTATAGTGACACATAAACACTGCCTTTTTGGCAAATCCGCTTTGGAAGTAATTAATCAATCAGTGTGTTATTGGTTAATCCTTTGATCGATGTTTTTGTAACTCAACTGATAAACCCTCTTGCATCACTTACACGCGCATATTACATAACATACAATACATTTGCCACTACAGACCTTCATTTTTACTTTTGAGTATTTAACCCAGACAGGAGAAGTGCCAAATGGTGTTACCACTAATTATACCTGTTATAAATTCATCAACTGGCCATCAAGTGAATGGTGACAAATAACACGTGTAAGTTTACAGCATCAAACGCGAGTTAGAGCAAGGAAGATGTAATCTCTGTGTCGCATGCACCCTGAAAACACTCATGGGCCGAAACTGTTTTGAGGATACCAGCGGCACTTCGTTGTTACATAAGAAATAATACTGATCCTATTCAGGTGTTTTCTGATGCCTTAAATATAATTGATGATGAGTCGTACCTTCAAGCAAAAGAAACGGCGTTCCTGGAGGAACCATATTTCCAAAATTAATTCACGAACGCCTATGGCCAAAGTATGGAACATGATTCAGAGAATAAAAGGCAAATGCTCAAAATCAGCTGTTCACCATCGAAAAGATAGTGATAATTTAATTACTGACAAAGGTCAAATTGCAAATAAAATTGGGGAAACTCTTGCCAAAACTTCTTCATCAGCAAATTATGTCCAGTTTCAGAGCTATTAGAAACAACAGGAGAAGACAAAAAAAATTGAATCAGATAACGATGAAGGCTACAATGAAATGTTTTCATTACTAAACTATATACTGCTCTTGAGCAAGCTCATGACACAGCAGCGGGTGATGACAATATTCATTATCAGCTGTTGAAACACTTGCCTGAACCATGTCTGGTCACACTTTTAGATAAATTTGATAAAATATGGACATCTGAAACTTTCCTCCTTCGTGGCGTAATGCCATTGTAATCCCTGTACACAAACCCGGTAAGGATCATACTGATCCTTCCAATTACAGCCCGAAATCGTTAACCAGCTGTCTGTAAAACCGTGGAGCGAATGGTAAATAATAGATTAATTTGGTATCTGGAAACCAATAACCTCATTACAAATATTCAATGTGGTTTTCGGGAGAATAGAAGTACCACTGATCATTTGGTACGTTTAGAATCCTTTGAAAAAAACTGCTATAGTAAATAAACAACATGCTGTATCGATATTCTTTGATCTTGAGAAAGCTTATGATACCACCTGGTAGCATGGCATCGTAAAGGATTTACATGATTTTGGGTTGAGAGGACAGTTTCAAGTCCGAATGGGTTCAACCCTGTCTGACCATTAGAATCAAGATCAGGGTGTTCCACAAGGCAGTATTTTGTCTGTCACATTATGTAGTCCAAAACTAATTGTATACACTTTTGTAGAAAATATGAGCCGCATACGGACCCTGAACTATCTTTAAATGACAACCATCAAAGTTGTAAAGGAGGCCAAGTTCTTGTGTTTAATATTCGATTCTCATTTAACCTTCTTACCGCACATTAAAACTCTTAAAGGTAAATGCCTGAAGGCACTGGATTTGTTGCAGGTTGTTTCCAACTCAAAGTGGGGAGGGGATCAAGTTACTCTCCTACACCTATACAGATCGCTTGTACGTTCAAAACTTGATCACGGCTCCATCGTATATGGTGGAGTCTGCAAAAGTAACCTTAAACTTCTTGATTCTGTCCATCACCAAGGTTTAAGACTTTGTCTTGGGTCTTTTAGAACTTCACCTCTTGACAGTCTCTACGTTGAGGCTGATGAACCATCTCTTGAGCAGCGCCGTATAACGTTAGCTTTACAGTACATTACTAAATTATACTCTAATGAATCTAACCCTGCATATAACTGCATTTTCAATCCCCTTTATGAGGATTTATACAACAAGAAATCCCCCTTACACCTATAGGATCACTGATCGTTTCAAAACTCGATTATAGCTCCAAAACTTGACTATGGCTCCATCGTATATGGTGGAGCCTGCAACAGCAACCTAAAACTATTAGGTTCTGTTCACCATCAAGGTCCAAGACTTTGTCTTGGGTCCTTTAGAAATTCACCTGCTGACAGCCTATATATGGAGGCTGGTGAACCATCTCTTGAACAGCGACGTATAAAATTAGCTTTACAGTTTGTAACAAAACTATATTCCAAAGAGTCAAACCCTGCATTTAACTGTGTTTTCAATCCTCAGTATGAGGATTTATACAACAGGAAATCTCACAACGCCGCATAAAATTAGCTTTACAATATATTACAAAACTATTCTCTACCGAATCTAACCCTGCGTATAATTGTGTCTTCAATCCTGTCTATTAGGATTCGTATAACAAAAAGTCTTCTCTTGTTCCGCCGCTTGGGCTCAGAATTAAGCCATTTATTGCTGCTTCCGGCATTGAAATGGAAAATAGAGCTCCTTCCCGACTTCTTTCTTGGCAACTGGTTAGGTACCAAGTGGACCTAACATTAACTACATTTAGAAAATCAGAAACTAATGAATTACAATATAAACAAGAATATAATGAATTAAAAAGTAAATATAGCAATTACAAATCTTTATTTACAGATGAGTCCAAGGATGTGGTGCAGTAGCTTGTGCCACTGTCACTGGATTCAGAACAATATCTTTTCGATTACCAAATAGCAGTTCTATTTTCACAGCTGAAGCTAACGCCATATTGACAGCTCTTAAATATATTCAACGACACCCTAAACATAAACAGTATATAATCTATACAGACTCTCTTCCTTGCCTTCAGGCTATTAAAACTATTTCTTGCAAACATCCACTTTTAATAGAAATTATTGGATGGTGTAAAGATCTTGCTACTGGCCAATACGACATCCACATCGTCTTTTGTTGGTTATTCAGCCATGTCGGAATCTCTGGTAATACACTGACTGACCTTGCTGCTAAAGCAGCACTCAACAAATCTGTGACACCGCTTCTTATTACTTACACTGATTATAAAGTCACCATTAGATCTTATATCCGTGATCTGATGCAAAAGAAGTGGGACTCCCAAGTAGTTATAAATAAATTGCATGCGATAAAACCCTATGTTGGTTATACCTACTTCAGTTGTCAGTCCAGGTTTGAAGAGGTCGTCATGCGACGATGTCACATTGATCACACAAGATACACACACGAATATATATGAAAAGATGAGGATCCTCCATTTTGTAGCCCTTGTGATGAAAGAATCACAGTCAAGCATATCTTGTTTGACTGTGTTGAGTATTCCATCACAAGGGACACTTATTTCAATTCAAGAACAATGAAGGATCTTTTTAACAATACTAGTGCTCATTTAATCATAGGGTTTTTAAAAGAATTAGATCTGTTAACTGATTTGTAAATATATAAATATTTTATAATTGGAAGTTTAAATTGGTAACTCAATTTGTTAGTGGCTGTACCCTCAACGGGGGTTAAAGTACTGTAAAATTAGTATCCTCCTGAAAAGGCACGTATGTCCCGAAACATTTGATGTAAATTCAGTTTTCCAGATTTTTAATCGTAGTATTTTTGTCATTTTAATGTATGGCTAAGTCTCCGCATAAAAGGCAATGGCTGAAGGGATGCTGTAAATCCAGCTAGGGTCCATGTAGGAGCAAAAGTAATGTAAGTCCCCATGGTCCTTAGTGTGGTGATCTGCCTTCAGCTTTTGGCAGTCTATAGCTCATTTTTATATTGTATTGTCCTCTATGGTTGAGCTGTTTTAGATTTAATTACTAGTTTTACATTCTCTGTGATAGTCTAGTTGCTTTTACTGTCCTTCGTTGACAGATTTTTATAACGTGCCATTAATTAATATGTATTTTTGCATTTAATCAATCTCGTCACGATATGGCTGGAATATTGCCGATGTAACGATAAATCGTAACTCACTCACTCACCCAATCGGTTTTGTTTCGTTTCTTGTGCCTCTAACGTTTCACTTTTCTACGTGTCACATCTGAACACAATGTAATCAATTATTTAGCGTCAGACCAATTAAGTATGGAAGCTTCAAAGAAACAAAAACATTATTGACATTTTATCTAAACAAAGTGTAGAAAATACAAGATTTGGCATTTTGACAATTGGGTGCGTGGTGTCATTTATGGTGGATAAACCATCATGAACAATTGCTGATGATTTTTAAGTAGATTATCGTATTTGCGACGGTTTGGCGTCTACAGAGCTCCGTACATTCCAAACACGAACACATGAGTGAAGCGCTCAACCAATGTTAGACATTGCGTTGAGTGTATAAATGAGATCGGATGTGTTTGGTTTTGATTTTCGTTCTAAAACCTTTCAAATTTCGTAGTCAGCATTATCATCGTAGACTCTTTGTGGGCGGTACTATATGAACGGTTAAGATATATAAACATTGTTTTTTCACTAACGGTATCATTTTAAACCCGTGAAGGTCCAGGGGTAGAATAGGCCTTCAGCAACCCATGCTTGTCGTAAGACGCGAGTAACGGGATCGGGTGGTCAGACTCGATGACTTGGTTGACACATGTCATCGGTTCCCAATTGCGCAGATCGATGATCATGCTCTTGGTCACAGGATTGTCTGGTCCAGACTCGATTATTTACAGACCGCCGCCATATAGCTGGAATATTGCTGAGTGCAGCGTAAAACTAAACTCATTCACTCATCCACAGTGTCATTTTAACACCCGATCGATCTTGTTTCGTTTCTTATATTTAAATGTCCGACAACTTGTATTATTTTCATACTGGAACGTTTTAAAGTTAGATAAGATCCAAGCTGAGGGTAAAAAGAAGGACATACGTTTCGCAAGAAAATCTAACAATTAGGAAATGTGTGTCCTAGGATGGCTGTTCGTCTAAGAAATTAACATAGGCATGGTTTATGTTTTAGATTATAAGGGACGAGTTTACCGAAATCCCAAATCATTAGCCTTTTTGTCCTATTTAGTATCAAACGTTTAGGTGTTCAAAGGTAAAGTCACGTGTACTTCACGGTTGCCTGAGGACTGTTACAACGATTACAAAAGAATTACTAAATATTTAAATCAAACATATCCGACTGGTGGAAATGGGTGTGCATCACGAGGCTGTACAAGATATCGAAAACCGACTGTTTCAGCATGATAATGACTTGTGCCAAATTTTGATCAATTAATCGTGATCTGTTGATTATCTATGAGAAAAATATAACCATGCAACTAATTTTGCGGTTCATTTTCTTGCAGCTAGGAGAAGGAGTCGTTCATATTCTGTAATAAATGTGAATAAATAATAATGATAAATATAACCATAAAACTAATTTTGCGTTTCTTCTTATTGCAGAGTATATATGTGCTTGGGGAGGGATTCATTCATATTCTGTTACATCCTTCATAAATCCCCTAGATAAGGAGATACAGAGATAGATATCATTCATACCAAAATAACTTTGAAGACGTGATTCATTTTGTAAGATGTAAATAAGAATGTAAATTTTATTGTTAACACATACAGACATGTATCTACCTTCTGACGATAGGACACAGTTTATTCAATAATTTTGCTCGAATGGAGGAGAGAGAGTTTGGAAGGAAAGAGCCTTTGACATGAAAAGCATGCATCATATAATTTGCTAGAAATTTGGTAAACAGAGTTGAAGGGGGGAACATTTACGAAAGGTAGGTAAGGTAAGGTAGGTGAGGGACCGTATACAATACAAACTACTCGAAATAACGCCAGTGTAATGAACTGTGCCACTAAATCGTTAAATCACATGTGAAAACTGTCTTGCATGTACATTCGTGGCACACGTGTACGTCAGGTGAACGTGAGGTTCCGGGGATATATATCAGTATCATAACTCACACTGGCAAGGTAGCTCTCTGTTTTTTAAAAACACTGGAGCTCACTTCTGGTATTTATATATTATTCATGATGTTGAAACACATGACTAGGTAGAACGAATGGTTTGTCTTCGAAAATGGAATTTAAACATTTTGCGATTTTTTCTCTCATGCATGTATTGTATTTGTTCCATACTAGAGCAAGCTGACAATGTATCAAACTTTTATTCGGTTGGTGATGAAAGCTATTTTAAAATAATTGTATATGTAATTATAACAATAACTGCTGGCATACATATTTTCGAATTCAGTTACAAACATAAATTGTAGATCACACAAAGGTGTTTGGATTGTGTCCGACATGGTGGTGGGGTAGCCTTGTTGTAAAGACGTTTGGTCGTCACGCCAAAGATCCGGGTTCACCATTCTGGCACAATGTGTGAAGCCCATTTCTGGCGCCTCCTGGCATTGTTAGAATATGGTGAAAAATAGGTGAAAAACTAAACTCTCTTACTATTTTGTGAAGCCTGGCATTTTACATAGAGATACACAAGGTGCTCCTGCCTTTCAGTATCACTCGACGTCTACCTTCAACTAAAGCTCTGACCACAATATAACGCTTTTCCATTATAACACTCACTCATACAGTTGTCTGTTTAATCTGCCCTTGCAAGGAGAGAACATTCAGTTATTGACCGGAAGCCTCCTAATGTCCTGTTCCAGTCATTAGGAAGAATCGAATTAGACGTTATGTGTAAGAGTTCTCCCAGTGACCTCTGAACCTGCGATGATCTCATTAGTTCCATCAGCAGCGACCTTCATTATTGTTGAGAAAAGGATCTACCGTTCCGAGCCGTAAACAGTTATTAATGAGAGAGTCTAAAGACACACACAAAAAAAACCCCAAAACAAACAGGACCACCATAACGTCATCATGAATCCAAATGCTTCCGTTCCAGGTTGATGCTTGGTGTACTAGATGTTTGGGTACCATGTTCAAGCTGCATGGTATCTCACTAGACATGCACCGTAAAACCACCACCATCAGCACCCACTCACTCACCCATCAACCCACCTACACTATAGCCAAAACATTATATCTAATTTTGATATAATATTACACCTAATCAAACACTGCACAAGATGACAATCGTATCAAAATTTGAGATTCTGACCACTGACCGACTCCCCTTGAAGGGAATCAACTCGTAATAGCGATTTGTGGTGGCTTAACCACTGAGATTATTACATGTCCTACGTGCACATTAAAATTGAAAAGCAGTTACGTTAAATTTAATCCATTTTAATGCACATAAGTCACGTGTTTTCTCGTCACAATCGGTAATATCTCTTGGATATATATGTGTTGACAACAGCCAGACTAACGGAGAAAACAAATAATAGCATTTAAATTCTATTTGAAAATGAAAGCAAGCATAAGGGAGTGCTGATCAGAAAGCCCTATTATATGATAACAGTAAAAACGTAATGAAATCTGAAATCTCAAAGAAATGCTTAAGTTTGCTGCATAATTCATGAAACTAATCCCATCTTCACCTTCTTCCTCCCAGCTGATCAACTGAAGCTGATCACGAAACAGACGAAGAGCCACGATAAAGACATCTGCCTGTCAATGGAATTTTGTTTTGGAACCACAGGCATTTATCACTGATTTATCTGGATAGTTTTAGGACATTATTTTGTCAGTTTTAGGACATTTTCGGACTTTTCTGACACTTCAGAGCATGTAAGGTAACCCAGAGCTTTTTCTTGGCCCCAGACCTGCTTAATGAGCTGCTTATCGCTAACGACGCCATTAGGACCATGGTGGAGATGTGACCTTTCAGAAGACTTCCGTTGTGGCTGTAATGTGAACACATTAAGATCTTTCTAAGTGTTTGAAATTTGTATTGCGATGCTGTTGCCTTGGCAATCTGAATGATTTAAGTGGTGAAGGGAATGATTGGTTTTGATAATTATTTTCGTGAATGATGAACCTTATTGAATTTGGGCAACCTGTTTAATCTGACATTTGAATAGTGGAATTGCACATCACGAGGATACTTATAACAGATATAACAAATATGTGTCAGTAGCAAAAATGTTTACTAAATTTTGTTTTGAATTTGTAGGCTAATGGTTGCTGCATTCCCTCTTTATGTCAAATGCCTGGGTTCGATTCTCTGCGTGGGTACAGTGTATGTAGTACATTCCTGGTAAGGCTCAACTGGCATGAAACCTGATCATTCATCAAGAAATTAACTGAAGATATCTCATTACATTTTTTATTTTCATCTTCCTATGTCATGAGCATCTATTAAAGCTGTCATTATTCTTTTTATGTGTGACCCATCATTAAAACGTTTTTGTATCTAAATATTTCGCTGTGGGGATTTATGCTCTGATGGAATGAAGAAATATATACACTCAAAGCGTGAAAGCGTGTGCTTGAACATTTTCTTCTATTATTTTCCATTTTATTATTTTCGTACATCAATTTTTAGCCTTCCAGTTATCTTTTTAGTTCCGGTTGAAGATATAACAAATAAAAAAACAAATGAAAAACAAAAAAGCATCATCAACACACAAAGGAGACTCTTTCAGCAGTGTAGCGAATATTATTCAGTCATCAGACAGCCTCCAGTCGCATATTCCTTCTTAACCCTAATCCCACAGAGCCTGCCGACTGTCTGTAATATGATCAGTGTCTTTCACCACGACTGGTAATAATGTACGCTCTCTTTTGTTGTGTTGCGGTTATTCTCGCCTGCTGATACCTTGTAATGTTTAGCGCCAGTTTGTCGTTAGAAACTTCATTGCCGTTTTATACAAAGGAAGGTTGGACTGGAATTGTCACATTAATGGACACATGAGTTCGTTATGACTTTGGTAGTATATCGTGATGTTTGTTTCAAACATGAACTGTATGAAAAAAAATATTGAAATTTAGTCAGTTAGTAGTTAGAGCCCTTCACCTTTGAGACTGTGAGATCTGACGGTAACTAAATGTTAAACGAATGTTCTTAAATATACATGTTGGTGAATCACTATAAATGCATTTTATGGATGCCGAATTGGATTTTATACAACGTTTATCGTTATTCCTGAAACATCTCTGCAGGAAACCATCAAACAGAAAGACAAGGGAACAACGACCAGCAAACAAAGTATATGCTTCTTAGAATTAATCTTTGATCTCGCCTCTGAAGTAGTAAAACCTTTATGTACTGGCAACGTAGACGTCGCAGAGACATTAATCGTATGGTACTAGAGAGCAATCGGCACGTCACTTGAAATGGCACAACTCCTTTTACAGAAGGATCTGACTTTTTATGCCCAGCTCTAGACTAATCAGTGGCTAATCGTAGAACAGACAATTAGTTTCAGGAAAGCATGATTCCGCGGAGTTGTAAATGACAAAGAACACAATTTCCCTGTTTTTACACATGACATTAAATGGTTCATTCCCGTCAACAAATATCAGCGGTTGTTTTTGCGAGCGCCCTCGTGAAAGTCTGAGCTGAGGAAATGACGTTCGTGTAGCCTTCACGAGAGAGTATGGGATAGATGATGTTGAGGACTTGTTGGAGTCAGAACGGAATGGCGACAGACGAAGAGTAATTTGTTACTTGTCAAATATCAGGAACAAATTTGCGACACCTGCAGTCAACAAGATAGATAGAGTTCTTCTAATAATGGCACGTTGGCCTCACGTTTCCATCACTTTTTAGACAGCCTTTCCATGTCAATCAGACTACAGCCAACTACCGCTGTTGAAGAGACCTAAAACATCGAGTTAACCAAGATTCGACACAAAGGCAAAATGATGACCTAAGAAAAATAAACAGGGACGAAGCTGCCAAGACAATCGTAATTTCAACATATCAAAGCACGCCACGATTTATCTCAGGTTTAAAGGAAACATGGGCATTGAAATTTTGTACCGACGCTAAACAAGGAAACATTAACGACAGAAAGTAACCTGTTTCTAATACTGAAGTAGCATCTCTTTGGTCTCAAAGATAATTATAGGTGCATAAGTTATGAACAGCTCACTTAAATTCAGCGTTCGAGGCACCAGTGGCGAGCCACCTCCTCGTGGTGGGTGCTGGGTAACGCTAAGAGCTCGCCGACATCCTCGTTGTGGACCCGGGGAGATATTTGTTCCACCAACCCGTTTGTCGTGGGTTGCCCTGTGTCGGCGGAGGAGGGGATACTGGTGGTTGAGGACATGGGAGCAGGACCAGTGTTCCTATTGCTCTCCTATTGCTTACTTCACCTAGACGGGTGGTTGAATGGGCCCGGTTCAACCAATCGCCTGGTCACGTCAAGCCCTGAGCGTTACTTTATGTAATGTTTAAAAAATTTTGATAATATATTCTTTGATGTATAGTTTTAGATCTTGGCCGATTTTTTGACTTTCTGAGTTTCAGTTTTACAAATTCATGTTTTTGCCTAGAGTCATATGCCCAGAAGGCGGTGGCTCATGGGCCAAACTGGTGGAATTATTAATCTTTAAATTCGTCTGCTGGGGTATGTCATCCGGGTATCCTTGGTGTTGTAAGCTGGAAGCCCGCTTACTTTAGCATTGTCTTTGTGATACTCCGTGGTGGGTGGGGTGCTCGGATGATGAACCAAATTAAACTAACCATGGCTTATGAAATTCCACCCCCAAAACAAAACGTTTACTTGAAACTGACCCTGATGATACTGACCAGAGACCGTCTGCATCGATTGAGTATTGGCCGTTTTTCGTTGTGATTGAGACTTCTGACAAGACACCGTTAAAGCTGAACCCCTTTGCTGTATCCAAGGGTATCCAAGGTATTGCTGAGGATGTGAAAAACATTAGACGCTTACGTTCGGGTGCATTGTTGGTTGAGTGCGCGAAACCTGATGAACATTAAATCTTTCGTGGGCATTCCGGTCACGGTCTCTGCTCACAAAACCCCGAACACAAGTAAAGGTATTGTCAGAGATCGTGATCGACTGTTTGTTGATATGTCAGAACTTGACAAAGCATCTGAAATGAAAGATCAAGGAGTTATTTGTGTCAAGCGTTTTTGAACCCGGAAAAATAATGAAACTATCCAAACAAACACGTATCTGTTTTCCTTCTCGTCTCCAAGTGCTCCTAAGTCAATAAAGGCAGGTTACTGTAACATCCAAGGTGAGACATACATCCATAACCCACTCGGATGTTTTGAATGCCAGAAAAATGGACACGGTGTGTCTACCTGTACATTGTCTGTTGTGTGTGCTCACTGTGGTGAGAAGACACACACAACAGAAGATTGTGACAGCGATTTAAAAAAATGCACGAACTGCTCAGGCGACCATTCATCTTCTTCGAAACACTGTCCAATTTAGAAAGAGCAAATGGCAATAAATAGAATAAAGTTTACCCAAAATATCTCCTTTTCTGAGGCTAAGAAACTGGTGAAGAGATCTGACCTTACAGAAAGTTATGCTACAGTAGCAAACACATCACCTGTATACAGCTCTAAAGTAACAAAATCATCCACAAGCTGCCAAACTACCTTGACTTGGGTAAATTGCGACTCTCCACAGCTTTTGTACCCTGCTATGTCATCTCAGACTGAGGAAACACTTCCTAGTACATCAAAGTCTTCTTCCGATCACAAATCATCATCATCATCTCAGTCACACTCAAAGTCTCAATCAAAAGCTGATAGTCAGCAAACTGTGAAAAGTAAACCTAAGTCTAAGCCTGATGCTTCAAAACAACAAAGTGGAAGAGCTCCTAAAGGGTCACCAAATAAAATTCAATTGTTGAATAAATATGGGTCTCTCGAGGACATGGGCGTTTCGGAAAACGTCCATTCTAGGGCACATAGCTTGTCGCCCTCCAAAGAGTGCGGGGTAGATCCCCAATAAATCCCCCCAAAACATAGTTTATTCCAATAATATTGTACGTTTTCGACGTTTGCCAGAACTGATCTTCAAGCTCTATATGACCAGCTCCCGAAGCTCTGTATTATAATGAGAGATTTAAATGGGCACAACCCACTCTGGGGTAGTGTACCTGCAAACACTAAAGGTAACTTGTTGGAGGACTTTTGTTCTGACAATGATTTATGTATTTATAATGATGGTCCCAACACATATTTACACCCTGGTACAGGGACCTATTCTGCTCTCTACCTGTCACTAACAAATTCAGAACTACTTAATGAATTCGAATGGTCAGTCCACGATGACCTCTGTGGAAGTGACCATGAGCAAACAAGCTAGGAAGGCAAGAACATTATTTCCGTCGCCATCCTATGGTGCAAAATCTAAATAAATTTAAAATTTTAACTGCTAAAGCGCGGCGATCCTGGCAAAATTATATATCCAAAATTAATTCTCGGACACCCATGTCCAAGGTATTGAAGATGGTCCAGAAAATTAAAGGTAAAGGCACTAAATCTAGTTTCCATCATCTTAAACATGGAGATCAATTAGTTACTGATAAATCAGATACTGGAAATAAACTGGATGACACCCTTGCTAAACACTCTTCCTCTTCTAATTATGTACCTAATTTCCAGCAGTACCAAAACAACAAGAAAAGAAAACTATTAAATTCAGTTCTAATAATGGGGAAGATTGTAATGAAACATTTTCTATTCATGAACTCCATACTGCTCTTGATCAAGCTCATGGCACTGCTACATGCTACAGGAGCTGATATCGCACATCATCAACACCTGAAGTACTTTCCAGAATCCTGTTTAGAGACGCTCTTGTTTATATTTGATGATATTTGGACTTTTGGCGTGATGCTATAGTAGTACCAATACCTAAACCTGGACGTGTTCATACAGATTCATCCAATTATCGTCCGATTTCATTAACAAGCTGAGTTTGCAAGACCATGGAACGCATGATAAATAATCGACTTGTTTGGTACTTGGATACAAATAACCTCATAACGGATATACAGTGTGGTTTCGGTAAAAACAGAAGTACTGTCGATCACCTAGTGAGACTGGAATCATTTGTGAAAAACGCATTGATTAATAAACAACATGCTGTGTCTATCTTTTTTCAATAGAAAAAGCATACAGCACAACCTGGAAATATATAGCTGATAATATGCATTATCAACTCCTGTAGCACTTACCAGAATCCTGTCTTCAAAATCTGTTGAATATTTTTGATGATATTTGGACATCGGGTAACTTTCCTCCCTCATGACGTGACGCCATAGTAGTGCCAATACCTAAACCTGGACGTGATCATACATATCCATCCAATTATCGACCAATTTCATTAACTAGCTGTGCTTGCAAGACCATGGAACGCATGATAAATAATCGACTTGTTTGGTACTTGGAAACAAATAACCTTAGAGCGGAATTACAATGTGGTTTCCGTAAAAACAGAGGTACAGTTGATTACTTAGTGCGTTTAGAATCATTTGTGAAAAACGGGATGATTAATAAACAACACGTATCTATCTTGTTTGATCTCGAAATAGCATATGACACAACTTGGAAATATGGCATTTTGAGAGATTTATATGATTTCGGTTTACGGGGTCGTTTGCCTGAATTCATAGCCAACTCTTTAAATGCCAGACAATTTCAAGTCCGTGTGGGTTCTACTCTGTCTGATCATTACGATCAGGATCATGGTGTTCCACAGGGCAGTATTTTGTCTGTCACACTTTTTAGTATAACGATAAATAGTTTATCAAAAGTTTTAAACGATTCAATTGATGGATTGTTATTTGTGGATGATTTTAATATTTCATATCGTGGGAAAAATATGCATACTATTGAACGGCAACTGCAGCTGTGTTTAAACAAAATAAATAAATGCTGTTTTGAAAACGGCTTTAGGTTTTTTTAATCCAAAACTAATTGTATACATTTTTGTAGAAAATACAAAGATCCTGAACTGTTTCTAAATGGATCTACCATAAAAAGTTGTAAAGGAGGCCAAGTTCTTGGGATTAATTTTTGACTCACATTTAAGTTAAACGTTTCTACCACATATCAAATCTCTCAAAACTAAATGCCCGAAGGCATTTGACTTGTTGAAAGTCGTTTCAAATTGTAAGTGGGGAGGGGATCAAGCTACCCTCCTGCAACGTTATCGATCATTGATCAAGTGAAAACTTGATTACGGCTCCATTGTATATGGTGGAGCCTGTAAAAGCAACCTTAAACTTTTAGATTCTGTTCACCATCATGGTCTAAGACTTTGTCTGCGCTTCTTTCGAACTTCACCTGTTAACAGCCTGTGCGTTGAGGTTGATGAGCCATCTCTTGAGCAGCGACGTATAAAATTAGCTTTACAGCATGTAACAAAATTATATTCCAGTGAGTCAAACCCTGCATATAACCGTGTTTTCAGTTCTATTTATGAGGATTTATACAATAAGAAATCTTCTCTTGTTCCGCCTCTTGGTTTAGGAATTCAACCATTTCTTTCTTCGGCCGGCATTGAACTGGAATATATAGCTCATTCCCGTCTTCTTTCTCCTCCTTGGCAACTGGTTAAACCCAAAGTGGACCTAACATTGACCACATTTAGAAAATCAGAAACAAATGAAGTACAATATAAACAAGAATATAATGAACTGAAGCATAAATATAGCAATTATAAATCCTTATTTACAGACGGATCCAAGGGCGGTGGCGCATTTGCTTGTGCCACTGTCATTGGATCCAGGACAATCTCTTCTTGAAAACCAGACAACAGTTCTATTTTTACAGCTGAAGCTAACGCCATACTAACGGCTCTTAAATTTGCTCAAAGACACCCTAAACATAAACAGTATATAATCTATTCCGACTCTCTTTCTTGTCTTCAAGCTATAAAAATATTTCTTGTAAACATCCTCTTTTAATAGAAATAATTGAATTGTATAATGATCTTGCTACTGGCCAATACGACATCGTCTTTTTTTGGTTACCCAGCCGTGTGGGTATCTCTGGTAACGCAATGGCCGATCTTGCTGCCATGGCAGCACTCAACAAATCTGTGACACCACTTCTTATTCCATACTCAGATTATAGAGCTACAATTAGATCGTATATCCGTGATCTGATGCAAATGAAGTGGGATACACAGGTGGGTTTAAATACATTACATGCAATAAAACCTTATATTGGGTATACCCACTTGGGCTGTCAGTCCAGATTTGAAGAGGTCATTTTGCGGTATATCCTGCTTGACTGTTTTGAGCATTCCATCACAAGGGATCAGTATTTTAATTCACAAACTATGAATGACCTTTTTAGCAATACAAGTCCCCGTTTAATCATTGCACTTTTAAAGGAATTACATTTGTTAATTAAAATGAATTGTAAATAGATAGATATTTTATATTTGGGAGATTGAATTAGTAAGTCAAATCGTTAGTGGATGTACCCTCTAAGGGGGTTGAAGTACTGTAAAATAATTGTCCCCCTGAGAGGGTACGTAAGTCCAAAACGATTGGATGTAAATTTACGTCCACCAGGTTTCTAATCGTAGTATTCATGTTATCTTCATTTTGGCTAGCATTTCATACACTCTCCAGCAACTGAAGGGATGATGTAAATCCAACTAGGGTCCATGTAGGTAGCAAAGGTACTGTAAGTCCCCATGGTCGCCAGTATGGTGATCTACCTTCGGTTATTGGAGATCTATAGCCTGTTTTTATATTGTTTTGTCCAGACAGTGATGTTAATTTTAACTTTCCACGCTAGTTTTAATCCCATTTGTGATATTCTAGTTGTTTTACTTCCTTCGTCGACAGGTTTTATAATATACATATAGTCACGATAAGGCTGAAATATTGCCGATGTGACGTTAAATATTAACTCACTCACTCACTCAGCGTTCGAGATCAACACAAGGGTATGTTTGATTGGCATTTAGACGTTTGATATGGATTGTGATTCACTGTCACTCGGGCTTACATCTGATTGATAGGTCTTGAAATGAATTACCTTGGGTGGGGGTGGGGGTGGGTGGGGGGGGGGGGGGGGGGGCATCCCGGAAGCATATTCAAATATTAAGATGAGAATGTGCGTTTGTAATGGTGAACAGGCTTGTTATATGACCATTACCGACAACATCTGGCAGTATCGCGTGTCCTGATCGCGCGACTGATCTGAGCTTACATTTACATGAAAAAGAATTGCAAATAATCAAATTGGGCAGAATGGCTATCGTCTTTGTTGTATAGTTGGTTATTGCTAGTGAGTATGTTTAATCAGTTTGATTGTGAAAGCATCAGATCATGTGGAGGTGATTTCTTATCGGTTTAAACATGATGCAATGTGTACTATTAAGGAATTATTAAGGAATACATTTTCAAACTGACGTTGGCATATAACCCCCAATGTGCATATTCAGTGTGCTTGGGCTCAAGCAGTATGAAATAGCTTCTTCAACATTGCATAGTTGGAAAATCCACATGACATCTTCCTTCTTTCAGGCTTGCATAATGACACGAGGATATTTAAAAACTGTAATTTCACATTCAATGTGAAAATTCCAAGCCCGAATAAATCAAGCAATACGCATGTGCCTAGTGAGCGACCTTCATTCCAATCATTTTCCATTGTGAATCTTCCTCAAAGAATAATATTATCTTAAATAAATAATACCTTTAATAAATTCATTGATTCTATTAAAACTACTGACACCAACAGATACAATTATTACTACAGTTATTATAAAGGTATTAACACCAACTTCCTCCCCTGTTTTTCTATCACTGCTGTCACTACTACTGCTGTTACCGCTAAAATTAATGGAACCCACTTACCATTTTGTCAGTTCTTCACATGCCTATATACACAACTCAGCATAATGTTTAATCGATCACGTCTCTCTTTCAGTAAGCCAGCTTTAATATTTTAAATACTCGCACGCAAGACCTTTGGAAGACACATTCTACAACATCCCTTTGATTGTGGACACGCATTCAGTCATTTAAACAGTGAAAAAGTCGACTGATATTGCGAATGAATAATGAATCGCATTTCTTCTTCAGTTTGGCACTCCCTGTCCCGAAGATGATGAAATTGCATGCACTACATACTTATGCTGGACGCAGTGAGAGCATTATCATGAAATCATCGCACTGAAGTCAAGTCTATCCATTAAACGTACACACTGAGAGCTAGCACGTATCTCTGTTTCATTAATGTTTCTTCTTGACAGGGAAAACTATTTCTACATGACAAATCCACCGTCTCACATCACTGTGTCACTGTGTCATCGTAACACTGAACTGCGTCACTCATCATCAGCTTAGTCACTACATCCCGTATGATCATAAAACGTAGTCACTGCATCACCGTATGATCGTAACACTGATTCATTGTATCATCGTGTCACCGAGTCACTGCATCAATGTATCATCGTATCAATATGTCACTGCATCACCGTATGATCGTAACACTGATTCATTGTATCATCGTGTCACCGAGTCACTGCATCAATGTATCATCGTATTAATATGTCACTGCATCATCGTATGATCGTAACACTGATTCATTGTATCATCGTGTCACCGAGTCACTGCATCAATGTATCATCGTATTAATATGTCACTGCATCAATGTATCATCGTATTAATATGTCACTGCATCACCGTATGATCGTAACACTGATTCATTGTATCATCGTGTCACCGAGTCACTGCATCAATGTATCATCGTATTAATATGTCACTGCATCAATGTATCATCGTATTAATATGTCACTGCATCATCGTATCAATGTGTCATTGCATCACCGTATCATCGTATCAATGTGTCATTGCATCACTTTATCATCGTATGCGTGTATCTCTGTATTACTGTACCATCGTGTCTGTGTGTCATCATGTTACCATATCGCAAATTCACAAGGCCATCCAAAGATAGTACAGTTCAAGTTTTCATTTTGCGCTGTAAGTCGTCTAGCGACTTGTTCCAAGTGTATATATTTACGACTAAAAGTAATATTTGTTTAAAACTATTCTAAATGAAGTACAGTGGCTGAATTAGAAGGAAGTAGATATGTTCACCTCTAAGCTCTCTTGTAAGCACACAGGCCCTATCGTATTGATACACTTACAGCCCTGAGTATTGATCATATCACTTACATGTACATTTAGGAGGAATTTGGCTATGGTTACTTTAGATCAACAAACTTTCTGCTGACTAGGAGTTTGTTGTTCCTTAAAGGAGTCGCTGAAAATATAAAGGAGTCGCTGAAAATACAAACATACAGCTAACAGATGTTTCACTAGGTTTGTAACTTTCTCACAAAGGGTCATAGAAAATAACTACAATAATAAATACTACAAATCCCTACTTGTGTGTATCGTATGAGACGGGAGGACATGTCTGAAATTGCATACGAGGCAACCCGGTTCATGGTTCACGGATGGAGTGCTTTGTTCTGTGTCTGCATGGTTCCTTTCTCATCTGCCCAGGAAGATTAAAACATAGCTCTCAGTTTCAACATATTTACATCGTATCAGTGCAACACTGTGACTTGCAAATGCCTCGCTGCCACAACTGTCACATTTGTTATATAAAAGCTCAGTGTGATTTCACAGTACACCTTTGAAGATGCTGCAAAACATGTGCGACAAGGAGTATCATCCGAAGAAAGCAAAGTTTGAACAGATACAACAGTCTGAAGCTCTCCCGCATCCTTTTCAAAGACAGTGCTCGATGTTTAAGACATACAACAGGAAAACCGACGGAGGCCAGGGTGAGCATATAAGCCAATTTATTGAGGTGACATGAGATCCTTTATATTCCCAGCTTCCTAGCAAACGTCCTACTCACCAGTGTTACTAGTGCATATTTCCTGTATATTTGTTATTAATTAAGTAATAATTATTATTGGGTCACAACGTTTAGTGTTTGGAATAATAATTATGATGGGTCACATTTTGTTTAATAGATGGTCAGCACTTTTAGGATTCTGTTTTTTCGGAATTTATCTGCTCTTTTGTTTTCTGTGTGTTTACTTCCGGGAGATTTTGAGGTCATTCTACAGTGTTGACGATTGTCGTATGTGTCCGAACTTTCGGGAAATGACCGAGTACATATATGAAAAGGCTGGTTGCCGTGTTGAGGGCGACACGCATTCACATAACTGGAGGATATACATCACTGCCAACGCCTCATCATCAAAATCCGTCAACGCCTTATCTGCATCATCCGCTGTCAGACCGATCGCTTTGTTGACATTCTGTATAGTTGATTCTCTCTCGCACTAAGACTTTGGCGAGTTATTTCGTGTTTTGTGACCCATTGACTTAGATTTTGTCTCTCTTGAATTGTATTTGTAATCAGCATTGTGCAACTGACTTGTGACTTTGTATACCTTGCTCTCGTTGCATAATAGTATATAATTTGAATGTTTATGACTTGTCTTTGTTCTGTTTTGCTGGTTCACAAGGGGATTTCTTACATCGTTTGTCACGGTAAATTCTTAACCGTAACACTAGTTTTCAGATACAGTCGACAACAGGAACTAGGCCCAGACTTCCATCGAAAGAAGTCTTCATCAGTGCAAAATCCGTTGGAATCCGTTGGGAGAAAAGACAAGGTGGGCCATGAAAACCCACAGCATGAAACAGTAATTGTTGATAATCAAGTTCTGTGGAGAGGTGAAGGAGAGGTTGCGTGCAGCTGAGATCGTTTGGTGGGTCGACACAGGGTCTCTGGCTGATGTTCAGAGGGCAATTTCATGAGAAACTTGGTGTTAATTAATTAAGTTTGGATTCAGATGGCTAGTGACTGTGTGGAAGAGGGCTGAGGTTTTATTTTTGAAAACGGCAATATATTGATGTTAATAAGTCATATACACTTTCATGATGTCACAATGTATTTCTTACAAGATGACACGATGGAACCTTTTATAACCTATTGACATCTACCCATTGTCATTTGATTTGGGATCTTGACAGAAAAGTGCAAACGTTGGAAATAATTTTCTTTAAAAGCATGACTCATGGGCATGAACATGTAAATGTATAGGTTACAGTGTGGTTTCTGGTCAGTCCTGCATTGACGCAAAACTGATAAATATATAAGTGATATTCCTCAAACGTGCATGATCTTTACTAAAATGTTGTTAAGTTTAAACTCAGTTTTCGTTCCATTCTGTGTTGAATTCACCATGTCGTGTATGTTTTCCTGTTTGACTGTCCTTGAAAAATATTAAGCTCGGATTCTTTACATGAAAGTGAACGCTAAAACAACTTGCACATGATACTGGGTACATGTTTCTAAATGTTTTTCCGGTGCAGTACAAGTTCATAAGTTCATTCTGACAACATGGTTTCAAAACACCATCTCTTCCAAGTTGTTCAAGAACGTGTCAGAGCTTGAATGGATTAAACGCCACAATTTGTAATTATCTTCGCCAAAGGAATGAAAAAAGCCACTTGTCTTCAAGGTTGTGTAAGGTGGCTCCCAGATAGTTTCACATTATACCAATAAAAGTCATTAAGAGAAATGTCAGATGAGGAGTTTTTTTCCAATGTAAGTTGGTCGTACATCTACGCCACCCGGTTTTTCATTTTCTTTGCCAATAATTGCATTGATCGTCAGTCTTGAACTTTAAACACGCTGATAACACAATTCAATCGTCAACAGGGGAACGGAAAAATGCAAGGTCGTCTGAGACTCTTTTCAGATAGGTTTACTTTATACCAATAAACGTCGTAAAGATAGTAGTGTCTGGAAAATGTGAAACAGGCGATTAACGCATTTTGTCTGACAGGACAGCGCCTTCAAAGCTACCAATATCATTTTTCATTTGTATCGATCTCTCAAACACTATAAAGCAATAGGAAAATGATGCTGGTAAAAACAACTGATTACTAGATTTGCAGTACTCTATGTCGGAACTTGAGCGGTTGCATCAGTGTATATCAGATTACACCGGTTTATCTACTTGTTCCTTGTTTCATTGAAAAATATTTAAGTTGAAAGGTTGCAATAAAAATTTGGTGAGTAAGGAAATTCATCATTTCATGTAAAACATTTGCCATTACACGTCACTCAGTTAAAAGTAAAACCTGGGGGCGCATGATTAATTTAAAATGTAAACTCCTACACTGTTACATATCTTTGAAGATACTGTAAATCCTTAACAAGAGAAATATCCCAAAAAAGCTTTTTCAGTAACTATGGGTAAAACTTATTCCGTACTGTTAATCAAGACAGATAGTTCCACAGGTTTGTAACAAGTATTTATCATAATTCCTAAATTTAGTAGCGACAGAATGTTTTCAGTAAAATTGCTCTTAAATGTATCTTTTGCTCTTTAACTAACCTTATTGACTCGTACTTACAGACAATAACATTTCATTTGCGTTCATGGAGTTGATACTTTAGCCATGTATATATGTTAGGGCAACAGAAACATTAAAAGGTGTGTTTTCGTGACATATACGCCATATACGCACAATACCTTTCAGTAGACCCTTGAGATTTTATTAATTTGTTGCAGAAAACCGTTTGCTTTTGAAGACGTTATGATTTCAATACTGACGTGTCGATTGTCAGTGGGAGAAAATTGTAAACCAAATGTCACTGTGTTCCGTAATCTGAATGGTTGAAAAACATGATAAGATGGTATTAAATTCCCGGAAACTGCAAGACTATTCACTGCGTATTGACAAGTAGAAACATCGCAAACAACTGATTGTTGTGTTGTGTCATCAACAGTGGTGACGTCATTCTAATAATATTGTGACGTAAAGTAAGAATGACGTCACAAATGAGCAACTCCAGATGCTACCATGGGAACCAGCCAGCTGATGACACTTCACTGCTGTACCCGTATTTGATGTAAACGAGTGCAGGGAGTAAAACCCTTTGGTTTACTTTTTTGTTTACAGTGTCGATAAACATCATGTGTTGGTCAATTTCCAGGTGTTATTGAGCATTAGAAGCACGGGAATATTTCATTTGAAACCTCCGGCTGACTCCGTCGGTTCCAAATGTATTCCTGTGTTTCAAATCATCAATAACATCCGGAAACTGGCCAGCACATGATGTTTATCTCCTGAACTTGTCACTTTTGTACTTTCCAGCTTCTAAAATGACTCTCAAATACTCGAACTCTCACACAGTAACATTTCATTTGTGTACCTTGACTTTATACATGTCTGTGTCTTTTAGCTACGGATGTCACCAAACAACAAACAGGTTCTATCTTAGGGCAATGGGACTATTTCTAAGGTGTGCTTTGTGGTCGTAAATACACGTTTTGGACCACAAATGGTTAAAAACTTACTCAGTTACTTTACCTTTGAGCTGTTACATCATCCCAATGCACACAGCACATACAATAGTTAAAATACTTTTCAGTTGACGTGTTAGATTTTGGTGATATGTTGCGGAGGATTGTTCGCCCTTCAAAGCTTCTGTAAACCTTTTACTGTTTTTGAAATACGGAGGAAGTTCTGATAATATAGCCAAAATTATGATGAAGGTAAAACACACAGGAGAAGTACTCAGAACGTCAATACACGACCAATAATGGATTTGTTGGCTAAATTTTAACATTGTAATATCTCTCTGCGCGAAAAAACTACATGACCGGCTTTTCTCTCACATTAAACTTAAATATCGTGATTTGAACTGGCATTCTTTTCACTTGATCTGAGCCTGGTGTCATAACTCCACTATTGCTCCACTATTGATTGCTTTCAGCTTTATATTCCCTATGGGATCTGTCTGGACAGATATTCGCTATTAGATCTTCCTTCTCAGTGCAATATAATATATATTGTGATGAAATCCATCTTCAATAAGACCTTGAGTCAGAATGCATACTGCGGAGCAATTGTAAAACACAATCTCAGGCTCCCCATCATGTCAAGAATGATCATGTTAAGTGACAAAATCAAAGTTGATTTGATCTTGCAATACGAGTGGGCTGTTCCATTTTTTTTTATTGATTTAAGAAATCTATTTCGCACTATTTACACAGTACCTTAAATCCATTTTAGCTTGAGCCGTTTGAATCAAGGTTTCCTGGCTGAATACGTTCAATTTAGCAAGAGCATTCAGAATTAGAAGCCATGGTCCTCTTACCAAGCCAAAAGAACCGAATTTCTCCCTTAATTTCAAAGATAGCACTGTAAGAATCCATTGACTATTTGCTTTTAATTTGGATCCAAATTTTTCTAGGACCCATCATATCTTAACAGGATCAGATCACGGGAAACGAAACGAAACTTCGTCATTCGGATTTAAAAATAGACAAACTTCACCGACATTATTTGGGGCTTTCAGTCAAACAATTATTGGAAAATTGCAAGACAAGGGGGCACAACCATGGAACGTATTGATCATAACATTGACGGCTTATGTTAGAAACCAGAGTCAATACGATTTCTTGCCTTATCAACAGAAGAATGGAATATCAAATCCGCTTGCATAGGATTTGTGCACATATTTGTATATGTGTACTTGTACTCATCTCATGCATATTGTCTATATTTGGCAGTGATCAGGCAGTCCATAAAACATGATTAAAGTCCTTTAAAACACACGTGACTGTTTCTGCCCATTAAGTTCATGTAGCCAGCAATTCATGTTGACTTAATTATTTGCACAGAATGATTGTTGGACACATTTCACCAAATATGTGTACCCATCGCTTACAGGACACATTTCAATAACTACGTGCACACAATGTTTTCTACAGTGTTAACTTTTACCAGCTATTTAACTTTGTATTCATGATGTGTATACGTATATTTTATTAATATCTATGAGTGTTAAAATGTGCACGTGTATAGATACGCATGGGGTGTTGATTTGAAAAAAGAACTGCCGTTTGTGTACCCAATCTTACTGGTGCTTTTAGTGGACACTGTCATATACTGGGGAAAAGAATCCGTGCATGCATTCACGAAGGGAGACAGGAAAAAGTACACAACATTCAACAGTCAGCGGTGCGTGGCGTTTTAACTTAAAGAACGAATCAACTCACAGTTTTGGTACTCTTTTAACCATCTTTTAACCATTACTCATGGAAGACGTGTGTTCTTAAATACCGAGTGATTAAAAGTTGCCGAAAGGTGGTCTCCTTCCCTCTCGCTCGCCAACAAAACCATAGACAGGTTACGTAATTCAATCGCCCGAGCCCTGCAGGGACGTCGTGTGAGGAAGGATGTTCAGTTAGCTGTATAGAAAATGAGTAACAAGCGCGTCAATTTGCTGATTTCTCGACGTCAACAAAGATATGTCGAATCGTTGTGTTGCCGTCAAATGCTCCCAGGTGCCGGGTGATGGTGTCACTATCCACAGATTTCCACTGGACCACTCAGTTCTTGCTAAGTTGTTTGCGAGTCCGAGCGTTGGGGAAGCCTGCACGCGTTAAATCGGGTGGTTGGACACCTACCTCGCTTTCAAGATAGAAGATGCTGTTTAGATTTGTTTCCATCGAGTTAGAATTCAAAACGACTTACTAGTAAATGATTGATAACCAAAAGGATTTTGCATGACACAACTTGTAACATAATGATTTCTTCCTCGGAAGCGATCGAAGTGTGGGTCGAAGTGACAGTATTATTGTGAGTGGTATTATACTGACACGCACCTTACTTTCAAGAGTGAAATTGTTATGTTATAAGCAATGCCATGCAAAAACCTATTGTCTATCAATCAGATACATATTTTAATACCAGTAGAAAGTAGTTTAGGTTTTGTAACTGGGTGTAAACAATGCCAAATAGCATTTATTCTCAGGCTGAATGATATTCTGACAGGACGCGGCCATTTTTAAATTCATGGCGTCACGGTCTAATGTCAGTTTGAGAATCAATTAGATTATGATTTGTTACCATCATGCTAAAAGATCAAAACTACTTCCTATTCGTAGTTAAATATGTTTTTGAATCATGACGAAAATGATTTTGCATGACAGAACGATATGTATCCACTATAACAACAAACGACTTTGATAGAATGGTCTATAAAAACAAGTTCTATCTTGGAAAATAAGCAAAGCGGGTGACAAGATGAAATGGTAGTTATATGAAAACATAAAGCTGTCAGCTTTCAAAACAATTGTCACGATTGCAGACTTAGACAAACCTATCAAAAACATAATCCACCACCCCCTGAAATGTAGCAACCCACAGAGATGTACGAGGGGATGTCAATAAGTTTGGAGCCTTGCATAGAAAAACACAAAATATTGGTATGAACCACATTTATTTTTCAACATAGTCCCTTGTGAGTCAAGACACTTGTTCCATCTTTTCTGCCAGGCGCTGATGCCATCTCTGTAGAAGGCGCCATTTTGGTCCTCAAACCAAGCCTCAGTAGTAGCAATAAGCTCATTATCATCCTGAAATCTACGACCACGCAAGTGTTTCTTGAGATTTGGGAACAGATGGTAATCACTTGGTGCCAGGTCTGGAGAGATGGGGGGATGCGGCAAGATTTCGTACCCGCATTCCTGGACAGCAGCGGCTGCAACGCGAGAGGTGTGTACTGGAGCATTGTCTTGATGTAGAAGAATACCACGTCTGATCTTGCCCCGGCGCTTCTCCTTGACTGACTGTCGCACTTGCCCCAACAAGTTAGCGTAATATTCCCCATCCATTGTTCTTCCTTTCGGTAAGTAATCTATGTGCATGACGCCTTTGCTATGCCAGAAGACTGTCTCCATTACCTTCTGCACTGATCTGGAGGCTTTGAACTTTTTGGTCCTGGGAGAAGTGACATGTTTCCATTCCATGGATTCTTGTTTGCTCTCAGGATCATAGTGGTGGATCCAGGTTTCATCACAGGTTACTAGCCAAAAGTGAAAATCTTCTGGACATGACGAGATGTTCATGAAGAATTGTCTCGATGGATCCGTGTGAAATGCCTGTGGTCTCCTCTAACTCGTGGAGTGTGATTCGACGATTTTCCAGCACAAGTCTATGCACTCTTTCAATGTTTTCCTGACTAGTGATTGTTGTTGGGCGACCTGGACGGGGGTCATCTTCAAGACTCTCTCTACCATGCTTAAATCCATTGACCCATCGTTTGATGGTAGCAGATGAAGGGGAAGACTTCCAATAAACTACTGAAAGCCTTTCTTCAATGTTCTTTCCTTCAAGAACTAAAAACTTAATTACTGCTCTATACTCAATTTTGTTCATTTTCACTGCCGTGAGGGGGGTCTTTGTCTGTCAATGTGAGCTGTTCAATAACTTCTGAGAGTAGGATACCAAAACTTATATATCACATCAGCTACACCCTAAGGTTCAATGTCGTACCATAGGTTGTGACACCTGGGTATGAAAAATGCTCAAGGCTCAAAACCTATTGACATCCCCTCGTACCTCATATTAAGTCACGGAGGCGCGCACCTCTAATTGGCTGAAACATCTTCTGCGGGGGAGAGAATTGTGCAGCTCGATTTAAAATAATTTAAAGTTGAAATGGGTAGTTTTAATGACAGGGTTCCATTTACTACGGTGTCAGCTGATATTGCTGGAATATTGCTAAACACAGAGTAAGCTCATATTCACTCACTCACTCAGTAGTTTCACACCATGGAACTATTTATGACGTACTGGCATCTATATAGTGCCAGTTTAAAAAGATTAGACCTCAGCCTTTTGCACTCCATCCTCCCATCTGTATCTTAGCCTTCTGAACATCTGCCGCAATCTGTCACCGTCAGCTGCACAAAAGCCCTCCTTCACCTCTCCTCATAATTTGATTGGCAGTGATTACTGATTTTGCATGATCGACACTGTGTTTTCTCCCAGTGGAATCCATGTTTGCATAAACAAAGACTTTCTTCCGGTGGAAGGCTGGACCTGTATCCTGTTGTCAAGTTTATCTTGAAAATTGATGAGGTGGACCTTTGATGAAAAGCTGACAATAAACACTGTCTCATCCCACTTCAATAAATTAGCTCCTATTCGCATCCACATTGTCCTTGGGTTTGCCTCTTGTCTGTCTTAAGCACTGAACACTTCCTTTGAAAAGAAGTATGAGCGAGTTTTGCTGTTGAAAGTAAAAGATGTTTCTCACTGCTGTAAATGCTTTGCAGTATCTTCACAGACATGCAATACAGAATTTCATCCTTAAAAGTTACACTTAAATGCGTCATGTATAATGAAAGTCCACTGGCAAATGTTTATATTGAATCTTAAATTTGCCAACTCGTTACCTTAATCACTACATCCAACACAGTGAAATATTTTCAAAGAAAACAAATGTTTATACATGTTTACCAACAGCACTACACTGGTATCGACTGGTGCGTGTGTGTATACCATATATATCCTCCTAGCCTGTTTGACCAATGATGAGTTGGTAAACAGTTACACACAGTTAACGTTATTTAGTGTTCAGATATTTGAATTTGTCAATTTGAAGTCAAAATAGACTGTAATAAATCAAATATGTACATAAAACAAAAGGTTAAGCACTGGATGTTTGAAGTAGTGACATCACTTCAGTCCTTTGATGAATAACGAGCCAAAATCAGACAGCTGCCCCACCATACCCTAACTGAATATTAGAATGTTTTCTGTGCTTTGAATTATATCGAATCCGTTGAGAAGAAACAATACTGAACAGAAACAAAAAAGTCAAATATTACATTTCATCAGAGTCACACATAGGGCAGCCCACACATGCAAGCCGACTCTGATACCATAACATCCGCTTCACCTGCCTTGCCAAACTTCATCGAACTGCCAAATTTGTATAATCCTACCCCGAATCAATAATTCACTCTCAGAGATCTTCCCACAACCTCATCAGGCAAGCTGGGACGGCCCCAGCTTGCTGCCATACTCGGAGGTGCTATACGGGAGAGCAGATCACATGCTAATCTAATTTTGCCTAGTTTCGAACGGCCGACTTAATTTCTACTTCCTTTGTTTTCCCATTGTGACCGCCGTCTACTTTACTTGACATTTCGTGTAACTCTAGAAAAGACGAAAAACCAGGATAGAAAATGCTTACAAAATGTTTTGGTTTGTAAAGAAGATGTCGTGACGTTTTAAGCAGGGCACGAGCAGGACTTATTTTCAGCATCAGTACTTCTAATTAGAAACTTGACTGGAGCTTTAAATGTGTGATCATCCAGGATTGGGTAAAGTCATTATAAAATATATATAAAAGTACAAAAAAGTATATTAAATGTACATGTGTATTCCGTGTGCATGTGTATCCATGTGTTGTATAATAAATCATTGTGGACAGTTATACTGGCATTACAATGAATCACCACGGATAGTTACACTGGTGTTACAATGAATTACCATGGACAGGTACACTGGTACTACAGTGAATTACCATGGACAGGTACACTGGTATTACAATGAATCGCCATGAATAGGTACACTGGTATTACAATGAACCACCATGGACAGGTACACTGGTATTACAATGAACCACCATGGACAGGTACACTGGTATTACAATGAACCACCATGGACAGGTACACTGGTATTACAATGAATCACCATGGACAGGTACACTGGTATTACAATGAACCACCATGGACAGGTACACCGGTATTACAATTAATCGCCATGGACAGGTACACTGGTATTACAATGAATTATCGTGGATAGATACACTGGTATTGCAATGAATTACCATGGACAGGTACACTGGTATTACAATGAATTACATGGAGAGGTACACTGGTATTAGAATGAATTACCATGGATAGGGACACTGGTATTATAATGAACCACCATGGACAGGTACACTGGTGTTACAATGAATCGCCATGGACAGGTACACTGGTATTACAATGAATTATCGTGGATAGATACACTGGTATTGCAATGAATTACCATGGACAGGTACACTGGTATTACAATGAATTACATGGAGAAGTACACTGGTATTAGAATGAATTACCATGGATAGGGACACTGGTATTATAATGAACCACCATGGACAGGTACACTGGTGTTACAATGAATCGCCATGGACAGGTACACTGGTATTACAATGAATCGCCATGAATAGGTACACTGGTATTACAATGAACCACCATGGACAGGTACACTGGTATTACAATGAACCACCATGGACAGGTACACTGGTATTACAATGAATCACCATGGACAGGTACACTGGTATTACAATGAACCACCATGGACAGGTACACCGGTATTACAATTAATCGCCATGGACAGGTACACTGGTATTACAATGAATTATCGTGGATAGATACACTGGTATTGCAATGAATTACCATGGACAGGTACACTGGTATTACAATGAATTACATGGAGAGGTACACTGGTATTAGAATGAATTACCATGGATAGGGACACTGGTATTATAATGAACCACCATGGACAGGTACACTGGTATTACAATGAATCGCCATGGACAGGTACACTGGTATTACAATAAATCACCATGGATAGTAACACTGGTATTACAATGAACCACCATGTACAGGTACACCGATATTACAATGAACGTTGGAACCAAAGTTTGAAACACATTTGAAAGAAGAGCCATCAATAATTCGACAAATTGTCACAGGACAATTTTTTTTATCTGAAATACACGTTGGTTTGTTACATAAATGTTGAAATGTCACCGCTATAATCATGTAAATGTTCTGTATGAGAATTCTAAAACGAAATACGATCAGTTACCCTCTGGAAATTACCGATGAAAGAAATAATGTATTAGCATGTTCCTAATTTGTTTAAAAGAAAGTAGAAGAAAGTATTTCGAAACTTAACTCTAAAGACTGAGATCAATTTCAGTATATTTGCATTATTTAACACCCCATTGATCTTAGTTCGTTTCTTGTGCCTCTAACGTTTCAATTTTCTGCGTGTCACATCTGAACTCAATGTAATCAGTTATACAGCGTCAGACCAGTTAAGTATGGAAGCTTCAAAGGAACAAAAAACACTATTTGCATTTTAAGCTAAGCAAAATGTAGAAGACACGAACGTGACTTGACATTTTGACAACCGACAGCGTTATGTCGTTTGAGCTAAATATATCATCATGACAAACTGTGGATAATTTTACAGTAAAATATCGTATTTGTGACGATCAGACTTCTACAGAGCTCCGTACATTCTAAACACGAACATATGAGTGAAGCGCACACCCAATGCCGGACATTGCGTTAAGTGTATGAATGAGATCGGATGTGTTTGGTTCTTTTACTATCATACGATATCATTGGTTTTCATGGAGTTTTGAAATTTTGCAACTTTCCACATCTTGTGTATTATGGGAGTTTCGTTTTGCGTAGGAATATATACAGGACTATATATCATTCAAAAATCGCAAATGTTTAGATGGTCAAGGGTAAATTCACATGTATTTCACGGAAGCCTGAGGAATTATACAATGATTAGGAAAGGTTTACTAATTATTTTAATCATTCATATCAGACTGGCCGAAATGGGCCTTTATCACACACTTGTCACTTTGTGATTAAGGGTGACTAAGTGAATGAGTGTGGTTTTACGCCGCTTCTGTAGGAGAGACATCCCGTCCCATTGACATTAGGCTCAAATAGCACAAAAACGTCAACAGAGAAATCTGAAGTAAAGTCAGGCCTTTCTGAAAACACGATGAACAATCCATCACACTCCACTGCCTGGCAAGCAACAACCATCACAGCATCGAACATCGATGACTGGCGACGACGCAAAATTTCAGAAGCTATCAACATCAAGATGCTAGAATCACAGATGAACAGAGACCAAGGGGTTTACCTACCCAATGCCTGGGAAAGTAATTAGACTTAAGACTTCACCACATCCCAACTATCAGCCAACCTATTGTATACTAATCAGACTCATTGGTTTCTGTAACACCACCATACCGGCTTTTGCATGTTTTAAATCCCTCTTATCTGCTGTATTTTAATGGTATACACATGCTTTAGTCATCGCTATGGCTATATGTACATTACTGGTATGTATATCCTGCTCAGCTGTTAGTGAGCACCCACCTTACGAAGGGGCAAGGAATAGCCCAGAAATAATAAAGAAGAGGCTGACATCCATAACATTATATCATATTGTATTATTGTATTATCATTATTATCATTGTATTATATAATGTCAAAATAAATGAAACCGCGACATTGAGAGCATGTCTCATTGTCGTATATTTTGATATTGACACATTTTGATACTGACTCATGTTTCCTCTAGGATTCAATAGCTTGGTCATATCATTTAGTCTGAGAACGCCTATACTATTACCGCCTTTAGTGTCACATTAGTTCGTCCAGGGCTCTGATTTGCGTCGTAGATGACCCATCAGTAATTATCTCCTTTCAATCTGTCTTAATCGCTCATGATATAGTTCACTGTTGTATTTTCTCTGTTAGTGTACACATACAGTCAACACCTGAGCCTAGGCCTGTCACTGAGATGGCTGAGCATTGACTGGTACAAGGTGGTATACATAACATTCATTTATAATAATCAAATATGTCTAATCTTCAGTTGGATGTTTGATAGCAGCATGCATCACTAAATTGATTGTCTTTCTGTTTAAAGTCGCACTCAGTAATATTCCAGCTATAATGGTGCCGGTCTGTAAATAATCGAGTCTGGCACAGATAACCCAGTGATCAAAGAGACTGAGTGAGTGAGTTTAGTTTTAGCCGCACCCAGCAATATTCCAGCTATATGGCGGCGGTCTGTAAATAATCGAGTCTGGACCAGACAATCCAGTGATCAACAACATGAGCATCGATCTGCAAAACTGTGAACCGATGACATTCGTCAACCAAGTCAGCGAGCCTGACTACCCGATCCCGTTAGTCGCCTCTTACGACAAGCGTAGTTGCCTTTTATTGCAAGCATGGGTTGCTGAAGGCCTATTCTACCCCGGGATCTTCACGGGTCGGTGATCAAAGCATTAGCATCATTCGACGCACTTGGGATACGATGACATGTTCCAACCAAGTCAGCGAGCCTAACCACCCAATGTCGTTACTTACGAGAAGCACGGGTTACTGAAGATCAATTCTAACCCGGATCTTCATAGGTCTGCATGTATTTGTACAAAGCGATCTTGCACAGTGGCAACCAGCTCACGCAACTCGTAAACTGGTCGTCCTCATCAGAAGACCTAGCCGCAGTTCTGGGCTCTCACCAGGCCTTATAAGATATTAAAACAGACCTTGACAGTTGACTGTTTCATGTGTGCCATGATAATCCCCTTTTAATGACAATACTTGTGCCAAATGTGAACAATCAATTATGATCTGTTGATTATTCATATAATAAACATAACCATAAAACTAATTTGTCATTTTTTGCACAACATGTATGTGCTTGGGGAAGGATTCATTCATATTCTGTTACATCGTTCATAAAATCCAGGGATAGATATCATTCATACCAAAATAACTTTGCAGACGTGATTCGCTTTGTTTACCAGCATGTGAAACGCATTGGTAAAAATACAGAGATGTATCTACCAACTGACGGTAAGGAAATGTTACTTTCGTTTGAATGGAGGGGAGAGAGTTGAGGATACCCTTGGCAGGAAAAACATATTTCAGGTACTTTGCAAGCAATTTGGATCACTTGACAGGGCAGCTTGTGCTTTCATGTGATTCTTTAGTTAGTTAGTTAGTTAGTTAAGTGTTCTTATATAGCGCACAAATCAAACTGCAAGGCAATTTCTCTAGGCGCTAGGTATTTTTCCCTCGATCACCGGATGTCAATCTCAACAGCACATCGTATTTCAATCTCCACTCCCTGGGGAGTATTCAACTCTTGCTGCCAATAGGCGCACCGAGTTTATTGTGGCTCTCTCATCCTAACAAGGTACCCAATTGACAGCTGGGTGGACTGGGACACATAGTCACAGCACTTTGTCCAAGTTTACTGCACGTTGCTGTACCCGCAACTAGATGTATGCACGTGTTCATGTGGCCACCATCTGGTCATATACCAACGGATTCGTGGGTTCTTTTAAGTGCACAGGGTTGTGTACTGTACACTAGGGGTATCCTTTCCCCTCGGTATATGTGCTGATAAGAGGATTCCCCTAGATAAGGGGATGCAGAGACAGAATATCCATATGCATCTGAAACAACTGTGATGAAGAAACACTTCTCCAATACATGATGGGACGTCTCCAGGAGAAATGCACTGACCCAGACGTTCTCTTCGACTTTCACTCAGCTCTTTTCTCGATGTCGGCCATGTCAACGTATCAGCGCCTCATAACTATTGATGCAGTGGCTCACACACAAACACAGCAAATCAAGATTACACTGTCAACGCCGATCCAACATGAATGAACTCTGTGTCTCATTTGGCGCTCATACTTTATAAACTCTGAGCCTTTGTATGATATACATGTCATGTTTGCTGCCTCAACCATCTCCACCTATTGTAAACCATAACCTCACATTTCTCTATCAGTAAACTAACCCTCTTGTCAATGTACATACTCATGCGGTCTTGTTGACGCAATACGCATGTAATACTGCAGGGGAGGAAAAGAAGAAGAAGACGACGACGAAGAAGAAAATGATGATGATGATGATGATGATGATGACTCTGAAAGATGTTTATCAGTATGTAAAATATGTTGTTGAAATACTGATATAATCTACCAGATGGTGATAGGAAACAGTTTACTCATTAAATTCGCTCGAATGGAGAGGGAGAGTTTGTATGGAAAAACATAACAACATTAACAAAAGGGAGATAATCAGGGATCATACACTATACAACACCAGTCGAAATAACGTCAGTGAAATTAACTGAGACACTAAATCGCTGTGGCACACGTGTACAGGAGGTGAAGGTGAGGTTAAGGAAATTATGTCTCAGTATCATAACTCACACTGACAAGGTAGCGCTGTTTCCTGGAAGATGTTTGTGTAAATAGATGTATTTTAATGATTGGTAGTTTGGATTAGTAACTTGAAATGACGGTGGCTGTACCCTCAAAGAGGGTTAAAGTATTGTAAAATTATTGTCCTCCTGAGAGGTAAGTCCAAAAACTTTCGGGTCTATGTGAACTTTCCAGACTTTTTAAACGTAGAATTCTTGTTGTTTTAATTGTGACTAACTTTTCCAACAATCACCAGCAGATGAAGGGATGGTGTATATCCAACTGGGGTCCATGTAGGTAGCAAAGGTACCGTAAGTCCCCATGGTCCCTAGTATGGTGATCTACCTTCGGTTGTTGTCGATCTATAGCCTGTTTTTATATTGTATTATCTAAATAGTTGATATTAGTTTTAACTTTCCTTTCTAGTTTTAATTCCAGTTGTGATATTTTAGTTGTTTTACTGTCCTTCGTTGACAGGTTTTATAATGTACATGTGGTCTTTTCCATTGTTGAATGTTCTCGTCACGATATATCTGAAATATTGCCGATGTGACGTTAAATATTAACTCACTCACTCAATGGAAGATGTCGGAAGAAACACTGGAGCCCACTTTTGGTATTTATATATTATTTATGAGCGTTTCCGAAGTGTTGAAGCACATGGCTAGGTAGAACAACTGTTTTGTCCTTGAAAATGGAACCTTAACGTTTTTTCTCTCTCAAGCATGTATTGTTTTTGGTCCATAGCAGAGCAAATTGAATATTTATGAATTAGATTTTATTCATTTGGTGATGACAACCATTCTAACATATTCAGTTATAACAATAGCAACTGGATTACATATTTTCGAATTCTGTTATTGTTATAGTTTTGCTTGCAATAATTTATGATCACCAATTGACCGGAACTCTTATTAGAACACACTAAAACACATACATTAAATATACATTATATTGATACATAATGTTTACTTGTGATATTATTGTGTCCCCAGCAACTCGTGACAGCGATTTGTGGTGGCTTAACCTCTGAGACTTTTACATTTTCTAACACACGATTATGTTATATTTAATCCATATACATACAGCACATGTTGTACCCACAATATCACTTAATACCCACGGGCACATTCGAGTTGACAACAGCCAAACTAACGTGGATAACAAATGATAGCATTTAAATTCGTTTTGAAAATGTACTCAATACAGAAGGGAGTGCTGATCAGAAAGAAGTCTTATTGTAAGATAACAGAGTATAGACGCAATGAAGGCTGAAATATCAAAGAAATGCTTAATTTTACTGCATAATTCATGGAACTAATCCCGTTTTCACCTTGATCCTCCCAGCTCATCAACAGAACCGTTGCCACGGAACAGACAAATAAGCAAGATAAAAGACATCTGTCAACAGAACCTTTATCAGTGATTTATTTAGTTTTAGAATAATTTCCTTGTCATGGTTAGGTCATTTTCGGATTTTTCTGTCACTTTCCAAATACACTGAAGAGCATAAGAAGGTCGTGCAAGGTAACCCAGAGCTTTGTCTGGGTGCCAGACCTGCTTAATGAGCTGCTTATCGCTAACGACGCCATTAGCCCCATAGCGGAGATGTCGCTGCAACGGAAACACATTATGACTTTTTCAGGTATTTGTTGACTTTGTCTTGTGGTGCTGTTACGCTGTCAGTCTCAGTGAATTAAGTGGTGAAGCTAATGAATGGTTTGATAATTATTTACATGAGTGATGAATCTTATTGAATTTGGGCAACCTGTAGAATCTGAATAGTGGAATTGTTTTTACTAAATATAACGAACATATATCTAATAGCTAAAATGTTTATTAAGAAAACATCTAATTTACTATTTTTTGAAATTATAGACTAGTGGTTACTGCATTCGATGTTTTTTGTCAAAGGTCTGTGTTCAATTCCGCTCATGGGTACAGTTTGCAGCAAACCCATGGTAAAGCTAAAGTGGCCTAAAATATGTTCATTCATTAAGGAATAGTCTGAAAATATCTCATTACATTTTGATTTTCACCTTCTCTTTCATGATCATCTAGTAAAGTTATCATTATTATCATTGTATTATATAATGTCAAAATAAATGAAACCGCGACATTGAGAGCATGTCTCATTGTCGTATATTTTGATATTGACACATTTTGATACTGACTCATGTTTCCTCTAGGATTCAATAGCTTGGTCATATCATTTAGTCTGAGAACGCCTATACTATTACCGCCTTTAGTGTCACATTAGTTCGTCCAGGGCTCTGATTTGCGTCGTAGATGACCCATCAGTAATTATCTCCTTTCAATCTGTCTTAATCGCTCATGATATAGTTCACTGTTGTATTTTCTCTGTTAGTGTACACATACAGTCAACACCTGAGCCTAGGCCTGTCACTGAGATGGCTGAGCATTGACTGGTACAAGGTGGTATACATAACATTCATTTATAATAATCAAATATGTCTAATCTTCAGTTGGATGTTTGATAGCAGCATGCATCACTAAATTGATTGTCTTTCTGTTTAAAGTCGCACTCAGTAATATTCCAGCTATAATGGTGCCGGTCTGTAAATAATCGAGTCTGGCACAGATAACCCAGTGATCAAAGAGACTGAGTGAGTGAGTTTAGTTTTAGCCGCACCCAGCAATATTCCAGCTATATGGCGGCGGTCTGTAAATAATCGAGTCTGGACCAGACAATCCAGTGATCAACAACATGAGCATCGATCTGCAAAACTGTGAACCGATGACATTCGTCAACCAAGTCAGCGAGCCTGACTACCCGATCCCGTTAGTCGCCTCTTACGACAAGCGTAGTTGCCTTTTATTGCAAGCATGGGTTGCTGAAGGCCTATTCTACCCCGGGATCTTCACGGGTCGGTGATCAAAGCATTAGCATCATTCGACGCACTTGGGATACGATGACATGTTCCAACCAAGTCAGCGAGCCTAACCACCCAATGTCGTTACTTACGAGAAGCACGGGTTACTGAAGATCAATTCTAACCCGGATCTTCATAGGTCTGCATGTATTTGTACAAAGCGATCTTGCACAGTGGCAACCAGCTCACGCAACTCGTAAACTGGTCGTCCTCATCAGAAGACCTAGCCGCAGTTCTGGGCTCTCACCAGGCCTTATAAGATATTAAAACAGACCTTGACAGTTGACTGTTTCATGTGTGCCATGATAATCCCCTTTTAATGACAATACTTGTGCCAAATGTGAACAATCAATTATGATCTGTTGATTATTCATATAATAAACATAACCATAAAACTAATTTGTCATTTTTTGCACAACATGTATGTGCTTGGGGAAGGATTCATTCATATTCTGTTACATCGTTCATAAAATCCAGGGATAGATATCATTCATACCAAAATAACTTTGCAGACGTGATTCGCTTTGTTTACCAGCATGTGAAACGCATTGGTAAAAATACAGAGATGTATCTACCAACTGACGGTAAGGAAATGTTACTTTCGTTTGAATGGAGGGGAGAGAGTTGAGGATACCCTTGGCAGGAAAAACATATTTCAGGTACTTTGCAAGCAATTTGGATCACTTGACAGGGCAGCTTGTGCTTTCATGTGATTCTTTAGTTAGTTAGTTAGTTAGTTAAGTGTTCTTATATAGCGCACAAATCAAACTGCAAGGCAATTTCTCTAGGCGCTAGGTATTTTTCCCTCGATCACCGGATGTCAATCTCAACAGCACATCGTATTTCAATCTCCACTCCCTGGGGAGTATTCAACTCTTGCTGCCAATAGGCGCACCGAGTTTATTGTGGCTCTCTCATCCTAACAAGGTACCCAATTGACAGCTGGGTGGACTGGGACACATAGTCACAGCACTTTGTCCAAGTTTACTGCACGTTGCTGTACCCGCAACTAGATGTATGCACGTGTTCATGTGGCCACCATCTGGTCATATACCAACGGATTCGTGGGTTCTTTTAAGTGCACAGGGTTGTGTACTGTACACTAGGGGTATCCTTTCCCCTCGGTATATGTGCTGATAAGAGGATTCCCCTAGATAAGGGGATGCAGAGACAGAATATCCATATGCATCTGAAACAACTGTGATGAAGAAACACTTCTCCAATACATGATGGGACGTCTCCAGGAGAAATGCACTGACCCAGACGTTCTCTTCGACTTTCACTCAGCTCTTTTCTCGATGTCGGCCATGTCAACGTATCAGCGCCTCATAACTATTGATGCAGTGGCTCACACACAAACACAGCAAATCAAGATTACACTGTCAACGCCGATCCAACATGAATGAACTCTGTGTCTCATTTGGCGCTCATACTTTATAAACTCTGAGCCTTTGTATGATATACATGTCATGTTTGCTGCCTCAACCATCTCCACCTATTGTAAACCATAACCTCACATTTCTCTATCAGTAAACTAACCCTCTTGTCAATGTACATACTCATGCGGTCTTGTTGACGCAATACGCATGTAATACTGCAGGGGAGGAAAAGAAGAAGAAGACGACGACGAAGAAGAAAATGATGATGATGATGATGATGATGACTCTGAAAGATGTTTATCAGTATGTAAAATATGTTGTTGAAATACTGATATAATCTACCAGATGGTGATAGGAAACAGTTTACTCATTAAATTCGCTCGAATGGAGAGGGAGAGTTTGTATGGAAAAACATAACAACATTAACAAAAGGGAGATAATCAGGGATCATACACTATACAACACCAGTCGAAATAACGTCAGTGAAATTAACTGAGACACTAAATCGCTGTGGCACACGTGTACAGGAGGTGAAGGTGAGGTTAAGGAAATTATGTCTCAGTATCATAACTCACACTGACAAGGTAGCGCTGTTTCCTGGAAGATGTTTGTGTAAATAGATGTATTTTAATGATTGGTAGTTTGGATTAGTAACTTGAAATGACGGTGGCTGTACCCTCAAAGAGGGTTAAAGTATTGTAAAATTATTGTCCTCCTGAGAGGTAAGTCCAAAAACTTTCGGGTCTATGTGAACTTTCCAGACTTTTTAAACGTAGAATTCTTGTTGTTTTAATTGTGACTAACTTTTCCAACAATCACCAGCAGATGAAGGGATGGTGTATATCCAACTGGGGTCCATGTAGGTAGCAAAGGTACCGTAAGTCCCCATGGTCCCTAGTATGGTGATCTACCTTCGGTTGTTGTCGATCTATAGCCTGTTTTTATATTGTATTATCTAAATAGTTGATATTAGTTTTAACTTTCCTTTCTAGTTTTAATTCCAGTTGTGATATTTTAGTTGTTTTACTGTCCTTCGTTGACAGGTTTTATAATGTACATGTGGTCTTTTCCATTGTTGAATGTTCTCGTCACGATATATCTGAAATATTGCCGATGTGACGTTAAATATTAACTCACTCACTCAATGGAAGATGTCGGAAGAAACACTGGAGCCCACTTTTGGTATTTATATATTATTTATGAGCGTTTCCGAAGTGTTGAAGCACATGGCTAGGTAGAACAACTGTTTTGTCCTTGAAAATGGAACCTTAACGTTTTTTCTCTCTCAAGCATGTATTGTTTTTGGTCCATAGCAGAGCAAATTGAATATTTATGAATTAGATTTTATTCATTTGGTGATGACAACCATTCTAACATATTCAGTTATAACAATAGCAACTGGATTACATATTTTCGAATTCTGTTATTGTTATAGTTTTGCTTGCAATAATTTATGATCACCAATTGACCGGAACTCTTATTAGAACACACTAAAACACATACATTAAATATACATTATATTGATACATAATGTTTACTTGTGATATTATTGTGTCCCCAGCAACTCGTGACAGCGATTTGTGGTGGCTTAACCTCTGAGACTTTTACATTTTCTAACACACGATTATGTTATATTTAATCCATATACATACAGCACATGTTGTACCCACAATATCACTTAATACCCACGGGCACATTCGAGTTGACAACAGCCAAACTAACGTGGATAACAAATGATAGCATTTAAATTCGTTTTGAAAATGTACTCAATACAGAAGGGAGTGCTGATCAGAAAGAAGTCTTATTGTAAGATAACAGAGTATAGACGCAATGAAGGCTGAAATATCAAAGAAATGCTTAATTTTACTGCATAATTCATGGAACTAATCCCGTTTTCACCTTGATCCTCCCAGCTCATCAACAGAACCGTTGCCACGGAACAGACAAATAAGCAAGATAAAAGACATCTGTCAACAGAACCTTTATCAGTGATTTATTTAGTTTTAGAATAATTTCCTTGTCATGGTTAGGTCATTTTCGGATTTTTCTGTCACTTTCCAAATACACTGAAGAGCATAAGAAGGTCGTGCAAGGTAACCCAGAGCTTTGTCTGGGTGCCAGACCTGCTTAATGAGCTGCTTATCGCTAACGACGCCATTAGCCCCATAGCGGAGATGTCGCTGCAACGGAAACACATTATGACTTTTTCAGGTATTTGTTGACTTTGTCTTGTGGTGCTGTTACGCTGTCAGTCTCAGTGAATTAAGTGGTGAAGCTAATGAATGGTTTGATAATTATTTACATGAGTGATGAATCTTATTGAATTTGGGCAACCTGTAGAATCTGAATAGTGGAATTGTTTTTACTAAATATAACGAACATATATCTAATAGCTAAAATGTTTATTAAGAAAACATCTAATTTACTATTTTTTGAAATTATAGACTAGTGGTTACTGCATTCGATGTTTTTTGTCAAAGGTCTGTGTTCAATTCCGCTCATGGGTACAGTTTGCAGCAAACCCATGGTAAAGCTAAAGTGGCCTAAAATATGTTCATTCATTAAGGAATAGTCTGAAAATATCTCATTACATTTTGATTTTCACCTTCTCTTTCATGATCATCTAGTAAAGCTGTCAGTATATTTTATGTGTGACCCATCAATAAAATACACTCAATTTTCCGTTGTGGGAATTTATGCCCTGATGTCCTGAAGAAAAATATACCCTCTTACCCCTTTACGACAGAATCAAGTGACCCACTATTTCAGGATTTAGAGAATTAAGTGTTCTTTTCCAGTATGTATTTTCCATATAATTATTTCCCTGTATTATTTTATTCCCTTCCAGTTTAGCCTCTGGTTCAGGCTTGAGATATGGAAAAACTAAATATCGAATGGCATAAAAAAATTACCAACACACAAAGGAAACTCATCCCACAGTGTAGCGAATATTATTCAGTCATCAGACAACCTCCAATAATATACTCCGTCTTAACCCTGATCCCACTAAGTACCTATCTGCGGTCTTTGTCTGTAATATGATCAATGACACACGGCGCGACGGCTAATAATAACCGCTCTATTTGATTGTAGAGTCGTTTATGTAGCCTTCTAGCATCTTGTAATATCTCCAGTTTGTCGTCAGAAACTTCACAGCCGGTTTGGGCAGGAATTGACACATTGATGGACACACGGTGGTATTGCGTGACGTTGGTTTCAAACATGAATTATATGAAAAGGAAACATTGAAATTATCAAAAAGTATGATTGTCATGAAATAGAACCTTGGTCCTCACGTCATAACTTTGAACCTTGTTTGCTCGAAGTAGATATAGCCTTCAACTTCGACACCGAGCTCCTACAATACCCAAGTGTTAAACAAATTGTAATGTTCTAAAATATACATGACGGTGAACCACTAAAAATACATTTTCTACATTCTGAATAAGAGTTTATGCCACATTTATCGGTATTCCTGAAACAAAAAGACAAAGAAACAACGAGCATCAAACTAAGGTATCAATCCTTAATCTCGCCTGCAAATTAGTAAAGAATTCTTGTACTGGCAGCTTATCTCAAGACGTTGCAGGGACAGTCAATGTTCGCGCAACTCCCTTTACTGAAGGCCTTTGCCTACCCCAGACTAATCGGTGCCTAATCGCAGAGAAGACAATTACAATTAGTTTCAGCAGAGCATCACTCCGCTGAGTTGTAACTGATGAAGAACACAATTTCCTTGTTTTTACATGGAATGTTTAAACTCCCATCATTAAAGACGTTCATGTAGTGTTCACGGACAATAAGGCGTCGATGATGTTTGTTTTGAGGCAGAACAAAATGGCGATAGACGAAGGACGATTTGTTACTTGTCAGATTTTAGAAACTTATTTGCGACAGATACCGTCTACAAGATGGATAGATTTCTTCCGCGTTGGCCTCACGTTGTCAACACATTTTAGACTACCTTTCTCTGTTAAACAGACTACAGTCAACTACAGTTGTGTCGGAATTGAAGGCACCTAAGTACTTTGAGTTAACCAAGATTCGACACACAGGCAATATGATGAGATAAGAATAAGCAGGGACGAAGCTGACAAGACACGTTCGACACGATTTGTCAGTTTTAAAGGAAACATGGAAATTAAAATGTTGTATATACTTCAGTCAAGAAAGAAACATTAACAATAGAAAATACCCAGTCTCGATTGTCTGCTGATTCTGAAGTAGATGCCCTTTGAGATTTTAAGAGGCATCTAGAACTTGTTATTGAAGTAAACGGCAAGTAATAGGAATGGCAACTTCTTGTATAGTGCATGTCAATGTAAGTGCCGTATAAGACATGATATACTTACATACAATGATAATATGTTTCATAATATACAATGCCGCTGAGGACGTAGTAAAATGCAACACGTTCTGTTTGGGACCACGCCCTCACGGCAAGGTAAAGAGCCCCGCTAAAATCCTTCTGTGTTCACGCTGCAGCGACAACGGAAAAGAGACAACGTCTTCAGAAAGGTCACATCTCCGCCATAGTCCTAATGGCGTCGTTGTCTATAAGCAGCTCATTCAAGCTCTTTGACATGTCCTCGAACAAACTCGAAGAGATGGTGTTTAGACTGGAACCCATGTTGTCAGAATGAACTTGTACTGCACCGGAAAAAACCTCCAAACATTTAGAAACATATACCCGGTATCATGTACAAGTTCTTTTATTGATCACGTTCACGTAAAGAATCCGAGCGTAATATTCACATAGGACACTTAAACAGGAAAACATACACGACATGGTGTATTCAACACAGAATGGAGCGAAAATTGAGTTTTAACTTAACAACGTTTCAGTAAAGATCAAGCACGTTTAAGGAATATTACTTATATATTTATCAGTCATACGCCAATGCAAGACCGACCAAGAACCACACTTCACTTTTCTGTCAGAACCCCAAACCAAATGACAATGAGTAGATGCCAATAGGTTATATAGAGTTTCATCGTGTCATCTTGTAAGGAAACATTATGACACCATAAAAGTGTTTATGACTTATTAGCATCAATTCTTGTCGTTTTCAAAAATAAAACATTCGCCCCTCTTCCACACAGTCACTCCCATCTGTATCCCAACTTAATTAATCAACAGCAAGTTCCTCATTAAATTACCTTCTGAACATCAGCCAGAGACCCTGTGTCGACCAATCAGGCGACCTCAGCTGTCCGCAGCCTCTTCTTCACTTCTCCGCAAAACCTTGATTATCAACAATTACTGTTTCATGTTGTGGGTTTTCCTGGTCCATACTGTCTTTTCTCTGAAAGGCTAAACCTAGTTCCCGTTGTCATGTTTATTTGAAAAATGAGGCGTTTGATAAGAAGCTAACAATAAAAAGGGTCTCATTTCACCTCAGTAAATTGGCTTACATGTACACCCTGGCTAACATTTTCCATCGGTTTTCCTCTTGTCTGTCTTCAGCATCGTGCGCTATCTTTGTAAGGAAGGAGGCGGGAAGTTAAGGTAATTTTTTAAGGCAATATGTTTCTTTGAGGAAGATTCTCAGTGGAAAATGACAGGAATGAAAGCCGCTTACCAGCTACATGCGTATTGCTGTATTTATTGGGGCTTGGAATTATCACATTGAATGTGAAGTTACAGTTTTTAAATATCCTCATGACGTTATGCATGCCTGGAAGAAGGGAGATGTCATGTTGATTTTCTAAGTGTGCGATTTTAAAGAAATTATTTAATAATTATATTTCATACTGTTTGAGCCCAATCACACTAAATATGCACTAGGGGGTTACATGCCAATGTCAGTTTGAAAATGTGTTTTGAAATGCTGTTTCCAGTTACAACCGGGAATTCGAATCTTGTTCTTAAGTAATATCTGTTCCTTCTGTTCCATTTCGGAAGTTTGAAATTTTTTTTCGGAAGTTTCAAATTTGAAATAACAGCCATCACAACTACAGTGATGCAATTCCCAGATTTACGATACGATAGTTTAATTCCTTAACATTACATGCTACTTTATGTTTACAATTCCACATCATCCTGGCGCTTTCAAAATCAAAATCATGAAAAAACTCACTAGCAATAAACAACTATACACACAACGACAGAGGCGTCATCCAGCATTTACAAGGCCCACATTTATAACCTCTAATCTATGCCCAATTTGATTATTTGTAATCCTTTCTCGTGTAAATGTAGGCTCAGATCAGTCGCTCCGAGGACACGCGATACTGCCAGATGTTGTCGGTAATGGTCATATAACAAACCCTGCTCACCATTACAAGCCCACAGTCTCATCTTAATACTTGTGTATGCTTCCGGGATTCACTCCAAGGTGATTAATTTCAAGACCTGTGAGTCAGATGTAAGTCCGAGTGACAGTGAATCATAATCTATATCATCGTCCACGCCGTACCTTGCGCGTTGTGTCCATTCCACTAGAATTATACAATGGTGATTTTTCACTGATTTGTCTAGAGTTTCGCTGGAGAGACGGGATATAACCACCAGAACGTGATCTGACAGACCGACTCGGGTGTAGGTTTCATGTAGGTAACGATTTAGGTTTCGCCTCCTGAACTCTCAACAGTTGGTCAGTTTGTATGCCAGGTTTAAGTACCCTTTTCAGGTCCTCCAGACAGGTTTCTGTGCAGCAGGATTCCTTGGCATATCGTAATATCTCTACAAACTATTCCCTCCGTATTCTGTAATAGCTAGACTCTCCACAGCCTTTGGCATGCCATATGTTTTCAACAATCATGGTCATACTATAATGGTCCTAAAAACGACGCCTCTTGAAGTAATGTTCAGCCACAAAAACCGCTTTCGTTGGTACAAAAACACCTCGAAATACACATCTTGGTCGACGTAATATCTCAACAAACAACGCAACGCTGCTTGACACAACGAATTGGCGCTAAGAATCACGTCCTTTGTCCTACTGAAATAATTATGCGAACCACATTGGGCATACCATGATGCGTCTACAACACCATGCCTCTTTGACCTCAGGCTACACTGACGCAAAATCATGTCTCTTAGCATACTGTGATGTCACAACATTACCTTTCCCAGTCGTTATATTCTGTCACAAAACTCCCTTATCTTACGGTGATGCTCCCTCACAACATTCCCTTGCCCTATCGTTATGTTCCCTCACAACATTCCCTTGCCCTATCGTTATGTTCCCTCACAACATTCTCTTGCCCTATCATGATGTTCCTTCACAACATTCCCTTGCCCTATCGTGATGTTCCCTCACAACATTCTCTTGCCCTATCGTGATGTTCCCTCACAACATTCTCTTGCCGTATCGTAATGTTCCCTCACAACACCCCCTTGCCCTATCGTGATGTTCGTTCACAACATTCTCTTGCCCTATCGTGATGTTCCTTCACAACATTCTCTTGCCCTATCGTGATGTTCCTTCACAACATTCTCTCGTCCTATCGTGATGTTCCCTCACAACATTCCCTTGCCCTATCGTGATGTTCGTTCACAACATCCTCTTGCCCTATCGTGATGTTCCCTCACAACATTGTCTTGCCCTATCATGATGTTCCCTCACAACATCCCCTTGCCCTATCGTGATGTTCCTTCACAACATCCCCTTGCCCTATCGTGATGTTCGTTCACAACATCCCCTTGCCCTATCGTGGTGATGTTCCTTTAGAAGATTCGCTTGCCCTATCGTGATGTTCCTTTAGAAGATTCCCTTGCCCTATCGTTATGGTCCCTCACAACATTCTCTTGCCCTATCGGGATGTTCCTTCACACCATTCCATTGCCCTATCGTGATGTTCCTTTACAAGGTTCCCTTGCCCTATCGTGATGTTCCCTCACAACATTCCCTTGCCTTATCGTGATGGTCTCTCACAACGTCCCCTTGCCCTATCGTGATGATCCTTTACAAGATTCGTTTTCCCTATCGTTATCATCACATTCCCTTGTGCTATTGACAACATACCACAAAGTTCTCCTGACTGTATTGTACTAGTTCTTCTGAAATGTTTTCTGTTTATATGGTAACATGTTTCACTACGATTTCAAAGAATTTGATTCGTACAATTTGAGCCAAAGCAGTTTGAATATGCCATTTAGGGGATCATTTGCGAACTTCGTTTTGAAAAAATCCTATGTGTTTTGAAAAGCTATTTTCAAATAAAACTAAGAATTCCAATCATGTTCTTGAGTAGATTTGCTACATTCATGCTTTTTCGGATTTTTTAAAGATCGCTGGCTTCAATCTTAGAGAGGAACTATACCAATATTTACAATAAGGAATGTTTGATTCCATCATCACAGTTTATTTTATGTTTAAACAGATAGAAACCCTTTTCATATCATCATGATTTTTTTAAAAAATCACTAGAAAAATCTCACTGGTAGCAAACAGCAATATACACAACGACGCTACCGACTGTAACTCCACCAGAGACGTCATTCAGCATTTACACCGCCCACTTTTATAACCTCTAATCTATGCCCAATTTGATTATTTGTAATCCTTTCTCGTGTCAATGTAGGCTCAGATCAGTCGCTCCGAGGACACGCGATACTGCCAGATATTGTCGGTAATGGTCATATAACAAGCCACTGCTCACCATTACAAGCCCACAGTCCCATCTTAATACATGTGTATGCTTCCGGAATTCACCCCAAGGTGATTAATTTCAAGACATATCAATCAGATATAAGCCCGAATGACAGTGAATCATAATCTATATCATCGTCCACGCCGTACCGTACACGATGTGTCCATTCCACGTGGATTATGCAATGGTGATTTTTCACTGAGAGGTCTAGACTTTCGTTGGAGAGATGGGGCATAATCACCACAACGTGAGATGACAGGCCGACTCAGATGTAGTTTTCAATAATATAACGATTTGCGTTTCACCTTCCTGAACTCTCAACAGCTGGTCAATTTGGTTGTGTGTCAGGTACAAGTAACCATAACGTTTTGACAGGTCCTCCAGCCACGGTCGATTTTGTGCAGGTCTTATTCCCTTCGCATACTGTAATAGCTATACTAACCACTTGGCATGCCTTTGGCATGCCATATTTTGTCAGCAATCATAGTCCCTTGGCAAGACGTGATGGGTGTAAGAAGCACGCAATGTCGTGTCACCAATTCCCTTTCCTTCTGTTTATGTTCCATCACATCATTCCCTTGTCATATCATGCTTCACAGCACTGCATTGACCTATCGTGATGTTACTTCACATCATTTCCCTTGACCTAACGTGATGTCCCTACACAACACCCCCCTGTCCTATCGTTATGTTAATTCACAACATTACCTTGTCCTATCATTATGTTGATAACATTCCCTTGCTCATATGTTATGTTACCTCACAACATTCCCTTCTATCGTGATGTTCCTTCACAGCACTCCCTTGCTCCATAGTGATGTTCCTTCACACACTCGTTACTTTGTCCAATCGTGATGTTGCATCACAACATTCCTTTGCCGTATTGCATCACAAGGTTCTCCCAACAATATTGTGTCATTTCCACCGAACTGGAAATAGCAGATGTAATGTTTCTGACAACGTACCTTCGTAAACTTGCTTGTGACATCAAACATGCATATATGTACACGATGTGACAAATAGTACGATTATACTGGTGTTTACAACAGATTTTCTGAATTCGTTCTGATATCGAACGTTGAATTTATGTGAGCGATTCCTAAGTTATACACCTATGTTGTCTTTGAGGCCAAAGAGAATCTACATCAGTTTTAGCAGACATCTAGATTTGTTATTTTCTGTCGTTAATGTTTCCGTGTTTACTGCAGGTACAAAATTTCAGTGTCCGTGTTTCCTTTATAACTGAGATAAATCGTGGTGTGCTTTGATATGTTGAAATTACGAATGTCCCGTCTTCGTGCCTGCTTATTTCTTCTTATGCCATCATTTTGCCTCTGTGTCGAAACTTGGTTAACTCAAAAAGTTTAGGTTCCTTCCGCTCCGACACAGTCGTAGTTGACTGTAGTCAGACTGACAGGGTATGACTGTCTAAAATGTGATCACAACGAGTAGTAGTCTATCCATTTTGTTGACGGCAGTATTTGTTCCTGATACTTGACAAGTAACAAATTGTCCTTCGTCTGTCGCCATTCCGTTCTGACTCAAACAAGTCCTCAACGTCATCTATACCATACTCTTCGAGAAGACTACATGGACACCATTTTGTCAGCTCAGACTTTCACGAGGGCGCTGGCAACAACAACGGCTGTTATTTGTTGATGGGAATGAAACATTTCATGTCATGTGTAAAAAACAAGGAAATGTTCTTTTCTATTTACAACTCAGTGGAATCATGCTGTTCTGGAACTAATTGTCTTTTCTGCGATTAGCCACTGATTAGTCTAGAGCTGGGTATAAAAAGTCTGATCCTTCTGTAGAAGGAGTTGTGCCATTTCAAGTGCCGATTGCTCTCTATTAACACACGATTAATGTCTCTGCGACGTCTACGTTGCCAGTACATAAAGGTTTTACTACTTCAGAGGCGACAATAAAGATTAAGTGTATACTTTGTTTGCTGGTGGTTGTTTCCGTGTCTTTCTGTTTGATGGTTTCCTGCAGAGATGTTTGAGGAATAACGTTAAAGGTGGTATGAAATCGAAACCATCATCCATAAAATGTATTTATAGTGGTTCACCAACATCTATATTTTAGAACAATAGAATTTGTTTAACATTTGCAACATTTGATTACCGTCAAATCTCACTGTCTCAAATTTGAAGGAGCCTAACTACTTGGAAACTAAGTTTTAAGCTTCAAAGTTATGACATTAATATATTAATACTTCAATTTCGTGACAACCATACTCTCTATAATTCACTAAATTTCAATATTTCTTTTTTAAAATATAATTAATGTTTGAAACAAACATCACATAATACTACCATAGTCATAACTAACCCATGTGCCCAATAATGTGACAATTCCAGCCCAACCTCCCATTGTATATAACGGCAAGGAAGTACACAATACCATTTAGAAAGTGGTCAGATGTATCATATATTACATTTGGAATGACACTTGGTAAAGCAAAAATTCTAGCACTTTTTTGAGCTGAGCCCCATACGGGATTCGAACCCGCACCCTCAGAGTCAGGCACCTAATCGCAGCACTCAAAGTCAGCTGCCTAACCCTCTCAGCCACCACGACTTCCACAAAAATGACCAAAATATTATAAGATATCAGGAGGCGAGAATAACCGCAGTACAATCAAAGAAAACGTACATTATTAGCAGTCGTGGTGTAAGACACTAATCATATTACAGACAGTCGGCAGGCTTAGGGTTAAGACGGAATATGTGACGGGAGGCTGTCTGATGAAGGAATAATAATAGACGCCACACTGCTGAAAGAGTCTCCTTTGTCTGTTGATGATTCTTTTAGGCCACCCGTTTGTATTTGTTCCTTACCTCCAACCTGAACTAAAAAGAAAACTGGAAGGCTAAAAAATAATACACCAAAATAATTAAATGGAAATGCATGGAGGAAGTTGATCAAGCAGACCCGGGTCTTGAGTGTGTATCTTTTTTTCATTACACCAGAGCATAAATTCCCACAGCGGATAAATTTAGATTAGAAAACGTTTTAATGATTGGTCGGTCACACCTAAAAATACTGACAGCTGATGCTCATGACAGAGAAGATGAAAATAAAAATGTAACGAGATATCTTCAGACAATTCCTTCATGAATGAGCAGGTCTTACGTCACTTTAGTTTTACCAGGAACTTTAGCTTTATCAAACACTGTACCCATGCAGGGAACTGAACCCAGACTTTGGACAAAAAGGAGGAATACAGTAACCATTAGCATATACATGTAAATTCAAAACAAAATTTAGCAAATCCAATATGTTGCTTTAATAATTTTGTTTGCTGCTGCTACATAGTTGCTATATCTGTTAAAAGTACCCTTATGATGTATAATTCCACCATTCAGATGTCAGATTCTACAGGGCCCCAGTTCAGTAAGGTTCATCATTCACGAAAATAATTAGCAAACCATTCATTCCCTTCACCACTTAAATCATTAAGATTGCCAAGGCAACAGCATCACAATACAAATTTGAAATACTTAGAAACATCCTAATGTGTTAACGTTGCAACCACAACGGAAGCCTTCTGAAAGGTCACATCTCCACCATGGTCCTAATGGCGTCGTTAGCGATAAGCAGCTCATTAAGCAGGTCTGGGGCCAAGAAAAGGCTACGGGGTAACTTGCACAATTCTCCTGTTCTCTGAAGTGTATTTAGAAAAGGACAAAATAGTCCGAAAATTTCCTAAACTGACAAGGAAATTGTCCTGCAAATATCCAAATAAATCACTGATAAATGTCTGAGGTTCCGAAAAAGAAATCCAGGCAGATGTCTTTATCTTGGCTCTTCGTCAGTTTCGTGACAACGCTTCAGTTGATCAGCTGGGACAATGAAGGTGAAGATGGGATTAGTTTAATGAATTATGCAACAAAAGAAAGCGTTTCTCAGAGATTTCAGATTTCATTACATTTTCACTCTGTTATCATATAATAGGGCTTTCTGATCAGCACTTCCTTGTGTTGCAGTGATTAGATTTTCAAATAGAATTTAAATGCTATTATTTGTTATCTCGGTCAGTCTGGCTGTTGTCAACACGCATATATCCAAGAGTTATGCCCGTTAGTGAGGAGAAAACATGGGGCATGTGCATTAAAATGGATTAGATTTAACGTAACTGCTTTTCAGTTTTAATCTACATGTAATAATCCCAGTGGTTAAGCTACCACAAATCGCTATTACGAGTTGATTCCCTTCAAGGGGAGCCGGTCAATGGACAGAGTCTCAAATTTGATACGATTGTCATTTTGTACACTGTTTGATGAAGTGTAATATTTTATCAAAATGGGGTATAAGGTGGGTGGGTTGATGGGTGAGTGAGTAAGTAATGGTGTTGATGGTTTTACAGTGCGAGTCTAGTGAGATACTATGCAGCTTTGAGCATGGCACCCAAACATCTAATACGGCAAGCATCAACCTGGAACGGAAGCGTTTGGATTCATGATGCTTCTGTGCGTTAACTTTACGGTGGTCGTGTTTCTTTTTTGTGTCTTTAGACTCTCCCATTACCAACTGTTTTGCGGTTCGCAACGACATACCCTTCTACAACAATAATGAAGGTTGCTGCTGCTGGCACTAATGAGATCATCGCAGGGTCAGATGTCACTGGGAGAACTCTTCCACATAAAGTCTAATTCGATTCTTCCTGATGACTGGAACAGGACATTAGGAAGCTTCCTGTCAATAAATGAATGTTCTCTCTTTGCGATGACGGATAAAATCAGACACTTTTATACAGTGTGTTATAATGCGTTCTCCTGGAAAAGTGGTAATCTGTAGTTAGAGCGTTAGTTGAAGAGAGACATCGAGTGATACTGAAAGGCATTAAGACGTTATGTATCAGAAAGATCATGAATTATGTATAAATACCAGAAGTGAGCTCAAGCGTTTCTCCTGACATTTTCAATAAACCAACGCTACCTTGTCAGTGTGAGTTACCTTACGTTCACCTGATGTACCACGGAGGGTGGACAATTGTTACATGTGATTTAACGATTTAGCGTCACAGTTAATTACACTGGCTTTAGTGATTAAAGCTTTCGCGCCGGCACACCACTTTTCCAATGGGTACAGTGTGTGATGACCATTTGTGGTGTGCCCCATAGTGATCTTGGTGGACTATTGGTGGAAATCGGCGTAAAACCATATACACTCACCCACCCTTAATTCCAACTGTCAGTAGACAAGTAAGCGTCTGATAAGCGCCGATTTCCACATGCGGATAAACATAATATAAATAATTAGTAAACCTTTCTTAATCCTTGTACTGGTCGTCAGGAATCCAAGAAATACATGTAAATTTACTTGTTACCTTTTGAATTTGAACCTTACTAAACAAGCAGGTTTTACCAAAACGTGTCGAAAAAGATGATTTAGGTTTCTTATAATCTAAAACACAAATGAAACACTGGCCTATGTTATGTCGCCAAGTAAAAGACATTATGTCGCCAAAAAGGTTTTCATGACTTATGTACATCAATTTTATTGTTGACTTCAAAAATAAAACATCGAACATCACTCCTGTTTCACGCAATCACTTCAATCTGAATCCTATCCTTATTAATCGACACCAAGTTCCTCATTAATTTGCCTTCTGAACATCATCCAGAGGCCCTGTGTTGGCTCTTCTTCGCCTATACGCATAACTTGATTATCAATGATTCATGATGTGGGTTTTCATGGTCTTTTCTCCCTATGGATGCCATGTTCGTACTGATGACGACTTCTTCTGATAGCAGGCTGGGCATAGTTCCTTGCTGTCAAGTACATCTTGAGAATTGATGAGCAGGACCCTTGAAAAGAAGTTGATAATACTAACGGTCTTATCTCTCTTAAAAAAATTACCTCATATGTACCTCCAGTCTAACAATTCCCATCGGTTTTCCTCTTGTCTGACTTAAGCATCGAGCACTATCTTTGAAAAGAAGAAATACGGGAGATTTTTAGACTTAGTCCAAATCTTTTTTCTTCGGATGTTTCTCCTTGTTGTTAATACTTTGCATCATCATCAAAGGTGAACGGTGAAATCAGAAAAATATATTTATGACGAAAGTGATAATATTGTGGCAGCGGGGAATTTGCAAGTCACAATGTCAGGCTTATATGATGTCATATGTTGAAAGTTGAAGTGTAAATCATCTTTTAGGCAGACGTGGAAAGAATTGTGTTGTCACAAAGCAAAACATCGAACCGTGAACCAGGTTGCCTCCTATACCATTTAAGACATGTCTTTCTGTTGATGCTTTTGATTGTGTTTGAATGGCCCATTGACACTCTGAATTAGCGGTACTGTGCCACAGTGACACATAGATACGAAGACACAGTGTTACGTTCATACTGTGAGGCTGTGATTCAGTGTTACAGCGATTCAGTGTTACAGTGATTCAGTGACTCAGTGTTACAATGATACGCTGACTCAGTGTTACGTTCATACGGTGAGGCAGTGAGTGTTACAGTGATTCAGTGACTCAGTGTTGTGAAAGTAAGTCCAACGAATTTTCCCCATCAAGAATGATCACTGAAATACAAATTCAAACTTGTTTTCAGAATGTACCGTTAATGACTTTTGCACCGATTTGACTTCACTGCGATGATTTCAGCTTCCGCTGGTACAAAAACACATCGAAAAATCACATCTTGGGTCACGTAATATCTCCAAACCACATCCCTCTAAAATGACCAAACAACCTAACAATGAAATAGCTCAAAGAATCACGTCCATTTGTCATAATGAAATAAGTCTATGAACCACGACATTAAGCATATTGTAATACCTCTGCAATATCACGCCCCTTTGACCTTATGCTATACCTACACAAATCATGTCCCGATGCATATTGTGATATCTCAATAGATCACACTCAGCATGCTTCTACTGCGATGTTCATTATAGTGATGGTCCACTAAAATGTGTCCTTACCTAATCGTTATGTTCATTTACAACATTTCCTTGTAATATCGTTATGTTCCTTCCTGTTTCTTGATGTTCCATCACAACGTTCCCTTGCCCTATCACAATATTCCATCAAAACATTCTTGTGTCCAATCGTGATGTTGTACAATGTGACAAATGACACTGTTCTACTGGTGTTTCAAATAGATTTTCTCATTTTGGTTTGATCCAAAATTTGCCAACGAGTGCTTTCCTCACAACGTATCCACCTCCATTGTCTTGAATCTACTTCAGAATTAGCAGACAAATGGAGACTGGATAGTGGCTGTCTTTGACGTTTCTTTGTTTACCAGTGGTAAAAAATTCAATGTCCATGTTTTTCTTAACACTGCGATAAATCGTGCTGAACTTTGATATGTTGAAAGTCCGTTTGTCTTGGCATCTTTGTCCCTGCTTATTTCATCTTAGGTCATCATTTTGCCTTTGCGTCGAATCTTGGTTAACTCAAAGTATTTAGGTCTCTACCACTCCGACACAACGGTATTTGACTGTACTCTGATTCACAGGCATTTATGTGTGTAAAATGTGATCACACTATGAGAGCAATGTGACATTATCGGTAGAAATTTATCCCTCTTGTTCACTGCGTTTGTCGCGAAGTGGTTCCTAAAATGTGACAAGCAACAAATGTCCTTAGTCTGTCGCCATTACGTTCTACCCCCAGCAAGTCCTCAACATCATCGACACCATACTCTGTGTGAACGCTACATAAACGCCATTTCCTCATCACAGACATCCACCAGTGTGCTCGCATCGCACATTTATTGACATAATTAGACATTTAATTTTATGTGCAAAAACAGTGGGATTGTGTTCTTTGTCATTTACAGCTCAGGGGAGTGACATTCTGAAAGTAATTGCCTCTCTGCGATTAGACACTGATTAGTCTAGCGCTGGGCATAAAAAGTCAAACCCTTCTGTATAAAGCAATTGTGCCATTTCAAGTGACGTGGGGACTGCTCTCTATTAACACACGATTAATGACGTTTAGACCTAAGTTGCCAGTGCATTAAAGTCTTATTACTTTGGAGGTGGGATTAAAGGTTAATTCTGAGAAGCATACTTTGTTTGTTGCTCGTTGTTTCCTTGTCTTTTTATTTGTTGGATTTCCTTACAGACATCACAGGAATACCGATAAAAGTAATATAAAATCGAATTCGCTGTCTCAAAGTTAAAGGGTCTAACTGCTTGGAAGGTAACCGAGGTTCAAAGTTTTGACAGTAATACGTCGGGACCAAGCTTCTACTTCGTGACAACCATATTTTCTATAACTGAATAAATTTCAATATTTCTTATCCATATAATTCATGTTTGAAACAAAGATCACGAAATCACCATAGCCATAACTAACCCATGTGTCTATCAATGTGACAATTCCAGTCCAACATCCCACTGTATAAAACGGCAATAACGTTTCTAACGACAAACTGCAGCTCTCACAGGAGGCGAGAATAAACGCAGTACAGAAAATACAGAAAATGATCAAGCAGACCCAGGTTTTGAGTGTGTATCTTTCTTCATTACATGATGGGTCACACATAACAACATACTGACAGCTTTACTAAATGCCCATGACAGAGAAGATGAAAATTAAAAACAATGTAATGAGATATCTTCAGTCTATTCCTTGATGAACAGGTTTTACACCACTTTAGCATTGCCAGTAACGTGCTTTATACACTGTATCCACGCAGAGAACTGAACCCAGACTTTGGACATAAAGAGGGAATGCAGTAACCATTAGGCTAATAAATTCAAAACAAAATGTAGTAAATTCAATGTCTTTCATAAATAAGTAAACATTTTTTGCTATTGAGATATATTTTATTTGGAAAGTGACAGAAAAATCCGAAAATAACCTTAAACCTGACAAACACATTGTCCGGAAAATATCCAAATAAATCACTGATAAAGGTTCCCTTGACAGGCAGATGTCTTTTATCTTGCTTGTTTGTCTGTTTCGTGACAACAGTTCTGTTGATCAGCTGGGAGGATCAAGGTGAAGATAAGATTTGTTTAATAAATTTTGCAGCAAAATTAAGTATGTCTTTGGGATCTCACCCATCACTACGTTTATAGTCTGTTATCTTATAATAGGACTTTTTTCTCATCACCACTCTTGTGTTTGCATTGAGTACATTTTCACATCGAATTTAAATGCTATCATTTGTTATCTCAGTTAGTTTGGCTGTTGTCAACACGAATGTGCCCGTGGGTATTAAGTGATGATTAAGTTAAATATGACATAGCCGTATGTTAGGGAATGTAAAACTCTCAGAGGTTATGCCACCACAAATCGCTGTCACGCGCTGCTTCCCTTCAAGGTTACTCGATCAAAGGTTTGAATCTCAGAATCGATACGATTGTCAGTGTTTGATAATGTGCAATATCGTATCAAAATGAGGCATGGTGTTTTTGACTATGGTGTTTGAGTGGGCGAGTTTGTGTTGGGGACACCAGAAATGGACTTCACACATTGCGCCCAAAAATGGTGACTCGAACCAGGGTCTTTGGCGTGACGAGCAAACGCCTTACAACAAGGCTCTACTCCACACAATAATAACGCAAACACATATTCTGTGTCAGTATAATATATATTTTACGTTTGCGTTTTAGTGTGTTCTTACAAGAGAACCAGTTTGTTTGTGCTTCTGGACTCCCACTCCGTAATATTCAAGCTAGATAAAACGGGTCTGTAAATGATATAGTTCCGGTCAATTGGTGATCAAAATCATCCACATATAATATTGTGATAAATTATTGCAAGCAAAACTGTAACAATAACTGAATTCGAAAATATGTATCCCAGTTGCTATTGTTATAATTGAGTATGTAAGAATGGTTGTCATCGCCAAATAAATACATGCTTGAGAGGGCAAAAACCGTTAAGGTTCCATTTTCCATTTTCGAGGATATATATATCCTTGAAAATGGAACCTTAACGTTCACCTCCAGTACACGTGTCACAGAGGTTGGACAGTTTTCCTATGTATGTGATTTAGCGATAATGTGTCACAGTTAATTACACTGGCGCTATTTCGAGTGGTGTGTACAGTGTACGATCCCTGATTATCTACCTTTTGTTCATGTCCCCTCCATCAACTCCGGTAACCAAATTTCTAGCAAATTAACTGATGCACCTGTCCTTGGGGTATCCCATCATGTATTGGAGAAGTATTTCTTCATCACAGTTGTTCCGATGCACATGAAGATTCTATCTCTGTATCCCCATATCTAGGGAAATCCTCTCGCAAGCACATATACTGAGGAAACAATAATGGATCACACGAAAGCACAAGTTGCCCTTTCAAGTGATCCAAATCGCTTATAAATTATTTGAAGCATGTTTTTCCCGCCAAAGGTATCTTCAAACTCTCTCCGTTCCATGCAAACGAAAGTAAACATTTTCTTACCATCAGGTGGTAGATACGTGTCTGTATTGTAACAATGTGTTTTACATATTGATAAACAAAGTGAATCCCGTCTTAAAAGCTTTTTGGGTATGAATGATATCTATCTCTGTATCTCCTTATCTAGGGGTTTTATGAAGGATGTAACAGAATATGAATGAATCCTACCGCAAGCACATATATACTCTGCAAAAAATGAAACGCAAAATTACTTTTATTGTTATATTTATTATACTGATCAAATCTGCCACAAGTCATTGTAACTAACGGGGATTATCATGGCACACGTGAAACAGTCAGTTGTCAAGGTCAGTATTTAATATCGTGTAAGGCCTCATGAGAGTCCAGAACTGCCTGGCTAGGTCGTCTGATGAGAACGACCAGTTTACGAGTTGCGTGAGCTGGTTGCCATTCTGCAAGATCGCCTTGTACAAATACATGCAGACCTATGAATATCCGGGTTAGAATTGATCTTCACTAACCCATGCTTCTCGTAAGAGGCGAGTAACGGGATTGGGCGGTTAGGCTCGCTCACGTGTCATCGTATCCCAGTTGTGCTAATGCTTTGATCATTGGGTTTTCTGTGTCAGACTCGATTATTTACAGACCGGCACACATAGCTGGAATGTTACTGAGTGCGGCTTAAAACTAAACTCACTCACTCACTCATTTTGATCACTGGGTTATCTGTGTCAGACTCGATTATTTACAGACCGGCACCATATAGCTCGAATATTACTGAGTACGGCTTTAAACAGAAAGACAATCAATTTAGTGATGCATGCTGCTATCAAACATCCAACTGAAGATTAGACATATCCAATTATTAGAAATTAATGTTGTATCACCTTGTATCATTCAAAACTCAGTCATCTCTGTGACAGACCTAGGCTCAGGTGTTGACTGTATGTTTACACCAACAGAAGAAAAATACAACAGTGAACTGTATCATGAGCAATTAAGACTGAAAGGCAATAATTATTGAAGGAGCATCTAGGACGCAAATCAGAGCCCTGTACGAACTAATACGACACTAAAGGCGGTAACAGTATCGTCGAAAAGACGTTCATAGACTTAATGACATAACCAAGCCATTGAATCCTAGAGAAAACATGAGTCAATATTACAAACGTGTCAGTATACGACAATGCGACATTCTCTCATTGTCGCGGTTTGATTAATTTTGACATGTCCATTCTAGAGTTCCAGACAAAGCAATACAGCCAGAAACAACAATATATGGGAATCCGTAAATGAAAGAGGAACGTAAAAATCATATGAAGCTTTTTTGTGTGGTGTATTTTCTTCCATTTTGAAATTGGTAACTAGCTATAACTAAAACGGGGGTATTTCTGAGGACAATTAGTTTATTGGCATAGGGTTATGGGCAGCATCGATGCATCGAGTTTTCGATAAATCATTACGTTCCCACCTGGCATTCTGCTTAATTACATGGGCAGTGGGGTAGCCTAGTGTTGAAACGTTCAGCCGTCGCGTTGAAGACCAGAGTTCGATGTCTCACATGGGTACAGTGTGTGATACCTATGTCTGGTATTGCTGGACTATTGCAAAAAGCGGCATAAAACCATACTCACTAACTGATTCACTTACCTACCCTCAATTACAACCGTCAATTTCTACCAAGCGGATATGAATGATTAAATAATTATTAAACTGTTCTTAATCATAGTGCAAATGCTCAGGCGTCCGTGAAATACATGTGAATTTACATCTGAACATTTGCAATCTTTGAATATCTATGTAGTCCTGTATATATTCCTGCGCAAAAAGAAAAAAAATAACACACAAAACACGGAAAGTCGCAAAGTTTCAAAACTCCGGCATTGGTTGAGCGCTTCACTCATATGTTCGTGTTTCCAATATAGGGAGCTCTGTAGGGGTCAGATCGTACACGATTACGATTTTCTACTTTAAAATTATTAGCAATTTGTCACGATGGTATATTCAGCTTAAACGACATAACGTTGTCGGTTGTCAAAATGTCAAGTCATGTTAGTATGTTTCACATTTTACTTAGCTTAAAATGAAAAATGTGTTTTTGTTCCTTTGAAGCTTCCATACGTAACTGGTATAACTGAGTACATTGAGTTCAGATGTGACACGTAGAAAATTGAAACGTTAGAGGCACAAGAAACGAACCAAGATCAATGGGGTGTTAAATAATGCAAATATGCTTAAACTGATCTCAGTCTTTAGAGTCAAGTTTCTACATACTTTATTCTACTTTTTTCTTTTGAAACAAATTAGGAAAATGCTGATGATCTCTTTCTTTGATCGGTAATTTCCAGGAGGTAGCTCATCGTATTTCGTTTTGGAATTCTCCTACAGAACATTTACATGATTATAGCGGTGGCATTTCAACATTTATGTAATAAACCGCAAAGTGTATTTAGGATAAACAATTGTCTTGTGACGAGTTGTTCAATTATTGATGGCTCTTCTCACAAATGTGTGTTTCAAACTTTGGATCATACGTTCTTGCCTCATGTGTCCTCATGGAAACCAATTTTAGACTATAGAATATGCTATCGGCTACCAAGAGCGAAGCGTGTTAATCGCGAGTCTTTTGGGGTACTTAAGTTAATCTTTCAAAGATAGATTTTACTCTTTGACGGTTCACGTTATGCAATTAGTTTGTTAAATTCACAACATTAGATGACTTCATACAGCGCTCTTTTCAATTATGAAACATGGTGACGCCATATCGCATCAGCACAGTGAATAGCTGAAATGAACACGTGGAAACACAGGAAGGTAATTATTGATATTATATGATAATTATAGGATATTGTCGAAGTACACGAATCTTATAACTGTTCTTTTTGTGAGTAAATACAGTTATACGTCACTTTTAGCAACAATTTAGCAATAATATCAGATTTGGGATTCGATCAGTGTACCCATGTAGGGAATCGAACCCGGATTTGCGGTGTGCCAAGTGAACGATTTTACAACTACACTATGACACCGCGATCAATACTTATTTCAATTATTAAGAGCGAAAAACCACATCCATCATATACCTCTGCAAAAAGCAGTATTGATGATCCCATCCTTCTGTATTGTGAGCATGCATTTCTGTATTCATAGTAATACCATCGTTTGTATCCACGGCGATTCAGTGTAATACCAGTGTACGTATCCATGGTGATTCATTGTAATGCTAGTGTACTTGTCCATAGTGTTTCATTGTAATGCCGGTGTACCTGTCCATGGTGATTCATTGTAACATCGGTGTACCTATCCACGGCGATTCAGTATAATACCAGTGTACCTGTCCATAGTGATCCATTATAATGCCAATATACCTATCTATAATGATTCATTGTAATACCAGTGTACCTATCCATGGTGATCCTTTGTAATATCGGTGTACCTATCCATGGTGATTCATTGTAATACCAGTGTACCTGTAAATGGTGATTTATTATAATACCAGTATACTTATCCACAGTGATTCATTGTAATACCAGTACACCTGTCCAGAGTGGTTAATTGTATTACGAATATACCTGTCTACAGTGATTCAGTGCAATACCAGTATACCTGTCCATAGTGACTCATTGTAATGTACATGTACTTGTTCACAGTCATTCATTATAACACCATTTAACCTGTCCACAATTATTCATTCGCCTGTCCATGGTGATTTATTGTAATACCAGTTTACATGTCCACAGGTTCCATTGTATTACCAATATACCTGTCAACAATGATTCATTGTAATACCAGTAGTCCTGTCAATGATGGTTCATTGTAATACCGGTGCACCTATCTACAATTATCCATTGCAATACTAGTGTAGTTTTCCCTGAAGATTACAGTGTACTCAGGTCATGTTCACTATTACTCGCCCGTTGAAGATACTGCAGTGTAATATTTTTACGTCAGTATTGCACTAGTGGAATACCGCTTGACGTATGACGTCAAAATGGTTCAATGTTGTGACGTCATAATGCTAATGCCGATTGCTAGACCGTGCTTGACTCACGGAAAGGGGAGTGTCCTCACACTGTAGGGCAGTTTCTGTCAATTTATGTTGGCGAGTAATAAACAGAATACTAAACTCGCTTCCGTGAAATATCATTTTTGTTAAACTTGTTAAAGATTTAGTATCAAACGAGCTTTCGCTCGTTTGATACCAAATCATTAACTCGTTTAATAAAAATGGTATTACACGGAAGCGAGTTTAGTATCCTCTATGTATGAAATACATGGTTTATAGTTTGAAAGGATTTGTAATCAATCTCAGATCACCAAACGTTGAAAACTTCATTTTCTTACGAGAAGTGGTTCTGATTTATAACAAACAGCGTCATAATTAAGGTAAAACGGTAATCACAGCAACCCCTTTTAACCTTGTCCATTTACAAACACACTTATGCTTAAAATATATCTTATTTTGGCCCGTTAAAATGTCACGGCGTCCTCTTCACTAAGAAAAACGTTTTGTAAGAAATTTTCGTCCTAGTTTTTGTCTTTTCTAGTTACACGAAAACCTGAACTTTAATGGAAAGTAAAGCAGACAGATGCCACAATGGGAAAACAAAAAAAGTTAAGTCGCCCATTCGAAATTAGCCAAAATTAGATTATCGTGTCATCTGCTCTCCCGTATAGCACTTCCGAGTATGGCAGCAAGCTGAGGTCGTCCCAGAGAGCCTGCATTGAGTGGAAAATGTAACATTTTGACTTTATTGTTTTTGCCCAATATTGCTTGGCGGCTTTGATATAATTCAAAGTTGGGACACAGAGAACATTCTGAACTTTCACACAGGGTATGGTGGGGCATTTGGCTGATTTTTGTTGTCTATGTGGTTTTACAGTCAGTTCTTGAAATCGCACGCAGCTTGAAACCGCACACGTACACTCGTCTTTCTGTGGTACGTAACCATTAGGATTAGTATTGCTGTTCAGCTTCTCGAGAGATGTGACGCGTTTGCATTGTCAGGCTCGCTGATTTGGTAGAAACACGTCATCGTATCCCATTTATGCAGATCACTGGATTGTCTGCGCCAGTCCCAATTATTTACAAACCGCTCCCATACAGCTGGAATATTGCTGGGTGTGACATTAAACAACACACAAATCTATATGGCTGTGCTGAAGTTCTACTTTTGACATAGTAATGTGTGTGTATGTGTGTATATATAAACTCAATAAAATTCAGGCAGTTAATACATTTGACTGGGTGATAATGTTGGAGTTCAAACAGTATGGCCGAATCCCCTGATGCGAACTGCTTCTAGTAGTGCCCTGCGTGTTTAGTGGGTCTTGTTGCTGTGTGTACCTTGTATAGTGTGGCTTGGATATACACATTTAGTCAACGATGCAGGATTTAGAGGCTCTGTTCTTTACTGAGAGTTTGTGTTTTAGTTCTTACAAGGATGGACTGAGTAAAATGCACCTGAGAAGTTTTTACAGCTGTAGGGATAAGTCTTGGGCAGTTGGGAAGGATTGTACCACAACAGAGCAAAGAACCCCAACCCCGAACTGAAAGGTGTCCAGATAACGTCCTATGACGATAATCAAAGTCATGCCCTCCTGGCATCGTTAATTCCCCATCCATGCTGCAATACCTCCTCCACCAAAGGACTAAATTTCCATACTGCCTGATGCAACTTGGTGCCAGTCTCTCACGTCTCAGATGATATGATCGAGGTCGACCATCAGCATGGATCAAACTGAAGCGACTTTCACCATATGTTTTTCTTATCATATTCTGGTATCCTCCAACAAACCCTATTGCCAAACCCTAGTCAGATTCGGTAACGATTCTCACATGCGTTGAAAAGACGCTGTTTGTCCCCTCCTGTTTCTTATCGGACATATGTGTTAACAGTAAGCTAACAGTAGCGAATAGTATAGCTATGAGAGTGACAAATAACTGCCATACCTTACGTACTATCCTCAATGACCTACTACATATCAATGAATCATCCACGTCTTTCAGTATTTTCAGAGATCCCTTATTAGCACCTAACTCTTAGTTAACAGGGAGACTTGGCTTTTAAAGCAATCATAGCCAAATACACAATGTAAATACAAGTCATATGATAAATACCCAGAGCTATATGTGTTTAATTATGATAGGTTAGGTGTATTTTACAGGATAGCTGAGAGCTGGAGATGTATACCGTGTCCACATTGTTTGGCCACACTACATCATTTAAATCGTATTAAGTAAATATTACTTTCACTCGTAGGTACATATGCTTAGGACAAAACAAAGGACGCCTCAGATCGCCATATGAAAAATCAAAGTTTGTGGACTGTCTCTGGATAGACTGGTGACGACACTGGTGATACATTGACTAGTGACACAGCGATACAGTGACTCACACTTATATGATGTAGTGAGTCAGTAATACGATGTTAAAGTGATGCAGTGACTCAGTGTCCCGATTATACAGTCACCTTGACACTCACAATATGCTACCTTTAAGCACCCGTGTTACTCGGTAATTTCAATTTTCTTGAATGTTAAACCTCCAAAGCAAAAAACAAGACAACACAAAACAAAGAAAATGAAAACAAAGAAAGAACCAAAAAAAAATCAACCCCCCAAAAAAAACCCCCAAATAACAAAACAAAACAAAAAACAAACACAAAACACAAAGCAAAGCAAAACACACACACATACACACACAAAACAAACAGTGTTAGTATTACTGCATCATCTTGCATGTTGGTGAAACATTGGAACACTAAACAGCTGTGTTTGTATGACATTGTATCACTGTTTACCAGCTCATCATTGGCCAAGCAGACTAGGAGTATATATGGTAGGCACACACACACCAGCCGATACCAGTGTGGTGCTGTTGGTAAACATGTATAAACATCTTTTTCTTGAAGATGTTTCACTGTATTGAGTGCAGTGATTAAGGTAACGAGTTGGCAAATTTAAGATTCAATAAAAAAACGTTTGAAAGTGTCATTATAATTTCATTACACGTCACGCATTTAAGTGCAACTCTTCGAGGGCACATCATAGAATAAGTTCAATTCATTCTGTGTTACATATCTTTGAAGATACTGCAACGCATTACAACAGTGAGAAACATCCAAACAGCTCTTCTTCTGTGGACAAACACTTTCAATAGAGATATGAAAAGCTCGCTCATACTTCTTTTCAAAGGAAGTGCTCAGTGCTTAAGACAGACAAGAAGGAAACCGAACTACAATGTTAGCGTGGATGCGAATAGAAGCTAATTTATTGAAGTGGAATGAGACAGAGGTTATTGTCAGCTTTTCATCAAAGGTGCACCTCATCAATTTTCAAGACAAACTTGACAACAGGATACAGGTCCAGCCTTCCACCGGAAGAAAGTCTTTGTTTATGCAAACATGGATTCCACTGAGAGAAAACACAGTGTCGATCATGCAAAATCAGTAATCACTGCCAATCAAATTATGAGGAGAGGTGAAGGAGGGGATTTGTGCAGCTGAGGTTGACAGATTGGATGACAAGAGATCTGCGGCAGATGTTCAGAACGCTAAGATACAGATGAGAGGAATGGAGTACAAAAAGGTTTAGGTCTAATCTTTTTAACCTGGCACAAAACTGATGCCAATATGTCATAAATAGTTCCATGGTGTGAAACTACTGAGTGAGTGAGTGAGTGAGTGAGTATGGCTTTAGTCCACGTTTAGCTATAACAATGGCTATATTGTTTACACGAGGAAAGTGTTTATACAAGTGATTAGCAGGTGTGGATAGAATCCAGTAGTGATCTTTCTGACTTCCCCGCACTGCATAGGTATACACTCTTTTGTCCCTGTTCAGCTGCGGTTCTAATATTCTTAAAGATTCTAATAGTTTGCGATAGGGACCAATCATAGACATTAGTGGTTGATATAGTTGATTGTTGCCAGTCAATGGAGTGAGAAGACTTTCTTGAGTCCCACTGGCTGGTAATTATTAACCATAGTAAGATGTAAATTTAGATTCCCTTTGGCGTGTAAGATCCAAGACAATGTATGAAGTTATGAACTGTTTTATCACATTGTGTAAGGGCATGTTTCATGTCATAAGTAAGATTATGAAATCGAAGATATTGAGAAACATTACCGTAAAATCTGAGAACATTTCAGTGAAAATGGTACAGTAAGTGACCATGACCATGTGACATGCCAAAGGCCCTGCTTAGTCTTACTATTACAGTACGCGAAGGGAATAGTCTGTAGAGATATTACGGTATGTCAAAGAGAGATCTGCACAGAAGCCAGCTATGGCTGGAGGACCTGTCAAGACGTAAAGGTTACTTAAACCTGATACACAGCCAAATTGACCAACTGTTGAGAGTTCAGAAAGGTGAAAATCCGAATCGGTATATTATTGCAATTCACACCCGAGTCGGTCTGTCAGCTCACGCGGTGATTATGTCCCGTCTCTCCAGCTAGACCTTTCAATGGAAAATCACCATTATATAATTCACGTGGAATGGACACATCGTGCAAGGTACGGCGTGGACGATGATAAAGATTGTGATTCACTGTCACTCGGGCTTATATCTGACTGACAGGTCTTGAAATTAATCACCTTGGAGTGAATCCCGGAAGCATACACAAGCATTAAGATGAGACTGTGGGCTTGTAATGGAGAGCAGGGCTTGTTATATGACCATTACCGACAACATCTGGCAGTATCGCGTGTCCTCAGAGCGACTGATCAGAGCCTACATTTACACGAGAAAGGATTACAAATGAGCAAATTAGGCACAGATTAGAGACTATAGAAGTGGGCGGTGTAAATACTGAATGATGCTTCACGTGGAGTTACTATTGGAAGTGTCGTTGTGTGTGTAGTTGTTCATTGCTAGTGATTTTTAGTAGTTGTTCATTCTTAGCGATTTTTAAAATGATTTCTGTTTGAAATTAACGTAATCTGTGTTTATGGAATCGAATGTTCTGTATTGTAAATTTTGGTATAGTAGTTAGGTAATTTTAATTTTGGAGCGAGCACTACTTTGAAAGCTTGAGACATAGAAAATGTAACACATATTGCCTCAAAGCGTGATTACAATTCCCAGTTTTCAAACAGTATAGTTTTCTCGTGTGAAGTTGGCAAATAACCCTCCAAAGAGCATGGGCTCAAACAGTGTTTTCTTTGAAATCGCCGCCACTCGTGTTTCTTGGGAAATCACCATGATATCCCAATTCTCCCTCCTTTGTTGAAGTATGGGACGTCATCTCTCTACATTTCTCTCTGTATATATATGTATGGGCCAAGGTGTGTGTGACTGTGTGTGTGTGTGTGTGTATACACACGTGCGTGCGTGCGTGCGTGCATGTGTACTTTTTCATGTCCATGGCTGCCGAACTCGTGGTCCACAGATGATCTAATCTGGAGCTAAGGTTAAGATGTACATACTGGTGGAAACCACTGGGAGCACCCTGAATACCGTCGTATGTAGCTGCGAGAATGTTTCTCAAATGGTCTTGACACGGTGATCGTGGAATGTTTATTTGTCATCACCTGGGTGACATTCGATATCGAATTTATTCCACTGACATTTCACCCACAGGTGACTTACTGTATACATGATTTTTTCACTTGTTAATTCCATTGCAAGGTGATCTTTCACGGACCTCCAAAAGATAAAAAATAATCAAAATTTGTCATTTCACCAAGTTTGACCCTAACTACGTTTCATCTAGAATCCCCCATCCTCCGTGTATTTCTCCCCTCCTTACAACTATTTTGTTGAGTTGAGAAATGTCACCATGACCACCCTGAGGCCTAGGTCATGCAAAAACATTGCGAGCCCAAAAAGTGGCATAACGTGAGAAAGAAATTTCAACTACTGTAATTTGACATTCAGTGTACCTGTGTGAGCGGTGGTCAGCCTTCGCAGTTTCCATTTTAAATGCTGTCCACACTCAAGTATTTATTTGCAAAAATTGTTCATTAAATGAATGAAATCAGTCACAGTAACAATATTTCTCACATTATAACTACGTTTAAGACATGCATGTATCTCACATAAACCTAAGGACAAACATCAGTTTTTCTCTTGTTCCAATATGGGTTTGCAAAAACTACAATTGTTTGTTCAACCGTATCGTCTGATCGACGAGAGACTCGCACCAAGTTCCATCTAGGGGATCAATACCCTTGGTGGAGGAGGTATCGTGGCACGGGGAGAAATTTATGATGGCAGGAGGACATGTCTTAAAGGGCATACGAGGCAAGCTGATTCACGCTTCACGGACGGATTGTTTTCATTGTGACAGTACTATTCCTTCCTCATATGCCAAGGAATGATTAAAACTTAGCTTTTACTTTCAACATATCACATTGAATCAGTATGACATTGCAACTTGCAAATCCCTTACAAATGTCACTTTTGTCATTAGAAAACTCTTTCCGATTTCACAGTACACTATTGAAGACATAATGAACAAAGGAGAACATCAGATGAAAGCTTTGGACCGGTGTGAAATGTTAGCCTGCGTATAAGCTAATTCATCATGGAGAGATGAGACTCTCTGCATTATCAGCTTTTTATGAAAGGTCCTGTTCATCAATTTTCAAGACAAACATGAACTTGACCCAGCCTTCAATCGGAAGAACTCTTTGTCAAAACAAACATTTAATCCATTGGAAGAAAAGACAGTGTCGACTATCAAACCCATAACATAAATCAGTATTCGTTGATTTGTGGCGAGGCGAAGAAAAGGGTGTGTGCAGCTCGTGTCGCATGATTGGTTGACACAAGGCCTCTGACTGATGTTCAGAAGGCAGTTTTATTAGAAGCTTGGCGCATATTAGAAAAGTTAGGATTCAGAATGGAGTGGTTGTGTGGAAGTGGACTGACGTTTTATTTTTGAAACCTAAGCTTAGTTGATGCTAATAAGTCATAAACACTTTCATAGTGTCAAAACGTCTTTCTTACGAGATGACACAATGAAACTGTATAGAACCTATTGACATTTGGTTATTGTCATTTGGTTTGTGGTCTTGAGAGAAAACTGCTAACATTGGAAATATTTTATTTTCTTTAAGAGCATGTCTCATGGGTGTGGACATGTACGTTTGTACGTTACAGTGTGGTTTCGAGTCAGCCGCATATTGATTTATAACTCATATGTAACATAGCTAATAATCCATAAATGTGCCTGATCTTTACTGAATGTTCTTTAGTTTACAGAAGCTGGACATGATATTGGGCACACATTCCTAAATTTATTTTTCCCGTTGCCATACAAATTCAGTATGATAACGTGGTTTCCAATCCAAACACCACATCACCCAAGTTCAACATATGTCATATTTGGGATTTCACTTTCTTAGTAAAGTACAAATTCTAGTACTTTTTTCGGTTGAGTCCCATCAGGGATTCGAACCCGCACCCTCAGAGTCAGGCACCTAATCGCCAGCACACAAAGTCAGCAGCCTAGCCCGCTCAGCCACCGCGACTTCCACACGCGACTCGCGACTCTGAGGGTGCGGGTTCGAATCCCGGATGGGACTCAACCGAAAAAAGGACTAGAATTTGTACTTTACTAAGAAAGTGAAATCCCAAATATGACATATGTTGCATTTGACCACTTTCTAAATGGCATCGTGTAGTCATCATCCAAGCTGTTCAGGAACGTGTCACAGAACATGAATTTCTGAGCTCATGGATTATATGCAACTGTTCGGAAAGCGAATTAAAAAACGCCTGTTGTCATCGAGGTCGACTGGGGTTTGTAGGCAGATAATTTCATGTTATGCCAATAAATAACGTGAAACAGAGATGCCAAGTGAAGAGTTTCCTCCACTGTAAGCTGCTCACACATCCACCACCCAGTTCATCATTTTCTCCACTACAGCTGCGTCGATCGTCATGAGTTAAAATATAAACATGCTGATTACACACCTTGGGAACGGAAAAAATGCACGTTAAGTTGTTCCTGACGTCGTCTAAGACTGTTTTCACAGAAGTTCACTTTATACCAATAAACGTCGTAAAACCAGGCGATTAACGCATTTTGTTTAACAGGAGAGCGAGGTAATCCTTGCAGGCGCTAACAATATCGTTTTTCACATCGTATAGATCTCTCAAACACAATTAACCAATGGAATACTGTTGGTAAAATACTCGGTTCCGGGATCAAGAAAATGTCTTAAGTCTGAGAATCCTCAGCACAAAATTTGTCTGAATTTTGGTTGTTTTTGCTTAGCTAAGACTGGATCATGAAACGATCATAGCAAAATCTTAAGTGAGAGTAAGCTTAAGTCTGTCACCATGGCAATGCACGCTCTTCTCAGAATGCTATTAGCATGTCCCGGAGTTCTTCAGTGAAAGCAGACCACCAGGCACCTGCACGCACCTGTCCATCCACGTTAAATAATTAAATAACAACAAATACAACGGGTGTAATATTTTCGCGGATGTACGGTAACATCACAACTCTTCAGCAAATGGAGACGCCACTGAAACAAGAAGTATTCCCTTGTTAGTAAACACCTAGCGCGTGCCGATGACAGCTCGTGCCGGTGACAGCTCGTGCCGATGACAGCTCGTGCCGGTGACAGCTCATGCCGGTGATAGCTCGTGCCGGTGACAGTTCGTCTGCTCGAACAAATATAGATGCAAACAGTAAAAGAAATAATTGATCCTCAAATCTAAAACTGACTAATTTCACAGAATGACTATGTGAAGTAGTTCTGGGCAATATGGTCTCTGATTCTGAAGCCATCATTTCCCGGAAGCTGTTGCTGGCCTGGACCCTGTACTATCAAATCATCTACAAGATAAATTACTACCTCTCGTCTCAAAATTCCTATGTTATGTAAAATTGCACGTTAGATAACATATTTACAGGCTCTGGTTGGATTGGTTCTCAATCTTGTAGTGAGACAAGGAAGGCGTCTTTTCAGAATGCCAAAAGTCTGTTCAATCATTACACGTGTCCCACAGAGAGTATGCTTGAATCTCCCTCGTGCCTCAGATCGCCAGTATTGTGGTAGGGAGTCATCAGGTAGCGTCTGCAGGGGTATCTCGAGTACCTAATCAAGAATCCATAATGAACATCTGAAATCTGGAGACGATACACCGTGATACATTTAAGTGTGATACAACTATCGTATCATCGACTGGTGTATCGATACAAAATGATACACATCCTTTGTTCCAAAACAGTGTCATCTTAAACATGTTCATGTACTTATCTAGAGAATAATATGCAAGTATCATAGAATGCACTTGCTTGTTTCTTATAATAGTGTTATTGTTTTACACAAATACCTTAAAATAAATTATTTTACATCTTAATACTCTGCCATTCTTTCAAGCTGTATGCATCATGATATGTATCGTATCGCAGGTAAAATATCGCGATATATATCATATCAGGGCATAATGTATCGTCCCAGTCTATTGAGGTACGTGTGACGTACATTTCTTTCACTATATATTACCACTACAGTTTCTGAGATAAACAATGAATTAATGTACACGTAATTTGGACCATCAGTTTATCTGAATTCGGTGTTTCTTGAAATTAATGAGTGAGTGAGTTAATATTTAACGTCACATCGGCAATATTGCAGCCATATCGTGACAAGAACATACGTGACATAAAAAAGAAATATATATACATATTATGAAGAACCTGTCGACGAAGGACAGTAAAACCACTAGAATATGACAGTCAGTATTAAGACTAGCGTGGAAATTTACACAAATAATAGTATCACTATTTGGACAGCACAATATAAAAAGGCCATGGATCGCCAACAGCAGAAGGCAGATCACCATACTAAGGACCGGAAATTAATGAATTCATTTAAAATCCAAATGAAACTGAAGTAAAACACAACTAAAGAGCCCACCATAAACTATTGCTTGAATCTGTGATGCGGAGAAACGCAATGATTTCAGCAAGAGTACGGTATTGTTTATTAATAGATGGCATCAAGTGTCGTGCGCTAATTTTAGATCAAATGGCTTGCTCAGTAGACTCGGGAAAGCAGCTGGGTATGTATCCGTATCGTGATTATGATCATTCAGATGATATTAAAGCTCAAATATGACTCTAGGAAACACCGTGGAAAGCGCGTTTCATATCAAGTGATCTTTAGTCAGACGGAAATGGGATGAAACGGGATGCGAGTCTGCAAAGTGAATCTGCCACTCTTGGGGCACAGCTGCCAACTGTTGCCTTGCTGACAGAAAATGACTGGGTAACTAAAAGGTGAAAAACACCAGTCGCAATAAACTGAAGGAATATCAGTAATTGAATGATGGCTGGGAGACCGTTGAAACGCTGAGTGGGTTGTGCAAGTTCATCGCTGATTGAATCAACATTGAAAAAAATAGATAGAACGACGAAATCTGTCTCGTTCGAATAGTTGATCGCCGTTGTACAATTACATAGGGTTAAAACGATCCCCGAATGTTCTCTGAATGTGTAATCTATTTCTCCTAGAACGAAGCTGACGAACTTTACTGCTGCAAATATTGTCTCAAGTCTACTGAGGGGCAGTCTTAGAAGTTAAGATCAAATTTCATCGTAGACTTGAGATTTTTTCAAAACCTAAGCTACGTGAACCTCGATTTAAGACACCGTTTATCTATAAGTCAACTTTTATTGATATATATTTTATATATAATATTATGAGTTAATGAGTGAGTGAGTGAGTTGAGTTTTACGCCGCACTCAGCAATATTCCAGCTATATGGCGGAGGTCTGTAAATAAACGAGTCTGGACCAGACAGTACAGTGATCAACAGTATGAGCATCGATCTGCACAATTGGGAACCGATGACATGTGTCAAACAAATCAGCGATCCTGACCACCCTATCCCGTTAGTCGCGTCTTACGACAAGCATAGTCGCCTTTTATGGCAAGCATGGGTTGCTGAAGGTCTGATCTACCCTGGGACCTTCACGGGTCTTTTATGATTTAAGACAAAATATGGACTTAAAAGTAACAAGCAGCGTAAAACACAACTTTGCAGATTCTGATGCCTATTACCAAAACAAATCATCAGAAATGTCAATTCAGTCTAGAACGCAATGAAAAAAAGCCCACGAAATCGGTGGTCAAACGATTCACTATCTTTTTCCAGGCGGTGAGGAACTAAAAACAGCTATGCTGCGCTGCGCTCATGCCTTCCTGGAGTGTGAGGCCGTAAGCAGTAGTTTAAGCTTGGTTGTGTACACAAACAAGTAAATAATCTACTCGTTACATGAAAAAAACCATCCCCCAACCCACCCCATCCACCTCAAAAACAACAACAACCCCCCCCCCCCAAAAAAAAAAACCCAAACAAACAAACAAAAAACAACAACAAAAAACAAAAACAAAACAAAAACAAACAAACAAACAAAAAAAACCCCAACATTTGTTGATGTGATAAGCATACTCTATCACAAAGAAAACTCAATGTCTGGTTTATTGACAGCTACCAGCCTGTCTGCTAATGAAAATATGCAGTGCACAACTTCAGTCTTTGAGAACATCCACTTTGAAATTAACACCTATCGGGCTCAGAGAGCCGGCTAAGCGTATGGGAAAACGAACCAGTGACCAATAAAACGCTTACGTAACACTTGAGTGCCCACCAACCAGCTCTGACAGAACCCAAGTACTAGACATTGACTTTGCAATCACTTTTGATTTGTGATTATACTCTTTTAATTCTGTTTATTTCAAATTGTTATTTCTTAAGTAGCATTTCATTTTACATATCATGAGTAAGTGATGACTGTGTTTTAATTATGTCTGATATTTTGGTTGCATATGACCATTAAGACATTTTCATGATCCCGGGGCCTGATCTACTAGATCTGCAGCTGTTGGAACTTGAGTAGCCATGTAAGTGTATATCAGATTTCATAGTCTAACTACTTCTTCAAATTATTTCATTTAATGGATGCAACATATAAAATGACGAGTAAGCAAATTGAACATTCCGAATAAAACATTTGCCTCTTCTTATGTAATACGATGTAAACACCCGACGTTAAGTTTAAAGGACATCTCCTACTGCGTTGCATATCTTCAGAAAACTTAAGAAACTGCAAAACATTTAAAAGAATGAGTAAGGGAACACTCTGAAACTTTGGGAAACACTGTTTGTTAATCAGCACAGATAGTTCTACAAGTTTGTAATACATTTTTATCACAGTTTCTAAATTTGTTAGCCGCAGAGTGTTTTCGGCAAACTGAACTCTTGAATCTGTGTTTGGCATCACCATGAATCACATTACAGCTTCAGCTCTCACATTTAATCTTTAATTAACCTTACTGACTCGTAGTCTCACTGTAAAATTTCATTTGCGTACATGGATATTATACACACTTGTCTCTTTTAGCCGTGGATGTCAACAACCAACAAAAAGATTGTATGTTAGGGCAATGAAACTATTGATAAGGTGTGTTTTTATATCGTAAATACACGTTTTGGACCACCAATGGTTAAAAATTTGCTCGGTTTCATTGCCGTCGAACCGTTACATCACCCCAATGCCCACCGCAGCGATACATCAGTCAAAAAACGCTTTTCAGTTGATGTTTTAGATATTGTTGTTATGTTGTGGTAGACTGTTCGCCCTTTAAAACATTAAGTTTTCAGTCAGTTTCTGTACACATGTGAATTGCTTACTGCTTTGTTCTCATTTCAAATCCTGACATATTTCTGGTAACATAACCAAAATTATGATGAAGATAATATACACTGGACAAGTCTTCAGACCGTCACTAAACGATCAATAACGCTCGGCTAAGCTTTTGCAATGTAACATCTGTCTTAAGACAGTTGTGCTAGACCCCGTGCCCCCAGTTCGAATCCCGGATTTGACTTTGTGTGGTTTCAAGGTTTGTCCTAACCGTTCTCGAGTTCGTCAGTTCAACTAAAGAATAAATGCTTAAGACATCGTTCCTCCTCACATCAAACCGTGATTTGAGCTAGCATTCTTATCGCTTGTTACTGAACCTGGTGTCATCAAAGATTTTCACTGACAGCCCTTTACCTCTTATTCCCTATGGAACCTGTTTCGGTAGATATTCGCCACTGATATTTTTTTCTCAAAGATAAATATAAATATGTATTTTAAGGCCTTTAAGGAGAATACATAGTCCAGAGAAACTGAAAAAATACCACCCCAGGTTCGCCATCATGTCAAGAATGATCAGGAGAAGTGACAAAATCAAAGTTGATTTGATCTTGCAATAAGTATTTATTTGATTCGATTATAATAATCTATTTCGCACTATTTAAACAGAATCCTAAATCTGTTTTTGCTTAAGCAGTTTGAATCAAGGGTTCCTTCAATTTTTGCGAGAGAATTTAGAATTAGAAGACACGCTCCTCTTGCAACGCCAACAGAATCGAATTTCCTCCATAATTTCAAAGATATTTATAAGAATCCATTGATTATTTGGTTCTAATTCGAATCCGAATTTTTGTTGGGCTTTTCACATCCTACAGGATCTATCTCGGGACACGAAACGAAACCTCGTCATTCGGACGTAAAAAATAGAATTCACCGACATTATTTGGGGCTTTCCGTCAAACAATTATTGGCAAATCACAAGACAAGAGGGCAAAACCATGGAGCGTATTGATTAAAACATTATCGGCTTATGTTAGAAGCCAGAGTCATTACGATGCCTTGTTCTATCATCAAATAATGGATTTGTGCACATATTTAGGGTCTACCTGTACAGCGTTTGTTCAGGCATACTGTTTCATGTAAAGTATTGAACTGACAGGCTATAAAATGATTAAAGTTCTTAAAAGTCACGTTTGTTTCTACTCTCAAACGTCAGTCACTTCAAATAGCCAGCAGTTCATGTTGACATCATTACACGGATATATACACTAAGTACATGTACACAATGTTTTCTGTCATATGATGGATTGGATAAGCCATTCCAGGAAACAAGATCTGCCCATCTAGTGACATATGCAAATGATATCACCAGTAAGGACGACTTATATTACTGATTACTCGTATGTAAACAAGCACAAATAAAAGGGTAATTCACTCAGTTACTACATTTTTTCGTTAGGAGAAATTGATTACTGCGATAACGATCTGTTATCATACATGTAATAAAAACTGATTATTACATTCGATTGTTTGCTTATGGTGGCTATAAATATTAGGAGTTAACGATCTTTGCTATACTCTCCTGACGATCTCATAATACACTTATCTCATAGACACATGATTCTTGATCCTGAGACAGATCGGCGTGTAACCCCCATTAGCTAAAACCACACACCAAGCCAAGTCGTATGAAGTCCATGGTCACAAATGAATGTTCGATGTGGAAGTCGATGTGACTGTTTAAAGATAAAAGGTGATGGGTCCGAAGCATCTGTCCAGTCCGGCAAAGTTGTCATCAGCGGCACAAATACCTTGTACATTTCGGCTTGTACATTTATCACCAGCTCTACAATCCGGCACATTGTCTAAACCAGATTATTTCTTCAGTCCCAGTAAGTGCCGTTTTTGACAGCTTCCACTGCACTGTGCTGCCATAAATCCATTCAAGGCTCATTTTCCTGGATACACGTTCATTTTGCGCTATGAAATTTTGCAACTGAGGTAAATACTTGTTACGAACTCGTGGAATTATCTCTGCGGATTTACGTAGCAGTTCGATTACAGGTCACTGCTAGTGAAGAGAACCCGTGCATATATGTACTGCTGGAGAGTTACAACGGGAAATCGTCCTCGAAATGGTGCGTTCAACAGTGAGTGGAACGAAATGTTTTAACTTAGAAGCAGTAATATATATGCACATGGATGAAGACTAATGGCAAGATGTTGTCATATATCAACCTTCAGTTACCTCAACAGTTTGTGACAGTTTAATGTCATCTTTAGCGTTATCCCACTCGCGACTAGACATAACAGCAATCTCAAACATAATGATTTCAAATGAATAAATCCCGTGCAACTCTAAGTCAACAGATAGAGTATATGTTCCGATCGAAAGTAATCATAGCCAAATTGCTTCTAAGATAGATACAAGTAATATGATCAATACACAGAGCTATATGTGTATCATTATGATACTTCCAGTGTGCTTTGCAGGATAGATGCTGGCTGGACATATATGCTTTACCCTAACCTGTTTGGCCACAACGCATCATTTAGAATCATTTTAGGTAAATATTACTTTTAGTCAAAACATATATGTTTGTGTCATATATGATAAGTCTGTCAACTATGTATAATAAGTCTGTCAACTATGTATAATAAGTCTGACAGCTATGGAAATCTATCACGCGTGAGTGAGATGACGGCCTAACAGATGACACGCACGTCTGTACATTATTCTCGATACAGTGACGTTGGACGTAAGAGTGTTTGACCCAATAACAACAACCACCTGTTGCATGTGTAGGTGGGCTAGCATTGTCGCCTTGAGGGCTTTTCTGCACTGATAAATAAAGGGAAGGGAGATTTCCGAAGTAATAGATTTCACAACGATTTCAAAGAATTTGTTTCGTACAATTTGAGCCCAAGCAGTTTGAATATGCCATTTAGGGGATTATTTGCGAACTTCATTTTGAAAAAGTCCTATGTGTTTAGAAACGCTGAAACATAAAACAAAGAATTCTAATCATGTTCTTAAGTAGATTTGTTACATTCATGCTTTTTCGGATTTTTTAAAGATCGCTGGCTTCAAACTTAGAGAGGAGCTATATCAATATTTACAATAAGGAACGTTTCATTCCATTATCACAGAATATTTTATGTTTAAACAGATAGAAACCCTTTTCATATCATCATGATTTTTAAAAAAAATCATTAGAAAAATCTCACAGATAACAAACAGCAATATACACAACGACACTTCCGACAGTAACTCTACCAGAGACGTCATTCAGCATTTACACCGCCCACTTTTATAACCTCTGCTCTCTGCCCAATTTGATTTTGTAATCTTTCTCGTGTAAATGTAGGCTCAGATCAGTCGCTCCGAGGACACGCGATACTGCCAGATGTTGTCGGTAATGGTCATATAACAAGCCCTGCTCAACATTACAAGCCCACAGTCTCATCTTAATGCTTGTGTATGTTTCCGGGATTCCCTCCAAGGTGATTAATTTCAAGACCTGTCAGTCAGATATAAGCCCGAATGACAGTGAATCATAATCTATATCATCGTCCACTCTGGACCGTACACGATGTGTCCATTCCACTAGAATTATACTATGGTGATTTTTCACTGACATGTCTAGACTTTCGCTGGAGAGACGGGATGCAATCACCACAACGTGATCTGACAGACCGACTCGGGTGTAGTTTTCATTAATGTAACGATTTAGGTTTCGTCTCCTGAACATTGGTCAGTTTGTGTGTCAGGTTTAAGTAGCTTTTTCAGGTCCTCCAGACAAGTTTCTGTGCAGCAGGATTTTCCTTGGCATACCGTAATATCTCTACAAACTATTTCCTCCGTATTCTGTAATAGCTAGACTCTCCACAGCAATTGGCATGCCATATGTTTTCAACAATCACGGTCCCTTGCCAAACTATAATAGCCCTGAAAACCACGCCTCTTGAAGTAATGTTCAGCCACAAAACCGCTTTCGTTGGTACAAAAACACCTCGAAAAACACATCTTGGCGGACGTAATATCTCAACAAACAACGCAACGCTGCTTGGCACAACGAATTGGCTCTAAGAATCACGTCCTTTGTCATACTGAAATAATTATACGAACCACATTGGACATACCATGATGCCTCTACAACACCATGCCCCTTTGACCTCATGCTACACTGACGCAAAATCATGTCATGTCTCACAGCATACTGTGATGTCACAACATACCTTTCCCTATCGTGATGTTCCCTCACAACATTCCCTTGCCTTATCGTGATGTTCCCCCACAACATTCTCTTGCCCTATCGTGATGTTCCCTCACAACATTCTCTTGCCCTATCGTGATGTTCCCTCACAACATTCTCTTGCCTTATCGTGATGTTCCCCCACAACATTCTCTTGCCCTATCGTGATGTTCCCCCACAACATTCTCTTGCCCTATCGTGATGTTCCCTCACAACATTCTCTTGCCTTATCGTGATGTTCCCCCACAACATTCTCTTGCCCTATCGTGATGTTCCCTCACAACATTCTCTTGCCCTATCGTGATGTTCCCCCACAACATTCTCTTGCCCTATCGTGATGTTCCCCCACAACATTCTCTTGCCCTATCGTGATGTTCCCTCACAACATTCTCTTGCCTTATCGTGATGTTCCCCCACAACATTCTCTTGCCCTATCGTGATGTTCCCTCACAACATTCTCTTGCCCTATCGTGATGTTCCCTCACAACATTCTCTTGCCCTATCGTGATGATCGTTTACAAGATTCGCTTGTCCTATCGTTATCCTCACATTCCCCTGTGCTATTGTTATATTCAACAATCACAATGTTTAATCAAACATTCCTTTGCCTACATGTAATGCTGCATGACAACATTCCTTTGCCGTACCACAAAGTTCCACCACGAGGTTCTCCTGACTATATTGTACTAGTTCTACTGAAATGTTTTCTGTTTATATGGTAACATATTCTCCGACAATTTGTTGTGATCCATAATATCAACACGAGTGCGTTCCTCAAACACTGAATTTCTGTGAGCTATTCATACCTTATACACCTACATTGTCTTTGACGTCAAGGGGAATATACTTCATAATTGGTGGACGATCGAGACTGCTTATTTTCTGTCGTTAACGTTTCCTTGTTTACCGTAGATACAAAATCTAAATGCCCAGGTTTCCTATTCTAAAACAGATAAATCGCGACGAACTTTGATATAATGAAACTGCAGATGCCTTGACAGCTTTCTCTCTGATATATAGGTAATCATTTTGCCCTTGTGTCGAATCTTGGTTAACTCGCAGTATTTTGATCCTTTCCACTTCGTCACCACATTATCTTATTGTGGCCTGATTGACATGGAATAACTGTCTTAGGCCAGCGCGATATCATCTATAGAAATATATCCATTTTGATGACGGCATTTGTCGCAAATTAGTTCCCCAAAATTGACTAGTAACAAATTGTCCTTTGTCGCCAGTCTGTTCTACCTCCAACAAATTGTAAACATCATCGACACAATACTCTACGTGAACGCTGCATGAACGTCATTTCCACAGCTCAGACTTCCACCACGGCGCTCGCTCGGACAAACAGCGGCTGCCATAAAATCTCATTGACGGGAATTAAAATTTCATGTTATGTGTGAAAAAGATGAAATTGTGTTCTTTGTCATTTACAAATCAGCGGAGTTAAATGTCTTCTCTGTTTTCTTTTCATCTAGATTAGTCTGGGCGTAAAAAGTCAAGTCCTTCTGTAAAAGAAGTTGTGCCATTTCAAGTGAAGTACCGGTTGCTCTCAAATAACACACAAGTAAGGAATTTATATATGTCCCTGCAACGTCTAGACTTAAAATGCCAGTACAAGAAAATATTACTACGTTAAGGCGAGACTAAAGATTAATTCTTAGAGTGTATATATTTTGTTGTTACACGTTGTTGTCTTGTCTTCCTCTTGTAGATTTCCTTCAGCGATGAAGTCATGAGCAGAAGAAAGTGAAAACGTTTCACTTTGAATTTCATATTTAAGGAATACAAATAAACATGGTATAAAATCTAATTCAGCATCCATAATATTTATATATAGTGGCTCATCAGCATGTGTATATTAGAACATTTTAATACTTGTACCGCTGTCCCGAAATACTTCACCGAGTTATGACCGTAATACGTCGGGAACAGGCTTCTATTTCGTGACAACTATACTTTCTATAATTGAATAAATTTCAACATTTCATTTTCATATAATTCATGTATGAAACAAATATCACAAAATACGGCCATAGCCATATCGCATCCATGTGTCCATCAATGTGACACTAATTACTCCAGCCCAAACTCCCATTGTATAAAACAGCTATGAACCAACAAGTGAACTGGAAGACAAACAACAATGTAGGAAAATAATCAAATGGAAAATATATAATGGAAAAAACACACTAATTCCTCGAAATCTGAAAGTTCACATGCAGCGTAAAACACAACTTTGCAGATTCTGATACCTTTCGGTATGTACTTACCGAAACAAATCAAAAATGCCAATTCAGCCTATAAAGAAAACACAATGAAAAAAGCCCGCGAAATTGGAGTTCAAACGATGCACTAATTTTCGCCCAGCTCTGGAAGAAAACGTGCAGTGAATAGGTTCGCGGAGCTTGAAACAGTATGCATGCCCGGAGTATGAGGTCTAATCTTGGTTGTGTACACACACAATTAAATAATCTACACGTTACAAAAAACGTGATCATTGTGATAATCAAACTCAACTTCAATCATTGACGACATCCAATTTGAAATTGACATCTATCGGGTCCATACGCCCTAAACAAACAACCGGCTAAGCGTATCGGTAAATGAACCAGTGGCCAATGAAAAGGCTTCGTTACACTTGAGTGCACACCACCGGTTCTGACTGGGCTCGATATCGCGAATGCTTGGTTTTGAGGGAGGTAAACCCAAGTACAAAATATCGCTTTTGATTTGTGCTTATACGGTTGTAATTTTGTTTATTTGTTTCTTCTTAATCAGCAGTGCATTTTATATATCATGAATAAGTGATCTATAAAATTGTAGGTCACTTGATTTTAGTGTTAAATAAAGATGAATAATTATCACGCAGACCTGAATTTGATGAGTGTGCAAGGGTGAAAGTATATAGTTTTCTACATGAAATCATTACATGAACTCCCACAGCGGAAACTGAGATAAGAAAACGTTTTATTGATGGGCCACACATACTGACAGTTGTGTAAACAGTAGATGTTCATGACAGAGAAGCTGAAAATCTAAATGTGGTGAAATATTGTTTGTACATAATTTATGTTTAAAACAAACACGAAATACTACCATTGTCGAAACGCGAAATACTACCATTGTCATAGCATGAAATACTACCGTTGTCATAACATGTAATACTTCCACTGTCATAACACGAAATACTACCATTGTCATAACACGCCACAGACGGCTGATGGGTACGTAATGGGATTTAGGTTAAGAGGGAATATTTGACAGGAGTCTGTCTGATGACTGAATACTATTTACTACATTGTTGAATAGGTTTCCCTTGTGTATTGATGGTTCTTTTGTCATCTGACGTTTATGCCAAGCCTGAACCAGAAACAAAACTGGAAAACAACAAAATAATACAGGGAAATCATCATATGGAAAATACATGCTGGAAAAGACCGCTTATTTCTCACTTGATTTCATATCAGTTTTAAAGAGTAAGGCGGTATATTTTTCTTCATGACATCAGGGCTTACATTCCCACAGCGGAAAAATAGATAACGAAGGTGAAAATACAAAATGTGATGAGATATCTTCAGAGTATTCCTTGATGAATGAATATGTTGTACTTCGCTTAAGCTTTACCAGGCTTGTGATTCATACACTGTAGATATGCAAGGAATTGAAACAAGACGTTTGACATAAAAAAGGAATGCAGTACCCATTAGTCTATAATTTCAAAACAAACGTATATATATATTCATTGTTTTGTTAACAAACAATTTTGGCTAGTAGTATATATATCGTCTTGTTGCAGAATCCCATTATTCAGATGTCAGATTCTGCAAGTTGTCAGAATTCAATAAGATGTAGATTCATCACTCCCGAAAATAATTATCAAGCCATCCATTCAATGCCTTTCACCTATTAATTCATAACGACTGCCACCGCAACAACATCACAACGCAATTTTTAAATACTTAAAGAGATCCTAATGTGTTCAAGTGGGAACGACAACGGAAGTCCTCTGAAAGGTCACATCTCCGCCATGGTCCTAATGGCGTCGCTAGCGATAAGCAGCTCATTAAGCGGGTCTGGCGCCCAGAAAAAAGCTCCGGGTTATCATGCACGATCCTTTTATGCTCTTCAGTGTATTTAGAAAGTGACGAAAAAAAATCCGAAATGTCCTAAACTTGACAAAAAATCTGTCCTGAAAAGATCCAAGCAAATCCCTGATACAAATCTGTGGTTCCAAAACAGAATTCCAGAGTCCGGCAGATGTCTTTTATCTCACCTGTTTGTCTGTCTCGTGTCAACGGTTCTCTTGATGAGCTTGGAGGATCAAGGTGAAAACGGGATTAGTTTCATGAATTATGCAGTAAAATTAAGCATTTCTTTCAGATTTCAGCCATCATTACGTCTATTGTCTGTTATCTTATAATAGGACTTCTTTCTCATCAGCACTCCCTTGTGTTTGCATAGAATACATTTTCAATCGAATTTAAATATTATTATTTGTTATCTCAGTTAGTCTGGTTGTTGTCTACACGAATATGCCTGTGTCTTTCAACGGATATTGAAGATAAAACACATGATGTATGTGCATGAATATGGATTAAACTTACATAAAAGTGTAATATAATTTGTGATTAAAGTGAGTGAGTGAGTTAAAATTTTACATCGCATCCGCAATATTACAGCCATATAGCGATGAAAACAAGGTAATCAATCTAAAACATCCGTCAACAACAGGAACACGATTACAGGCTCCTGTTGCCCTCAACCACCAGGACCCCTTCCTCCACCGACACAGGGCCGCAACCCACGGCAAACGGGTTGGTGGACCAAATATCCCCCCGGGTCCACAACGGGGCTGACGCCGTCGGTTCCAAATGCATTCCCGTGCTTCAAATACTCAATAACACCCGGAAATTGGCCAACACATGGTGTTTATCTCCTAATTCTCTCCTTGCAAAGACAGATAAAACGGGCAGCTTTATGTAGTGTTGAGATGCATTCACCTAGCACACTGTAATAGAATGATCAGAGCATTAGTTGAAGGTAGACATCGAGTGATACCGAAAGGCAGGAAGACCATATGTATCACGTGTCATATACACATCAGACAGCCGTTTATGCCCTGGAGTCTCAAGACAAAAAATGACGTGCTGGACACGATAGTGAGCGAGTTTAGCTTATACCGATTTTGACAATATTCCAACAATTCCGGGGGACACCAGAAATGGGCTTCACATATTGTGTCCAAGTGGTGACTTGAACCTGGATATTTGCCGTGACGAGCAAACGGCTTTGCAGCCCTGCTAAACCACCACCCTGCCGGACACAAAAATATCACAAACAAGTATTATGTATCAATACAATATATATTTTATGTTTGTGGTTTAGTGTGTTAGTTTGTTTGTGCTTCTGGAGTCCAAATCTGTAATATTCAAGCTGGATGAAACCGGGTCTGTAAATGATGTAGTTCCGGTCAACTGGTGATCAAAATCATCCGCATATTTTATTGTGATAAATAATTGCAAGCACAAATATTACAGTAACTAAATTCGAAAATATTTATCCCATCAGCTATTATTATAATTGAATATTATAAAATGATTGTCTAATTTATAATTTTGCAATCTGCTCGGATATCGCCCAAAACCAATACATGCTTGAGAGAGAAAATACATCGCAAAAATGTTCCATTTTCAAGGACAAAGTATTCGTTCTACCAATCCAAGTGTTTCAACACTTCGAAAAAGATCATGAATTATATATAAATACCAGAAGTGAGTTCCATCTTCTAGAAAACAGCGCTGCCTTGTCAGTGTGAGTTATGATATTGATACATATCCCTTGAACATCACGTCCACCGTTTGTACTCGTGTGCCACGGAGGTTGGACAGTTTTCACATGTGATTTAGCAATTTAGTGTCACGGTTCATTACAGTGGCGTTATTTCGAGTGGTGTATACAGTGTACTATCCTTGATTATCTCCCTTTTGTTAATGTTCCTCCTTCAACTCTGTCTACCAAATTTCCAGCAAATTATCTGAAGCATGCTTTTCATGTCAAAGGTTCTTTCCTTCCAATCTCTCACAGTTCGAGGAGACGTATTGAGTAAACTGTTTCCTATCGTCAGCTGATAGTATCTGTGGTAATCTTAAGCTGAAATCTTACAAAGTGAATCGGATCGTGAAAATTATATAGTTGGGAATGATATCGATCTCTGTATTTCCTTATCTAGGGGTTTTATGAAGGATGTAACAGAATATGAAGGAATCCATCCCCAAGCACATATATACTCTGCAATAAAATGAAACGCAAAATTAGTTTTATGGTTATACGTTAAGTTATTATATGGATAATCAAGAGATCACGATTAATTGATCAAATCTGGTAAAAGTCATTGTAACTAACGGGAGGTCATCATGACACACGTGAAACACTCGCTTGTCAAGGTCTGTTTTTAATATGTTGTATGTCATCAGAGAGTCCAGAAGTGCCTGAATTCGTCGCACGATCAGATTAAGTACTGCGTGAGCTGGTTCGCTTTGTACAAAACAACCTTAGTACTACTCTAGTGGCAAGTTCATCTTAAGGAATTATCACCATAGCACCAATATCGCTTTTACACATGCATCATGACCTGTGAAGATACGTGTTAGATTTGATCTTGAGTAACTGATGCTTGCCGTAGGCGACTAACGGGATTGGATGGGTAGGCTCACTGACTTAGTTGACACATGTCATTGTATTCCAACTACGTGGAATGATGCTAATGATTTGCTCTGTACCAGACTAGATTATTTACAGACCGTCACCATTGTAACTGAGTGCGACGCTAAACAAAAGGACAATGAATGTAGTGATGCATGCTGCCATCAAACTCTAACTGAAGATTAGACACATTTAATTATTAGAAATGTATGTTATTTATACAACTGTGAACCATTCAATACTCAGCCATTTCGGCGAGAGTCTCAGGTGTTGACTGCATGTTTACGCCTATAGGAAAAAATAACAGTGGGCTATATCATGAGCGATTATGATAGACTGAAAGGCGATAATTGTTCAAGGGTCGTCTACGAAATCGGCGCCGGACGAACTGATTCGATACTAAAATTGGTAACAGTATCGTTCAATACACGTGTTTACACTAATTAAATGATATGACAAGGCTGTATTGAGGAAACACGAGTCCATGTTAACATTACGACAGTGCGACATTTCAAGGTTTGATTTATGTTGTCCTTTCTAGAGTTCCATACAAAGCATTACAACCTTACCATATACAACAATATGTGGGAACCAGTAAATGAGAGAGGAAAGTAAAAATCATATGAATCTTTTTTTGTGTGGTGTATTTTTTTCCATTTTGATATCGGTAACTATTTGTAAGTAGAATGTGGGTGTTTCTAAGTTCAATCAGTTTATTGACATAGGGTTATGGACAGCCATAATGCATCAATACTTGGATAAATCATTACATTCTCAATGGGTATTACCTTAATTACATGGGCAGTGGGGTATCTTAGTAGTTAAAGCGTTCGCTCGTCACGCTGAAGACCCGAGTTCGGTGCCCCACATGGGTACAGTGTGTGACTCCCATTTCTGGTATCCCCCAAAATGATATTGCTGGTCTAATGAAAAAGAAACGGCATAAATCCACACTCACCCAATTCACTTACCGATACTTACAACTGTGAATAGACAAGTCTGTGTGTGTTAAGACCCATCGCCACCAATCGGATATGAATGATTTAAATAATTAATAAACCTCTCTTAATCATTGCAAAAGTCCTTAGGCATCATATGGAATACATGTGAATTTACCTTTGAATATCTTAACATTTGTAATCTTTGAATCTTGTGCATATTCCAGCCCAGGAAGTGACTCCGGTAATACACTAAAAGCAGAAAGTTAAAGTTTCAAACTCCATCAACTCCATCAACAAACTCCAACTCACATCATATGAAACTAGAGAATCATACACATCCAATCATACACTCAGCGCTATGGCCGGCATTGGTTGAACGTTTCAATCATATGTTCGTGCTTGGAATTTACGGAGCTCTGTAGAGGTCAGGTCGTCACAAATACGATATTCTACTTAAAAAAAACTATCCACAATCTGTTACGATGATTTATTTAGCTTAGCGTTTCCGGTTGTCAAAATGTCAAGTCATCTTCGTAGTTTCTATATTTAATTTAACTAGAATGCAAATAGTGTTTTTGTTCCTTTCATGCTTCCATACTTAATCGGTATAACGCCGTATAACTTAGATTGAGTTCAGATGTGACACGTAGTAAATTGAAATTTTAGAGGCAAAGGAAACGAACTAAGATCGATGGTGTGTTAAATAATGCAGATATACTAAACTTGATCTCAGGCTTTAGAGTCAAGTTTCGAAATACTTTCTCTACTTTCTTTTAAATGAATTAGGAAAATGCTAATGCATTATTTCCTTGATCGGTAATTTCTAGAAGGCAACTGGTCGTATTTTATTTTGGAATTCTCATACAGAACATTTACATGATTATGGCGCTGATATTTCACCATTTATATAGCAAACCACATTCTGTATATAGGATAAATAATTGTCTTGTAAGAAGTTTTCGAATTATTGATGGCTCTTCTTTCTAATGTGATTCAAACTTTTGTCCGTACGTTCTTGTCTCAACAGTCGTCATAGAAGCCCATTTTAGATTAAAGCATATGTTGCCGGCCATGAAGAATGATGCGTGCTAATCCCGAGTCTTTGTTGAAACTTAAATTATTCTTTCAAAGATTGATTTTACTCTTTGACGGTTCACGTTATGCTGTTAGTTTGGTACCATCTCAAAATAGATGACGCGCGTCTAAATGTTTACAGACAACGGAGTACGTCCACAGATAGAGCTCTGGTTTCAATGGTCAAACGATATGACGTCATATCACATCAGCCCAGTCAACAGGAAGCTTATCACACAGGACATGTGAGCTTAAGTCGAAGTGTATTGAGCCTAATATTTTTTTAGCGAGTGGGTGAATGTAGTTTTACGCCGTTTTAGCAATATTCTATCAATGTCACGGTGGACAACATCAGACAACAACTGGGTACTTTGCACTACAATGGTTTAAACATTGAACCAGTGTAGTGCATATTACCCAGTTCTTCGATCTGAAGGATTGACCGACTGAAGGATTTCACCACTATGATATCCGACCGCCATCAATACCTATGTAAAATATTATTAGCGACAAACCACATCCATGATGCATCTCTGCTAAAATCAGAGTGCTTTGTGTAGCTCCTATCTTATGAACATGTGTACCAGGTGATTCAGTGTAATGCGAGTGTTCCTATCCACGATGACTCATGAAAATACAAGTGTTCCTATCCATGGTAATTCATGATCATACACGTGTTCCTATCCATGGTAATTCATGATCATACAAGTGTTCCTATCCATGGTAATTCATGATCATACACGTGTTCCTATCCATGGTAATTCATGATCATACAAGTGTTCCTATCCACGGTAATTCATGATCATACACGTGTTCCTATTCATGGTAATTCATGATCATACACGTGTTCCTATCCATGGTAATTCATGATCATAAAAGTGTTCCTCTATCCATGGTAATTCATGATCATACACGTGTTCCTATCCATGGTAATTCATGATCATAAAAGTGTTCCTCTATCCATGGTAATTCATGATCATACACGTGTTCCTATCCATGGTAATTCATGATCATACAAGTGTTCCTATCCATGGTAATTCATGATCATACAAGTGTTCCTATCCATGGTAATTCATGATCATACAAGTGTTCCTATCCATGGTAATTCATGATCATACAAGTGTTCCTATCCATGGTAATTCATGATCATACACGTGTTCCTATCCATGGTAATTCATGATCATACACGTGTTCCTATCCATGGTAATTCATGATCATACAAGTGTTCCTATCCATGGTAATTCATGATCATACAAGTGTTCCTATCCACGGTGATCTATGATAATACCAACGTTCCTCACCACGGTGATTCTTTGGAATTCCAGTATACCAACATCTCAGGCCCGTGTCCACCTCCTTAAAATATTATGCACATTTTTAGCGGTAAGTAATAGAAAGATCGTAATGTTTTTGTCCGCTGCAAAAATGCGCTCCGTCCGTCCGTCCGTCCTTTCGTCCACATTTATCCTTTCTGGAGCAGAACTTATCGTTCACTAATTTATTTTCTTCATCACACTTGGCACATAGATTGCTCTGCTGGTGTACTTGTGCCTTTGGTAGGTTTGGAATTCTGAGAATTTTTAGGGCCTTTCATTGCTCTCCTTCCACCTTTCTATATACACACAAAAACATCTGGCTTAATCATAACTTGTAAACATATTCATGAAGGATATTTTGCGGTTGTGGAGGGATATTGATGACTTTGCCTTCTTGTAATACTTTGTAATGATTTGTACTCAGTCTTAGACGAAGCATTTGAAGCTCCATTTCCTAACGAAAAATAGTTCTGGTTTTCACAAAGGACGTCATGATTAATGTACAACGGTTAATACAGCAAGTCGTGTACCCTGTACATTGGTGCTTACCTGATTTATCAATAGACACTTTTTTCAGGATGCGTGACAATAAAGTCTTACCTCTTCTACTATACAGTTCGGAAACTTCGGGAGTGTTTGTCAATAAACCACTTGAACGAGTCCATGCCAAGATTGTCAAATATATTCCAGAAGCTAGTTACAGAAATTCAAATGCAGCTATTTTGGGAGAGTGTGGACGTACTCCGTTGTCTGTAAACATTTAGACGCGCGTCATTAAAGATTAAGAATGCCTGAAAATAAATGTGTTACATACTGTATGCTATGTTGAAAAAATGTCGATGCCAAAGGTTCTGCAAACTGGGTATCTTGGCTTTGCTTCTGTTGGGCAAGCTCAGGTTGTTGGTAACACTGACAGTTGTGTTATTGCATTCAAGCAGCGTTTCAAAGACGAATATATGCAGGATTGGAGTGCACGTCTACATGAATCCGCACTGGTATCCTCTTACTGTACATTCGGAACCATCCTTCAGACAGAGCCTTATTTTTGCATATTTGATGCATTTAATATCCAAGTGTATAGACGTGGCGTTTCTGCTGGTTCCGGAATTTCGTTAACGGATGTAATCTGTCACTTCTGTAAGACTTTTGAAGACGTATATCATATCCTATTAGTTTCTCCTCTGTACCAAAATATTAGAGTATATACCACGTTATTACTTCATCACACACATCACACAAGGTTTAGATTTACACAACTGATGTCCAGCCAACATGAATCTGCATTGTTTAACACTGCCATCTATCTGATCAAAATGATTTCTCTTCGAAACTGTGAGCGTGCGCTCATGTCGTTATAATTTTTTTCATAATAATGCCCGTGATTGGATTGTCCTGTAGGCCTAAACTGCCATTATCTACAAAATAAAGAGTGTGAGTAGAAATTAAGTTAGTTCTTCGAAATTAGTCAGAATTAATCAACGTGTGATCTGCTCTCTCGTATAGCACCTCCGAGTATGGCAGCAAGCTGAGGCTGCCCTAGAGAGCCTGAGTGTGTTGGACCTCTCCCTGAGTGAATTATTGATTCGGGGTAGGATTATGAAAATTTGGCAAGGGAGGTGAAGCGAATGTTACGCTGTCGGAGTCAGCTTGTATGTGTAGGCTGCCCTGTGTGTGATCCTGAAGATTAAAGGCATTGGGTGGAAAATGTAATAATCTGACTTTATTGTTTCTGTCCAGTATGGCACACAGAACATTCTAAAACTTCAGTTAGGGTCTGATGGGGCAGCTGTTTGAATTTTGCTTTTATGTGTTTTTTTCTGACATATTTTGTTGATACTTTAGTTTGTTTTATGTTTGTTCTGGTGCCATGAAAATATCAATAACACCTTAATCAAACATGAAATAACAACAAATTCCTTATTACACACAAATAGCCCCGTACTTTATTGAAACTGTGTATAAATGTAATAGAACCAGCTGGCTTCCGAATCTGTTTCCCTGTTGTATCCAGGCATTCTAACCGTACATCTCTGCCCCTTCGCAACTAAGGTCTGGTAATCAAGAAGGTCTATTGTCCGGGAAGTCAACACCCAAAATACTCTCTAATTAAACCTAGAAGAACAATCACCCCCATTCGAAAGGGAGCGTATTTAAAGTATCCGGTTTTAGGATCTGTGAATAATTAACCAAAGCAAAGGGATCACTGCAGACTATAATATCCTGTGATCAGAGGCGCAACCGCCTCATTCGCATCCATTCCTAATCCTCGGATACGAAACTAAATAAGACATGATGTTAGCTCGAGCAGGAAGTGAGTGATGCCAGATCGAGGTTCATTAGACTGGCTCCTCATCATGCGTGACAAAAAAGACTGTGTCGGTCAAATGAACCGGAAGCAAGGCAGCTATCTGGAGGTAAATGATTATCTGGATCGGAAGCTGTGGCGGATATTGGCTCCAAATGTCGTAAATCTTGCAGAGTAGAAATTACGTTTTGAGTTCGTATATCAGACTCCCTGAAGAGCATGATGCAAACAGGATTCAGTCTTTCATTACGAAATTAAAGTGTATTTATATGTGAAGGCGTACGCGGTAATGGAGTATTCCTGTCAGAGTGAAATTAATGAAGGTAAAAGATGGTGTGTGCAACGGGTGATAATTCAAAAAGTGTTGATTTGATTTTTTTTCAATTGATTGAAGATGGTATTCGCTTCTTATGCATGTCTAGGTTTCCCGGGAAATCGTCCACACTTGTGTCCAAATGGATAAGAACACTATTGGCTAGCTGCACTGAACATGGATTTTACAGCACTCTTAGAAGAATTAGTAGTTTTGTAACAAACTGATTCAGGACCAATACATCCAATGAATAAATTGCCAGGATGTGTCTATCTATGGTAGAATAGGCCTCCAGCAACTCATGCTTGCCATGAAAAGGCGACTATGCTTGTCGTATGAGGCGACTAATGGGGTCGGGTGATCAGGGTCGCCGACTTGCTTGGTTGACACGTCATCGGTTCGCAATTGCACAGGTCAATGCTTATGCTGTTGATCACTGTAATGTCTGGCCCAGACTCAACTATTTACAGACCGGCTCCGTGTGCCAGGAATATCGCTGAGTGCGGCATAAAACTAAACTCTCTCACTAAACCAAAGATGCATTAGTCTACTAACTCGGGAGACCAATTGCAAATGTAGATGAATTTAAACAGTATGCAATATATTGCAAAATCTGGTTTAGAACACTTGACTAAAGTATGTGGATAAATTTACACCAGTGAGTCTAAACATCTGATGGGTAGTATTATGTGTGATTGAGCCAATGTTGGGGGTGACAATGAATGATGGGTGACAGTGAGAAGGAGAGTGCTAGTCATAATATATTAAGTTTAATTCATTAATAATACTAGTGTTCGACTAGTCAGCGTTTCTTGGGAGAAGTTCCATTCGCTGTCTGGGCTGCGTGTTGAGGGGGTAAGGGCCCTGAGCTGATGATGAGCCTCACCAGCCAGACTGTGCCAGGATCACCCGAACCCTCTCTGCTGTTTATATTCTTATAAATTCCACTTCAAAGTGTCCTCAAGGCGCTAATGGAGTTTATATACATCACAGGTAGGTCTTAAGGTGCTTCTACGGTCAAGCATGTCTTGATTTTGCCATCACAAGGGAGAAATATTTTAATGTCAAAACAGTGAAGGATCTTTTTAATGTTAATTATCAAAGTGAAATTTACACTTACCAGTATTTTAAACGTAGTATTGTTGTCATTTCAAATTTCGGCTACATCGTCCTACAATCGCCAGCGGCTGAGATGATGGATGTAGCTAAAGTAATGTAAGTCCACTTGGTCCCTAGTGTGGTGATCTGCCTTCAGTTGTTGGTGATCTATAGCCTACTTTTATATCATGTATTGTCCAAATTGTTTTTTTTTAACGTCGTATGCTAGTTGTACACTCGAATTGAGATACTCTAGTTATTTTACCGTACTTTGACGACGGGTTCTATAATATCTACATGTTCTGTATAATCATGTTTATTCCCGTCACGATATGACTGAAATATTGACGATGTGACGTTAAATTATAACTCACCCACTCACTTAAGATGCCTCTTGAAACAAGTTATCGTTGGAGCTGATTTAAGATCATATGGGAGAGCATTACCAGGAAAAGAGGTTTGGCAAAATACATTCTTTGTTTCCTTCAAACTGACAATTGTCTCCTATTTAAAAAGAAAAATGATAAAACAACAACTTAATGTATAAACTGTGCACAGACGCTTAGAAATACATATTCCATAAATGCATAATAGGCTTGCCGAAACCTGTATATATGTCATAACCTTAATTTTAAGCCATATCTGTACATTTCCATGACCTGTCACTTGCAACTTGAGAAACATCTCATTGTTTGAAGTAGATGCTTCCAGTATGGCGCCAAAGACCTGGCATAAGTAACCAAGGCCTTTCTGTCATCGACCAGACACAAGAGCAAAGGAATTTCGACGTCATGATCAACACAAGTGAGAAAACACTCTCAAAGGACCATGAAAAAGATTTTCATTTCGAAAATTCCTTTTGGATGCGTGAGAGCATGAATGTTGCATTAAGCGGTAGACTTGACATGAAAACAATGATATTGCACTGACAAGGTTCGGTTTTTTGTTTCAAATGATTAAGGTATGGGGCTGGGCACAGGTGCCCGTCAGGTGGGCAGAAAGGGGAAAAAAGATGGTAAGTTTTCTGATTAGTCCTTTCAAACCTGTAATGTTTCTACTCTGTATCTAAAATGGTTCGTTTTTTTATTACCACTGGCATTCTTAGGTGTTGACACCAATGGCAACATGACGACTAATACCTTTTTCTCTAATATTACAGTTGCGTTATAGGTATTTAACTATATTACATTGCCTTAAAATGACCTGTTTGCTTTTCCTCATTTGTCAACTTATTTCAACATCTGCATAGATGACTGTGCATTCTGTGAGGGTCATGAGGCTTTCCTTCCCGCAACGTACCGCGTGAGAATCGTCATTGATCACGGAGATACTTTTCCCAATGATTTATCAGTTTGCGACTAAACTCCTATCTGTATTCACCAGGTCATCGTCAGACAATAAGCGGTCTCAGTTATCAACCGGAACAAATTTCAGTGGAATTATTTGGTGAGTTTGTTGAGAAGAAGAGTCTTCAAGAAATCAAGACGTCTCCTTCAACTTAACACACCAATCTGGACCTTTCTTTAAAATGATCAACACTTACTTTAGGACTGCGCTTCGGTCAGTCTGAATATATGTATTTATCATACAATGGATAGTGTTCTCGGCATTCTTAAGTCAACGGATATTTTCGGTATCCGTTGGGGTCATATATCGATGCAAATTAGAGAGTTCATATGCAAATTTTAGGGACTACTTTAATAGTGTAAACAAACATGGCGTCAAGGATCGGTGATCGTGTCCAGACTGATGGCCGTGGTTACAGTACTGTCAGTCCTTTGATCCCAGAAAATTTGTGTCTGGTTATGATATATAGATGGTGTAGATTATGAAGCGAAGATAGAAATCCACAGGCTTCCGTAAATACCAAAGACAGTTTCCCGACCGACTGTCTGTGTTAGCGAGAGGACGGCACAGGAATCCAGGTGCACCATGTCACGCGAACATTAGAGTGTATTTGGTGTTCAAAAGGGTAATTGAAATTTCTAAAATTAATTATTGCCGAATACTGCCGAGTTTGGCGTCAAACAAGAAACAGCTCTTTAAGTGAGTAGGCTGAAGTAATCTTTTCCACTTTTTACATGGTCTTTGAAAGGTGAATGAATGTATATGTGCGTATGTACCTGATAGGGAAATAACACTAATTTCTCTTACAGGTGAGCACACCTACGCTTCAGTGTAGATGTTGACACAAATATCAAACAAGTAATGCCTTTATACACATGAAAAAAGCCGTACAGGCTGAAAATGTTGAATATTGCACAATTGACAAAGTTTATGTACTAAGCGTACATTATGCACATGCAGACCTATCAAAGGAGTGATGAAAGAGGAAGTCTCAAGTTTTTATTAGCGGCTTGCATCATTATTCACCTGGTCAACGTCAGAGAATAGCAGGTCTCAATTTTCCACCAGAACAATTTCCAGTGGAATTATTTTCTAGACAGTTTTTGTATTGACAAGAAATGAAAAGAAAAGAGTATTTAGGAAATGAAGAGGTCCGACTACATCAACTAAACAAAGGACACACTGATCTGGACCTTTCTTTGTAATGATCAACTTTTAGATCAGGGCTGTGATCATATTTTTTGAAGCACAGACCCATGCACTGCCTGTATACGTGTATAATATTACTGGATGAAAAAACAAAAACAATCTGAAGATGGCATGATTTGTTTATGTGACACTGAATCATGAGGCTTAGCTTCTTCAGTAACCAATGCAAGAGGCGACTGACCGGATCGGATGGTCACATATGGTTAACACATATCATCGTATCATGATTGTGCGGATGACTCGATTGCCCGTTATGGACTTGATTATTTACTGACCACTGCCATACTGTTGGGATCAAACAAATCTTTAAGTGACTGGGATGCAGTTCTAATTTGTGTTACGAGTTATGGGTCACTTTTCATGTCATGTATGTTGAAATTTAATAATCCAAAATAGATATATGCTGTAGAACTATCTCATAATAGTGGGATAATTGTTTATATTTCTGGAAATGTATGTATGCAAATTTATTTTAAATAACTTCAATCAAATTGTAGGTTTGCTATTTCTGCGTGTTTTATGTCTCTTTTCAGCGTACCCAGAGATTCCATTATCCCCTTATTGATTGTCATTCCATTATTCATCCCCTTTTTTTCTGTCTGTAGATGTATGTTATTTCCAGTATGTAGTGTAATCTGTCGTATATGTTTAAAAAGTTACACACATCAGAGTAGATTTATACCTGTTTTTTATGATGAAAAAACCCATGTAAATATTATTCTTAATGACAATAAATAATAAAATCATAGAAATGTGAAATTTATAAATTCCTTTTCTTTCAGGACCCGTGAAGGTCCCGGGGTAGAACAGGCCTTCAGCAACCCATGCTTGCCATAAAAGGCGACTATGCATGTCGTAAGAGGCGACTAACGGGATCGGGTGGTCAGGCTCGCTGACTTGTTTGACACATGTCATCGGTTCCCAATTGCGCAGATGGAGGCTCAAGTTGTTGGTCACTGGATTGTCTGGTCCAGACTCGTTTATTTACAGACCGCCGCCATATAGCTGGAATATTGCTGAGTGCGGCGTAAAACTAAACTCACTCACTTTGTTCAGACTGAACGCAGGCAAGCCATCCAATGACCAAGCAGAAACCTCCTGACCCCTGACTTCATGATCAACAAATCAGCACAGACTGATGAAACATGTATGTATATTTGGACAGTCTGTTCTTTTATTCCTTACTGGTTGCATAGTACAGGTAGGATACAGTACGACTGACTGAGTGAGTTAACATTTAACGTCACATCGGCAATATTGCAGCCATATCGTGACGAGAATGGTTAATTATACGAATATAAATGAATTATTAGCACATACATTGTAAAAACCTGTCAACGAGGGACAGTAAAACTAACTAGAATATCACAGAGTAGAATGTAAAACTAGTGATTAGAACTAAAACAAAGTATCTATAGAGGACAGTACAATATAAATGTGAGCTATAGGTTGACAACAACAGAAGGTAGATCACCATGGAACATGGGGACTTACAGTACATTTGCTTTCTGCATGGACCCTAGCTGGACTCACACCATCCCTTCAGCTGTTAGCAATTTAGGACAAATCTAACCATACAGTAAAAGAACACTTATTCTACGATTATAAACCTGGAAAACTTAAATTTACTTCAAATGTTTTGGGACTTAAGTACCCTCTCAGGAGGACAATTATTTTACAGTACTTCAACTCCCTTTGAGGGTACAGCCACTAACGATTTGAGTTACTAATTTAATCTTCCAATTATAAAATATTTATCTATTTGCAATTCAACTAACAAATCTAATTCCTGTAAAAATGAAATAATTAAACGAGGACTAATATCGCTAAAAAGATCCTTCATAGTTCGTGAATTAAAATACTGATCCCTTGTGATGGAATACTCGACACAGTCAAGCAGGATATGTCCCACTTCTTTTGCATCAGATCACGGATATACGATCTAATTGTAGCTTTATAATCAGAGTATGGAATAGGAAGTGGTGTCACAGATTTGTTGTACTGAATTGGCAGTAAGATCAGTCATTGTGTTACCAGAAATGCCTACGTGGCTGGGTAACCAACAAAAGACGATGTCGTATTGGCCAGTAGCAAGATCATTATACAATTCATTTTTTTCTATTAAAAGTGGATGTTTACATGACAGTTTTTAATTGCCTAGAGGCAAGAAAGAGAGTCAGAATAGATTATATACTGTTTATGCCAAGGATGTCTTTCAATATATTTAAGAGCCGTTAATTTGGCGTTTGCTTCAGCTGTGAAAATAGAAGTGTTATCCGGTAATCTGAAAGATATTGTTCTGGATTCAATGTCAGTGGCACAAGCAACTGCACCACCATCCTTGGACCCATCCGTAAATAACGATTTATATGTACTGGTTTGACGTTTTAATTGATTATATTCTTCGTCAGTGTTAGGTCAACTTCGGGTCTAACTAACTGCCAAGGAGGAGACGAAAGAAGACGGGAAGGAGATATATTGGCTAGCTCAATGCCGCTAGCAGAAAGAAAAGGTCCCACGGGAGGAACAAGAGAGGACATTTTATTGTATAGATCCTCATACAGAGTATTTAAACCAAACTAAGCGGATATTTACCATGCGCTCCATGGTTCTGCAAACGCAGCTAGCAAAGGAAATAGGTCGGTAATTTGATGGATCTGTATGATACCTCCCAGGCTTTGGAATAGGAACAACTAGGGCATTTCGCCATGAAGGGGGAAAATGTTGCCTTATCCAAATGTGGTAAAGAATGCCAAGTAACGTTTCGAGACACGATTCAGGCAAGTGTTTTAAGAGTTGGTAATGGATATCATCAGGTCCTGTTGCAGTATCGTGAGCCTGTGATAGCGCAGGATGAAGTTCATGTAATGCAAATACCTTATTATAATCTTCATCATTATCAGATTTAAAATTCACTGCTTTCTTTTCTCGGTGTGTTTCATAAGTCTGAAATTTTGGATGATAATTTGAGGAGGACGAATGTTTTGCCAAAGTTTCACCCAACTTGCTTGAAATATCAGAATTGTCAGTTAGTATGTTATTACCGTCTTTGAGATGCTGAATACTACTGGATTTGGAACCCTTGCCTTTAATTTTCTGGATCATATTCCATACCCTTGACATAGGAGTACGGGAATTTATTTTGGAAACGTATTTTTTCCAAGTATAACGCTTAATGTGCTTAAACGTTCGCCGAGCCTTAACATAACTAATTTTTACATTTTTCCAATTATGTACAGTGGGATAAAAGCGAAAATATTTCTCTGCCTTCTTCCTCATTTTCCTAGCCTGTTTTGCATTCATCATTAAACCATGCTTTTGCGGATGTGCCGGTTTGAGGATTGAGTGAGTGAGTGAGTTTAGTTTTACGCCGCACTCAGCAATATTCCAGCTATATGATTGGCGGGTTTGCAGAGGACTTAGGAATACTTTCCTCAGCCATATGTTTCAGCTTGAAAAGGTCAGATGACCTGAAATAAGGGCCAATTTGCCTTAGAAAAATTCCATATCGTTAAAGGCGGATCATCGGTAAGGTTAATTGTTGTAAGTACTGTTGGAAAATGATCACTCCAACACAGATCATTATGGACTGACCGTTCAAATTCATTATAGACGTTTGAATCAGTGAGTGACAAGTCTAAAGAAGAATATGTTCCCGTTGCAGGATGTAAGTATGTGTCAGAGCCATCATTGAATATAAATAAACTATTATTAGATATAAACTCTTCAAGAACTTTCCTTTTACTGTTTGTATCAGGTCTTCCCCATAATGGGTTGTGGCCCATGATGATACAGGGCTGTGGTAATTGGTCAAATAAATCTTGAAGGTCAGTCTGGTGAAGGATGGAAGATGGAGAGATATACATGGAACAAACAGTAAGGTTTATGTGTAAAGTAAGAGGAACAGCAACAGCCGAAGATTGTTTTTAAGGGGAACAGGGCTATGGATAATGCCATGTCTCACCAGTATGGAAGATCCACCAGTGGCCTTGTCACCTGAAGGTGAAAATGAATGATAAGAATGGTATATACGCAATTCGAACTTGTCACTTTGTTTCAGGAAGGTTTCTTGAAAACAAAATGCTGATGGTTTAAAGTCCTGTGCTAGTAATTGTACTTCATTAAAATTAGTCCCAAATCCTCTGCAGTTGCATTGGATCAAGGAGTTATTGTTCTTTTCATAGCAGGTGGTAGTACCGACGTTTCCCTTTCCGAGGCAAACTGCTTCTATTTCGCGCGCGGGGATGAGGGGAGACGTCCATGTCTTCCAAGAGTTGAAATTTATTATAAATTTGTACGGGGTCAAGTGATCCCTTTTGTACTCTATCAGATTTTTGTCTAAAATCTACTGCATGGCAAGGATCTTTCACTGAAGGAGATGTTGTTTGTGAGTCAGTCTGACAAGCTGACGTTGCATGATTCTTATCAACAGCAGAATCTGATGTACTTAACGTTTGTTTATCAGCTTTAACCCAGGTGATATCTGTCTGTCATGAAACAGAACAGATTTAGCATGGAGGCGGGCAACAACGGCAGAGTATGTTACACTTGATGACGAGGCGAGGCTGCATTTACTAAACGTTTTCCTCATGATAGGTGACATTCTATGGTCTCCAAGACAACAGACACATTTTGGAGAAGACAAACAGTCAGAACCTTCATGATCTTCTTCACCACATCTGTAGCATGTTGCACGATTCCTGCAAGATTAGGCACCGTGATCAAACTTTTGACACTTGTAACAAGGAAGTGGATTTGGAATATATTGCTCCACTTCTATGTTACAATATCCAGCTTTGATATACTTTGGGTGTTTCGGTTGTGAAAAAGAAATCAAATAAGTGTTTGTATTTAATTTAAAAGTTTCTCCATTTTTCTTAAACGTGAATCGTTTGACATGAGTGACTCCTTGATTTTGTAGTTCAGTGGCGATTTCTGTTTCACTCATGTGGGCAAGCCAGCGGTCTCTGTCTCTCAAGATGCCTTTGCTACTCTTCAGAGGCTTGCGTGGAGAAATAGAAACTGCAGTATTTGCAAGCTGTTTTGTAGCTATTAGGGTAGCTGATTGTTTTGCTGTTTTACACTCTCTGAGGAGAAACCCAGATCTAATTTTTGTAACCGCTTGGACATCACCACCAAGTCCATAAATTGCTTTTGATGATGTGGCAAATGGATTAAGGTTTAGAGGTTCACCGTCAGTAGAAGATACAACCCAAGATCTACTCCATGTATCTGGTAATCTGCTTGTAGCACTGTCCTCATCAGAGGACAAACACTCATCTAGTGCCCGTTTATGTGTTTTAGGTTGAGCCATGGCTAGTAATAGAAAGTTCACCATCGCAGCTCCCCACCCTCTACCGAATATCACATGGACAATGCTATATACCAGTGGCTCTCCGACTGGCAGCACCAAGGATACTGAAATGGTATACTCCAGCAAAAGATTAATTGAAAATTAATCGATCCACCAGACTGGCTCATGAGCCACCGCCTTCTGGGCAAAAGACTCTAGTCAAAGTTCATAACATCAGTTTTCAAATCTTAAAGTGTTATGTGAATAAAAAAGCCAGGACCAAAATTGAAACAATACAAAATCAAATCTGTGTAATTACATGGATAATGCACGCACACAGGCTTGGCGTGACCAGCCGATTGGTTGAACCGGGCCCAATCAACCACCCGTCTATACGAAGTAGTGAAAATTATGGAATACTGTAAGGGTCATTCTCGCGATCTCGCATTCTCGCGATCTCGACCTTTGGAGTGAGCGAGTGAGTTAATATTTAACGTCACATCGGCAATATTGCAGCCATATCGTGACAAGAACATTCTTGGAAAAAGGAAATTTATGCATATGGTAAAAACCCGTCAACGAATAACAGCAAAACAGCTAGAGTATCACAATAAGAATTAAAACTAGCATGAAAAGTTAAAACCAATATCACCATTCGGACAGTACAATGTAAAAACAGGCTATAGATCACCAACAACTGAAGGTAGGTCACCATACTAGAGGCCATGGGGACTTACAGTGCTTCTGCTACCTGCATGGCCCCTAGCTGGATTTACACCAACCCTTCAACTGCTGGTGACTGTATGCAAGATTAGCCACAAATTAAAATGACAAATACTACGACTAAAAAGATGGAGAACTAAATTTGACTTCAAATGTTTTGGGACTTACGTACCCTCTCAGGAGGACAATAATTTTACGGTACTTCAACCCCCCTCGAGGATACAGCCACTAACAATCTCAGTTACTAATTTATCTTCCAATCATAAAATACTTATTTATTTACAAGTCAGTCAATAAATTCAATTTTTTTTAAAAATGCAATAATTCAATGAGAACTTATGTCACTAAAAAGGTCGTTCATAGTTCTTGATTTAAAATAAATGTCCCTTGTGATGGAATATTCACTACAGTCAAGCAAGACATGCTTGACCGTGATTATTTCATCACAATGCAAAACGGAGGATCCTCACCCTTCAAAAGATATTCATGCGTATACCTGGTGTGGCAAATACGACATCGTCGCATAATGACCGCTTCAAATCTGGACCTACAACCCAAGTAGGTGTAACCAACATACGGTTTTATCTCATGTAATTTACTGATACCTACTTGGGTGTCCCACTTCTTCTGCATCAGATCACGGATGTAAGATGTAATGGTAGCTTTATAATCAGTATCGGGAATATGAAGTGGGGTCACAGATTTGTTTAGCGCTGCCTTAGCAGCAAGGTCTGCCAAAGTGTTACCAGAGATACCAACATGGCTGGGTAACCAACAGAAGACGATGTCGTATTGGCCAGTCGCAAGATAGTTATAAAGTTCAATAATTTCTGTTAAAAGTTGATGTTTACATGCTAGGTTTTTAATGGCCTGAAGGCATGAAAGAGAATCAGAAAAGATTATGTATTGTTTATGCTTAGGATGTCTTTGAATATATTTAAGAGCTGTTAATATGGCGTTAGCTTCTGCTGTAAAAATAGAACTATTATCTGGTAATCTAGAAGATATTGTTCTGGATCCAATGACAGTGGCACAAGCCACTGCGCTACCGTCCTTGGACCCATCTGTAAATAAGGATTTATAATTGTTATATTTATGTTTCAATTGATTATATTCTTGTATTGTAATTCATTTGTTTCTGATTTTTTAAATATAGTTAATGTTAGGTCGACTTGCGGCCTAACCAACTACCAAGGAGGAGAAGAAAGAAGACAGGAAGGAGCTATGGTTTCCAGCTCAATGCCGGCCGAAGAAAGAAAGGGTTTAATTCTGTGTCCGAGAGGTGGAATAAGAGAACACTTTTTGTTGTATAAATCCTCGTAGAGAGGATTGAAAACACAGTTATATGCCGGGTTAGATTTGTTAGAGTATAGTTTTATAGCATATTGTAAAGATAATTTTATACGTCGCTGAGTGAGAGATGGCTCATCTGCCTCGACATAGAGACTGTGAACGGGAGAAGTTCTAAAAGATCCAAGACATAATCCTAGACCTTGATGATGGATAGAATCTAACATTTTGAGGCTGCTTTTACAGGCTCCACCATATACAATGGAACCATAGTCAAGTTTGGAGCGAATGAGTGATCTGTATAAGTGAAGTAGGTTGGTTTGTTCGCCTCCCCATTTTGAATTGGAAACAACTTTTAACAAGTCCAGTGCCTTCAAACATTTAACTTTAAGGGATTTAATATGTGGCAAGAACGTCAAGTGGGAGTCAAATTTTAGACCCAGAAACTTGGACTCCTTAACAACTTTAATAGGTGTGCCGTTTAGATACAGTTCAGGGTCCTTATGTGGTTTGTATTTACGGCAGAAATGTATACAGTTAGTTTTAGACTTAGAAAATTTAAAGCCGTTTTCCAAACACCATTTATTTATCTTGTTCAGACACAACTGCAGTTGCTGTTCAATAGTATGCATGTTTTTACCTCGACATGAAATGTTAAAATCATCCACAAAAAGTGATCCATCAATTGAATCGTTTAAAACCTTTGATAAACTGTTTATCTTGATGCTAAAAAGAGTGTCAGACAAAATACTGCCTTGTGGTACACCCTGATCCTGACTGTAATGATCAGACAGGGTAGAACCCACACGAACTTGAAATTGTCTATCATTTAAAAAGTTGGCTATAAATTGAGGCAATCGGCCTCGCAAGCCGAAGTCATGTAAATCTTTTAAAATTCCATGTTTCCAAGTGGTGTCATATGCTTTTTCTAGATCAAAAAAGTTCGACACTGCATGCTGTTTATTAATTATGACATTCTCAACAAAAGATTCTAAACGCACTAAATGACCGACTCTACTTCTGTTTGTGCGGAAACCACACTGTATATCTGTTAATAGGTTATTTGTTTCCAAGTACCAGACAAGTCGATTATTTATCATGCGTTCCATGGTCTTGCAAGCACAGCTAGTAAGTGAAATTGGCCTATAATTGGAAGGATCAGTCGGATCACGTCCAGGTTTAGGAAGGGGAACAACGATAGCATCACGCCACGACGAAGGAAATTGTCCAGATGTCCAAATATTATCAAAAATATGTAACAGCGTCTCTAAGCATGTATCTGGCAAGTGCTTCAGGAGTTGATACTGTATGTTATCAGCTCCTGAAGCAGTATTATGAGCCTGATCAAGAGCAGTATGAAGCTCATGTAACGAAAAAGTTTCATTATAGTCTTCCCCATTATCTGAATTAAAGTTGATAGTTTTCTTTTCTTGCTGTTTTTGATATGTTTGGAACTTAGGTTCATAATTTGACGAGGAAGAATGTTTTGCCAAAGTTTCACCAAGTTTATTAGCAATATCGGTTTCATTAGTTAATAACTGGTTTCCATCTTTAAGGTGGTGAATACTAGATTTGGAGCCCTTACCTTTGATTTTTTGGATCATATTCCAGACTTTAGATATTGGTGTACGTGAATTAATGTTTGATACATATCGTTGCCATGATTGGCGTTTGCTTTGTTTAAAAGTACGCCGAGCTTTAGCATTTACAATCTTAAATTTATTCAAATTATGCACCATGGGGTGCCGACGGAAATAGTGTTCTGCCTTTTTCCGTTCCTTTCTAGCTTGTTTACATTGATCATTGAACCATGGTTTGCGAATATGTGGAACTGCAGAGGACTTTGGTATACACTAATGAGCAATCTCATTCATTTCATCACAAAAACGTTGAATAGCATCAGGAACATTATTAAAAAGTTCAGGTTTAAACCTGTCAACACACAGAGTTTCATATAAACGCCAGTTAGCCTTTGTGAAGTTCCATCTTGATGACGGAGGAACATCAGATGGATTCACAGGTTTTAGTAATGTTGGGAAATGGTCACTACCACTGAGGTCATCATGAACTGACCATTCAAATTCATTTAGAAGGCTTGAATCACAAACCGATAAATCAAGGGCTGAATATGTTCCTGTGCCGTGATGTAGATATGTGTTTGACCCATCATTGAAAATACATAAATCCTTTTCGGAACAGAACTCCTCTAGTATTTTACCTTTAGCATTTGTAGTTGTACCACCCCAGAGTGGGTTGTGGCCATTTACGTCTCCCATAATAACACAGGGTTTCGGGAGTGGGTTATACAAATTTTGAAGTTCGGTCTTCTGAAGTGTTGAAGACGGTGAGATATATAAAGAGCATAGTGTGAGTGCAACGTGTAAAGTAAGTCTCACGGCAACAGCCTGGAGACCAGTATTAAGAATAATAGGGCTCTGAATAATATTCTGGTTTATAAGGATAGAAGCTCCTCCAGTGGCCCTCTCGCCCGGGGGTGAAAAAGAATGGTAAGCATTGAAATGGCGTAGGTCGAAAGTATCCGCCTGCTTTAAATATGTCTCCTGCAGACAGACTGCTGATGGAATAAAGTCCTGGATCAATAGCTGTAAATCATTGAAATTATTATTTAGCCCTCTGCAGTTCCACTGTATAATATTAGAAGAAGAAACTATCTTTTGGGAGGATTTATTGGGGATCTACCCCGCACCTTTTTGGAGGGCGACAGGCTATGTGCCCTAGAATGGACGTTTTCAGATACGTCCATGTCCTCCAGAGATCCATATCTGTTGTGTAGCTGTATTTTATTTTCCGACCCTTTTGGGGCTCTTCCACTTTGTTTTTTTTAGGCCTCATGCTTCAGTTTACTTTTGCTTGATACAGCTGACTGAGTATCACATGACGATTTAGATTGTGAACGCGACTGAGAGGATCGCTTAAGATCAGATGAAGACTCTGACTGCTTTTGTGACTGGCTAGGAAGTGACTCCGTAGTTTGAGACGATGTGGTAGGATATAACATCTGGGGAGAATCACATTTGACCCAAGTCAAATTTGTTTGCCAGCCTGTGGATAAAGTAGATAGTTTATGGCTGGATTCAGTTGATGTTTTGATTACAGAAGCATAACTGTCTGGAAGCTCAGATCTCTTGACAAGTTTTTTGGCATCCGAGAAACTGATGTTTTGTGTAAATTTAATCTTGTTAATTTCCATGTGTTCTTTCCAAATCGGGCATTCTTTTGAAAAAGATGAATGGTTTCCTGAACAGTTGGTGCACTTTTTAAAGGTACTTGTACAATCTTCTGTTGTGTGTGACTTCTCACCACAGTGAGCACACACAACGGACAATGTACAAATATTTACGCCATGGCCGTACTTCTGGCATTTAAAACATCTGAGTGGATTGGGAATGTACACGTCAACCTTGATGTTGCAGTAACCAGCCTTCAGTGATTTTGGAGCTGTCGGAGACGAAAAGGAGAAGAGATAAGTATTGGTGGGAACAGTTTCATTGTTTTTGCGGGTCGAAAAGCGTTTGACATAGAGCACACCTTGATGTTGCATCTCGTATGCAATGTCACTTTCTGACATTTCAGCAAATAGTCGATCGCGGTCCCTGATGATGCCTTTGCTTGTATTTAAGGTCTTATGAGCAGAGACCGTAACTGGAACGCCAACGAATGATTCGGTACTCATAAGGATGGCTGATTGCTGTCTTTTAGAGCATTCAACCAGCAGCGCACCTGAACGTAACTTTCGTATGTTTTTTACTTCTCCAGCAATACCCTGAATACCCTTAGATATTGCAAAAGGATTCAGCTTGAAAGGTGTCTTGTCAATAGTTTCCATCACTAGAAAACGTGGCCAGAAATCAATAGATTTGGACGGTCGGATGTCATCATCAATGGGATCAGTTTCAAGAGGACGTTTGGTTTTCTTAGTTGGGGTTTCATAAGCCATGTTTAATGTTTATATTTTCATCACCCGAGCTGCCCACCCACCACGGAGTATCACAAGGACAATGCTAAAAACAAGTGGGTCTCCAACTTGCAGCACCAAGGATACTCGGATGATATACTCCAGCAGAAGAGTTATAAATAAGACATCCACCAGATTGGCCCATGTGCCACCGCCTTCTGGGTATAAGACTCTAGGCAAAGTCCCAAACATCATAATGAAGATCTTTACCATTTTATATAAACAAATGTGCCAAGTCCAAAAGTAACTCTGTTCCAAATTAAAACTGTGTAATGACATAAGTCCATACACAGGGCTTGGCGTGACCAGCCGATTGATAGAATAGGGCCGATTCTACCACCCGTGTAGGTGAAGTCAGGGCCGAAGTGGTGTGTTGAGCAACAGGAACACTGGCCCTGCTCCCATTGCCCTCAACCACCAGGATCCCCTCCTCCACCGACACAGGGACGCAACCCACGGCGAACGGGTTGGTGGACCAAATATACCCCCGAGTCCACTACGGGGGTGTCGGCGAGCTCTTTGCGTTACCCAGCACCCACCACGAGGAGGTGGCTCGACACGGGTGCCTCCTCGACCTTTGGAAACAAGCTTAAAATGTCAAAAGTGCGAGAATGCGACGCCAAAATCTCGCGTTCTAGCGATCTCGCATTCTCGTGTTTTGGGTACAGAGCAATTTTTTGTCAAAAGTCGACGACACGAGAATGCGACTTTTAAACATGCTGTCAAATCTCGCAATCTCGCAATCTCGACTTGTCAAATAAGGCCACAAAAACACGAGATTGCGAGAACACAAGAATGCGACATTTCATTTTCTCGCGTTCTCGCGATCTCGCGTTAGAGACGCTACCGTTGGGCATGCTTATTATCACATTATTATTATTATTTTTCCAGCTTCTGCACACTTTAGTGTTTCCGCTTATGTTAGACATCCATGTTCAATAGTTCGTTTATTAAATTATATCGAACATGTTCAGGATTTTGAAGTACATAATAAATTATAACAACAGGAGCGGGCTTACACAGACTACAAAGGATTTTCAAGCATTGTCATAAATTTGTTAAATGCTGCTTGGGCAGTGAAAAGCGTGAATGAAGCATGACCACAACGCTGGTAACATGCGCATGCGCCTTGACCTCCGGATAATGCGAATGCGCAACGCCAACGTCTAAAACGCGAGATCGCGAGATCGCGAGATCGCGAGAGAATGAAATGTCGCATTCTCGTGTTCTCGCGATTTCGTGTTTTTGTGGCCTTATTTGACAAGTCGAGATTGCGAGATTGGACAGCATGTACAAATGTCGCATTCTCGTGTTATCGACTTTCGACAGAAACGTGCTCTGTACCAAAAACACGAGAATGCAAGATCGCGAGATTTTGGCCCAATCTCGCGATCTCGCATTCTCGCACTTTTGGCTTTTTAGGCTTGCTTCCAAAGGTCGAGATCGCGAGAATGCGAAATCGCGAGATCGCGAGAACGTCCCTTACAGTATTCCATAGAAAATAGATTTTATTATTATAGGATATTTACATAGCGCACATATCAATGCAACTATTGCTTGCTCAAGGCGGTGGTATTTGTTTCCCTCGATCATTGGATATCGGTATCAGCGTCACATTGTATTATCAGTCGCAACTCCCTGGGGACTGTACAACTCTTGCTGCCACAAGGCGCAATAAAATTTGTGTGGCTCTCTCATCCTAACGAGGTTCCCAATTCACAGCTGGGTGGACTGGGACACATAGTCACAATACATTGTCCAGATATACTGCACGTTGCTGTACCCGTAACTAGGTGTATGCACATATTCATGTGACCACCATCTGATCATACCAAGGGATTCGTGGACCCTTTTAAGTGCACAGGGTTGTATACTGCACACTAGGGGTTGTGACAACACGGAAAGAGATTTCAGGAAGCCTTGATTTGGTCTTTTTTGTGTACCTTTCCAAACTGATGGCAGTTTCCTACGTTCATCAAACCAGAGTTCATTTGACTGACTCTGTGTTTTCATTTCAAGAGATTTGGGATCCTTACAAACTGTATCTTCATCATTTAGGTTCGCAAATTCCTGTGGTGGGAAGATAACACTAGTGTTCCCACATTTGTGTGTGGACGGTGTTCCAGTCTTGATAAGTGAGATCTGAAATAATAAATAATTCATTTCAAATATTGTGCCTTTTCTGCTCGCTCTAGCAGTAGAAAAAAACATGACTTGGAGCAACAGTTACAAGACACGTCAAGAGAAATAAGAGAGTCAAACATTAAATTGATATCACACGAATTAATTGAGGAACAACACAGAGAGATTCAGCAGCCAGCATTATTTTCCATAGATGTTGTGATCACCAGGGGTAGAAAAATAATTTAAAAAACTATTCAAACACTATACAGGTGAGATTTGTCACACTACTGTCATTTCTGGTACCCCAAGGAGAGGACATTGATCAGGCAGAAAAGATAACAAGAGACTTAAACCTCAGGATGCATTATTGCTTAGTTTCTGCCGATTAAGGCATGGGCTTGGACTTAAAGACATTGCAGTTCGTTTGGGATTAAGTCCTCAGTCAGCAGATATTTTTTCAACACATGGCCCGACCTGTTATATTTCAAACTAGGGCAGATAGGGCAATATGGCCTCACAGGGATGATATCAACATATGGCTGACAAATATCGCAGAGACTAACCAATAACGTTAATTATCATTGATGGGACAGAAGTCAAAACACAGACCTCCATGTGCTGTAAGTTTGCAAAGTCAAGTCTGCAGTGATTACAAGTCCTCTTCTAATCTAAAGGGCTTGATGTTTGTTTCAGAACTATTTGCTGGTTCAATATCTAATAAGCAACCACTGCACAGTCTGGGTTTTATGATGCCATGAAGTCAATAAAAGAAATTGGATACAATTATGAAAGTGATGGCATCATGGTCGACAAAGGATTTTGTATCAAGATTGAAGTTGAAAAACTAGGTTTGAAATATAATGAAAGACCGGAAAACAATTCAACTTGGAAGAACATTCGTGTACAGAAAAAGTGACAAAGGAAAGCGAGTTCACATTAAAAGAGTTATTAACAAGATGAAACAGTATAAATTATCGTCTATTTTGTGTTCCAATATAATCAAGATTTGGTCTGTTTGCCACCTGACATTATTTCAGGATGTTTTTGTTCAGTAAAGGTGCATAAAATTAAAGCATGGTGCACATATGACTTGTTCAGTGAGGTCAATCTACTACTGTATACAGCAACTCTCAATAAAACAAAATGTCAAACTCTTCTGATATGTAGTTGCACCTCTTAGACATACATATCTAGATATATACCTGGTAGATTAGTGCCGATCCAATTCGCATAGGAGTTGTTACAGAGGTCAAATCATTGTGAGTTGTTCTATGCTGCAGTGGTGTGCCCTGTATAGTTTAAAGACTTGCCACGTCAACCCTTCGTAGCCTGAAATACACAGATACACATTCATTTCAATTACACGAAATTCATCTTACTGTTGTGTTTGTAATGTTAATTACATTTATCATTAAAAATTGCAGATGTTCTATCATGAATAGAGAATTCTGTTCATTCTGTGTTTTGGTTACAGAAAGGCAGTTATCATTCTTAACCTGTACTCAAGTAAAATGTCGAAATGTTTCATGGATATCTCGAAGACTTCAACTCCAAATGAATTATTTTTTGCAAAATATCTGAAATATGAATAAAACTATACTTGTAATTCATGTCGTTGTGATATTGTATTGGCTTCCGCTTGCGTTGTTCAGTTGGTCTAGCAACCACAACCTGGCTGATAGGCTGTTTGGTTGGTTGGTTTTACAGTTTTAGGGCGACATGGGCCAGTATAAAGCCTATCTGTGCCCACTACATTGACTTCATTTACATAACAACCGTATGTAACTGCACTGTAATTTCAAAGGGAATCGTGTAATTAAAATAAAGGAAACGGCAACAGTATCAACATTGCTTTAGATAGATAAATCGAAAAAACTCTGCTCAGTGTTACGGATTAAAAACTTTAAGTAACCACTTTCATTTCTGAAAGACGAGATACTTCTTCATTAAAAAGCAGTAGGTTCATATGACAGAGTGTTAAAATGCTTTAAAAAGATAGACTTGCATCTAAGCTATTCGAGAGCCTGTCTAGATAATATCATATTTTCCAGAAGACGAGACAAAATCTAAAACTGCCCGTTGCACAGACCCATACATGATATTGGGGCCCGAAACTGTTTCTAATGAAAATACATTATCAACCTCAAGTGCAGCATTTCTGAGATTGTGTCGTATGTTATTGTGCCCAGGGCATGTAATTAGAAAATGTTCGATATTTTCTGGCGTCTAAAATTGCAATGGTCACATTTAGAAGAGACCGCCTTGTCAAGGATTGAGCCCACAGTGTCCAAGTCTAAGTCGGGAAAGAATAACCTCATCACGCCTTTTACGACGAATTTTATGACCAGCTTTCAAGGATGGTCTAAGTTTGTACACACGACGTCCGGTATTCCTTGTATCCTACATATTTTGCCAACTCATTGTAACAGATTTCGATAAAACATTTTCAAAATCTTTGGGGACTGGTTGAAATTCAGACAAATCAACTTTAGGGAACTGTAATCCAGATTTGGCTAAATTATCTGCCATCTCATTTCCATGAATTCCAACATGTGCTGGAACCCACACAGTGTCGCATGCAATGTTTAAAGACGTATCTAACTTTAATATCTCACGACCAAAGTCATCTCTAGATCCATTTGCACCAGCTTCTATAGCTTTGATCGCTGCCATGGAATCTGTAATGATAACTGTTTCATGATCATGTTCATCTAACCATCTCAGTGCTTGCAAAGTGGCCAAAAGTTCAGCTGCAAAAACAGAAAGATAATCAAGGTATCTGAACACCTTACTGATCGATATAGTGGGAATCCAAAACACCCCAGCAGTACGACCATTTGATGGCTGTTTCGATGCATCTGTGTATATATGTGTTAAATTAGAATATTTTTCAGAAGGAAACTGTTGGGTTATCACTTTTATTATGTTTTGGTCCATTCTCTTATTCAGTATTGAACTGTGTGAGTGGGTGAGTTAATATTTAACGTCACATCGGCAGTATTGGAGCCATATCATGACGAGGACATTCTTGAAAAAAGGCTTGATGTATATGGTAAAAAAACCTGTCGACGAAGGACAGTAAAACAACTAGAATATCACAATAAGAAATACAACTAGCGTGAAGAGTTAAAACTAATATCACTATTCAGACAATACAATATGAAACAGACTATAGATCGCCAACAACTGAAGGTAGATCACAGTACTAGAGGCCATGGGGACTTACAGTACTTCCGCTGCCTGAATGGTCCCTAGCTGAATTTACACCATCCCCTCAGCTGCTGGTGATTGCATGCAAGATTAGCCACAAATTAACACTACTGGACAGAGTTCATAATTCAGCCCAGGTGTCAGTGGAAGCCACGGTGGTGTAAGAGGAGGAGCAGAAGGATCAACTAGGTTACAGTTGTAAATACCATGTTGAGCAGCCAATCTCTGTATATTCAAGCCAATGGGTAATTTGCCATGTGTCCAGTCACACATGATATATTCCACACAATCACTAACCATCTTAGTGATTGGTGTTTGTTTTTGGTTGCTGGCTGATATGAACTGGCAAGATTTTGTCTCCCCTTTGTTTGTTTCATTGTTATGGCATGGATGTGGAGCTCAGATCAGATGGAATTTCTTTGACGTTGTGGAACTTGAATACCTGCAATGTCTTGATCGGACCTATTATATGGGAACACTTCCCACTCAGCCTGAAATCAGCAAAAAGGTTATCAAATGTATATATGTAGCTGATTAAGAGTAGATTTTATAGCTTACCTTGTTTACTTGATACTCAGTAGACTGGTTCTAATAAATAATTAACGCCTTACAAAGGATACATAGCAGGATGTGTTTACAATTTTCTTCAAGCTTGGATTTATATTGGGAAAGTGTAGGTCTGATAGATGTTGGTGTATTTCCTTTAATTCACTTTGACACTTTTACTACTAGAAATGACTAAACACTTCATAAACGACATTTGATATGGGGCTTTCAACAATAATAAAAACCACACGGTATTTTGGCATTGACAAACCTGGCCTCTAGACGACGTTCTAGACACTTTCAAGGTTGGCTGTACTGTGCATCGCAATGAATTAAAATCACCCAGGTGTAAAATCATCTCTGACAATAGCAACTATTCCAGCTTTACAAGAGCAACACCCATATGTGATTCGGCCGACACCAAGGTCAAGTGACAGTCGGATAGACGGATTGTTTTTCCTGAGTGAAGGCCAACACTTGGCGGATACGGTCTGGAACTGAATTGTCACCTCATGAATGGAGCCTTGCTGATATTAATTAAGTCCATGTTGCATGCTTATTGGTGATATTTGATCAGCAATCGTTAAAAAGTGATGGGTTGATGGTTGGCAGTACGGATGTGGTAACCATGGTCTCTGTTTATGACCAGTTGGAGTCAGCGATGCCGGATTTGTCCTTCACTCAGATTTTGTGTTTGATGTTAATGTTTACTTGGATGGACCTTGGAGTTTTCATAGTTGAAGAGGCCTAGTCTGGCATTGGGAATGTTCTGTATGGTTTTGCCTTTCGATATTTTAAAATGACAATATCTACTAAACAACGCACTCCTGGAATACAGCCATGTATATATTTCGAGACAGTCATAAGTTATAAACGCGATCTACAAACCAACTAACAAAAGTTCCTAATGTCAAGTCGTCTACAACCTTTCAAATAATTGATAGAGAAGGATACTTTCATTCATTAAAAAATATCACATAAAGATGAAATGATAGGTTGCCGTTCCCTCACCATTATCCAGGTACTAATTATCAGTGACACAGATTTCAAATACAAAGATAAATGTTTCTCCATATCTGGTAAGTCGAAGTGTCATAAATCCCCTTTGATAACGAATCTTAAAATGTATCCACGTCAAAAATGAAACTACAGCCTAGGGTACCACATACGCGAAAATGAAAATGCGTTGGCAAATATGACACCCTCAGGTTGATGACACTCACACATTGTTAGCTCTCAAAAAGGCACCGTAGATTAGCATGACGTTTACATGAGTTTGTATTAAAAGAAATACAGTTTAGGTTTTTAATCTAATACCAGGTATATTCACAACAGTAGTTATAGGCATGGCGTAGTCAAGTGGGCTGACCGTTCGTTTGCCATCGCTTTCCTCTTGTCTGTCCTGCCTTTGAAAAGAAGGCGGGAGATTTTCAGACGAATGTATCAGCTGAAAACTGCTTATTCGGATGTTTTATCATTTTATAAAATCCCTGGTAGCATTTTCAAAGATTTACTCTGAAATCGGGCATGACAAAATATTTGTGTGGCACTTGTCAGCTGGAGATTTGCGTTTTAAACATGTTTGGGCAGGATGGAAGGAATGGTACCACCACAGAGCAAAGAACCCCAACCCCGAACTGAAAGGTGTCCAGATGACGTCATATGACGATAATCAAAGTCATGCCCTCCTGGCATCGTTAATTCCCCATCCATGCTGCAATACCTCCTCCACCAAAGGACTCCATACTGCCTGATGCAACTTGGTGCCAGTCTCTCACGTCTCAGATGATATGCTCGAAGTCGACCATCAGCATGGATCAAACTGAAGCGACTTTCACCATATGTTTTTTTCTCATATTTTGGTATCCTCCAGCAAACCCTATTGCCAAACCCTAATCAGATTCGGTAAAGATTCTCACATGCATTGAAAAGACGCTGTTTGTCCCCAAGTTAGCAGCAGACGAATACATGTCCTGTTTCTTATCGGATATATGTGTTAACGTATACTGTGAACACTGTGAGAAATATGTAGTCGACATAACATCAACTGTCACGTCTTACATATTATCCCCTAAACCGTTTTAGGTAAATCTTCGATATATACGTTTGGGACAAGACGCCAAATGAAATATCGAAGTTTCTGGACTGTCTCGTGATAGACTGGTGACAAGGTGATATGTTGACACAGTGATGCAGTGTTGCAGTGGTGTAGTGATATAGTGATGCAGTGACTCAGTGATACAGCTATGCTGTGAATCACAGTTCCGATGATACAGTCACCTATTGACTCATGAATTGTTACCTTTGTACACCCGATTCTGTTACTCGGTACTTTCAGTTTTATTGGAGGTTAACTTTGTCCCCATGCTGTTTGGCCACAATACATCATTTAGAATCGAATTAAGTAAACGTTAATTTCACATACGCTTAGGACAAAACAACGGACGCCTCAGAGCGCCAAGTGAAAAATCCAAGTTTGTGGACTGTCTCTGGATAGACTTGTGACGACACTCGTGATTGGTTGACTAGTGACACAGCGATGCAGAGACTGTTACTGTGATGTATTGAGTCAGTGATACGATGTTAAAGTGATGCAGTGACTCAGTGTCATGATTATACAATCACATTGTCACTCATGCCATGCTACCTTTGTGCACCGATGATTTAGTTTCAGTGTTCTTGAATGTTAAAGTTTTCTCCATGAAAAAAATGCAATATTATCACTGCAAAAACATCACTTAGTGACGTAAGGCTTTATGTGTTGGAATTAGTGATTCCACGACAGGTGTAGATTGGAAACTGCGTCGACGACTGGCCTCTGTGTGACCAGTTACTGTGCATTCAGTGTTACTAAACATTTGAACACTAAACAGCTGTGTTTGCTTTACATTGTGTCACTGTTTACCAGCTCATTGTTGTCCAAGTGGGGCAGGGGTATACCTGGTACACACACACGCACCAGCCGATACGAGTGTGGTGGTATTGTAAACATGTATAAACATTTGTTTTCCTTGACAATATTTCACTGCGTTGGCTGCAAGTGACGTGTTGGCAAACTTAACATTCTATAAAACAAAACAAAACAACAACAACACCAAAAGAAAACCCAACAAAACATTTGCCTGATCCTAATTAACATGATGTAGGTAGGACTGCATTAGAAGTCACGCATTTAAGTGCTACCCTTCGAAGGCACGAGATAAAGGTCAGCTCCGTCTGTGTTACATACCTTTGAAGATACCGCAACGCAGTTACAACGATGAGAAACATCCGGACATTTCATCTTTTACTTTGGGCAAATACTGTTAACAGAGGTATGAAATGGTCGTTCCTACTTCTTTTCAAAGGAAGGGTTCAATGCCACAGACAAGACGACAAGGAAAATGTTAGCGTGGATGCGAATAGAAGCTAATTTATTGAAAGGGGATGAGATAGTGTATATTGTCAGCGTGTAATCAAAGGTCCATCTCATCTATTTTCAAGGTAAACGTGACAACAGGATATAGGCCCAGCCTCCCAACGGAAGTAAGTCTTTATTTATACAAACATGGATTTCCCTGTCAGAAAACACAGTGTCGACCATGGAAAAAAGTAACCACTGCCAATCAGATTATGTGGAGAGGTGAAGGAGGAGGTTTGTGCAGCTGAGGTTGACAGATTGGATGACACAGGATCTAACACAGATGTTTGGAAGGCTTTGATTCAGATGAGTGTAAAGGGGATGAGGTCTAAACTTTTTAAATTGACACTAAACTGATTATTATCTGCTTCCCTTGAATGTTTTTGGGATATCAGCTTTTCTATTATGTGAGAGCATTATGATAGCATAAATATATCGAGAGGTGAGTGAGTGAGTGAGTTTAATTTTACGCCGCAATCAACAATATTCCAGCTATATGGCGACGGTCTGTACATAATCGAGTATGGACCAGACAATCCAGTGACTAACAACATGAGCATCGACGACATGTGAGAACCAAGTCAGCGAGCCTGATCACCCGATCCCGTTAGTCGCCTCTTACGACAAGCATAGTCGCATTTTATGACAAGCATGGGTTGCTGAAGGCCTATTCTACCCCGGGACCTTCACAGGTCTATCTCGAGAGGTCACACCTTGGTTTCAGATCACTAATGTGATGATTTACGCCTGATATATAAAGAATACAGTAGTTAGTGATCTATATTACTTCTTGCACATACACCTTACTGAACCATTCTTCAGTTCACACTTTGTGCCCAGTTCACTGTTGAATGCAATATGTCTTGTACGTTTTACTGTTGTTAAATGTATGCACGGATTCTCTTTACGAGCATATGATAGTAAGTATATTAAAAGCACAAGTTCATATTGGGTATACAGATCTTATGACGTACATTTCGGTGTTTTCCGTTTTTTCTTGTCAGTGCAACAATCAAGTACCATTTGACTAACACAAACACCATTTCATTAGAGTTGTTCAGCTCCAGGAATCTGTTACAGAATATGAAATTCTCAATTGATGGTGTAAATGCTACTATTTGTAACTACTACGACTGTACTCTAACCAACCTCTGGATAACCCCTTGGTAATCTAACCGCAGAATTTGTCTCTATAAGATGAGAACAACGTTTGTGAGTTTGTGAAATGTAGGTAAACGTGTCATGAATAGCCTGCTATAATTTGAGATCACAAAATTAACTTATTGCAGAATTTTTCATACCTTGTGCCAACGCATTGGTCAAAAGGGTTAATCAGTAGGTTGTCATCAGCCCTGTCATTAGAACAAAGCAAAACCTTACCTTTGCTCTTTGTAACTGGTGCCCACAGCACAGACTCACTTTGTGACGAAGACTTGGTATTATCCCTGTTTTATTATGACTCGTAAATACATTACTGCTTTATTAGATTAAAAATTATATCATGTATGGAGTTAGCAGGTTGTGATCCCAAACTATGCATGCTAATATTATGTGTATTACAAGTATAGACATCGCATGAAAAGTCTACCAAATAATACATATATTAGGGTACTGGTATATCATGGTTTAGAAAGCTGCAACGTATCTACAGATGAAATGTCTTCTTTGAAGTTTTGAGTTCCTTGTATCAAATTAAATCTCTAAAACACTGTTACCTGTATTGGGATTGTTCCGCTAATCCGCAGAGATAGTTCCACGAGTTTGAAACAAGTATTTATTCCAGTTGCTAAATGTCACAGCCCGCAAAATGAACATGTGTCCAGGAAAATGACTCTTCTATGAGTTTGAGGCAGCACAGTGGATCAAATAAATACTTCAGCCGTCTCACTTTGATCTTGAAACAACCACGTCGATTCCCACTCGCAGGCAATAAACAATGGGTCAATGGACTTGATACAATTTGGCCTTGGCATGTGGTGTTATGTATCGGGATTATATGTCAATTCGACTTGTATTTCGAGAATCATATGTGTTTAAGACAAGGTGTATTTTGATATCCTCCGACTTGTATAATTCTCATATTATTTAGCAGTCACTAGGAGCAAACAATCGAAGGTAATAATCGGTTTTCATACAATATTATACTAATACTATACCTGTATCACAGAAATCGATAATACTGTCGTAACTTCTGTGAACTAAACAAACCAAATTCAGTGTTTGAGTCTTCTGAGCTTCTGTTTATGTTTGTTTACGTTGATGTAATCAGCCATATGCTGGAAAACAATTATCTTAATTTATAGGGAACGATAGTCAACAGCAGATTGAACAATTAAACATGTAACAGATTTATTTAGACACTAGATGTTTCCTAGTGGTGATGTCATTGCACATGTCGTTAAAACGCGGTAGCTTTTCTTCTACAATGATTTATCCAATCCATCATACGGTAGAACACACTGAGCGCATGTAGTTAGTGAACTGTATGCCACCAGCACTGTATGCACATAATTAGTAAATTGTGTTCAACAAGCATTGAGTGCTTGTAATTATGTCAACATGAACTGCTGGCTGAAATCTTTTAATGACATTTGAGAGGAAAAACAAACTCATGTGAGTTTTAAGAACTTTACTCATGTTTTATGGCCTGCCAGGTCAATACTAAAATCACACAGTATGGCTGAGGAAATGCTTTTCAAGCACGCACAAAATATGTGCATAAATCCTCTGCAAGCCAAATAAATTGGCACCCCATTCTTTTATTGATAAGACGAGACATCGTAATCACTCTGGCTTCTATCATAAGCCGCCAATGTTATGATCAATACGTCCCGTGGTTTTGCCCTCTTGTCTTGCAATTTTCTAATAATTGTTTGAATGAAATGTTGCTGAAGCCTGTCTATTTTCACTTCCGGCGGACGAGGTTCGTTTCGTTTAACGAGATCAGGTCATGTTAACATGCGGAGGGCCCTACAAAAATTCGGATCCGAATTAAAAGCAAATAATCAATGGATTCTCACAATGCTATCTTTGAAATTAAGAGAGGAATTCGACTCTGTCGGCTTTGTAAGAGGAGCGTGGCTTCTAATTCTGAATGCTCTCGCCAAATTGAATGTATTTGGTCGTGAACCCTTGATTCAAACAGCTCAAGCAAACAGGGATTTAGAGTACAGTGTAAATAGTGCGAAACAGATTATTTAAATCAAATAAAACATGAAACAGCCCACTCGTATTGCTAGATCAAATCAGCTTTAATTTTGTCACTTAATCACTCTTGACATTATGGGGAACTTGGGATGTTGTTTTTCAGTTGATTTGGAGTATGTATTCTGACTAAAGACCTTATAAGAGATGCATTTCTTCACGTTATATCTATTGCATTACTTTGAAGGAATACTCAGTAGCGACTATCTGCCGACTCAAATTTTAAACAGACTATAAGAGAAAGGGCTGATGATATTCAATAGTTGATCAATGGAAATCTGTGATGACACCTGTTGTAAGAACTCATAATAATACCTACTCAAAGCACGGTATTTAAGTTTGTTGTGAAAGGAAAGTCGGACGTCATAGCCGTTTATTCTTTAGCCTAATTGACGATGACGAGTATTGTGTGGAAAACACCTTGAAATATCACAAAGTCAAATCCGGTATTTGTATCAATAGATCCATTCAAACATCCGGTGGCTAACAAATTTAGAAAATTGTGGTACAAATACTTATTACAAACTCATAGAGCTGTGCTGGTTATATTTTTGCCCAAATTTACTCAAATAAGCTGTTTGGGGGATTTTTCTTGTAAGGCTCGGCAGTATTTTCAAGGTATGTAACACAGTAGGAATTCACTTTTCAATTCATCATACGCCTTCGGGTTTTACCTTCAACTGAGTGACCTGTAGTGGGGTCCTGCCTGTATGTTGTTATATTTTATAAATGGGATGGGGTAAATGTTTTGTATGAGATGTTGAATATGCTTACTTGCAAGACAATATTAGTATGTTTGAAGTGGTTATCCTGTCAGACAAAATGCGTTAATCGCCTGTTTCACATTGGCCAGACATTGGTGTCTTTACAACTTTCATTGGTGAGTGAGTGAGTTAATATTTAACGTCACATCGGCAATATCTCAGCCATATCGTGAGCCATTCAACATTTAAATGAAATATATAGATGTGGTAAAATCTGTCAACGAAGGACAGTAAAGCAACTAGAATGTCACAATTTGAATTAAAACTAGCATGGAAAGTTAAAACTAATATCACTATTTAGACAATACAATATAAAAACATTCTATAGATCGTCAACAACAGAAGGTAGATCACCACAGTAGGGACCATGGGGACTTACAGTACCTCTGCTACCTGCATGTACCCCAGTTGGATTACGTTTATTGGTGACTCTAGTTGACAACAGTCTCACACTACCCCAGGAACATATTGCAATTTTCCGTTCCAGGTAACCTAGTTACTGTTTTATGCTGTGGATTTTCATGGCCGACACTGTCTTTTCTCCCAGTGGATTCCATGTTTGTATTGCTAAATTGAGTGAGTGAGTTTAGTTTTACGCCGCACTCAGCAATATTCCAGCTATATGGCGGCGGTCTGTAAATAATCGAGTCGGGACCAGACAATCCAGTGGTCAACAACATGAGCATCGATCTGTTCAAATGGGAACCGATGACATGTGCCAACCAAGTCAGCGAGCCTGACCACCCGATCCCGTTAGTCGCCTCTTACGACAAGCATTTGTGGCAAGCATGGGTTGCTGAAGGCCTATTCTACCCCGGGACCTCCACGTGTCGTATTCGTAAATACTTTTCTCAATGAAAGTCTGGGCCTAATCCCTGTTGTCCAGCTGAAAGGACCTGGCAATAAAAAGGTTCTCATCACTCTTCAATAAATTGGCTTATATATTCATCGACACTATTCTTTTCAGTCGGTTTTCCTCTTGGCTGACTTACGCACTGAGCACTATCTATAAAAAGAAGAGGACAGTTGTGAAGGTAAGGGATTTGCAAGTCGCGAGGTCGCACTGATACGATGTGATATGCTGAAACAGAATGCTAGGTTCTAATCTTCATGGCACAGATAAGGAAGGAAATGAACCGCCACAGAACAAAGCACTCCATGCAGGTTATCGCAGTATTCGCAAAGTCATATGATAAGAAAAGATGTTGTTTGTCCCCAAGTCTGTATGAAATACATGTGTGTCTTAAACGTAAGCGAACAGTTGTGAACAGTGCGAGAAGTATGTATATGACATGACATCAACTGACAAGCATTTGTGACACTTTACATGTTACTCTTTATGGGCTTCTTTAAGAAAGTTACACACTTAATGAAAAATCCGCCTGCTGTACATTTGTATTTTCAGCGGCTCCTGTAAGGAACACCTAACTCTTAGTAAGCAGAAAGTTTTTCGATCGAGAGTAATTCTTGCCAAATTCCTCCAAGCCTACATACATGTAATACGATCACTGCTCAGAGCTATATGTGTATCATTACGATAGGCCCGGTGTGTCTTACAAACGAGCTGAGAGCTGTACATAGATATTTTATCCTTTTTCCCATTGGCCACTATACGCCGTTCAGAATCGTTTTAGACAAATATTACTTTTAGTCTTCAATACATATGCTTGGAACAAAATGCAAGACACCTTACAGCTCGAAATAAAGAAACTTGAAGTTTCTGTGCTGTCTTTGGATAGCCTAGTGACACCCTGAGTTAGTGACAAGGTGGCACAGTGACACACAGATACGATGATACAGTGATGCAGCAAGGCAGGCATACGATGATACAGTGACACACAGATACGATAATACAGTAATGCAGGAACACACAGATGCAATGATAAAGTAATGCAGTGACTCAGTGTTATAATGATGCAGTGACATAGTGTACAGTGATGTAGTGACTCATTGATACAATGATACAGTAACACAATGACTTAGTGTTAATGATGCAGCAACGTACTGACAGTGTCATGATGACGATTATGATCATATAGTGACACAGTTCAATGAGGCATTTGATTTGTCATATAAAAGTAACTTTCCCCGTCAAGAAAAACTATAAAAAATACACTCATGATCAGGGTGTACATTTAATGACTGCTGGACCGATTTGACTTCAATGCGATGATTCCATGACAACGACCTGATTGCGTACAACATAAAGGAGTAGCGCATGCAATTTTATCATCATCGGAAAAGGTTATATGAAGTGCCAAGCTGAAGACAAAAATACGGTTTAATATTCATGTGCACCATCAGTCGTTTTTCACTCCGTTTAAATGATTGAATCCATGGTCATAATCATTGTAGAATATGGCCTCCAATGCGTGTTTAAAATAAAAAAGTTCGCTAACTGACAGACAGATAAAACATTATGCTGAAATGTACACTCTTCAAAATAAAACCCAACCAACCAACCAACCAAAAAAAAAAAAGAAATAAAAAAACCCAAACCAACACAGAATAACAAAATATACAATACAAAATCAAAACAAAACAACACACCCTCCCGCCCCCCCCCCCCCACCCCACCCCCCACCCCACAAACAAAAAATGCAAAATGAAATTAAAAAATGATACATTCATTTTTGTGCACATATGTAAACTCAAACATTTTGTTTAGAGTTGCACATTGTTTCTGGAATGTTTTATAAGACCATGCTTGCCCAAACGCAGCCAAAAAATGATTTTGAACGATTTTATCAATCAGGATTGTCATGATGTGCGTGGATGACATGCAACACGAATATCATGCACAATGATTGTTTCTCACGTGCAAAGCATAAGTACAGAATGTGACTATAAAAGACCCAAATGAATCTCACAATTTCATTCACGATCTTTGCAAGTACTGTACACGAAAATGGGACGTCTCAACCCTGCCGATCGAAATAAGGCAATTGGACGTTTGCAAGCTGGCGAATCAAAGAGTGAGGTGGCAAGGATCTTCAACGTTCATCCCAGCACAATAGCTCGATTGAGATGGGTAGTGGGAGTGTTATGGTGTGGGGAGATCTCATACATCCACAGATCGGAACTTGCAGCACGTGCCACCATGGACTACCTGGGATAGTGAACACCCTTGGGATGAGATGGATAGACGGGTACGTCGACGTAATCCACCACAGAATCTTCCACATGCCGCAGGAGGAATGGAAAAGGATTCCCCAAGAAAACATACAACGACTGATTCGACCTGTATCCAGGAGGTGTCGGGCAGTGGTAGCAGCTGGAGGCGGCCATACGAGGTACTGACTTCAACACCACCTGGTGGACAGCAGTAGTGACTGTAATGACTGCTATTCTCATGACATATGGACAAGATAGCAATGCATTGCCCCACAATATTTCATTCATGTATCTTTGTTTTCCGCTGATCTACACTTACTTGAATAACACTAAATTTTCATGGATATTTGGATTTTACGTTTCCTTTTTTTAAAGAGTGTACATATAGACATGTAGAGAACTGTCAAAACGGTGGATGTGACTTATTATTTTTAGTGGTAGGAGTAGTAGTATGCACACACACATGCATACATACACACATAGGAATGATAGGAAAGAAAGCAGTTCACGAGGCATACTGCGTATTGCTGGATTTACTGGGACTTGGAATGTTCACATTGAATGTGAAATTACAGTTTCAAATATCCTCATGACATTTTGCAAACCTGGGGAAACGTACACGTCACGTATTTGTTTCCAAGTATGACATGTCGCTCCGATTTCAAAGAAATTATTCCATACTGTTTGAACCCAAACAGTTTGAATATGCACTTTGGGGAGAGGATGGAGAAGGAGTGGGTTTATATGCATACTTCAATTTGAAAATGTGTTTTGAAACGCTTTTTCCACGTAAAACCGAGAATTAGAATCTTGTTCTTAAGTAATATCTGTTACCTCGATTAGTTGTCGGAATTTTCATATTAGCTCTCGCTTAAAAACTACAATAACAGCTATCAAAACTACGATGGAACTATCCTCAGTTTTAAAATATGGCACATATAAATCCTTAATAGTGCATATTACTTTATGTTTAAACTGAAAAGAAACGATCTTCACATATTCATGACGCGTCATTCAGCATTTACACCGCCCACTTTTATAACCTCTACTCTCTGCCCAATTTGATTATTTGTAATTCTTTTTCATGTAAATGTGGGATCAGATCAGGGGACACGCGATACTACCAGATGTTGTCGGTAATGGTCATGTAACAAGCCCTTGTTCACCATTACAAACGCACATTATCATCTTAATGCTTGCGTATGCTTCCGGGATTCCCTCAAAGGTAATTCATTTCAAGACCTATCAATCAGAAGTAAGCCCGAGTGACACTGAATCATAATCTATATCATCGTACAAGCCGGACCTTGCACGATGTTTCCGTTCCACATGAATTATGCAATGGTATGTTTCACTGATATGTCTAGACTTTCGTTGGAGAGACGGGACATAATCACCACAACGTGAACCGACAGGCCGACTCGAGTGTAGGTTAAAATAATATGCCGATTCGGGTTTCACCCTCCTGAACTCAACTGGTCAATTTGGTTTCTGTGCAGGTTGTGTGTCAGGTTTAAGTAAACCTTTACCGATTGACAGGTGCTACACCCACGGTCGGTTTCTGCGCAGGTCTTTAATCCTTGGCGTACTGTAATATCTCTATAAACTATTGCCTTTGGATGCTGTTGGCTAACCACGGCCTTTTCCCTGCCGTATATTTTCAACAATCATGGTCTCTTGTTATTCCATAAAATTGTAAAATAATTTGACATAATGTTCTGCCACCAAGTCGCTCTCGTTGGTACAAAAGCACAAAAAACAACACATCTTGGCCTACGTAATATCTCAACAAGCAACGCTATTTGTTCACAACGTTTCCTTCTCCCTTCGTGATGATCCTTCAGAACATCCTCTTGTCCAATTATAATGTTCTTCACAATATTCCAATGCTCTGTTGTTATTTTTCTTCACAACATACCCTTGACCAATCGGTACGTTCCTTCACAACATCCCCTTGTTCAATCACTATGTTCCTTTACAACATTCCCCTGTCCTATCGTGATGTTCCTTTACAACATTCCCCTGTCCTATTGTTGTGTCTTTAATACATTACCTTGTTCTATTATGTTCCTTCACAACGTTTCCTTGACGTTAACTTGTTTACCGTCGGTACAACATTTTCCGTGTTTCCTTTGAAACTGAGGTAAATCCTTTCTGATAATCTGCGATTATCTTGGCAGCTTCGCCCCTGCTTACTGGTATTTCTTCTTAGGTCATCATTCTGCGTTTGTGTCGAATCTAAGTAAACACGAAGTATTTATGTGCCTTCAGCTGCGACACAACGGTATTCGACTGTCGTCTGATTGACAGGGAAAGGCTATCTGAAAAGAGTTTACGATGTGAGGTAAACGTGCCATTATCGGAAGAAATCCAATTCTGTTGACGGCATTTGTCGCGAACTAGTGCCTACATTTGACCAGTAACATATTGTTCTTTATCTGTTGCCATTCAGTGGAGTAATGTTCTCCTGAAACTAATTGTCTTCTCTGTGATTAGACACTGATTGGTCGAAAAAGTTAAGTCCCTCTGTAAAAGGAGTTGCGCGATAATTGATTTTAGATGTCCCTGCAACGTCTAGACTTACGTTGCCAATAAATGAAAGTTTTCCTACTTTGTTTGAAACTTACTTAGTTTTACTCTTAGTTTATTGCTCGTTGTTTCTTTGCCTTTCTGTTTGTTGGTTTCAGGCAAAGCTACTTCAGGAAACCCCGACACAGTGGTATGCAATCTTATTCAGAATCCATAAAATGTAGTTACAGTGGTTCATCAACATGTATATTTAGAACGTTATAATTTGTTTAACATTTGGGTACAGTCCAAATGCGTGGTCTTAAAGTTGAAGGGACCCACCTACTTCGAGCGAACCGAGGTTCAAACTTATGACAGTAATATATGGGGACCACCCTGTTGTGTATTACCATAGTCTTAAGACGTCCATGTGTCATCAATGTGACAATTTCAGCCCAACCTCGCATTGTGTAAAACGACTATGAATGTTCTAACGACAAACTGGAGCTATTATAAGTGAGTGAGTGAGTGAGTTTGGTTTAACGCCGCTTTTAGCAATATTCCAGCGATATCACGGCGGGGGACACAAGAAAATGGGCTTCACACATTGTACCCATATGGGGAATCGAACCCGGGTTTTCGGCGTAACGAGCGAACGCTTTAACCATTAGGCTACCCCACCGTCCCGGAGCTATTATAAGATGTTAGTGGGCTAGATAAATGACTCTACTATCAAAGAGAGCGTACTTTATTACCCGTTGTGCTGTATCATGCTGATTATATTACGGGCACATCACTGATCACAGACGGCAAGTAGGTACTTGGTGGGATTAGGGTTAAGACGGAGTATATGACGGGAGTCTGTCTGATGACTGAATGATATTCGCTCCAATGTTTAATGAGTTCCTTTGTGTATGGATGATTATTTTATGCCATCCGATTTTTTTTCATATCTCAAGCCTCAACCAGAAACAAAACTGGAGGGCAATGAAATAATACAGTTAAATACATGTAGGGAAAGAACATTTATTCCACGAAATCTTGAAATGTGGGTCACTTGACTTTAGTCTTAAAGAGTACGAGGGTATATTTTTCTTCATGACATCAGAGTATAAATTTCCCCAGCGAAAAATTGAGATAAAAACCCGTTTTACTGATCGTTCACACATAAAATATACTGACAACATTAGTGGATGTTCACTACAGAGAAGGTGGAAACAGAAAATGGGAAGAGATATCTTCAGACTATACCTAGATGAATGAGCAGGCTTACACCAGCAGGAATGGGCTTCATACACTGTACACATGAGCGGAATCGAACCCAGACTTTAAGTAAAGAGGACCAGTTGGCCTATAATTTCAAAAAGAAATATAGTAAATTCAGTGTGTTCTTAATGAACATAATTGACAATTTCGTTATACGTAGTAAAAGTATCCTCATGATGTACAATCACACTATTCAGATATCAGATTATACAATACGATGTAGATTCATCACTCACGAAAATAATTATCAAATGATTCATTCCCTAAACCACTTAAGTCACAAAAATTGCCAACGCAACAACATCACAAGACAAATTTTAAATACTTATAGAGATCCCAATGTGTTCACGCTGCTGCGACAACGGAAGTCCTCTGGAAGGCCACATCTCCTCCATGGTCCTAATGACGTCGTTAGTGATAAGCAGCTCATTAAGCAGGTCTGGGGCCAAGAAAAAGCTCTGGGTTACCTTGCACGATCCTCTTATGCTCTTCAGTGTATTTGGAAAGTGACAGAAAAATCCGAAAATGTCCTACATCTGACAAGGAAATTATCCTGAAATATCCAAATAAATCATTGATAAAAGACTGTGGTTCCAAAAGAGAATTCCGTTGACAGACCAGTGTCTTTTATCTTGGCTGTTTGTCTGTATCGTGTCAACGGTTCCGTTGATCAGCTGGGAGGATCAAGGTGAAGATGGGATTAATTTCATGAATTATGCAGCACAGTTAAGCATGTCTTTCAGATTTCAGCTTTCATTACGTTCATACTCTGTTATCTTATAATAGGACTTTCTGAGCATCACTCCCCGATGTTTGGACTGTGATAGATTTTAAGAGCTATTATTTGTTATCTCAGCATATATGCCCGTGGGTTTGAAGTGACATCGAGGGTAAGACTTGTGATATAATACGTGTATGAAACGTATCCGATAGTCTTTTTTAAAGCGTATCTTTCTTGTGCAATTTCTTTAGTGGTCAAGTCGACACAACTCGGGTGTTACGAGTTGCCTCCCACACAGGAAAGATTGTTATTTCAGATTCGCTACGAATGTCTCTGGTTTTTACAAATAGTGACATGACCATGAGCTAAATGTACATGTTTTAACACGTTCCTAGAACTGAACCACTTTGGAGAGATGGTGTTTGGATCGGAAAGAGTTGTGATCGGATTATAGGTGCACTGCAAGAGAAAAATCAGCAATTTGAACTTAAGAGCCTTTCAATAAAGCTTTAACAATAAATAACCAATAATATAAATCGCATAGCTTTAGCTATATATGAGTCATAAATCAACACACGTGTGGCACGAAACCAGAGTGTAACTTCTCCAGGCACTTACAACAATACAATGCCAACAACGTATGTTGAAACACTCTCCTCCTCTAATACACACACTCACCCTCTTATTACTGACGACGACCACAAGAGGAACAAAGCCAGGCAGTTGTTTTCCTGAAGGTAATGCTGCAGTAGATGCATTTGACTGCGTTCTATAAGAAACGATCACGCACGGTAACGATTATTTTGCGGACATAATGTGTCGGTTTTGGGTAGGGAAATATAGAATTGTCGTCCGTAGAAGGTGCCGGGTACGTTTCTGTATCTTGACCTTGTTTTAGGTAAATTACTGTATACAGAAAGGTACCCCAGGTACATATCTGTAGTACGTCAGCCAGCAACGATCCCTTCAGAAATATTTTTGCACCTCTTAATTTTATTGATGGCAAATCGGCACTGCTTCTATATCTGGTGCCATGTTAAGACTCGATGTCAGTGAAATCGACACTTGGTGTCTGCGTGATGGTGAATGATGACTTGCAGTCAGTGTGATGGCAAATTGACACTTTGTCTATTCGTGACAGTAAATGAAGACTTGCACTGAATGCGATGGTACAGGGACACCTGGTGTCGTCGTGGTGGTAAATGAAGTTGTGCAGTCAGTGTAATGGCCAATCAACACATGGTGCCTTTGTGTGTGATGGTAAATGAAGACTTGTGGTCTCAAATCAACACTTGGTGTCAGTGTGATTGCAATTCGACACTAGATGTCTTTGTGATGGTAAATGAGGACTCAGCGTCAGTGTGATTGCAAATCAACACATATGCCCCAGGGTGCTTAAAACCAAGCTTCAAGTTTCAATACATCACACCAGAGCAGCCTGACGTTAAACTTTCAAATCCATAGTTACCACAACTGTCAGTTTTGTCATTACAAATCCAGTCTGATTTCACAGTAATTCTTTGAAGATGTTGCAAATGAAACGTATCCGAAAAAGACAACTTTGAACTATTACGTTAGTCTAAAAATCTCCCGTGTTTCTTCTTTTCGAATATAGTGCTTGATGCTTAAGACAGATAAGAGGAAAACTGATGCAAAATGTGAGCTCCAATGTATATATAAGCCAATTTATTGAAGTGTGGTGAGAACCTTTTTCATTGTCAGCTTCTTATCAAAGGTCCTGCTCATCAATTTTCAAGATAAACCTGACATCAGGAAATACACCCAGCCTTCCCTCTGATAAAGTCTTCATTAATGCAAACATGGAATCCATTGGGAGAAAAGATCACAAAGACCTCCGGTATAAAACAGTGATCATTAATAATCAGGTTATGTGGAGAAGTTTTGTGCAGCTGAGGTCGTCTCGCTGGCCGACACAGGGACTGTGACTGATGTTCAGAGGGAAATATAATGAGGAACTTAGAGTTGATTAATTACGTAATGATTGAGATGGGAGTGATGGAGTAACAGTGCTGAGGTCGTATTGGTGAAAACTTCAATAAACTGATTGTAACACCTTCATGGTGTCCTAATATTTTACACGATGACACCATTGAAGTGTTTATGACCTTTTGACATCTGTCTACTGTCATCTGGTTTTGGGTCTTGATAGAAAACTGTAAACATTGGAAAATGTCTGGGGGTTTTTCAAAACGTATCTCATGGATGTCAATATGTATATCTATAGGTTGCATTGTGATTTCGGGTCAGTCGCATATTGATTTATAACTCATATATATCATAACTAATAATCCTTAAATGACCTTTATACTGAAAGTTAAAACTCAGTGTTGATTACCACTTGTTTTCCTATTCTAACTGTCCTCGAATACAACTGTGCTCGGATTCCGTACATAGACGTGGCAAATTATAATAAGCAGTACATGATAGTGGGTACATGTTTTCAAATCTTTATTATTGTGCATTACACCTTCAATCTGATAACAATAGTTTCAGTCCAAACACCATCTCTTTCAAGTTGTTCGCGAACGTGTCACTGAACAGGCACTGCTCAGTTCATGGATTAGCCCACTGTTTGTAACAATCTTCGCAAAGAGAATAACAAACAAAACTTGTCGAGGTCGTTGGTTGCAGATAGGTCACAGCTGCGTCGATCGTCAGTCTTAAAATGTATACAATAAACTAATTCAAACCTTGGAAGGAGAAAATGCAAGTTGTTCCACAGCTCTTTTCAGATATGTTCATTTTATACCAGTAACGGTCGTAAAGATAATAGTGTCTGGCCAGTGTAACACAGGTGATTCACGCATGTTGTCTAAGAAAATAGCACCTTCAAAGATTGCCCCGCAGTCAATGGCGTTACATCCATTGTTCCAATCTTTCAAATGGAAATGGGAAACAACTGATTATTAGATCTACAGCGTTTTGAGCCATGTGTGGTAGTAAACTTAAAAATAAGATTTCACAGTGTAACTTCTTGTTGAACATGCCCTTTAAGTGTCAAGTAAGCAAACTGAACATCCCAAAGAAGACATTTGCTTCATTCTGTGTAACGAGATAATAAGACCTAAACCCCGACGCCGCATGATAAATCGAAAGGTTAACTCCTACTGTTTTACATATCTTCAAGGAGAAAAGTCCGAGAAAGCTGTTTGTGTAACTTTGGGCAAATCCATTCTCTTAATCAGCACAGATAGTTCCACAAGTTTGTAATAAGTATTTATCACAATTCTTAAACTTGTTAGCCACAGAATACTTTCGTCAAACTGACTCTTGAATCTGTTTTTGGCGTCACCGTGAATCCCATTACAGCTTCAACTCTCACATGTTGATCCCCAAATAAACCTTATAAATTCATTTGCGTATATGGACTTTATACACATGTGTTTCTTTGGCCAGTGTGACCAAGCAACAGACAGGCTGTATGTTAGGACAATGTAGTTTTTAATTAGGTGTCTTTTCGTGTTGTAAATACACGTTTTGGAACACAGATGTTGAAAACCAGGGGCCCATTTCACAAAACTCTCGTAAGCCTAAGTTATCGTAACTTTTCTCGTAGCATTTGTATCTGGCCTACTGTAACATAGGAGGTGCAAATGCTACGAGAAAAGTTACGAGATCTTAGGTTTACGAGAGTTTTGTGAAACGGGGCCCTGCGCAGTTACATTGCCTTTGAGGCGCTACACATCCCGATGCACTCAGCGTCATATCAATGGAAATGCTTTTCAGTTGACATGTTCCGATTTGGGGCGGTAGGTTGTGATATATTATTTGCCTTTCAAAACGTTAGGCGTGCAGTGTATACTTCATAGTGCTGTGACCCCGTTTGGAATCCTGAAGAATTTCTTGTGACACAGTCAAACGTATCATGAAGATAAAATGTACTAGAGTATAGCATTCTGAAGGTCAATAAACGATCACTAATGGATTTATAGACTACGCTTTGACAACGTAATATATCTCTAGAGAGAAGTGATCTAAAACCGCATGACTGTTTCTTGTGGTGATGTTTTAAGTTTCTCTACACCATACCTGTGATCGTCAGTTCAGCTAAAGAATAGACCTCCGGCTTTCTCAACCATATCGAACTTAAATACCGTCATTTGGGTCAGCAATGGTATCGCTTCTTACTGAACCTGGAATTTGTTTACGCAAATGAGCAACTCCAGATGCTACCATCAGATGCTGACGCCGTCGGTTCCAAATGCATTCCCGTGCTTCAAATACTCAATAACACCCGGAAATTGGCCAACACATGATGTTTATCTCCTAATTCATACTCCTGAACAACTGAAAAACAACATCCCAGGTCCCCCATCATGTCAAGAATGATCATGTTAAGTGACAATATCAAAGTTGATTTGATCTTGCAATACGAGTGGGTTGTTCCATGTTTTATCTGATTCAAATAATGTGTTTCGCACTATTTGCACGGTACTTTAATTTCGTTTTTGCATAAGGTGTTTCCGTCTAGATACCTTCAATATTGTTAGAAAAATAGGAATTAGAAACCACATTCCACTTATAAAACCAACAAAAACGAATTTCGTCTTTAATTTCACAGATAACATTGTGAAAATCCATTGATTGTTTGCTTTCAATTTGAAACGGTTTTTTTGAAGGACCATCCACATGTTAACAAGATCTGATCTCGGGGAAAGGAAACGAACCTCGACGTAAAAATAGACAAACTTCACGGACATTAATTGGGCTTTCAGTTATACAATTATTTGAAAATTAAAAGACAGGCAAAACTATGAAACGCACTGATCAGAACATTGGAGACTTATGTTAGAGGCCATTACGATGTCATGTGTTATCAACAAAAGCATGGGATGTCAATTTATTGGTTTGCGGAGGATTTATGCACATACGTTTTGTATACCTGTACAGCTTTAATACCTCTGGCGTGCTACGCCATTTTAGCATTGAACTGGCAGTTCATAAAACATTAATAAAGTTCTTAAAGTTTGCATGTGTTTGCATTCATGTTTACATAATTTCACAAAAATATACATTGTTCTTGTTGGAAAACAATTTATTAACACAACATTTTGAATTATTGTTCGTTTACAGTAATTGATTACCATGATAACGATTAATGTAATAAAACTGATTATTACATTCGAGGTTTTGCTTATCGTGGGTGATAAAATTAGGAGTCGACGATCTGTCCTATACTTACTTGGGGATCTCATAGTCCACCTTGTCTGATAAACAAATGAGTCCAACCCGTTAGTAATCCCCGATACCTAAAACCATACCCAAAGCCTGATTTAATTTGTATAACCTTAGTTTCCTTCCTCACAGCGACTGCTAAATATTAAAAGTATTCTACAAGCCAGAAGATCTCATAACACATTTTGTCTTATACTCATATATGATTCTTAAAATACCATTTGAAGTCCACTTGACTAATATTCCTGATACCTACCACCACATGTCAAGGCCAAGTCGCATCAAGACCATGACACCAAAATGAGTGTTTATTGCCAGCGAGTGGGAGTCAATGTGGTTATTGGAAGATCAAAGTGAGAGGGTTGAAGTACTTACTTGACTGACGGTACTGCCATCCATTCAAACTTATTCTGGACACTTGTTCAGCTTGCAGGATTTGACATTAAGCAACTGAGATAAATATTATAAGGGTAACGCTCGGTCTTTTCAACTGTACCCCTTCGTCGGGCGGTTAATGAAAGACCTCGGGCTTCTGCAAATGATAATGCCCTGACAAATAGCGTTACCGTTATTATAGCTAAAAGTAAAAGAATTTTTAATAAAATCGGAATAAATTCTTTACGGCGGCATCGGTTTAGAAGCATTTACTGCCAACAACAAAACGACGGAGGTCACTGACACACATTTTACAAACATAGACACGTAATAGAACAACACAGATGACGTCACTATTGAGAGTGACGACCTTGACCTCTGCTCATACTACGAGCCGCCATTGTTTTCAGTGATCAACAACGTTAAGACTTCAAGTCGATATTTTCATTGCTGTATGTTGTCATTTGTAGTACAATTGTTATGGTTGGCACAGGCAGGAAAGTGCATAATGGCACAGGCACATGCCAGATATATGGTCAATAATGAACCCAAGTTCAAACGAACCGTAGGAGATGAACTTCAACAGTTGAGCTACTTATGACGTCACCTAACAACGGGCTTGATAATGGCCCGTCGTTAAGCATTTTGCGGGCATTATCAAGTTACAGTGGACCGCTCATTTCTGATAACGTGCGGTCGTTTTAACGATAATTCTATCCATTTTAGCTATAATTATTGCCAGTTCGAAATTCGAAAGCTATTTGTATACGTTTAATACAAAGTAAGCAGGCATGATTGGGCAGCACGATCTGCTAAAATGTGTATGACATCTGTTTTTATCCTGAAAAATAATCATGTACGAATGATAATGAAAAAGTCATAACACAAGTGTTTGTCGTAAAGTGAGTTTGTCTTGTTACACCGTTGAAACCAGTTACAAACAGCAAAGGTAAGTTTTTGCTTTCTTCTAAGGACAAGGCTGATGTCATTCCACTGATTTACCCCTTTTGACCAGTGTGTTTGAAAGTCGAAAATATGAAAGAATCTGCAATAATTTTATTTTGTGATCCCAACTGATAGCAAGCTATTCGAGACATTATGTCCATATTCATAAACTCACAAAGGTCGTTCTCATAGCATAGAGAATATTCTGTGGTTAGATTACCAATATTCCAGCCATATGGCGGCGGTCTGTAAATAGTCGAGTCTGGACCAGCCATCCAGTGACCAACAACTTGAGCATCGATCTGCGTAATTGGGAACCGATGACATGTGTCAACCAAGTCAGCGAGCCCGACCACCCGATCCCATTAGTCGCCTCTTACGACAAGCATGGGTTGCTGAATTCCTATTCTACCCCGGGACGTTCACGGGTCAGATTACAAAGAGGATGGTTACAGGACAGTCTTGTAGTTACAAACAGTAGCAATTAAGCCATCAAGAGAAGTTCATATTCTGTAACGCATTACAGGAACTGAACATCTTGGATGAGATTGTATTTGTGTTTGTCAGATGGTACTCGGTAATTGTATGGACAAAGCAAAACGAAAACGAAAACGTCTTCCCTCATCAGATCTGAAAGCCTATTGGTTCTTTTAATGGTCGCTGTCTTCAACTACTTTATTCTGCTTCAACCACCCAGCGGTGGTAGAAGAGTACAAAATATCGGACTGCACTGAAAATGACACGATGGGACATAGTTAGTGTTTAAGGTGTGATAGTGTACAATTAATAAACATCGACAACTTTTTTCAATTCTGCTGTTTTGTTTATACACATTAGTTGCTTGTGCTTGAAGGTAGCCAGATTTTTAACCATTTGAGGTATCTTGAAGGAATATGTTTAGTCTGATATCGTTTATGTAACTACATCGCAGTAAATAATGAAGTTCATCGGATATTGCTGGCGAGTCGCATAACATGTTCTATGTTCTTTTGTTATACCGCCCAAGCGGTCTCAAAGGGCAGAGAGTGGTTAGTTGTTCTGAATTTCAGAATTGGCATATAAACATTGGTTGGAAGTAAAAAGTAACGTTCAAATGTTAGAGAGTCTTTTATAGTCCTATAATAAAGAGTCTTGGAGCTGTTATTCATTAAAGACAACCAGCTCTGAGTAAACTGGTCTTTTTAAACTAGTTCTACCTTTAAGGCCACCCATTCAGGTTTCTGGGTTTCTGAAAATATTACTAAGACCAAACTGATTTAACGTATATTCGACAAAATGTAACCACCTATCTTGATAGCCATAGTGATGTTTTGTAGTGTAACAAAGTTGTGTAAAGTGTGAGATAGTTTAAGACTGAATATTTTAGGCACTGCAAGGGTGTGCCAATATTTAATCAATCTCTTTACCATCGTAATCCTCAGAGGATACATCCCGTGTTTCCATAGACCATGTTGGGGTAGATGCTTTAAGATTACAGATGATTTTCAGGAACTTCAGATGAACGTTTTCGATAATTTCCAATCATTCATATCCCCCGATTTCACACCCATAGCAGAGAATGAGAACAACCATTACATCCAAAGCCCGGTTTAATCAGACTATAGGAAGATTGATATTTCTGGCCTTTCCTAAGAGACGAAACATAGCTTTAGTTCCTGAGTGCACTAAGGTTTTGACAGCGTGTATCAATCTACCGGATCGATGTAGTCTTAAACCTAGATACATATAAAAGTCAACAATCTCGAGTACATGTATTCCGACATAGAACATAGGTTTACTTTTAGAAGGTTCTCCACCACCAAATATGACGATTTTAGTTTTGGTTATATTAACATTAAGTTTCCACTGCACACAATACGTATGGAACGGTTTTAGTAATCTCTGGAGTCCATTTGGGCGAGTGAGTGAATTAATATTTAACGTCACATCGGCAATATCTCTGCCATATCGTGACGAGAACATTTAACATTTCAATGAAATATATGCATGTGGTAAACTCTGTCAACGAAGGACAGTAAAACAACTAGGATATCACAATTTGAATTAAAACTAGCATGGAAAGTTAAAACTAATATCACTATTTAGACAATACAATATAAAAACAGACCATAGGACTTAGATTAACAAGTACTGCGTCATCTGCGTATAAGAGAATATAAAGGTGTAAAACGGCATTCACATCTAGACTCGCGATGTAGACACCATCACAATTATCATTAGAAATGTATACCTCAAGATCATTTAGGAACTGTAAAAACAATAGTGGTGATAGGTTTTCACTTTGTCTTACACCACACTCACTCGGGAAGTAGTCTGAATAATTGTTATTTGCATATACGCATGATTTCATGCTTTTGTATTAGGTCGAAAGACCGCCCATGTATACCTTGCTTCAGTATTTTATGCCACAAACCGACTCTCCAAACATTATCAAACGCTTTAGAGAAGTCAATGAATGCATAAAATAACTTGTTTTCGTTTAAGAAAATTCATCAGTATGCTTAGGACAAAGATATTATCGACTGTGGAAAACCCTTTGCGGAAACCAGCCTTACTTACAATAGCATTGCCGTCTAAACATTTAGTCATCCTGGTGTTTAGTACAGAAGTAAATAGTTTTCCTAAACAGCTCAAGGTGGTAAAAGGTCTATACGATGAGGGGTGATCTTCTTTCCCTTTATTGTTGTATACAGGTTGATTATTCCCGCTAGCCAAGTTTCTGGCATTGTTCTAGTTTTTAACACAAGACTGAATAAAGTCACACACAAAGGCCCAATCATATCCAAAGAGTCAGTTAGGTAGTCATTTTATATAAAATCCACACCTGATACCTTATTTCTTTAAAGAGTTTTCACAGCATGTCTTAATTCAGTAATGTAATATCATCTTTGAGTATAGAAGCGTCATATGTTTCAAAAACGATATTATCATCAATCACAACATCATCTTGTGTACACTGGTTAATATCTCTGAAGTGTTTCAAGAAATCCTCCAGGTCTGGACCAGATGATTATGACTTCTATCAGCAGGTTTCAAAGTTTCCAATATTGTTTGACTGAAAATTGTGCTTTATATCGCAACATGCTACTAGCCTGTCATATATTGGTGAAGAGAATCCATGCATATATTTACTGAGGGAGAGTTAACAACTGGAAAAAATGCAAACCCGAAATGGAGTATTCAATTGTAAATGGAGCAAATCGTTTTATTTACAAACGTTTCAGTACGATTTATGTACAGGTATATTATGTACCTCGAAATTAACACGAGTGGTATCAAACCAAAGTAGAACCTCCAGAGATGTTTACAATAATATCATGTTCAGAAAAGTATGACTGAATGAACCTAAAGCCAAGCTTTAAAAAGAAACAGGTCATTAGCAGTTTCACGGTGTCAGCTTGTACAAATCTGATGACACACTGAAACTATTTATAACTTGTTGGCATTAATGTAATGCCCATGTTACACTTCATCACTCCCATCTGAATCCTAGCCTTCTGAGCACCTGCTGCAGATCATCCAATCTGTCAACCTCAGCTGCACAAATCCCCTTCTTCACCTCTCCACATAATTAGATTGTCAGTGGTTACTGTTTTTGCATGGTGGACACTATTTTTTCTGCCAGTGGAATCCATGTTTATATAATTGAAGACTTACTTCCGGTGGAAGGCTGGGCCTATATCCTGTTGTCAAGTTTATCTTAGAAACTGATGAGGTGGACGATTAAGCAAGAAGCTGACAAAAAACTCTTTCTTTTCTCCCTTCAATATATTAGCTTCTATTTGCATCCAAGCTAACATTTTCCTTTAGTTGACCTCTTGTCTGCCTAAAGCATCGAACACTTCCTTTGAAAAGGAGTAGGAGTGAACTTTTCTCATGTTATTAAAGGAAGACATGTTCGAATGTTTCTCGTCGTTGTAAATGCATTGCAATTTCTACAAAGATATGCTACGTAACACAGAAGTAGTTGCATTTAATTTATCAGGGTTGTTTTTACCAGTATTAGTTTTGAGTTGGTTCATTCCGTTAGATAGATTAGTTCGAATTGAAAATCGATATTGGTAGGGAGGTAATCGTTGAGGGTGCTGTCGTCTCAGACATAATGCGTTTACTGTCTGTGTTACATTGGCCAGACACGACTATCTGTACGACGTTTATTGGTATAAAGTGACCCTACCTGCAAGCATCCTTAGACGACTTCGGGAACAAATTCCCATTCTACTGACGATGTTTGAAATGGGGAATTGGCATGTACATATTTCAAGAGTAATGCTCCTTGCAACTGTGGAGATGATAACGATCAACGGGATTTTTAAGATGTAAAGGTATACGAACAGCTTATAGGGAAACACCCTCCTCTTTTCATACATCTAACCATCCTGATATGATTGATAGAGCCCACAAGCGCAACCAAGAGAAGCACGTATTTTTCATGAAGGTAATGCTTAGATGGAACAAGATGGGTTAGGAAAATAGCATCAGCAGGATAGCTGAACATATATAACAGACACCAAGTACCAATTTGGCGCCTACTGGAAATAGTGTTAAGATGTGTTTCGTAAGTTCGAATATGAAAGCTGTTGTAATGACACTACTGCATGTTTTCGGGAGCACCAGCATTTTGTCCCTTGTGCTTTATATCAAACTTTTGTCCTTGAAGTAAACTTTGATCTAACCTTGAAGAAAACTAAGATTACCAAGTAAAGAACGGCATCGCGAAATCTTCTGGTGCACCAAGGTAACATATCACGAGTCACTGTATCACTGTATCACTGTATCAAGATACCAATGAGTAAGTGCATGAACGTGTCACCAAGACATCCAAAGAGAGCAAAGAGACTTCTATTTTCATGTGTCGGTGTAAGGCTACTGGCGTCTAGACTCAACTGGATATGATTAAGACCAAAAGTAATATTTCTATCATAATATAGCTTAATTATGTATTGTGGTCAAACAGAATTAGGTTAAAGTATATACTAGTCCACGTCCATATATTTCCACCTCTCAAGTCATTTTTAAAGCGGGTGGCACCCGTAAACGACCACCTCCTCGTGGTGGGTGCTGGGCAACGCTGACAGCCGTTCAACTCCCGCGACCCTGTATTATAATGGGAGATTTAAATGGGCACAACCCACTTTGGGGTAGTGTAACTACAAACACTGAAGGTAAATTGTTGGAGGACTTTTGTTCTGACAATGATTGATATATTTATAATGATGGTTCCAGCACATATTTACACCCTGGCACAGGACCTATTCTACTCACAAATTCAGAACTACTAAATGAATTTGAATGGTCAGTCCACGATGACCTCTGTGGATGTGACCATTTTCCTACTATACTAAAATCTGTAACTCCATCTGATGTTCCTCCATCATCAAGGCGGAATTTTAAAAAGGCTAACTGGGCTTTATATGAAACACTGTGTGCTGCAAAACTTAAACCTGAACGTTTCATTGACGTTTCTGATGATATTAAATGTTTTTTCGGATGAATTGAATTCCATAGCTGATGAGTGTATACCGAATTCCTCTGGAATTCCACATATTCGAAAACCATGGTTCAACGACGACTGCAAACAAGCTGGGAAGGCAAGGAAAAAAGCAGAACATTGTTTCCATCGCCATCCTATGGTGCATAATTTGAATAAATTTAAAATTTTAAATGCTAAAGGGCGGCGTACTTTCAAACAGAACAAACGCCAATCTTGGCAAAATTATGTATCTAAAATAAATTCTCGGACACCCATATCCAAGGCATGGAACATGGTCCAGAAAAGTAAAGGTGACGGTACTAAATCTAGTGTCCATCATCTTAAAAATGGAGATCAATTACTTACAGATAAATCAGATATTGCAAATAAACTTGGTGAAACCCTCGCTAAACACTCTTCCTCTTCTAATTATTGGCGATCTATAGCCTGTTTTATGCTATATTGTCTAAATGGTGATATTAGTTTTATCTTTTCATGCTAGTTTTAATTGAAATTGTGATATTGTAGTTGTTTTACTGTCCTTCGTTGACAGATTTTTACAATACTCATATATTTCATTTAAGTGTTGATTTAAGTGTATTATTATGTACGAAATTAGTTGTTCTCGTCACGATATGGCTGAAATATTGCCGGTGTGACGATAAATTTTAACTCGCTCACTCACTCACTCACTCACTTTAAAATGGGTGAGTTATTATTTCAGCCATATCGTGACAAGAACGATCTAGTTTATATCAATATGAAAATCAATAAAGTTAGGACATGAAAACCTGTCATCGAAAGACAGTAAAATACTAGGGTATGACAGATATAAAATTATATAAAACTATATTAAACTACTATGCTGTCGTTTAATTAAATCCCTACAGACAGTACAAAATAAGAACAGGCTGTAGATCAACAACAACTGTAGGTAGATCACCATACTGGACCTGCAAAAATACCTTTGCTACCTGCATGGACCCTAACTGGATTTACACCATCCCTTTAGCCACTGGTAGCTAAAGACAAATCTAGCCATAAATTAAAAGAACATATATACTATGACTGAAAATAATAGTAGGTTTAAATTTACCTTGAAGATTTGGGACTTGCCCTCTCAGGAAGACTCTCTTGTCAAGCACACCAGCCTTATCGTAATAATGTATATAGGTCTGAGTATTGACCATACTAATTGTATGTAACTTAGGGCGATACTTGTATGTAACTCGGGGGATGTGAAAATACTAACAGCAAGTGGATGTTTCATTAAATGTGTGGTTGTCTCGAGGAAGGTCATAGATTATAATATGTAAAGTTTGATAATTATTTGTCAGTTGATGTCATGTCGACTACAATTTTCTCACATTGTTTGCACCTGTTCACTCAAGAAAAGCATCCGATAAAAATCAGGAACATGTATACGTCTTCAACTAACTTGGAGGCAAAAAGACTCTTTTCAACATGAGTGATCGTCTTTGTTGAATCTCATTAGGGTTTGCGAATATTACAATTATCCAATCGGCATACTAAGTATTCGTGCCCGAGGAAAGCAAAGTTGAGAAATAAATTGATGTTGAAACTTGATACACTGTATGTGTTCCATGCTGATAGTCAACTTCAACTTTATAGTCTAAGAGGCAAAAGGCTGGCAACAAGGTACATCATGGGCAGGGCGGCATGTCTTAAATTTCCGTCATAGGGGCTAACTGGCCGCCTCCGTGTTCACGTATGGATTTCTTTAGTTTTCAGTGAAATGGTTTCCTCACCTGCCCCAGAATGATAAAGAGCAAGCTTCAAGTTACAATATATCATACCATGTCAGTGTTACAATGCAAGTCCATTGCTAGCACAGCTGTCAGTTTTGCCAATACAAATCCTGTCTGATTTCACAGTACATCTTTGAAGAAACAAGCGACTTTGAACTCATACATTAGTCTGAAAATAGCCCGTGTTTTTCTTTTCTTTTCGTCTCCTAGATACTGAAGACAGACAAGAGGAAACCGATGGAAAATGTTAGCTTCGATGGACATATATAAGCCAATT